>NC_064861.1:57118158-57741658 GCF_024139225.1 Suncus etruscus
TTATACTGTTCAGAAGCCACTGAGAGGTAGAGTGGCAGAAAATATGGTTTCAAGCACTATGCTAGGAACATACCCCTAAGTAAAGGGAGAATCATTCTTCAATATGTGATGTATATGTTAACGCAGGTCCAAGAATCCAGAAATGGTTCAAGTTATCATTATTCCTACATATCATATACAATATAGGACTTTTAGTTTATTTTTTGTTTTGGTGTTGTTATGTTTGGAGGGTTTTCATACCTGGTGGTACTCAAGGGATTCATTACTTTTGGTTCGGTACTCAGGGATCATCTGAGCAGAGTACTGGTAGGTTCCCTAGCAAGACCAAATGTGATGCTGAAGATCAAACCTGGGTCAGCTACATGCAAGCAAGCATTCCAGCCCTCACAATAATATTGCTAACTTATTCTTAGCATCCTTGAAGCTCTGACCTTTGAAAATCAGAACTTTTAATTCCAAAGGGAAAGTGCTTCTAATAGGGAGTACTACAGTTCTAATGAAATACAAACTACTATTTTCACCTTGGTACTTTTATAAAAAAAAATGACTAGAAGAAAAAATCCTTATTGAGATAACTACCTTGCTTAATAAAAAGGAGATTGAGTGGTTATCAGTTATCGAAGTGGGAGAAAGGTGAATGAATTTGGTAGATACATGTCATTGGCCAAGTTCAATGACCACTACTTAAGAAAAGTATGATTAACATGTACTCAAAGCTCTCAGGGATTCAGATCTGAGGTCATACTACCTGGTAAGTCACCTGGAACAGTAGAGTCACCAGCTGAAAATCAGTAAAATTTAGAGTATAGGTAAAAGTGGGAGACATAAAGTTTCAATAAGAATCCCAATATCCTCTGTTAAAAGGGCTCCAATTTATCTTAACATTCCTTCGAGCTTTTCCTGGCAATTCTAGGACACACACAACTAGAATTTTGTATAAAAGAAGTAAATGTAGCAATAGTAGACAGAGTGTACTTTTTAGATGAGACATGTCACTAGATCCTCTTTTAGGGATTAAGAAATAAGTACAAATGGAAGTAATGCTGTTCTCTTCATTATTGGGAGGTCTGAGGGTTTTGCTAAAACTGTACTGCAGTCGCACATCTCAGCAATTAATTTTTTCCATTCTCTTCTACATATGGTGGCCCAAAGAGTACTCTTCTTACAAAAATTTACATGCTAATCTTGGTTTCATACTCTATTTCTAAGGGAACTCAGTACATGAAATGGATGCACATGGTGCTTGAGTTAAATAAAATTTAGCCCTGTTAAGAAAAGTTTTCTAATCCTTAATTCAGATCAAATTCTTTCTAGTGTCTACTAATCAAATCCCTTCTAGTTGGCTGATATTTCCATAGATGGCAGTTATCAGTTACAGTTGCTTGTTTGTTTTATTTTATTTCTATTATGAATATTTATAGTTTCAATTTCCTCTTTGAATTTAAATGATACTTCTGACACTTCTCTTTTTCAGATCCACAGCTATTGAAATTACTTTTCTTAATTTTGTTTTTGAATAACACTGATGTAATACAAACATTTAAGAATAAATAAAAATGCTGTGTTTGTCTTTCTGTTTGTCTGTCTCAATCCTCCACTAGAGAAAAAAATGTTCTGAGACACAAGAAAAGAACAGTAATAAAATAACCAGTGCACTTGCTTCAAACCCTCTTAGCATAAAGCATCAGAAGTTTGAATTTCTGTTTGCTAAATTGTTTCAGACAAGATAATTGCATTAAAGTGCTTGGTATTTCCAACTTATTGCATAGTTTTATGAGTCTTATATAGTTTTGGCTGGTTGTGATCCTGATAGCCTGATAGCGGAATCAGTGAAAATGTGCCAAAATTAAAGGGAGAAGATTTTCAAAGTATGTAGGAAGCTTGGGTTGAACTACCATTTGTTCTGACGGTGGGGAAATTTTTCTGTATATTACTAAAGAAAGCAGCATGGGTGTAGTTTTTTAATTGTTCTTCTAGTTAAAAGGTTAAAGGCTTATATAGAACATTTACAATTATTGTAAAATATTTGTGAAGGAGAACTGAAATGGAGCAGTAGCACGGCAGTAAGGTTTTTTCTTTGCAAGCGGCAGACCTAGGACAGACTGTGGTTTGATCCCCCAGAGTCCCAGATGGTTCCCCAAGCCAGGAGCGATTTCTGAGTGCATATCCAGGCGTAACCCATGAGCATCACCGGGTGTGGCCCAAAAACCAAAAAAAGAAAGGAAAAAAAGAAAGAAAAAGAAAGAAAGAAAGAAAGAAAGAAAGAAAGAAAGAAAGAAAGAAAGAAAGAAAGAAAGAAAGAAAGAAAGAAAGAAAGAAAGAAAGAAAGAAAGAAAGAAAGAAAGAAAGAAAGAAAGAAAGAAAGAAAGAAAGAAAGAAAGAAAGAAAGAAAGAAAGAAAAAAGAGAAAGAAAGAAAGAAAAAATAGAAAAAAAGAAAAAATAGAAAGAAAGAAATAGAAAGAAAGAAAAGAAAGAAAAAGAAAGAAAGAAAGAAAAAAAGAAAGAAAGGAAAGAAAGAAGG
The DNA here is from genome assembly GCF_024139225.1 of Suncus etruscus. Lineage (NCBI taxonomy): Eukaryota > Metazoa > Chordata > Mammalia > Eulipotyphla > Soricidae > Suncus > Suncus etruscus. The sequence goes on from NC_064861.1 coordinate 57,120,681, forward strand.
AAGGAAAGAAGGAAAGAAGGAAGAAAAAAGAAATGAAAGAAAGAAAAAGAAAGAAAGAAAGGAAGGAAAGAAAGAAGGAAGGAAAGAAAGAAGGAAGGAAAGAAGGAAGAAAAAAGAAATGAAAGAAAGAAAAAGAAAGAAAGAAAGAAAAAAGAAAAAGAAAAGAAATAGAAAGAAAGATATAAAGAAAAAATAGAAAGAAAGAAAGAAAGAAAGAAAAAGAAAAAAGAAAGGGAAGAAAGAAAGAAGGAAGGAAAGAAAGAAAAAAGGAAAGAAAGAAAGAAGGAAAGAAGGAAAGAAAGAAGGAAAGAAGGAAAGAAGGAAGAAAAAAGAAATGAAAGAAAGAAAAAGAAGAAAGAAAGAAAGAAAGAAAGAAAGAAAGAAAAAGAAAGAAGAAAGACAAAAGAAAGAAAGAAGGAAAGAAGGAAGGAAGAAAGAAGAGAAAGAAAGAAAAAAAAGAAAGAGAAAAAATAGAAAGAAAGAAATAGAAAGAAAGAAAGAAAAGAAAGAAAGAAAGGAAAAAAGAAGGAAGGAAAGAAGGAAAGAAGGAAGAAAAAAGAAATGAAAGAAAGAAAAAAAAGAAAGAGAAAGAAAAGAAATAGGAAGAAAGAAAGAAAGAAAAAATAGAAAGAAAGAAAAATGAAAGAAAGAAAGAATGAATGAAAAAGAAAAAAGAAAGGAAAAAGAAAGAAGGAAGGAAAGAAATAAAAAAGGAAAGAAAGAAAGAAGGAAGGAAGGAAAGAAGGAAGAAAAAGAAATGAAAGAAAGAAAAAGAAGAAAGAAAGAAAGAAAGAAAGAAAGAAGAAAGAAAGAAAGAAGAAAGAAAGAAAGAAAGAAAGAAAGAAAGAAAAAAGCAAGAAAGAAAGCAAGAAAGAAAGAAGAAAGAAAGAAAGAAAGAAAGAAAGAAAGAAAGAAAGAAAGAAAGAAAGAAAGAAAGAAAGAAAGAAAGAAAGAAAGAAAGAAAGAAAGAAAGAAAGAAAGAAAGAAGAAAGCAAGAAAGAAAGCAAGAAAGAAGAAAGAAAGAAAGAAAGAAAGAAGAAAGAAAGAAAGAAAGAAAGAAAGAAAGAAAGAAAGAAAGAAAGAAAGAAAGAAAGAAAGAAAGAAAGAAAGAAAGAAAGAAAGAAAGAAAGAAAGAAAGAAAGAAAGAAAGAAAGAAAAAAAAGAAACGGAAATCAGTGAGGAATAGAGAAATATGTCACCTTGCTCTGTAGTAGACCTCTTCTGTCACTTATCAACTGACTTTACCCTGAGACTTTTACTCCTTCGTGGCATCTGTTAACTCAGAATTTTTGCTTCCTCATGCCTGTGGCTTTCAGACTCACATGCATATCATTCTACTTAATGTTTGTATTTTTGTCCTATCTGCCCTTCCTTTCATATATAGGATTCCATGCCTTTTACTTATCACTTTTCTCATGGACAATCTCTTTATAAATGAGGTGTCACACATTTTGAAGAGTTGATCAATGTATTAAGGACTATCTTCACAAGTCCTCTGAAACTTCAAAACACACTTCTGTTGAATCTACAGGCATATATAAAGTCTACAGAGATAACTCTGTCCGAATTAGGGATATAGGTAACCTACAAACTAGCTGGATTCACTGTCAGATATTCCAAACCCACACCAACAGCTTGCATGCTTATTTGATGAATAACATATAGGAAGCAGAGTGTGGAACAAGGCTGCTGAGACAAGAAATACAAGTCAATATAACACATAAATATGTTACAGAATCTGTCATTTCTCTGGATGATTGAATGTGTTATGGAGTTGGTTATTCCTAAGAGTGAATTCATGCTCCATTGGCTGTGGGTTTCTGAGTTACTTTATGAAATGTGAAATGATCTCAGAACTGTATTTAAGAATAAAGGAAATACAGATCTATTTCATCTCTCCCTAACCACGAGTGATTCTTTTGAGACTATTTTGGGGACAGAGATGATATGGTATTATGGGTATGGTACTTGCCTTGCATGTGGTCCACCTGAGTTTGATCCCCAGCATTACACATGGTCCCCTAAGCACCACCAGGACTTATCCCTGAGTTCAGATCCATGAGTCAGACCTGATCACTGCTTGGTATAGTGCCCTCCGCCAAATAAAAAATGTAGTATGTTCTTAAAACATAATTTTATGTTGCTCACACAGAGCAGTTTCTATAGGCGTTCTTAGCCCCAGGGACAGAAGTGCTCCAAATTCAGAAAGAGAGGCCAAAAGTACATTTCAACCTGTAATTACCCATGTGTAAGTGAGTTGAGAACTTGGCTAAGATGTATGAAGTGGTACACAGGTAGTCTTTAAATCAATTGACTGATATGTTTTATTTTCTTAAGTATGCTTTCTACTCCCTCGCTCCACTTTTTCTGCTATTACTTCAGCTAGTACATATTGATATTTGTCTAAAAAAGTTTTAATTTTCCTTCTGATTTATCTAATTCCCATCCATTTAGCATATATCATAATAGATAACAATATGATGATGGTGTTAATTGATGTCACTGTGCTCATAAATAATAAATAATTCACATTGTATTTAGAAAACACAATTTTACATATTTACAAATTTGAACTCATGTTGTCTTTTGCCCTCAAATGCCCACTTCTTTCCTCACAATCTTCTCATCTTGATTCAGAGCATAGTACAGTGTCACTTCTACTGGAAAGCCAGACTCGATAGTTTATGTGCACCAGAAAAACATGTTAAATTATGACAACATCTATATTCCCACGAGACCACTAATTTCGTCTGAGTAAAAGAACCAAATCTTATTTCTATGTGCACTTCCATGTCTTGGCACCACATGTGTAATAGAACATGAATTAATAATATATATGGATGTTAAATGAATATACAAATGAAATATAATGATATATAATGAATATAATGAAAATATATTGAAAATATAATGAAATATAATAATGAAATATAATAATTGTCCTTCATCTCATAAATTTTATATGAACCCCAAGTATCTTTTCTTTTTTTGTTGTTTTGTTTTTTCAGGCCACACCCGTTTGATGCTCAGGGGTTACTCCTGGCTAATACTCAGAAATTGACCCTGGCTGGTGGGACCATATGGGACGCTGGCGGATCGAACGCTGTCGTGATCTTTCCTTGGCTAGCACTTGCAAGGCAAACAACTTACCTCTAGTGCCACCTCGCTGGCCCCGCAAGTATCTTTTCTAACACTATCTTTACAAGTGGCCTTAGAGCTTAGATAGCATTACAGCTTTCATTTGCTTTGGGATCTATCAAGAGATTTCCAGCAATACATGTAGTTACATATGTCTTCATGGTAACAGAATAAGAATGCAAATAACTTTGGTTGTTGGAGTGTCATTTTGCTGAGCTGGTTGGGTTTCATTGTATAGACTCAACTGGAAAAATATCTCTTGTATTATATGTTGATATTTATATTCATCTAAAATCCTAGCAGACTATTAATAGTTAGAAATATATTATATATAGTTATATATTTAAAAATAGCTTAAGCATATGAAACTACCTTTATTTATACAAAAATTTTTCTATAAATTTTAATATATTAATGAGAAACCTTAATGAAAAATATAGACATGTGCACATTTAAATATAAAAATGAGTATGATTATTATAATAAGCAACTAGTTTATAGAAGTTAATTTGAATAACCTTCATATACAGAAAGTCTTTTGCTCATTCATTATTATTAATTTGACATGGTTTATAATGTTCCTAATGTTTATGCAATAAGTATACAATGTTACTCACTACCAAAGTGCCAATATTTCTCCATCACTCTTTTCAGACTTTTTTTTTCTTTTTGGTTTTTGGGTCATATCCAGCAGTGCTCAGGAGATACTCCTGGCTCTATGCTCAGAAATCGATCCTGGCAGGCTCGGGGGACCATATGTGATGCCAGGATTCGAACCACCTTTCTTCTGCATCTAAGGCAAACGCCTTATCACTGTGCTATCTCTCTGGCTCCTCTTTTCAGATTTCTTTTATCTGTCTTCTCCACTTACCTCTCCACTTCTTCTTAGAATTCTCAATTCTGTCATCAGAGTCTAATGGCTTGTTTTTACTGGGCATTATCTATTTCCTTTTTTTAGTTCATTATTTGTCACAAATAAGTGAGCAAAAGCAGTATTTGCCTTTCTGACTTATATTATACCTTCTAATTTGTCACATTTTAGCAAAATGAAAGATTTCAAAATAGCTCAGTAATATTCCATTATGTATATATACCACATTTTATTTATTCACTCATTTTTATTAAACAGTTGCTTGTTTTCAGATCTTGGTTCTAAGATAATACATGAACATCAATGTAACCAATATATATTTGAATTAGTGTTTTTGTGATCCTTGGATAGAAAGCTATCATATAGAATCATATAGTACTGGTTATTTCTGGCCTCTCTGATACAGGTCATTTTCACTTGTGTGAAATTATATTGTCATTTAAATTTATATTTCCTTGCTATCTTGGTTTTTTTTTTTTTTTTTTTTTTTTGGTTTTTGGGCCACACCCTGTGAGGCTCAGGGGTTATTCCTGGCTATGACTCAGAAGTTGCTCCTGGCTTGGGGGACCATATGGGACACCAGGGGATTGAACCAAGGTCCGTCCTAGGCTAGCGCAGGCAAGGCAGGCACCTTACCTCCAGCGCCACCGCCCGGCCCCTCCTTGCTATCTTGTAATGACAAAAAATTTTACATATGTCTGAGAAGAATTTCAAGAGTCTTGGCAAATAAAATATAAAAGGTTTTTCTAATAAAAATATATTCCCATTAAGAGAGAAAAGAAAAATTATTGCTTCAAAATTTGGTAGGCTCTCAGCTACTAGAATGTCTGAGTATTCTTATTTAGTGGATGCACATAGAAATCTTATCAATATTCTGGAACCCCTCCTACATAACTTTAGAAAATTCACTTCACTGTTCAATCTGTTACTTTGAGAAATAGCAATAGCATCTTTGTTGAATAAAACATGTAAGGAACCAATGTAACATAAATGTCTAAAACATGAACCAACTCCATAATAATATAAATGTTTTCAATCAGTAATAACTATTTTTATTTGTAATTACTTTTTATTTTACAGTACACAGTCAAGGTTACATACTTGATTTACAAGGTACTTGGAAATATTTATAAGATAATTCATGCATCAGGTGCTAGATTACTTGTGATTAATGTTCCTGGTCTCATTTCTACTAGGGTTAGTTTAAATCTTCCAACTTCCCTTCTTCAGAGCTGCAAATCATTGACAAATGTAGGAAAAAGAAGAAAATCTAAAATAAAGAGGTAAGAGAGGATGCAAAATATTAAAAAATACACAAAAGACATTTGCTTATAAAACATTAGGTACATATGTGTTCTACTGTACTTAATGTATAATATTTACAGAATGCTGTTATTATGAAATTTTTAGGGTGCATATTTACCTTTGTACCTTAAAAGTTAATAACTTGTTTTCACTTTGGCCAGGTCTAAAATGAAGAAAAAAATTCATGGAATTTTCTCAACCAATCAACTAGAAACTTCAGATATAAGATAGACAGATGGCTCAGGATATGGCATTTAAGAGATTATTTATGTTAATTTATGCATTAGTCTTTTCCAAGGGTACACTCAAAATATCTGAGTAATATGTACAATCTAAAATTAGATTTAGGAAAGTAAAGGCAGTGGCTGATAAAATAAAAAGATAGGAAACTTATGAATATGCATATTTGAAATGAATACAACTTATGCCTCAAAGTCTGGGTCTGAAAGGAAGCACTACTTCTCTATATATTTCCTTAAGATCTGAGCAGATAAGCAGATATTGTGGCCATATTGCCTAACAAAGGAGTGATATCTTGGCCACTTTAAAGGGTGGACTGGATTGCTACACAATTGATGAACTGAGTTACACCTACATAGAATAAGCAAAGTCACAATCAAGTATAATCATAGTACAGAGACACATTCTATTTTGAATATGCCTAGAACAGATTCCATGAGACCCTGGAAATCTACTCAAAATTTTTTCAAAGTTCAATGTCATTTTATTGCTGCCTTCTTGAGTATTTTATAAATACTTTAACCTTCCGGTGTTATAAAAGAATTAAATTAAAAATTCAAGAATCTTCCCAGAACATTGACTCTGGTTAATTTTCTTTCCACAGAAAAATACATGCAAATGGCTTGTTTTCTTTGAAAAATCGAGCTTGAGGCAGAGTAAGATAAACTAATAAGCACCCAAATCTCTTATTTTATTGATCCATTTTTTCGATAATTACATCTTATCTTCAAAGGTACAAAAGACAACATATGGAGTGCTCAAAATCGATAACACTAAGGATATGAAAGCCAACAGTATGAGCTGACTTTTTTATTTTTATGAGAGGGGAAAACTTTATTAAAGGGTAGCACTGATGGGAATGGGATATTAATATTGCAATTCTTAGTCAAGCAACTCAATATAGCAAATAAAAGATGACATAATCTTCATATCTTAATAATGTATATGTACACAAATATACAAATACACATGTACATATATAAACATATATTTGTATACATGAATGTTTTTCCATCAGTTGAATTATAGGTTGGAATGAATACATCATTTCTAAGAGTCATCTCTCTAATTTTTCTAAATGTCTTACTATCTACTAAGAAAATAAGAGATTAGTGCTATGCTACATTTAGATTTAAATCTAATAATTAAGAATCATTCATAAAATTTTAAATATCTTTAGTATAATTCCAAAGTTGCCTAGACATATTAAAGTCATTGAAATGACATAAAAAGAGAATTAGATGTTTCTGTGAGGCAGTGAATGTTAAGACAAATCGTCTGGCTTTGTGTCTGGCTTTATGAATTTGTTTCATTATTATTATTTTAATATAATTAATATAATAATAACATAGTTTTGGGCCACACCCCATGGCAGTCAGGGGTTTCTCCTGGTTCTGCACTCAAAAATTGCTCCTGGCAGGCTGGGGGGACTATATAGGATGCTGGGATCAAACCGTGTCCATCTCAGGTCAACCACATGCAAGGCAAATGCCCTACCACAGTACTATCACTATTATCTGTGTCTAACCACAAGAAGCTAGATACTTTGAGGAATTAAAAGGAAGAGAGGGTTAGGTTTATTTACTGTAAAAAAATTCTACTTGCTGAGTTTGCTATGAAGAGGAAACAAGGTTGAGTAATTGAAGGCATGAACAACATTGCAATGGGCCCACATTGTGTCCTTGGAAAGAAAAATTGAAAAATAATCATGACATGGTAGCTGGTCCAAACATATAGTAGAGTTTGTATAATGTCTATTTAAAAGATAGATGTATGTGTTCACTATGACCTTTGTGCACAATTGGTACTTCCAGATTTTCAACAAACATTTGTTTTACATCAGCTTTCTTATTAATCTCTATTCTACAGTTTATTGACACAGAAGGAAACAAGGTTTTATTTCAACCTCACTGGACACATATTTTCATAATAAAAAAGAATGAAAACTACCAAGGTAAAATATCTGACTAGAATTGGAAAGCATTATTCTGATATGATAACATTAACAAAATATATAAGTGGGATGGCTGGCAGTGGCATATCTAGAGGAATCATGTATAATTTACAATAAATAAAGTGTTAAGGTTTGACCATTACAAAATAATACAAATCTTCAGTAAAGAGATTAAAAGTACGAAGCCCTTCAACATTAGAGTTTAGCCTTCATAGTGAATGCTACCTATGCCTTGCCCACTCCATTTGCATAGTGGTATACTCCTTTCTTATATAACAATCTATAGCTGCTTCTCTCTGGGTAAGTAGCCCTGATCGAAAAGACACCAAGGGGATACATAATAGACTGCTTTGGAAGATCATTTACTACTTCTATCTTTAGTTTTAATGGAAAATGGGCAAGGTAGCAAATGTATATGATAGAGATAATGATGGAATTTGTAGAAATTCTGGTTAGAACAGGAATATCAAATTACTATTATATAAGAAGAACTGAACTTTTCCCTAATCAACTTTATTTTGTAAATTGTACTGGGTTATTTATAGAGTTCGAGAGAAACTAAACTTCTCTAAAATAAGCTTAATATTATAATCAGTTGGATATAAACAATATAATAATTTCTCCTAAATACTCTTTACAAATATCTTCTTGTAAAATTTCAACACTTTTGGTCGAAGCAAGAGTGATATAAATAAAAAGACAACATTGATTCAATAAGAAAGGTCTGTAGCTAAGTAACACCATTCTGTTTCCTTTTTCATAGGAAGAGTCAAACCTACATAAAACCTTTGAAAAGCTCATCCTGAATGTATGCAATAAGCTGAATTACTCCTTTACATACTTCGATATATTTTCTACATGTTTTCATCCTAAGGTTTCTGCAACTTTTGTGGATCTTTATTATTTTACTGACCAAATATTTATTGAGAACCTACAGTATGCAAAGCATATGATCTAAGTATTAAAAAGACAATATGTTGCCTTGTGTAACTTATAGCTTTGCACACATTTTTAATTAGAGAATTGTTTCATATAATTTATAAACCATGCATATTTGTTCTAGAGTGTAGAGTTCATTTGCCTCTTCCATATTGACCTACATGCTCAATAAAGTTAAATTCTTTCCAGTGAAATAATCAGAGAAATACACACATAAGATACCTTTTACTAATCATTCATGCTGACCAAAAGGTTAATAATATTTTATAATCTGTTTTATTTGCAATTATAACATTGCTGCTCTTTCTTTTGCTCAAAGATGGCTTAGTCTTGTAGAACTTTCATACAACAAACTTCTAAAAAGTAATAAACTATGGGTGAAGAAGTTCAGATTCAGAAATGACAGAGTTTTCTAGAGCAGATTTATTAATGCATTAAATATTAATGGAATATTAGCGGAATAATTTCCATTGCTTTGTAGTTAAAGAAGCAATAAATGAGCATTAGGATTGATTAAATGCTTATATATTACTTCAATGTTTAATTTGTTTAAAATGTTTATGGAGAGAATATGTAAAAGGAGTAAAAATGCCTTTATCAAGAAGAATTTCTTCTACTAGGTACACTTAGAGGTGATATATTCATACCTTCAAGTATTTTCAAATTAATTGAGTCTGGTTAGCAAATCAAATTTAGGAAGCAGATTGCAATCACAGGGAGTAAATGCTCCAGTTAGATTGCCTGGTTTTAATTTTGTTCTGATTATTTTCAGAACACATGACCTTATATAATTTTCTTAAATTTTTTTGATTCCCTATTTTATCATTTGTGAAATTATTGAAAAAACAAGATATTACACACATAAATATATATAAACCAAAGTTATATATGTAGCACTTTAATTCTAACCAATATAATAAGAGCTAAGCCATGCTGACTTCTTTGCAGAGCTTGACATATACTAAAGAATCAGTGGACACCAATGTTATCTATCTATAAGCATATCTCTATCTATTTACCTATCTACCTATCTGTCTATCTTGCTGTCTGTCTGTCTGTCTGTCTGTCTATCATCTATACATGTTTTGGGTCCACAACCAACAAAGCTCAGGATTTACTCCTGTCTGTGTACAGGAATCATCTTGGCAGAGCTCAAGGAACTATATGAGGTTCAGGGAATAGAACCAAGATTTGACACCTACAAAATCAATTTCAAACCCACTGTACTATCACTCCACCTTTATCATTTTTATGATTAAAATGAATGTTTGAGTGCAATGTGTTTTGCCCTTTATAAATTAACATGTAATAATATTATCCTTTACAATTCTATGCAAGTACTTATTTTTTTTCTCTACTTATGTATGAGGCTTAGAAATCATAATTGAACTTCCCGACAGTCTTTATTCTGTAGAATGGGCAGGAACCTCATGGAATTTTTATAAAACATATGCACATAACTATTATAAAGCAGCTTCCAGAATAATTAGTACACTTATTTACTAAATGTTGATAAAAGCAATTTTTAAATACATAATGAGTAGATTATTATTTAATGTTTTATATTATTTTGGTGCTGCAGATGTGTTAGCATCCATAAGCAAAAACTTAATGGGTTAGATAAATCTCACTAGGAATAAGCAGGTACACAAGGCGGATGAATATGAAATAGGAAAATGAAATAAATGAGGCCACACAAAATGAATTGTATGGGGACCCACATCCAAGGGACGAGAGACAAATTTATTTTTTAGCTGATGACATTTTTAAGCATCAACTCTGGTATGCATGGTGTTGTCAGGGAGAACAAAGAGTAGGAGAGCAGTACAATGGGGAAAGAGGCCTAGAATCTACATATGAAATGACTATCCTATAGGTGAGAAAGACCCCTGTTGGAGATTGGTGGTGGAATTGTTTTTGGGTAAGCAGAAAAACAGGTATAACAAGGAAACAGGAGGAGAGAGATAGAAATATTTATGATGTTTATCTAGTTGCCAGAAAATAGATTTTCGGGGGACAGAAATAATTGTTTACCATCATAGAGCTAGACTCAGAAAAACAAGCTGCTGGCGCCAGGTTATACTAGAAACACGAGTCACAAATAAACTAGCCAGCAGGGAATTTTTGGCGGGCTTTGGTACCGACATTTCTTTGTTTGCAGGAAAGCTGAGGTCAATTTTTTATAGTGGGCAGAAATGAATTAAAGGGAAAAATGTTGAGTCACTACCATGTAGGAAGTATGACAGAAATATCGCCAGTGATCCACGCAAAGGATCAATGATAGACCTCTAAACGGGCCTTCTGGCAGATATTTCTTGGGAGAAAAAAAATCAGACACTGCACCAGGAAGGCAAAAAGTCATGTCTGGTATGTGACCCCCTAAGTGGGGGGGTAACATTTTGAGGTTATTTTTTCTTTATCATTATCTATTTTGACTACTATTTATTTAAAAACCAACTGTCAGACTTCTTTAATGATCTGTGCTTTGGTGTATTCTTGCATCATTACCAATTTAGTTACTGTCCTTCTATAACATATTTTAGTGCCTGGGAGAAATAAAATGAGAACATAATCATTTAGTAACTAAACTTTCACTAGTTTAAATTGATCAGTAGAAATTAATAGTAAGTAGAAATAATAAAGATTTCTGAAAACCTTAGAGACAATCTGGGTTAAACAAAAAGATAAAAATTACTTTCTTTAGGATTTCTAAAACTTGCACCACATGATAAATACACTCTCATAAACAGGCAACAGTTTAGGATAGAATTCATCATAAAGTTTTATCCTGCTGCCAGCCTAAGAATTAAGTTACTATAAAACATACATTATAATTGCCGTTATTTCCTTTAACAAACATATATTCTTTTTTTGGGTGAGTGTTTGGGCTAAACCCACGGTGCTCAAAGGTGACTCCTGGCTCTGTACTAAAAAATCACTCCTATAGGCTCAGGGGAACATATAGAATGTCAGGAATCAAACCTGGGTCCCTGGTCCCTGGTCCCTGATCGGCTGCTGCCCTACTGCTCTGCTATCTTTCAGGCTCTCATATATTTTCTTTTTTTTTTTTTGTTTTTTTTTGGGCCACACCCATTTGACGCTCAGGGGTTACTCCTGGCTATGTGCTCAGAAATCGCCCCTGGCTTGGGGGGACCATACAGGACGCCGGGGGATCGAACCACTGTCCATCCTATGCTAGCGCTTGCAAGGCAGACACCTTACCTCTAGCGCCACCTTCCCAGCCCCCATATATTTTCTTATACACAATCAATAGACGGACTATTATCTCTACTAAAGGATTATGCAAATAATAGCTGTATTTTTACTCTCATGCATCTCCAGAAGGTTTCAGAGTTCAAATTAATGATCCTTTGAAATATGAATTGTACATTTGGAGAAATCAAGTTATATGTTGCCCTTTAGAATATGAGCCATCGTTAGAAATGTTACACCCAGCTTTCTATTTTGTCCTTTATGACTGTGTTTGGAGAAGAGAAAAATCACGCAAAGACTATATGCAAAGGAAATTAATTTTTGCATATTACTATTAAAATTAACAAATTAATTTACAATTAATACAAATGAATTATATTAGACTCTACCTAGCTAAACCATTGCATTTTATTCTCAAATATTAGGGAAAAGAGATAATTCTATGTTTGGACTGAGATGAGAAAACTTTATGGGATTAGCAATGTTTTTCCCATATCATGATTTCCACTGTGAATACAACTGGATGCATTAACTCCTTTTAGCCATGCTTCTTAAATTTGAATTGTAAAGAATTGGAAGGTAACTGAGAGATCACTTCCTGAGTTAACTGTAAAATTGCCTTGAGCATAGCAGCATGTGAAAAGGACCTGAGAGAACAGAAGGCACAATCCCTGCAAATTTCACCTATGTACTTTGTCTAGGAAGAAAATTCCTCTTCAGAATCTTCCTAAGAAGTTCTTGTTTGGCTGGAAGAAAGTTTAAATGCGGGGCTGGAAAGATAGCATGGAGGTAAGGCGTTAGCCTTTCATGCAGAAGGTCATTGGTTCGAATTCTGGCATTCCATATGGTCCCCTGAGCCTGCCAGGAGCAATTTCTGAGCATGGAGCCAGGAGTAACACCTGAGTGCTGCTGGGAGTGACCCCCCCCCCAAAAAAAAACACGAAAAGAACAAACAAAAAAAGAAAGTTTAAATGCTATTTCTAAAAATAATGTTTTTATTTAAGCACCATGGTTACAAACATATTCGTAATTAGGTTTCAGTCATCGAATGTTCACCACCTTTCACCCATGTAACTTTCCCACCACCTATATCCCTCAATATCCTCCTCACTACCCCACTGCCTTGTTTTTGGGACAGGTATTATATTTATCTATTACTATCATTTTCATGCTAGTTTTCAGTACAGTTATTTCTCTAACTGTGTTCACCATTCTTATGGGCTGGTTTTTCAGGACCTCATCTTGATTGTCTCTGGGTAATATTAACATATTTCTTTTATTTTTCTTATAAACCACAGATGACTATTTAGAGTCTATTTTATTTCCTCTGACTAATTTTGCTCAGCATAAATAGTCTCCATGTCCATCCAGCTACAGGCAAATTTTATGACTTCATTTTTCCTAACAACTGTGTAATATTCCATGTGTAGATGTATCAGAGTTACTTTGGCAACTCATCTGTTGTTCAGCACATATGTTGTTTTTACAATCTGTAAAGGTCAATTCTTTTTGGCTGGAACTTAGTGAAAAGGTCTTATGTTGCAAGAAATAGAAAGGCTGCTACTCATTTTCTCATTTGTGACCATACTGACTCAATTGCACACAATTGTTATTGAGCTTCATTAAGATCTTAACTCTTAACTGCTGAAGGTCTTGGAGTTCTAACACCACTTGAAGAGATACAGTGAGTGTGAAGAAAGTTTAATTGACAAGCCTGCAGATTTGAATGACGGATTCATGACTCATCTTCTGTGCATAGTCACAGAAAGTAGCTTTATAGGTGAATAAAAGGAGGGAGACACAATTTTTAGTTAAAGTACATTGCTGGCCATTTCAGAATGCTTAAAAAATTTCCTGGTGGACTGGTCTTCAGATGCATACTAAGCTTAGTACTAAGTATACTATGCATACTAAACAATAATTTCATAGTATGTGTTGAACCAGTCCTTATTTTAAACTTTTGGATGTAGCACACATACAAGGATAGAAAACCTGTTTGGAGGAACATACTGTTATGTTTTTCCACTTAGCTTTTTGTATGTATGTCCTAACATAGATCAAATATATTCCATTGTCTATTTATTACGTAGATTTTACTTGAAGGAGTCATTTGGTTAAATTTTGGAGTTCTCATTGTTTAGTATTGGCTCTGTGCTCAGGGATCACTTCTACATGTGCACATAAAACATATAATTGAGGACAAAATCAGAGTCGGATACATGTAAGGTTAATATCCTAATCAATGCACCATCTCTTACCCAATTCTTTCATTTTTTAAAAGTTTAATCTCTTCAAATTAATCTTCAAGAATCCCTTATAAATTGTATTTTTGCTCATTCATGGGTCAACAAAATATAAAGGAAGCTCTTGAAGTTAAGAAACTCCTACATTGATTACTATTGATGATGCCACTTAATATCAAGAAAACTGATATTAAGCCTTTGGAGTATTTGTAACTTTCATTGTCATATCGTAGATGTTAAGGAAGCTTTTTTATTTATAGTAACATGAAATATAGATTTTGGCATCAAGAATATTGTATATATTGTACTGAGGACAACGACCATTTACTTGACATCACAGGTTTACTAATTCCCAATAACTCATAATGAATGGATAAAGAAAGAAAGCAGAATTCCTACTTATCTATGTACTGTGATTTCTTCTCTCTGTTTCAAAGTAATGTTAAATTACATTGCACAAACTAAATATGTGTGTATATCCCATACATATCGATGGATCTAAAGATTTATAGGCCCTGAGTTTAAAAGCTCATACTGAAGTACCTGGTGAACTTTAGTTACATTCCTAATGCTTTCTAATCTATAAGTCTATTTCTCTCTCAAAAGTACTAACATTGGAACAATAATACATTATTTATAATATATTATTTATTATTAGGGCATTTGCCTTGTACAAAGCTGTCCCATATATGCTCTCCAAGCACTGTCAAGAGTATTTCCTGGGTGAAGAACCATGAGTACTGCTAGGAGCATACCTAAGCACTGCTGGGAGTGGTCCCAATAGAAAAAAAGGCAAGAAAAAGCTTGCAAGATATTAAAGGTATTCATATCGCAAAGCTGGAGAGATTGCAGCTTGTTAAGTCAACTCAGTTTTGATTCCTGGTATTCCACATGATCCCCTAAACCTTCTCAGGCCAGGAGTGATCCCTAGGCACTGTGTTCAAATCTCTTTGTCCAGTTGAGATTTTCAATTATTTTTGTTAGTATCTAAGGACTCCTACATTTATAACCTTTTGCTACCATTGGAACATCGTTACCATTATTTTTTACATTGTTTTATTAAAATTTCTTTTTGGGGGGAAGCAAGACCCATTTGATGCTCAGGGCTTACTTCTGGCTAAGCGCTCAGAAATTGCCCCTGGCTTGGTGGGGTGGGGGGACCATATGGGATGCCAGGGGATCGAACCGCGGTCCTTCCTTGGCTAGCACTTGCAAGGCAGACACCTTCCCTTTAGTGCCACTTTGCCGGCCCCTAAAACTGTTGTTTATTTTTTTAAATTGTAAATGTGTATTTCATGAGGTTGAGAATTAATACCAATCACATCGTTATATAAAATGGGAGCTGTGCCTTTTCTGAGTAGTGGATTTAAAATTATAAATGTTTTCTAAAGGAGAAAAAATATAGAACCATATCTACTTAACTTAATTGAATTTTAATTTTACTTGCCTTAAATGGTCTTTCAAATCATTTGAATATTCACTCAGAATTAAGTTTATATGGATAAGAAAGTATCAGGCTAGGTTTTATGTCTTGTATTTAGAAACCACAATTCAAGCTACTATGATTATTTACTGTCAGTCATTTTTGATGATCACAGAGATACCTTATCAGATTTTTCTGGATTAAACAGAAGGTACAGTCTAAGATCTATACACTTTATATCATCCAGTAAATATCTGAATAGAGGTTATTATGATATTTTCTAATAATATTTTCTAAGAAGAGGAACCAGTGACTCCTAGGAAACACTAATAGTTTAATCAATAACAGAATGTAAGAGACTAGTTTCATTTGCCTTTATGTCTGATAAGACAAAAAGAAAAATTGGGGAATGAGAAATAGAATATTTAAAGTCATAAATATATATATTATTATATTGTTTTCATTCCATTTTTATTTTGAGCTATTGAATAAACTATATTCCCAAATCAAATATGAGAAAACTGAGTACAAAAAGATTAAATGATATTTTTTATGTATGCAATTCACCTCATAAGTAGCATAGCAGGAACTCAAGTAGAGATCTCTAGTGGAATGAATTTGTGTCTATGTGTGTGTTTTATCTAAGAACTAGCCATTATTCTATAATTTTTCTTTATAAGATGCATTGCATAACTGTCTTATTCTTTTCTCCCTGGAAAATCAATCTGATTCATGTCTTGTGATATAGAGAAAAACAGCACCATGAAAAAAACTGATTTCATAATTCCGGAGGTCATGTCTTTATGATTAACTCATGGGTAAATAAATAATAATTATATGCACACACTAATTTCCAAAGATATCTCAGTAAAAATACTTTATGTTCAGTTAATAAACAAGATTGATCAAAACATAGCCTGAGTTAATTGAACACAAATATATTAATCTATTATGAAATTAGTCCATATTTCAAATATATGTCCGAAATACAATAGAGGCTCTGAATTCATTATTAGTTTTAATGAGGAGTCTCATAGATGATAGCCAGGGGCCCTGGTTTACATCCAGTGATTTGTGGCAATTACTTGAGTGAGTTGTTCATAGGGTCCAAAGATTCTAAGCTACTCAGTATTCAGAGGTGTGAAGAACCACTCATAGCCATTTTAGCAATCCTCGGGGACCTCTGAGATCACATTGAGCAATACGAGGAGACTATGAAGTGCCAGTGATTGAGCCTGAGCCAAGTGCACGTGAGGCATCAATCCTAGCTGCTTTATTATCTCCCAGCCCCTATGAGTTTATTACTAAACGCCACATATGTATAATATTGTTTGAACTCAGAATATTCCAGTGAGGCAGTTCATTTTATCATTATTTTCCCTGCTATACAAACCAGTAAAACTAAGTTTCTGACAATTTCAATATTTTACCAATAATAAGGTGAACAGTCAGGATGTAAAATCTTAGTATTGTGATTCAAAAAAAGAAAAATCTATGCTCCTATTCTCAGTATACCTCTTAAAATGCTTAATTAATTAATTATTCATGGACTTTCAGAAACTAATTATTTTAGATGTCTTACTTTGTATTAACTCTCGCTATTCTTTTTTATTTTTGGTACTCTAGCTATTCTTAATATACTGTTTTACTTAAAGCTATATAGATATCAAAAAAAATCATTAGGGGCCAGAACAATAGCACAGCAGTAAGGTATTTGCCTTGCATGTGACTGACCCCAGATTGACCCGGATTCATATTTTGGCATCCCACACGGTCCCCCCAGCCTTCCAGGAGCGATTTCTGAGTGCAGAACCAGGAGTAACCCCTAAGTGATGATTGGTCTGATCCACCAAAAAACCAAAATAAATAAATGAAAACAAAAACTAAATAGATATCAAGGTTTAGAAAGATTTCAATATTCTACAAAGACCATTCAAAGATGGAGAACACAGAAACACCCAGTTACATTGTGTCCTCTCTAGTCTTAGGTGCTACATTTTTTATTTTCTCAATAATTTCTAATGTTAAATTTTTTATTTAGTGTCTACAAGTTATTTATCGAAATAACATAAATATTGTTTTCCTTCCAGAAATACAAATATGAAAATACGGTGGATAGGGACCAAGAGGTCTCAAGTACATTGGTGTTTTTAAGAAAGAATAAAAATAAACAGTCAAGCCTAAGTGAACAATGAAACCATGAGAACCAAACTTTTGCTATCAAAATATAACATGGCCTGTTATGCTGACAGTCTGGGGGCAGGAGTGGTGATATGGGATATACGATAGGGGAGGTCAACACTGGTGTTGGGACTGACCCTGAAACATTGTATGTCAGAAACCCAACTATGAAGAAATTGTAAGTCACAATGGTATCAATGAAAATTTAAAAATAAAAAAATTGTTTTTTCTTTTAAATATCACTTAAAGAAGCAGGGGTTATAGCTCAGAAAGTTGGAGCATAGCCTTTCTTGTGCAAGGCCTCAGGCTTGATTCCCGAAAGTGCAAGTTCCACTGAACCCCCAGCTCTGAACATCGCTGGCCTTTAACACCACTGACTCTGCATTGCTGAACATTAGGTTAAGCACTGCCACATCAAGTGTACTGGGAATCAACAACAGGCTTCCTAAAATTCTGGGAGATGCTTCTCCAATTGAAACAAAATATAACATAGGTAATTGGATGACTTGCAAACATTTTAAAATATATGGATACTATTACATTTCCTTGGAATGTTCAAATGCATTGAATAAAATATTAAATTTTTTCTCCTGACCCATTTTTAGAATCATTGCTCAATGTTGTGTTGCATTTTATTTTTTTTTAATTTCAGTTGAGAATAACATCTATTTTCTTGGAAGTTATTCTTTTCAGAGATTTCCATTATTGATTAATTATCTGAGCATTTTAAGTTTATGTATCTATGAGTCCTTATTTGAGTACTATGAGTTTGTCAGAAAAACACTGTTTTACTAGTAAATATGCATGCATACATATTTATAATCGATATATACATCTTTTGGGTTTTTTTTTGAGCCACACCTGTTTGATGCTCAGGGGTTACTCCTGGCTAAGCACTAAGAAATTGCCCCTGGCTTGGGGGGACCATATGGGATGTCGCAGGATCAAACCGTGGTCCTTCCTTGGCTAGTGCTTGCAAGGCAGACACCTTACCTCTAGTGCCACCTCGCCGGCCCCAATATATACATCTTTAAATACAAAATTAACACAAATACAATTCTTAAATTTGATGTAAACAAATTCAGTGTTTGTATTCATCTTACAATCTGAATTCCAGATTTTGACTTACGGGGACTATTTCCAGTAATCTTTGGGTCTGCAGATCACAACAAGCAGAACACTATGAATTTTGTACAATTTATTTTTGTTTATTTGTTTGTTTGTTTTTGGCTACACACAATAGTGTGCAGGTGTTGTTTCTGGTTCTCAGAAATCGCTCCTGGCAGATGTGGGGAACTATATGAGATGTTCGGGATTAAACCTGGGTTAGCCGCGTTCAAGGCAAATACCCTACCTGCTGTGTTATCGCTCTGGCCTGATTTTTGTACAATTTCATCCTCTAAAAAATAATACATAAAGCGATATAAGGATCAACTTTACTATCTTGTAGGTTTTTTAACATTTTTCTTCTTTTCCTTACCTTTCATAATTATTTATGACTTTTTATCTGTACACATTGCTTAGTCTGAACATTTTATATAGCAGCATCATACAATGTGGGGTTATATGTTATTATTTATTTTATTTGTTTTTCCAAGCCCATCCATGTAAGCACATGAAATTTTACTTCATGTCTTTTTGTTGTATAAATATATCACATTAAATATAATATCAAATATTAGGGCCCGGAGAGATAGCACAGCAGCGTATGCCTTGCAAGCAGCTGATCCAGGACCAAAGGTGGTTGGTTCGAATCCCGGTGTCCCATATGGTCCCCCATGCCTGCCAGCAGCTATTTCTAAGCAGCCAGCTGGCCCCAAAACAAAAAAAAACCAACCAAACAAACAAAAACCAAATATTATTTTTAATCAGGTGATGTATATTTAAGTTGTTTTTAAATGAGATATTATGAATAACACTGTTTTGGACATCTATGAACATATTTCTTTAGGGACATAAGCTTTAATTTTATACGAGAAAATAATTTTTGTCATATGGTAATAAATTTAATAATTTAAAGAATGGCCAAAGAATATTTCGACACACACCATTATTTTATAGTTCTACTGGTTTTAACTTTACTTTTATTCTATTCATTTTAATTTTATTTTTGGTATAGAAAACATAATTTGGCTGTTGGTATATTTTTTTGATCTAATTGAGGAATGAAAAATCTGAACTGAATCTTACAGTAAGGGTTCTATAATAATAACATTTAAATCCAATGATCAAGAAAATATCACACAGATGGGTATGGTGTTAGAAATATGAGCATGAGAAACTATCATTAACATTATTGTAAATAATAGAATCTTAATTAATAAAGAAAAAATAATTATTTAAAAAGGAAACAACAAATAACTATGAGAAATGTAAAATAAATGGATATTTATCAAAAGTACCAATGATGGAAAAAGTGTGAATATTAGAGACAAAAGACAATCAAATGCAATATGTGACGTAATTCACATGTAAAAAGAAGTTTACAAAGGGCTGGTGAAATAGTACAGAGGTAAAGCAAATGCCTTGTATGCAACCAAGTACAGACCCTGGTTCAGTTTGATTCCCGGCATCCCATATGGTCCACGAACCTGGCAGGGGTGATTTCTGAGCACAGAGCCAGGAGTAACCCCTGAGCACAGCCACTGGGTGTGACCCAAAAAAAAAAACAAAACCAAGACAAAAAAAATGTCTACGAATTGGTGAAAATAATATATGTCTTTTACCTTTTTTGGGAGAGGGAGCACACCAGGTGATGCTCAGTGGCTACTCCTGGTTATGCACTCAGAAATTGCTCCTTGCTTGGGGGAACATAGGGAACGCGGGGGTGAGGTGGGGGGTGGGAATGAATAGCACGCACAAGGCAGACACCCTACCACTTGCACCACTGCTCTGGCCCCATGTTTTTTACTTTTATTAAATGTACTGAGCCAAAGTCATATTTTTAGTTCAGTAAGTACTGGAGGGCTATATTGATATTAGAGGAAGCTAAAAAAAAGGTTATATTTTATTTTTCTGGTTGTTTTTTTTTTAGCAACTATCTTTTTAACTTTTAAATTTTGTCTCAACTTTCTTCTCCAAGTGTTTAAAGCGTAATGGTTTAGACATGTATTTTATTTCAGTTTTGCCTTAACTTTAATCACTTTTCGGGGCTGATTGGTGGCACAGCCATAAGGCGTTTGCCTTGCACGCATCTGACCTAGGATGGACTGGGGTTTGATTTCCAGGCTTCCCATATGGTCCTCCAAGACAGGAGCGATTTCCGAGCTCATAGCCAGGACTAATCCCTGAGTGTCACCGGGTGTAGCCCCGCCCCCCAAAAAAGGAAAGAAATAATTTTTATCCATTGAGTGGGAAAATAAATCAAATTTTTCATCACTAGTGATATATATATTAAATGCCACTGAAACACTGAGAAAACAGCAACTGAAAACAACAATTTTGTCTTTCAATTATAGCACTGAATGGTGACTGACACAATTACTTAATTAGTCCAATTATTGTCCTATAAAATAAATCAATTAGATTGCAATGATCAAGTGAGAAGGAGATTAGTAAAGCCACCTTTTCCCAGTCCCACTACCCATTATAATGGAGTTAAAATACAGAAACAGTGGAAAACAAGTAGATTTTTTAATTGGTTAGTAAAGGAAATGTTGAAGATAACATTGGTATATACAAGGTTTGACCTGCGTACTAAAACGTGAGCAATCCAGTACCACGGAAGGTCGCATACTCAAATAAACTGAGAAAGGCTGACTATGACCAGAGAATAAACAGTATCAAATCCCTCAAAATGAGTTAGAATTTGAAGGTATAGTTGAACACAGTCTTTTGCGACTATTTATGCAAATTACTATCAGTAGTATTTTTCCTTTCGAGACAATTGTGTATATAAATTAATTTTATTATCTTGCTGCAAGATTCATCAATAGGTGGGTGGGTATTTCAACCAATTCTTTCCAATTTTGTTTTAAAAAGAAAAGCTACTGAGCCCAAAAATGCAAGTCTTTGTCATTGATATTTAATGTTCTTTGAGTATTTTTTTCTTTACTCTGCAGAACTGTTTTATTTTGTTTTGAATGAATCTTTGCTAAATTTTTCTAATGTGCTTTCTACTTTCTTTCATTAAGTCTATTAGCACCTTAAACACAACCTAAAAGAAAACATTGGTTTATCTTAGTTTTTCAGAATTAATAAACCTTATACAATTATATCTGTTGTATATGAACTGACTAGAAGACAAAAATAGATTTTGAAAAAATAATTTCTTAAGACTTTTCCTATTACACTGCTATTATTCCCCTTTACTGTATCTCAATTTTTGTGGTGATGTTTTATTTTTTTTATCAGCCACTTATATAATAGTTATAGGTTTTCAGGTACTCAGGATGAAAAAGTTGTTAATTCAGGGACCATATTGTTAGTACAAGGACACTTACCTTGCATGTGGCCTACAAGTTTGATAGCTGGCATCCCAGGTATCTCATACCTATCCCTCAAATACTACCAGGAGTAATTACTGAGCATAGAGCCATAAATAACCCGGAATAGCTGCCAGGTGAGAAAACCAAACCAAAAAATATAAAAAGTTGGTGA
The DNA here is from genome assembly GCF_024139225.1 of Suncus etruscus. Classification (NCBI taxonomy): domain Eukaryota; kingdom Metazoa; phylum Chordata; class Mammalia; order Eulipotyphla; family Soricidae; genus Suncus; species Suncus etruscus. The sequence goes on from NC_064861.1 coordinate 57,142,787, forward strand.
TTCAGATTACCAAAAATCTATTCAAGGTCTTATGAACTTTATATTACTATATGTATTATTATATATTACCATATAAGAAAATGTACATAGTCATATTATTCTCATGAAAGACCAAGTAGAAATTTTTACTTTCTATGAGTTATTTCTACTTTTAGTCCCCTTGACTTTCAATTTCACTTTTAGTGCCTTTCACTATAAGTTAATTTTCTGCTTCCTATAATGAAAGATTTATGTATCAAATCATCTTGGCACTACTGCATCACATGTGAATTATTAACAGTTTCACATCTGTCTGTGTGGGGAGAATTGGTGGGTATGCATGTCTGTGTGTCCTGCAGGTGTTTGACCCACTGAGCTGCACTCCTATACTATAGCATTTTGTATTTGCACTTTATTTTTTTCTGTTTTATTCTTTCCTGTTTACTATTAGTATCTCAGACAGTGGGGCAATGGAAACGAGCCATTTTTAAAATTTTCTTTTCCACACTACCTCCTTAATTCTTAACACACTATTTGGCATATAACTTTAATAAAGAAATTTTAGATGGATAGGTAATATTTTAAGTTATAATATATTTGATTGTCCAGAAAAATACTAATTTAGGTCATTGGTTTTTGTAGCCTCCAAAACACAGGCAATATTAATCAGAATTTTTTCAACAACAAAGAGATAATATTCTTGTTTCAGCACAATGGAGATAGATTTTGTTCCTAGGATACTGAATCAATAAGTCATCAGTGGCTGTTAGGGTAAAACCATTTTGTGTAGCTCACAATATGAACATACAATTAATAAATGGCAGGTATAAATTGAGTGTATTTTCAATTCCATATATTATTGCTATTAGGATCAATGAATTAGCTCCTCATAAACATAGGCATGGTTGTTATCAAAACATAAAGTGGAGGGGAAAAGAAGTACTAAAAGAGAAGCTCTCTAAAACATAACTTATATAAATTTTAATAAACTAAATATGAATATGTTATAAAACATGTATGTTAAAATCATTCATAAATGTTAAAAGTATAGCCATGAATGAAACATATGCAGCAATTACATAATATTAACTATGTTTAGAGAAAAAAGAAAATGAGAAGTACACGGAGAATTGTTAAAATTTACTTCTAGCACAAACATGATTTGGGGGAGTATGGGGATTGGGATACACCCAGGGGTGCTTATGTCTTACTTCTAACTCTAAACTCAATGATCACTCCTTGTGTTGTTTGGAGAATTATTTGTGGTTTTGAGGATCAAAGTTGCATCAGCTCCATTAGCTGGGTGAAAGGCTTTCCCTGCTGTGCTATCTCTCCAGCCTGAAAAGCAGCTACCTTAATCCTTTATACTTTCTCTTGGGCCCAAATGATCTTTTTAAGTGAATCAATACATGAAATGCTATCAACTGTTAAGTTATTTAAGATGGGCTTTCTTGGAGGGGGAGTGGTAGCAAACTTTTTATTTTTATAAAGGTAATTTTGGTTTATAACATGTTTATGCTTTAATGGCTTCATTTCACACTAAATCATTTCTTTAATGGGCATCTATTGTATTAGCTTCTCTAATTCCTGAATGTCTTAAAGCTAACATTTAAAAATGGTTGTATATCCAAGCATATTAATCTAACTTTATGTAAACGAACTGCAATTATATTTAAGGCAAAAAATTAAATAACGCATAAAATTCTTTCATGTATTACGAAAACAAAATGTACCTGGACACATGGTCAGAATAATATGGGCAATGGTAAAACATTCAAGAAGAAATGGCTCAAGTAGAATCTTATAAATAAAATATAATTGAAAAAAGTAATAAAAAGCCATTTTTAAAGCTAATACAGGGATTAGCTACCAACATTATGTTCTTGCTGTGTTATAAGTACCATGTCAAATACTTTCCCTAGTTAAACATAGAATATCTGATACATATTATGGAGAAAAGAAAAATGTTGAAATATATCTTAGACTAATATACATTTAAACATATTATATTTAACTTTGCCTAAAAGTTCCTCCATTATAAGTTATTTTAGTATGTAATTTCAAGGGGTTAGCCTCACAAGTTTATACCTCTATAGTACTCACCTTCCCCACCCCCCAAATTTCTGGGCCATCCCATCACCAAAACAGATTTCTTTACTCATTCCTTCTACTTGGCCTCCCCTTTATCTCTAGCATCTAGAGTCTGAATTAATAATTAGAAGATTTTTTTAGTTACGTTGCTTTTGATTTTGTTTTTGATAGTTATTTTACTTTAGTTATTCATATTACATAACACAAACAATTTCTCTTTCAAGTTGTTCATAGCAGTGGTATGTTGAGACACTCCTGTGATACTTAACAAATCTATAGATTTAACAAATCTTAACAAATCTTTCTGCTTGTACTGACCCTGAAAATCAACTATAAGGGAAAGCTTAACATCTACTCAGATCTTTCTTGAGTTTACTTCCTGTCCTGGGTAAGTGGGGAGCTTTCCCCCATCTGAGATAGATCGTTTTAAATGATGACTTTTCCAGTAAAAATTTATAACTTTTCCTTCAGGCTAGAGAAAGTCTACTTTTGTGTATCATCCATAATATTCAGTTAGCTGTAAGTTTTTTTTTTATTTGCCTTACACTATTTTCAAGAAACGAAAGCTGTCTTTCTGCCATGAGTAAGTTCTCAGTTAAAAAAAAAAACCTAATAGTGTATCAATCCATTATATAAGCTGCAGACAGATTTGAAGATATATAGAAAATATAATTTGAAATTTTGCAAAGAAAGGAAGTGATTTCCAATAACTGTATATTGTTTTATTTGCAAACATGAGCACAGGTTCTACACTGGAAATATGGTTAATATGATCTGTAACATCTGATTCTGAGATGAGAAGAAAGTGGGGAAAAGGCAAGTAAAGCTAGAATACTGCTGCTCTCTACTATTTTAAAGTTACCTTTCTGAAATCTGAATTTATTGGGCTGTTGAAAACCTGTGATTGATTTTCACCAAAACTGTGACAAAGTTTGTTCTAACAGTTCTTATTTTTCAATATTCCTGAGGAAGTACATGTGCTTGGAGCTACAGCCACTATTCATAAAATTACTTCTTTATAGGTTTATGATTAAGTATGTTTTGTAACAGGTACTCACTTGTCTTATGTTCTTATATGTGTTAAATAAGTATTCATAGAAAAGCTAGATGTTTCTGATTCTAAACTAACAAAGGCATAATCATAGGAGTTAACTCTTCTACCATTTTGTTTTAATCACACATATATTTTTGTTTTATTTTTAACAATAATAATGTTTTAATAAATCTTATCTACATATTAAGCAATTCATAGTTTGATAATAGATAATACAAGTTTGGCCAAAACTAGGTATCTTTTTATTTTATTTTATTTTTAGTTTTGAGCCACACTCGACCACGCTTGGGTTTTAATCTTTGCTCTGCTCTCAGAAATTAGTCCTAGCAGGCTCAGGGATCATATGGGATGCTAGAATCAAACCCAGGTCCATCCTGGGTCAGACATGTGCAAGGCAAATGCCCTGCAGCTGTACTATCTCTTTAGCACCTATATTTATCTTCTTATATATTCTTTGCTGGACTTCCTACTTATGTAAAATGGTCACTGATTGATTACACACAGTTATAAGAAGAAAAATGAATTGTTTGAAAGTTTCTTACCTTATTTAGTATGCTAGAATATAGTCATGTGAATTATTAAAAATGATACAAGTATTGAGTGCATGCATTCATGAAATTGTGAATGTAAAAAATTGTAAATGATAACTTACATATTATTTCTAGTTTTTACTTCATATAAATTTTATTTCAGGTTCACCAAATTTTAGTATCTAGAAATAAAATTTTTCATGATCATTCTGTTAAGAGAATTAAAGAATCACTGATTACAAAAATATTGTAACTAATAAATTACCTTCTTTAGAAGATAATTATTTTTAATTTTTTATTTATTTAAACATCTTAATTACATAAATGATTGTGATTAGGTTTCAGTCATGTAAAGAACACCCCCCTTCACCAGTGCAACATTCCCACCACCAATGTCCAAAATTTCCCTCCATTCCACCCCACCCCCTTTACTCCAGACAGGCTTTCCAGTTACCTCATTCATTCACATGATTATGGTAGTTCTCTGTGTAGTTATTTAAATAGCTTCACTCACCACTCTTTGTGGTGAGCTTCATGAAGTGAGCTGGAAGTTCCAGCCCTCCTCTCATTATCTCTAAGGATTGTTGCAAAAATGACTTTTATTTTTCTTAAAACCCATAGATGAGTGAGAATATTCTGTGTGTCTCTCTCTCCCTCTGACTTATTTTACTCAACATGATAGATTCCATGTACATCCATGTAGAGGAAAATTTCATGACTTCATCTCTCCTGACGGTTGCATAATATTTCATTGTACTATGTACCATTTGTCTGTTGAAGGGCATCTTGGTTGTTTCCAGAGCCTGGCTATTAAGAATAGTGCTGCAAAAAAATAGAGGTGTGAGGAAGGGGTTTTTGTATTGTATTCTTATGTTCTTAGGGTATATCCCTAGAAGTGGAATAGCTGGGTCGAATGGGAGCTCAATTTCCAGATTTTGGAGGAATCTCCATATTGCTTACCATAGAGGTTGGACTAGATGGCATTCCCACCAGCAGTGGATAAGAGTTCCTTCCTCTCCACATCCGCGCCAGCACTGATTGTTCTCATTCTTTGTGATTTGCGCCAATCTCAGTGGTGTGAGGTGGTAACTCATCTTTGTTTTGATTTGCATCTCCCTGATGATTAGTGACGAGGAGCATTTTTTCATATGCCTTTTGGCCATTTGTATTTCTTTTTTTTATCAAGCATCTGTTCATTTCTATTCCCCATTTTTGATGGGATTAGATGTTTTTTTTCTTGTAAAGTTTTGACAGTGCCCTGTATATTTTGGATATTAGCCCCTTATCTGATGGGTGTTGGGTGAATACTTTCTCCCACTTGGTGGGGGACTCTTGTATCCTGGGCACTATTTTTTTTTTGAGGTGCAGAAGCTTCTCAGTTTAATGTATTCCATCTGTTGATCTGTGCTTCCACTTTTTGGAAAGTGCAGTTTCCTCCTTGAAGTTGCCTTTAGTCTCAATGTCATGGAGTGTTTTACCGACGTGTTGTTCTATATACCTTATGCTATCAGGTCTGATATCAAGGTCTTTAATCCATTTGGATTCTACCTTTGTACATGATGTTAACTGAGGTCTATGTTCACTTTTTTGCAAGTGGGTAACTAGTTCTGACAGGACTACTTGTTGAAGAGGTTTTCCCTGCTCCACTTAGGATTTCTTGCTCCTTTGTCAAAAATGAGGTAATTGTATGTCTGGGGGACAATGTCTGAGAAGTCAAGCATATTTCACTGATCTGAGGGTCTGTCTTTATTACAATACCATGCCGTTTTGATAACTATTGCTTTGTGGTACAGTTTAAAGTTGGGGAAAGTAATGCCTCCCATTTTCCTTTTCCCTAGGAGTGCTTTAGCTATTCGAGGGTGTTTATTGTTCCAGATGAATCCATAAGTGTTTGATCCACTTCTTTGTGGAATTTCATGGGTATTTTCAAGGGGATCACATTAAATCTGTATAATGTTTTGGGGAGTAGTGACATTTTAATTATGTTAATCCTGCCAATCCATGAGCAGGGTATGTGTTTCCATTTCCGTGTGTCTTCTCTTATTTCTTGGAGCAGGGCTTTATAGTTTTCTTTGTATAGGTCCTTCACGTCTTTGGTCAAGTTGACTCCAAGATATTTGAGTTTGTGTGGCACTATTGTGAATGGGATTGCCTTCCTGATGTCCATCTCTTTCCTATCATTAGTGGTGTATAAAAGGCCATTGATTTCTTTGTGTTGATTTTGTAGCCTGCCACCTTGCTATATGAATCTATTGTTTCTAGAAGCTTTTTGTTAGAGTCTTTAGGGATTTCTTAGTAAAGTACCATGTTATCTGCAAATAATGAGAGCTTGACTTCTTCCTTTCCTATCTGGATTCCCTTGATATCTTTTTCTTGCCTGATCACTATAGCAAGCACTTCCAGTACTATGTTGAAGAGGAGTGGTGAGAGCAGACAGCCTTGTCTTTTACCAGAATTTAGAGGAAAGGCTTTTAGTTTTTCTCCATTGAGGATAATATTTTCCATTGACTTCAACTAGATTGAGAAAGGTTACTTCCATTCCCATCTTGCTGAGAGTTTTAATCAAGAATGGGTGTTGGACATTATCAAATGCTTTCTCTGCGTCTATTGATATGATCATGTGATTTTTATTTTTCTTCTTGTTGATGTTGTGTATGATGTTGATAGATTTACGATGGTAAACCATCCTTGCATTTCTGGGATGAAACCTACTTGGTCATAGTGTATGATCTTCTTGATGATACATTGGATCCTATTTGCCAGGATTTTGTTGAAGATCTTTGCATCAGCATTCATCAGGAATATTGGTCTGTAATTTTCTTTTTTGGCAGCATCTCTGTCTGGTTTTGGTATCAAGGTGATGTTGGCTTCATAAAAGCTATTTGGGAGTGTCCATGTTTTTCAATTTCATGGAAGAGCCTGGCTAGTATTGGTAGTAGCTCCTCTTGAAATATTTGAAAAAATTTATAAGGAAATCCATCTGGGCCTGGGCTTTTCTTTTTGGGCAAATGTTTGATTACAGTTTCAATTTCCTCAGCAGTGATGGGGGGATTAGATATGCTACATCCTCCTTACATAATATGGAAGGTTATAAGTGTCCAAGAATTTTTCCATTTTTTCCAGGTTCTCATGTTTGGTAGCATTAAGTTTCTCAAAGTAGTCTCTGATTACCCTTTGGATCTCTGCAATATCTGTCGTGATCTCCCCCTTTTTATTTCTAATACAGTTTATCAGATTTCTCTCTCTCTTTCTTTGTGAGTTTTGCCAATGGTCTATCAATCTTGTTTAATTTTTCAAAGAACCAACTTCAGCTTTCGTTGACCTTTCGGATTGATTTTTGGTTTCCCACTTCATTGAATTCTGCTTTCATCTTTGTTATTTCTTTCTGTCTTTCTATTTTTGGTTCCTTTTGTTGGTCATTTTCTAATTTATTTGAGCTGCATCATTAAGTTATTCAGGTATGCCCCTTCTTCCTTCCTTCCTGATGTGTGCTTGTAGAGCTATAAATTTTCCTCTCAAGACCACTTTTGTTTTGTGTCCCATAGATTCTGGCCTTTCGTGTCTTCATTACCATTTGTTTTCAGGAAAGTTTTGATTTCCTCTTTGATTTCATCTCGGACCCACTGGTTGTTCAGTAACAGGGTGTTTAATTTCCAATTGTGAAAATTTTTCTTCTGTGTGGCTTTGTAGTTCACATCTAATTTCAGAGCCTTGTGGTTAGCAAAGGTAGCCTGCAAGAGTTCTATCCTCTTGATTTTATGGAGGTATGTTTTATGTGTCAGCATGTAGTCTATTCTGGAGAATGACCCATGTATATTGGAGAAGAATGTGTATCCAGGTTTTTTGGGATGAAGTGTCCTGTATATATCTACTAGTCCTCTTTCTTCCAGAATTTGTTTCAGGGCTAGTATGTTTTTGTTGGGTTTCAATCTGGTTGACCTATCAAGTGTTGATAGGGCCGCGTTAAGGTCTCCCACAATTATTGTGTTATTATTAATTTCTTCTTTCAGATTTGTTATTAATTGTATTAGATAATTTGCTGGTCTCTCATTGGGTGCATATATGTTTAATAATCTGATTTCTTCCTGTTGCACATATCCCTTGATAGAACATAGTGTCCATCTTTGTCCCATACCACTTTTCTGAGTATAAAGTTGGTGTCATCAGATATTAATATGGCCACCCCAGCTTTTTTGAGGGTATTGTTTGCTTGGATGATTTTCTTCCAGCCTTTGATTTTGAGTCTATGTTTGTTCTGACTATTCAGATGTGTTTCTTGTAGGCAGCAGAAGGTTGAATTCATCTTTTTGACCCATTTTGCCACTCTTTGTCTTTTAATTGGTGAATTTAGTCCATTGACATTGAGGGAGATGATTGACATAGGATTTAATGTCATCTTTGTAGATGTTTGCTGTGTTTGTTGGTGTCTCTTTTCTTAGAGTAGACCTGTCAGTTTTTCCTTTAAGGCTTGTTTATCATCTGTGAAGTTTCTGAGCTGTTGTTTTCCATGAAGCTATGTAATCTTCCTTCAAACTTGAACGTGAGTCAGGCTGGGTGCTGTATTCTCGGTGAGGCATTCATTTCATTCAGTCTTATCACAATATCCCACCACTGTCTTCTGGCCTTGAGAGTTTCTTGTGACATGTCTGCTGTAAGTCTTAGGGATGCTCCTTTGAATGTAATTTTCCTTTTTGATCTTGCTGCTTTCAGTATTCTATCTCTATCTGTGGGATTTGTCATTATAATGAAGATGTGTCTTGGGGTGTTTTTCTTTGGGTCTCTTTTAGCTGGTACTCTTTTGGCATGCAGGATTTGATTGCATGTAGTCGTTAACTCTGGGAGTATCTCTTTGATGATGTCTTTGACAGTTGATTCTTCCTGCAGATCTCCTTCCTGGGTTTCTGGGACTCCAATGATTCTTATGTTGTTTTTGTTCCGTTTATCAAAGACTTCTTTTTTCATCTGTTCGCATTCTTTGAGTACTTTTTCCATTGCCTGTTCATTTATCTTAAGGTTCTTTTCCATTTTTTTTTCTGTGGTGTTGAGTTTTTCTGAATCATATCTTCCAGTACTCCGATTCACTCCTCAGCTGATGATACCCTGCTGGCGATGCTATTCATTGAGGTTTTTAGTTGAGCTACCATGTTTTTCAGATCTGTTATTTCAGTTTCGAGTTTTCTGATTTTTGTCTTTGTGTTCTGTTCAGATCGATCTATGCTTTCTTTGAGTTCTTCATACATCTTCCATATTGCTATTTTAAGTTCCTTATCTGAGAGGTTAATCAGATGGTTGAAATTTATTAGGTCATCCGAGCTTTCATCTTTATTCTCTGTGCATGGTGTTTGCCTGCAAGGTTTCCCCATTGTCACTCTTGTAGTGTGGTTTTTCCTGTGTGTTGTGGTGGGTTTATTGGTTAGAATGAGTGTGTGGCCGTGAAGCGAAGCAGCCGCTCTTCTGCTGCCTCTAGGTGATAGTCCTCAGAGTGAACAAAGGTACAGCAGGGTGGAGCCTCCATAGGCCAGAGAGCTTAGCTTATTAGAGGGCAACCCCCTCAGCTAGAATGTACTCACTGGGCAGCTTCAAAATGCAGTCATTTTGGGGTGCGCTCCCTAGGCCTCTGATGAAACCTTCAGGGATTCAGAAACACACGCAGACAGGCGCAGGAGAAGTTTCCCTTGAAGTCCTCAGAGTGAACAAAGGCACATCAGTGCAGAGCCTCCACAGGCCAAAGAGCTCTACTTATTGGATGGCAACCCCCACAGCTAGAATGTACTCACTGGGCAGCTTCAAAATGCAGCTTTTTGGGGCTGCGCTCCCTACACCTCTGAGAAAACCTTCAGGGATACAGAAACAGAGGCAGACAGGTGCAGGAGAAGTTTAGAAGATAATTATTGCTTGCAAACCCCAGTGATTGTGACCTCTAGCTTTGAGACTAACATATTCCATTAAAATGAAATGGAAAATACTTGAAGTGCCAATAATAAAAGTGAGTACACTTATCACAATTTAGCTACATATGGACTTTTATCTTCATAATATGCCCATTTTTATTTATAAATCATTCATACATGGTATAACCATATTCACCCTAAAATATTGAGTAAATTCAAAATCATAAGCTAGCTGTGACTTTTAAAAAGAAATTTGAGTCCTAAGTTAACTTTTGATAGATACCTATGTACAGGAAATAGCTCTGGTACAACACAAAGACTAGAGTAGTCTATAATTTAAATTGGCATATTGATGAGTTCTGTAGATGGATTTGATACATAGTGAAGAAGAATAAAATTATGTATGCAAATATACCATTGCAGGTGTTGCTTTTTCTGATAAGAATATATTACAGGAAAAAAGGTTGGTCATAGACTATGGAATTACACCTGTTTTGCACCCAGATTTTATATTTGCTTCATAAAATTACTCATGTATAATTAACGACTTACCCTCTATAAGTACTTTAGACTGATTTTAAGAGAGCCTTAAAAACAAGAAAATTGACAAAAGTTCAATGAAGAAGTCCAATGAAAAGTACTATGGTTGAAGAGACAAACTAGGATTGTCCTCAAATAATTTCTGTATTGTATTTCTACCATATTCAATCCTATAAAGTCATTCAAGTGATCACTTCTTTTTATTTTTTAAAGTAATTTTTATTGTGACCAAAAGGTGAATAACAAATATTTTACAGTAATATTTAAGGTACATAGTGAAAATGAATTAGGGCCATTCCAACCACCAGTGTAGTCCTCCCTCCACCCCTTTTAACAGCATGTGTCCATATCTCCCTCCTTTGCCCCTGAGTGCTAGTGTAACTGTCCCCTTCTGCATGTAGCTTGTTGTAAATAGAGTATTGATTCTGTTGTTAATTTGGAATTTGGTATTTAAGTCTGATCATTTTTAATTTCACTCAATGTTCATACGGCGTTTGATCCTGGTACCGTTCATTTATATTGTCCTCCTCAATTCACGAGGCAAAACAAGATGACACAGTGTGTGATTCTGCTGAAGAAGAGAAAAAAAGAAGAAAAACATAACAGCAAGAAAAAAACAAAGAAAAATTTAACAGTATTTTTAGAAAAAGACAACTACCAAAAATATAAAAAGCACCCAGTAGCAAAAATATCACCAAATAATAACCACAAGAGTGAGAAAGAAAGAAAAAGGAAAAAAGAAGAAAAAATAGAAAAAGTAAAAAACAAAACAAATACAAAATAAAACAAAATAAAAAAAGGAGTGCTGGTGTGGCAAAGTTTTGGGCTCCTCCTTTTTTTGCATAGGCACAGTATTGGGGGAAAAAAGGTAATTCCCTTGGCCTAAGAGATTCACGGTTTCTCTGCCCTTGAGGCAGACTGTCATGGAAACAACTACTGGCTCCGTGCATGCTCATTTCCACACCCCAAGGTCTTTTTTATAGTGCCACGATACTTTCCACTCAGTTGTGGATGATAAAATCAGGCCTCTGTAGCTAGAGATCTTAGTATTTGCACAAGCCATAGGACAAAATCTAGGATAGTGTCTTTAGGATTCTAGAAGTTCTGTTCCATCATTGTTGTTATAATCAGTCTTCTGTAATAAGTGGTCTTGGTTTTTGCTCAGATCCTAGGCAGAAGCCTTGGATAGTCTTTAGTATGAAGACTGCTCAGTCTCCGTTGTCAAAGTCAGACCTCTATAATTAGAGATCTTTATTTTTGTACAAATCCTAGGCTAAAGCTTAGGATAGGGTTATTCTTATTTGTCCCACGATAAGTTCTGCCCAGTCATGCTTGTCAAAGTCAGTCTTCTGAAATTAGTGCTCTTGGTTTTTGCACAGATCAAAGCATGACATGTCTTCTGATTTCATCTTACCATTAGGTGATGTGATAGGACAACCTGCACTTAGATCAAGTTGTCAATTCCTCTTTGTCAGAATGTTATATCAGAACTGGTGAAAGTTGGTGCCAGAGTGGTGCTAGGAATTTCCCAGGAGAGTTTGGTTCCTGGTTTGTTGAAGGGAACTATATTAGTTCTACATCTGGGATCTGGGGTTCAGGGTTGGACCAACACTGCCCAATCTCATGGAGACTGAATTTAGTCCACATGACATATGTTCAGGGTGGGAGGTGTCCCTGTATTATAAAAAGTATGAGTTATTATAGAAGATAAGATCTTGTTTCTGTGCATAAGGTTTCCTCCATTTTACTGTGCCTATATAAAAGTGTATGGTGTCATGTTATATTGCTGGTGCATTTGGAGTCAAGAATGACAGGTTATACAATCTCTGTGCTCTGGTTTTGACCTGAGTTTTTATCCCAGGCAAGACTTCTTCTCAGGTTTTGTACCAAAAAGAACCAAAACAGATGAGGTTAAAGATAAAAAATGTATATATATATATATATATATATATATATATATATATATATATATATATGTATATATATATAATAGAAGAAATAAATAAAACTGAATTAAAATAATTAAAGAAAAAAGTGATTGAGGAGGCTACCTTTATGTTTGAAAATAAACAACCTAAGATGCATTATTATAAAGATACTAAACATACAAAGGCAATATAGGCATCCCAATTAAGTGTTTTAAGATATTCTTAAGGGAGGGGTGAAGTCAAAGGCACTTTTTCATCACACACTGTGGTCTTGTTGAGTTTGAGACTTGATTTGCAGCATTAAGGGATCAGATAGTGTCCCTGAGCTGGGGGTCTTTCTGAAGCTGAATCTGGTAGCATGCAACAGTCCATATTTTAACAAATGTGAGAAGGGCCACATAGGATGTGTCAGCAGGTATGTTAGTTGTAGTTTCTTGCCAGGGCATGAGATGTGGGACTGAGAGGGTGTCTTTTAATTTTGGGAAGTTGGGTGGAGGTTTGTTGGGGCATTGTTGGGGCAGGAGGTCTGTTTTGGTGCCTAATGAGTTAACAACTTGAGGGTAAAAGGGTTAAATAAGGAAGGAATAACAGATCAGGATTGGGGGATGAAAGGATAGAAGGGTTTCTGAAGTGGGGGAGGCATAATATATGAGGGGCTATATACACTATAGACATGAATTGTTTACAGTTTAGGTTTGGCAATCAAAAAGAAGACCACTGTATACAAATTCACGCCCACATATAGACAGACTTTAGACATTTATTCAAGTATTATGCTCTGGGTCTTGAAATTCTGTTTCCTTTCCTAGGAATAATCTAATTTTATGAACATTGTGGAATCATGATTATCAAAGTACTGTTGTTGCGTGGGTGCACTAGCACCTGCACATTTTTGGAAATGAGGACTAATGAAAAGGAACCTCTGCAAGGAGGTACCCTGCACAGCCCTGTTTATGGCCATGGAAGAGGCTGGTTTCCCTCCACCCACATCCCCAGAGACTCAGCTCTTTCATCTTGCTTGACTTGTGGGTCCCATCTCACTGCACTAGGGTTCAGTACAGGAATACTGTTGCCAGCTCCCCTCTTAAAGACCCCGCAGTTACCGGTTGCAATAGGAATGATGAAATTCTGGTATCTGGGGTCTGCAGAGCCAGTCCCAAATGACCACTTCTTATAATGATGATAGTGTGGGGAAACTAATAGTATCATTTCCACATTATAATAAACATGATTATAGCTAATATTAAGTGCAAAATATTATTCAAAAGAATAAATAAAATATAAGTTTTAAAATTGTAACTTAAATGTACTTATTTTATTCTGTATTAGCTAATTTACTTTATTCTATATTTACATAAAACATTTCTAGAATAAAAATAACTTATTTCAATTGTATTCTAAATTTTATTTTAAATTTTATTTTATTCTAAATTTTCCATCATGCAATGACAATACACATCTCTAATATGACTGCCATTTTTCATTTATTCTCACTCAACAAAGATAGACCCTATTGTGTGTTTGTGTGTGTTATAAACATATGCAATTATGTACCATTGTTTTCTTACACCAGAAGCTTGTGGATATATATTACTTTTAACATCTCTTAGAAAATGTCAGAAAAAGAATGATAAAATGGCAATGGAAAAGCTATATTTGTCTATGTGGATCATATGTATAACTCATACTACTGTAAACTGTTATAATTGTTCTATATTATTTTTAATCTCATTTAAAGATACATTATTTAATATACATTATTTAATGACTATACATTTATTTGTAACTCTAAAGCTTAGAGTCACATGAGAACATATCTTAAACTCAATATATTCATTTTATCAATTCAGACTCTGAATTGCAGAACTAGAAAGTAGGACACAGTTGTAAGGAATATGTCTTGCAAGTGGTCAACCCCAGTTTCATCTGCAGCACCATTTAGTCTCCATAGCATTGTCACATGCAGTCCTGGCGGTTTCTAAAAATTGACTCATGCTCTTATAAATAGTCCGTTGGGCAGGACCCACAAATTCCTGTATCCTTGGATAACTGTGTTGAACTGCTATCCCTACTGCCAAGAATTGCTAAATAGAGCTAATGAACTTCTCAAGCACCACTTGGAAAACCTGAATCTACGCATAAGGATAAATTCAAAGAGAGATTAATATTTAACCACTATCCTCCCCAGAAACATGATTGCAAAACTATGAAGCTCATTTGATCCACTGTCTTCCCTCAGAACTTTAGTTCTGTTCTTTTTTTAATATAACTTTGTTTGATCATAGTGGCTTACATATTGTTGACAATAATATTTTAGGTACATATATACATAAAATCAGGGGGATTCCCATCACCAAATTGTCCTCCCTACAACTTTGTTCCCGTCTTACCTCCAATATCATCTTCCCTCACCCCTGGGGCTGCTAGAATATGTGGTCCCCTTCGTGCCTAGCTTACTATTTAGTAGTCTTACACCTGTTTGGTCTTGGTACCTCCCTTATTTCCCCTCTAACTGAGAGGCGGGGCTAGATAGTTCAAGTTATGTGATTTTGTTTGAAGAAGAAAAAAGTAATAAATTGGGGTAAAAATCAAATACACCAAAAATGGGTGGAGTTCTTCTAGAGGCTCTCATCATTGGTTTGAGAGACTAAGGGGAAAAAGAAGGTGAAACACCCCAACAGTACAAAAAGAAGTGTCAAATAAAATATCCAGTGAGCACTCCAACAATGAAGATAAGCACCACAAAAAAGCCATGGTCTTGAGATAAAATAACATGGCAGAGCACATAAAAAGAAAAGAAGAAAATAAATAAATAACTATAAATGGAGACAACAACATCAATAACCACACCAAAACAAAAAATTGACAAAAACTAGACAGGTAAATAAAAAATAAATAAGAGTAAAAAATGTTTTGTCTTTTATTTCCCCTCCTGAACAGGCACAGTAAATATTGGGGTCATTCGCAAAGAAATTCCCTTGGCCTAAGAGATGCAGGGTTTCTCCACCCTTGGAGTATATTGACATAGGATTAACTATAGACTCCGTTCAGGTTCATTTACTCTCCCGTTGGTGCTTTTGTGGTGTTTGGAGACTTCTGCTTCATCCTGGGTGATAAAATCAGACCTCTATATCTAGAGATCTTAGTATTTGCACAGGTCCAGAAGTGGAACTTATGATTAAGTCTTTCTTTGTGGTTCTAGAAGTTCTGTTTCCTCAGTGTCATTTTAATCCATCTTCTGTGGTTGGTGGTCTTGGTCTTTGCACTGATCCTAGGATGGAGCCTAGGATAGCGTCATTTGTTGTGTTTCCAGAAGACCCATTCCATTGTAATTGTCTCAGACAGACCTTTGGAACTGGAGATTATGGTTGTTGTGCAGGTCATAGCTCAAACCCTAGACTGGGCTATTTTATTGGTCCCAGGATGCATACAGTCTAGTCATGGTTCTATCAGCTAGTCATTTGTAAATCACGATCTTGGCTTTTGCACAGACCAAGGGTGACAACTCTTCTGATTTTGTCTTATCATCAGCTGGTGTTGTAGAATAACCTACTCTTAGGTCAAGTTGTTCCCATTTTCCTCATTGTCAGGATATCATATTAGAGCTGGCACTTGTTGGTGTACCAGCAGTATTAAGGATGTCCAGGATAAGATTTGTTTCCTGTAGCTTTTGTGAAGCACTGTGTCGTTTCTATGTCTGGGATGGTGTCTATCACCTGGGGTCTAAGTTGGGTCCACGTGACATATTTCCAAGGTGGGAGATATCCCTGTATTGTAAACAAGTATGAGTTCTTATCCCTAGTAGATAAGAGCTCGTATTTATATGTAAGATTCCCCCCCCCTTTTTTTAGTGTGTCTTTGCAGGAAGAAATAGTGCTACATTATATTGCCAGTGCATTTGGGGGTGAAAAGAGAAGAAAACAGAAACAGGTCACACACCCAAAAAAGAAAAAATAGAAATAAAAATATATGTGCTTACATATATATATATATATATATATGAAGAACAAAAATTTAAAAAAATGAAATAACCAAGTAAATAAAGGAACAAAGTGAAATAGAAATAAAAATAGAAATAAAAATATATGTGCTTACATATATATATATATATATATATATATGAAGAACAAAAATTTAAAAAAATGAAATAACCAAGTAAATAAAGGAACAAAGTGACGCAAGAGACTACCTTACATTTGGGGAAAAGCAAGTAAATAGGTAGTGTGATACAGGTCTTATACTTATGATGGAAGTATAGGTTTCCCTATTGTCTTTTGAGATTTTCTTGTGTGTGGGTTTTCAAGCACCTTTTCATCACACACCCTAACCTTCTTGAGGTTGGCAAAAAATTTGTGGTAGGAAGGTCTTGGAAGATTTCCTGCACTGGGTATACTTTTAGAGCTAATTCCGGTTTCAAGTAACAGTCCATGTTAGGAGGAGTTGGTAAGGAGGGCCGTGCAGCATGAGTCAGCAGGGGAGTTGATTGCCTTTTCTTGCCGGGGACAAGGTGTGGGTTTGACTGGGTGTCCCTTTGCTTGGGTGCTGGATACTGGCTCGTTGGGATAGGAGGTCAGCCTTGATGCCAAATGGATTAAGAACTGAGGGTGAAGAGTTTTAATAAGGTGGGAAAAATAGATGGGATTGAGGGGTGAAGGGATAGTTGAATATCCAAGGGGGAAATGGGGAAAGTATTTGGAAGGGGCAGGAAAGAAGAAAAGAGAAAATATATTAAAAAGAAACGGAGAAGAAAAAGAAAAAAAGAAAGTAGTGAGAAAAGAGGAGAAAAGAGAAAGGGAATGCTAGTTTGCTTGAATGTGTTCTATGAGTAGGGCCTTTAGTATAAGTCTGTAGAGTTTTCTTGAGGCATTCTCGTAGAGCAAGCTGGGTATGGTATCTCGTTTGACTGAGCCCCGAGATGTCATCTTATTTTGTTCACCCTTTGTATCCAAGAATGCCTGTGGACATAAAAGCTGAGGGGTTATTTTAAATATAGTAAGATTAAGGCATTAAAACATATTGTTATGGGATGTTTCCATTGGAGTCAGTGATTTCCCATGGTATTCTTTACCTGTAATCCTGTGAAAGATCCCTAAGGGATTATTATGGGCCTTTGTAGTAGAAGGTTGATTAAATACTGTTCTCTCTATGCTGCTTTTTCTGCTGTTGGTCGTTTCTTTGTGGTATAATGTATAGTCAAGAGTTTGTGTTGTTCCTCTTTCATGTGTTTTGGACACTGCTCTCCAGAATATGTTGACTGTTACAGTGCTTGGAGTTTCTATCCTGTTAAACCCTGTTATTTGATTGTTGAGTATTAGTTGTATATAAGGTGTATGTTCTAGGTGCTTCAGAATAGTGGTGTCATTCTGTGTTTATCTTTCGTCTTCTGACTTACTTCATTTAACATAATATGTTCTAGGTCCATCCACGTTGGTGCAAAGTCTGTGATTGTATCATTTCTGACTGCCATGTAGTATTCCATTGTGTATAGATACCACATCTTAATTATCCATTCATCTGTTATTGGACACGAGGTTGGTTCCAAGAGTTGGCTTTTATACTGAGTACTGCTATAAACAGTGGGGTACACATATACTTTGGAATGAATGTCCTTCCAACTTCGGGGTAGATAACTAGGAGAGCAATTGCTGGGTCAAATGGCAGCTCAATTTTGAGTTCTTTAAGCACTCTCCAGACTGTTCTCCACAGGTTTTGGACTAGGGGGCATTCCCACCAGCAATGGATGAGAGTGCCTTTTCTACTGCATCCCCACCAACGGAGACTGTTCCCATTATTTTTTATGTGAGCCATCTTCACTGGTTTAAGGTAGTATCTCATTGTTGACTTGATTCCCTGATGATGAGTGAAGGTGAATATGTTTTCATGTGTTTGTTGACCGTCTTTCGGTTTTCCTCAGAGAAGTGTCTATTCATTTCATCTCCCCATTTTTTATGGCTTTATTTGATTTTGGGGGGCTCAGCTTTCTGAGTGCCTTGTATATTCTAGATATCAACCCTTTATCTGATGTGTTGAGTAAAAATATTTTTCCCAGTCAGTTAACTGTCTTCCTGTGTTAAGTAGGGTTTCTTTCGCCATGCAGAAGCTTTTCAGTTTGATGTAGTCCCATTTGTTTATGTTTGATGTTAAAGTTGTTGCTATTGGTGCTCCATCCTCGAGACCTTTTTGATACATAGGTCTTTGAGTGTTCTCCCTATTTTATTTTCAATAAACTTTATAGATTCGGGTCTGATTTCAATGTCTTTGATCCATTTTAAGTTGACTTTTGTATAAGGAGTGAATTGTGGGTCAATTTTCACTTTCGTACATATGGTTTTCCAGTTCTACCAACACCGTTTGTTGAAGAGACTTGCTTTGTTCTATTTCAAGTTCTTGGCTTTTTTGTTAAATATTAGTTGGCTGTATATCTGGGGGTGTATTTTTGGGAATTCTGTTCTGACCCACTGGTCTGAGGTCCTGTCTTTGTTCCAGTACCATGCTTTTTTGATCACTATGGCTTTATAGTATAGTTTCAAGTTAGGTAAGAAGATGCCACCAAGCTTCTTGTTTTTCAGTATGTGCTTGGCTATCCTAGGTCTTTTGTGGTTCCAGATGAATTTTGTGATTGATTGTTCTAATTCTTTAAAGAATGATGTCTAAATTTGGATAGGGATTGCATTAAATCTATACAGTTTATGGGGTAGGATAGTCCATTTTGACTATGTTAATTCTACCTACCCATGAGCATGGGATGTTCTTCCATTTCCTTTATATCCTCTTCAATTTCTTTCTGAAGTGTTTTGAAGTTTTCCCTGGTATAGGTCCTTCACTTCCCTTGTTAAGGTTGATTCCTAGGTACCTGATATTTCTGATACTATTTTAAATGGAATTGTATGTTTATTCTCTCTCTCCCACTACTTTGTTATTTGTATATAGAAATGCCTACTGTCCCTTTGTTTATTGACTTTGTGTCTAGCCACTTTGCTGTATTGGTTAATTATTTTTTAGGAGTTTTACTGTGGACCTCTTTAGGGTTTTCAATGTATATCATCATATCGTCTGCAAATAGATTATAGTTTGAGTTCCTCTTTCTCAAGTTGGATTCCTTGATTCCCTTCTCTTGTCGGATTGCAATTTTTTAGGACTCTTCTAAGGTTATATTGAAATAAAAGTGGAGAGAGTGACAGCCTTGCCTAGTTTCTCACCTTCGTGGAAATGTTTCTAGTTTTTTGCCATTAAGTATATTGTTGGTTGTGGGCTTTTCATAGATAGCTATTAACCTATCTTGAGGAAAGGTTCCTTCTAACCTTATTTTTGCTGAGTGTCCTTCAACATGAAAAGTGTGTTAGATTTTGTCAATCGCCCTTCTCTGTATCTATGATATGATCATGGGGTTTTTGTTTTTTCATGTTGTTGCTGTGATGTATAATTATTGATTGATTTTTTGTATGTTGAACCAACCTTGCATTCCTGGTATAAAACCAACTTGGTCATGATGTATGATCTTTTGATGAAGTACTAGATTCGGTTTGCTAAGATTTTGTTGAGTATATTTTCATCTATGTTCATTAGTGAGATTGGTCTATAGTTTTCTTTCTTGGTGGTGTCTTTGCCACCTTTGGGGATGAACGTGATATTAGCCTCATAAAAGGAGTTGGGGAGGATTCCTGTATTTTTGATAGTTTGGAAGAGCCTATGGAAAAGTGGGTAGTAAGTCTTCTCGGATGTTTGATAGAATTCACCTGTAAATTCATCTGGGCCGTGGACGTTTGTTATTAGGGAGTTTTCTTAATTACATCTTCAATTTTCTCTGAGGTGATTTGGTCTGTTTAGGCTTTCTGGGTCTTCCTTTTCCAGTCTTGGAAGATGGTATTTTTTCCAGGAAACTGTCAATTTCTATTGGGCTCTCTAGCCCTAACTGATTATAGTTTTTCATATATGATCCTCATGATATGTTTGTATTTCTTTGGGGTGTTCTGTTGTAATCTCTCCCCTTTCATTTGTGATCCTACTGATCTGAGTGTTTTCCCTCTTTTTTTAGTGAGTTTTGCCAGTGTTTGTCTATCTTGTTTATTTTTCAAAAAACCATCTCCTGGTCTCATTGTATTTTTGTATTGTTTTCTTAGTTTCTATGTTGTTTGTTTCTGCTCTGGTTTTTATTATTTCTTGCCTTCTGGTTGTGGTTGGATTTCCTCTGCTGCTGTTTTTCCAATTCCTAGAGGTGATCCTTTAAACTGTGATTTTGTCATTTTCTTGTTTCTTGATATATGTCCTCTATTGCAATGAGTTTCCCCCTAATTATTGCTTTTCGCTATGTCCCCACAAATTTTGACAGTTGTTCTCTCATTATCGTTTGTCTCAAGGAATCTTTTTATTTATTCTTGAGTTGCTGTATGAAATAGCTGTTGTTGAGCAGCATGTTGTTTAAATATCTAGCTATTACTTTTTCTCCATTGCTTCTTCCTTGAAGTCACTTTTGACTTTTGACTCCTGTTTTCATAGTGATCTGATAGGGTGCTTCTAATGATTCCTTACATTTGTGGTCTTATACAGGTTGGCTTTGTATCCTAAGACATGGTCTATTCTGGAGAGGTTTCATGTGGGCTTGAGAATAATGTGTATTCTGCTTTCTGGGGATGGAGGGTTCCTATATTAGTCTATTACCCTAGATCTTCTAATTTCTTTGCTCTTATTTCTTTGCTATTTTTCTGTTTTGGTGGATCTGTCCAGTGGTGATACTTGAGTATTGCAGTCCTCCAACTATTATCACGTTTCCCTTTCATGTGTCTCTCCAGGTTTGTGAGCCAGTTTGCCTCACATATTTGCTTGATTCTACATTATGTGCATAGATATTGACCAGGTTAGTACTTCTTGAACTAATGTTCCCCCTGATCAGTAAGTAGTGACTCCTCTTTGTCTCTGATCACTTTCTTGAGGTTGAATGCATTTTGTTCTTATATAAGAATGGCTGTCCCTGCCTTTTTTTTTCCCATTGGCCCTGAATAATTAATTTCCATCCTTTTATTCTAAGCCTGTGCTTGTCCTGTAGTTTTAGGTGAGTTTCTTGCAGACAGCAGAAGTCCTGGTTTATTTTTTCCTAATCCCAGTTCTCAACTATGTGTGTTTTAATGGGAGAGTTTAGTCCATTAACATTTAGGAAGATTATTGACAGAGATGAATGTTGTGCAGTTGTGTTGTGCTAGGGTGTTTGTTGTTACAATCAGAGTTTTGGATTGTGAAATTCATCTCTGAGAAGGTCAATTTAGGATTGGCCTTTGGTTGCACAAATATTCAAGTTCATTTTTGTTTGAGAATGTTTTTAGGCTGCCATCCCTTATGAATGATAGCTTTACTTGGTTTGGACCCCTAAGTTGGAAATTTCTTTCCATTCAGTCATTTAAATATGTCATTTTCACTGTCCTTCCTTGCTTGAATTATTTTAAAATGGGAGATCTGGTTTGATTCTTATGTCCCTTCCTTTGTACTTGAGTTTTTCTCTCCCTTATTGCTTTAAGGGTTCATCTTTCTCTTTTTTTTTTTTTTTTTTGCCCATTTGGATTACTATATGTCCTTGGTGTTGGTTTATTAGGGTATATTTTATTAGGGACTCTCTTTATTTTCTGGGATTTGCACTGGAATTTTTTTCCATAGGGTGGGAAAGTTCTCTGCTATTATTTCCTCTGGCTTATTTGTTCTTCCCCTTTCTCTATTTCCTTCCCTTCTGGTATACCCACCAATTCCTTAGATTATTTATTTTGTCCTTGTTCATTAGATACTGTACCTTTTCCTTCCAGTGTTTTGCCCTTTTTATTTCTTTGTTGGTTTCTTGGTCGTTGTTTTTTTTTTGTTTGTTTGTTTGTTTTGCAGTTTTCCCTTCAAGCTCTTCAATGTGCTTCTCCAACTGTGTGTTTTCTGCTCATAAGGCTTCTTACGGTGTCTTTTAATTCCTTCAATTCCTTTTGTATGGAATCTCTCATGTTCTTTAACATTTCTTCTTTAATTTGGCTGATTTGTTTATCCATAGATTTCTTGTACTCGGTGTCTAGCGTTTCCTTCATTCTTTATCAATTCTTGCATTTACTTCCTCATGGCTGCTTTTAGGTCTCTCCTTCCAATGGATCTGTGCAATTTTGGTGGACTTGGAAACTTGCTAGGGTTTTTAGCCATATCTCCAGATGTTAGGGTTCTCCTTGTTTTACCCATATTTCTTTGCATTTATTGGTGTGGCTTGGAGTGCAGTGCCTTCCCGAATTCAGCCTGCTTTGGCCCCCCTGTGACTTTGCGATTGATCCCCTCCTGAGTGTGTTTCTAGAGGTGGCTGTTGGGTGAGCTCGCTGAGGTTTGGCTCCTCCTGTGCCTCTCTATGTGGCCTGATCCATTGCTTTTCCCTTTTATTGCCAGATAATGCAGTTCCTCTCCTGGCCACAATGTTTTAGGGCGCTATTGAGCCTAGCTCCTTTCCCCCCCCCCCACCGGAAGTCAGCCCTGCCACTTCCTTCAGTGGATTTTGGTCAATTCCCTTCTCTTATTCCTGCCAGCCGGCGCAGCAGTTTCGCTTCTGGCCAGCCACAATGGTTGAGGGCGCTGTTGAGCCTAGCTCTCTGGTCTCCCTCCCCTATCTGCGGAGTCAATGGAGCTTGCTTGGCGTCCCTGGGGAGGGGTGCATGGTGTAGCTGTGAGGTGCCAGTCTCGGGCGCCCCACATGGAGAGTGGGGAAGTGCTGGGGAAATGCACTCACCCCATCTGCTCTATGCAGAGGTTAGATTCCCTGGGTTGGGGCCAGCGAGGGTGGTTTGTGGTGCCAGTCTCCGGTGTGCCCACATGGGAGTGTGGGAACGTGCTGGGGGAAGTGCACTCAACCCGTCTGTCTCAGCTCGGGCTTGGGGTCCCTGGGGAGGGGCACGCAGGGTGGCCGCAAGGTGCCAGTCTTGGGGCACCCCACGTGGAGAGTGGGGAAGTAACAGGGAAGTCTATTTCTGTTCTTGGATCTTTTTGCCATCACTGACTCACAATATGATTTTTTTTTTGGGAGTATTGCAATTTTATTTATTTTTTTTTTCAAACAGAAAAAACCATTTAATCACACATATACATTCATAGGACTTTAAACAAAATGTAATATAAAATATAAAAAAAAACAAAACCCCACAACAAAAAAAAATTACATTTACTTGTAAACTGCTTAACAGCTGGTGGGTTGGCTGACAGGGCTGCCCAAGGAAAGCAAAAGCAGATATAATGAGGTACATTTTCAATGAATAACCACCACAGATCATGTGAACTGCTCTAGCAGCCCAGTCACCTGTTCCCCAATCTCGCCTACTTAGAGACAAACCAGGGCAGTCCTCCCATGAATTGAGGGCTCCAGCTATATCGACAAGCACCTCAAAGAACAGACAAAACAAACAAACAAACCAAAAAAAAAACAAACAAACAAAAATCACGCCATGGTCTTGAATCTTGAATTAAGAAACATGGTATAGCACATAACTAAAGAGAAGAAAGGAAGAAAGAAAAAAAAATAAATATAATTGGGGACAACACTTTCAATAATCGCACCCAAACAGAAAAATCGACAAAAATAGATAAATAAATCAAAAATAATAACAATAATAAATAAAGGTAATATATATTTTATATAAAAAATAACCAAGATATTTTGTTGCTTTTTGTATTTGTTTTTTCCCTCCTGCCCTGGCACAGTAAATGTTGGGGTCATTCGAAAAGGAATTCACTTGGCCTAAGAGATATGGGGTTTCTCTGTCCTTGGAGCATACTGTCATGGGATCAACTCTAGACTTTGTTCATGATCAGGATCCTTTACTTTCCCGATGGTGTTGTTTTTTTTTTTTTTTTTGGTGTGTGGAAGACTTCTGCTCTATGTTTAGAGGTCTCAGTATCTGCACAGATCCTGAGGTGGGATTTATGATGAAGTCAGTCTTTGTGGTTCTAGAGGTTCTGTTACCTCAGTATCATTTTAATCCATTTCTGTGGTTGGTGATCTTGGTCTTTGCACTGAACCTAGGGTGGCACCTAGGATAGCGTCTTTCTTTGTGCTTCCAAAAGCCCCATTCCGTTACAATTATCTCTGCCGGACCTTTTGGGACTGGGGATCATGATTATTGTGCAGGTCATAGTTCAAGCCCTAAACTAGGGCTTTTTTATTGGTCCCAAGATGTATACAGTCTGGTTGTGGTTCTTGCAGCCAGTCATCTGCCAATCCCAATATGATTTTATTATACATGGCTCTAAATTACTTTTATCTTGTTTCACCATTTGGAAGGTTTCGATTTGCCAGACTGGACAGTACATTATTTATTAGTGCAAAGCAAATGCCCTACCACTGAACTAATACTCTGGCCTCTTTATTAGCCTTTTCATGTTATCTGCAGCATACAAAAAAAAAGTTGCTCGAAGGTATTTTAATTACTGAGGAAAATTGTGTGTGCATGCATATGCATGTTTGTGTGTGTGTGTGTGTGTGTGTGTGTGTGTGTGTGTGTCAAATTGGATCTTATGTCACATTTGGCCCAAGCTTAGAGAAAAACTCTTGTCTCTGTTGTCAGGGAGATATTCCTGATGGTGTTTGGAAATATAAGCCACACTGGGATTCAAATTAGGGTCCACCAAGTAAGGCTAGTGCTTTAAACTCTATAACTATCTATCCCACAGGATCAGAAACATTTTGCTTTTATTTCTCACAGCTTTATTTCTAGTATAAGTAAAAACCAGGAAAACTACATGTGATCCATCCAAACTGTATATTTTTGTACAGTATAGTAAGTATTTTTGGTAAATGTAGTATGGTCTTCAACAATAGCACAATCATGTTTCTATACATTTCTATCTACTGAGAAAGACTGCTCATAATCCTTTCCAGTTCTCCCATGAATTTTCCATCTAGTATGTCAGCACTATGTAATATGTCCTTCTATTTCTTTGAGAATTATTATTTTGAGACACGGTGGTGTTTTCTGTTTCAATAGTTTGTTTCTTTAATTGTTTGAAAAAAAACCCAAAAGATTAATTTTATGATTTTATTATTTAATGAATATCCAGTCTCATCTATTCTTTAGTTTATTATAAATAATATTTGCTAATGACATTCATACAGAAGTTTCTTAATGAGCCTATGCATTTATTTTAATTTCCCACTTATAAATACCTGAAGATAAAATTTATATCTTTATTTTAATAATATCATTGATTTTATTAATTAGTAGTTCTCATTAGTCTTCGTGCTTAATCTTAAATTAAATTTCACAATAGGCACATATGGCCAGGGAAAAAACAGTAGCTAGAGCTCAGTACTAGTCAGTTTCAACATCCATTAGGGTATATGAAATGTATCCCCCATGAATAAAGGGGAAAACATCTATATTACCAGAGGATTGAGTTTTGATTTAAGATTTAAAGTAGTAGTTATGCTTTGGTAGTGATTAACACAGTAAAAAGTAATAAATGATAATTAACCAAATGTTAGAGAACTTCAAATGTTTCAGAAAATAATTTTTTCTCCTGGCAAGGCTTCATTTTATATCCATGTCTAACTCAATTCGTCCATTTTTTATGTCCAAAAGGACATCTCAAAGACAGCCTACTTGTACTTTGTCCACAACTCTTGCTCTTGTCCAACCTAGAAGCACTATTATTTGAAAATACCTCCTTACTAAATTTCCCTTTCTCTCTTCTCTCATTGCTTTGATATTGAAACATCTACTTAATTGCATTTATCTCTTATGGTTATTTTATGCTTCTTTCCCCTCACACTTTTAATTTAATTTTCTATGAGAAAATAACTATGAAATTTTATCATATCATGCAAAATATGAAATCTTAACTGTCAATTTTTACTTTATTTTTATTTTTCCCCTACACATATTTCCTTTTATGTTTTTTTCACATGTGGGCAATTTGCATTAACATCTATTTTATTTGTTTACTGATATTTTCATCTTTCACTGTATCCTGTGTGTTTACATTAGGCCTGTGACCCCAAATGGTACTTCTGCATATGTCCACTGGAAACTACCATATTTGCCGGCATTTAAGAGACGTACTGGGCATATAAGACGACCCCCTATTTTTGCAGTTAAAGCATAGGTTTTAGGCTTTTATTCGCTGTATTAGACAAAACGTTCCTGTGTGCGACTGTATGTACCACAGTGAGCCAATCACAATAAGCAAAGTTCAAAGTTTATACTGTAATAAACTTCCTCTCTGACTCTGGCCATCTGAGGAGGCTTTTTACAGTGTAGATTCGGGTCCAGAGACATTGTCTAATTTGCGATGCATAAAAAGCCTTCTTGGGATTGCTGAGTTAAAGAGGCAGTGATTGGTGCAGGACTCGAGTTCAAAAAATTCACTTTTGTGGCAATATTAGAACAATTTTTGTTTAGTGGCATATTGAAACATTTTTTTGGGATACACTCGGATATAAGGTGACCCCGATTTTTGGTTGATTTTTTTTGTTTCAAAAGTCGTCTTATATGCCGGAAAATATGGTAGTTCTTTCTAGTTCTTTGCATCTTTCCTTGGATTGTCAAATTAAGAAAATGAGTTGGTATAGTTTTATATTTATCACTCTTGTTAGAATCTGTGTTCTTCTATTAAGTTTACCATGAAATGGTTCTGATGCAATTTTTTTCTACTAGAGTAGGATTAAATAAACAAACAAAAACCAGCCATAAAGGATGCTTTTCAACAAAATTTTTGTCAAGGTTTTATATATGTATATATGTATATATCTTAAGTTCAATGCATACAAACTATATTATTTTATTTTATTCTTTAGTTTTGGTCCCCATTTGGTGGTACTCAGAGTTTACTCTTTGCTCTTTGCTCAGAAACTTTAAATGAAGCTCAGGTTATATCAGGGTATCAGGGGTATTGGGGATTAAATTTTGGGACAAGAGTGTGTAATAGCAATCAGTTATTGCAATATTTCTGGGCCTACATCCTTTGATTTTAAAATTAAATATTGTAATAATGTTTATTAAACATAAAACAATAACATTCTTCACCATTAATTTATAGGAAGTAATGGTTTATTTGATTGGTGCACTTAAATTATAGCCATGAATGTTCACATTTTGTTGTTATAGTCATGGCTGCCTAAACTGATGGTGGGTCAATTTCTGGTTTAAAAGTGTGCTATCCTGGTAGTGATGTGTCATATATCTTCAATGAATGATTCTTGCCTTTTTAAAATCACAATCAATTAAGTCATTTTCCTCCAATGAACTTAGGAAATGATTATTATAAAACGAGACTCACATTAAAGCACGTATTTACATTTTATTATTTTTAATTTTTTATATCTTTATTTAAACACCTTGATTACAGATGTGATTGTAGTTGGGTTTTCAATCATGTAAAGTACATCTTCCTTCACTGGTGCAACAATTCCCATCAACAATGTCCCCAATTGTGTTAAGAGAAAGTTTCCCCTTTAATTCGACAGGTAGTTACTTCAAATATCTTCTCTCCCAATGTATTACTAGCAGCTAATCTCTAGTACTCATTGTTTCCATTCCTCTTTAACCTGCTCAAGATGAAAAAGGTTAGTACAGAAGGGAAAGAAATTGTTTTGCCTGTAGCTGACCCAGGTTTGATCCTAATTACCATATATCCACCTCCAAGCCATGCCTAAGAATAATTGCTGAGTGCAGAACATGAAAAAAACCTCTGAGCACAGACAGGTAACTTCCCTTACAACAAAAATATACTTTTCTTAAAATATGCAATGTTATTTTTTAAATAATATCTTTAATTTAGTGATTTACTTTAGTGATTTAGAAACCATGATTGTAGTATCGGTTCTTAGTCATAAAAGAACCACCCCCGTTACCGGTTGCAACATTCCCATCACTAATACCCACATCCTCCCTTTACCCCGCCATGTATTCGAGCACAGGCTTTCTACTTCCCCTCACTCATTGACATTGTTCATGATAGTAACTTACAGTTCCAGTGACAGTTAGGAAACACTAAACTGACATCTTTTTTCCATGCTTGCCAAAGTAAATCCCCATGTTGATAACATGCATTCATATCCTCTCCACAAAGAATTTAGCAGGCATGATTGTGTATTTAGAAAACATATGGAATTTGGAACCTTAGAGCAATTACTTTTTCTATTGTTTTAGTATACTTGAAAGCAGGCAAATAAAGGAGCATTGGGGAAGCAGTCACAACAGAGACAATCACAATTCTCAGTTATTTATTTTTGGGTATATTCATAATTTTTGCAAAGCTACATATATTTATTTTGGATTCTGAATTTGCATTAATTTTTACAGATGGTATGGGAAATTTCTTCACACATTGTGGTTCTTTTAGTCACCAGATAACAAAAATGTGTCCCATTTAAAGATTTTTATATTCTTCTTATTATTAATTATGTTTCTAGGAAACATCCTGCAGTGCTCAGTGGTTACCTCTGGCTAATGCACTCAGGAATCACTCCTTGCAATCTTGGGAGAGGCATATGGGATTCTGGGGATTGAACCAGGGTTAACTGCATTGCAAGGAAAATGCCCTACTCACTGTGTTATCACTCTGGCCCCCCATATAATGATTTAAGAGAAAAAATAATGAAATTTGTGTTTCCCAGTATTTGTATTAAAATATATTTTTTATACTTTTTAATATTTTTTATACAACAACCATTTGGAAAATACATCTGCCATTATCAAAGGTTTTAGCTTATGAGAAAATTTGCATGGAGACAAATTAATAACCCTGATGGATACAGCTGATCCACACCCACAGGGAGTCAACATGATAAGAGTAACACTGTTTCTAGGTGTAAGTGATTAAATTTGTCCATAAAATAACCTTTAATAAGCAAAAGTTGCTCAGTAAGTGGGGAGAGTAAGGGGAACCATTTCAATCAAGACAGTTGTTTCAGCTCATTTTTTGGTAGTGATTATGAAGAGAGACCTATTTAATGAAATTTAATTGATTTAGGAATATCTGTCTTACTTTCAGTTACCCTTCTCTTCATGATATTCTTGGGGAGACATACAGCAGAAAGTATCAAATAGAAATACTATGATACTGCTTTCTTATTGGTTCAATTACTGCCCCAAATACTTCCTATCAGAGCTCAGTTAGATTGAATTGGAATATATGTTTGGATATTGAATAGAACATGTATCCTCCCTAAGAAACCAATTTAAAAGTTTTGATATTAGCAATCTATGGTTTGTGCCAGAGGCAAGAGGGTAAAAATGCCAAGATAAGTGCTGCAAAGTGTTCTGATCCCAATAGGGCAAGTTGTGTTCTTTATTTGCTCCGTAACTTCACAGACAGAAAAATAATGTGGCTTAAACAGGCTCTAGAAAAGGCCCTCGACAGTATGCTTGAAAGGTCTCAGAGATACAAAAAAGTGATAACAGACTTCTCATGACATCTTCTCCTTTGAGATTCATATAGTAAGATGATTCAAGCATTGTTTTTTTGAATTTCTTTTTAATATTGCTATTGTTTTTATTTTTGGCTGAGAAATGAAAGATTGTTCAACTCTGGACTTTTTTCTAGATGAAATTAATTATTTGCTGGTCATTATAAATCAGAATTGGTATAATATACTTTTTAAGATCTTTTTTTATAATTTTTATTTTAATCATAGTGGCTTACATATCGTTCTCAGTAAAATTTTAGGTACATATTAACATTGCGTCAGGGGAATTCCCACCACTGAATTGTCCTCCCTCCACCCCTGTTCCCGTCCTGCCTCCCATAGCCTCCACCCTCATGCCTGGGGCTGCTAGAATGAGTGGTCCCCTCTGTGCCTAGCTTACTACTTAGTGATCTTACAACTGTTTCGTCATGGTACCTCCATTATATCCCCCTCTAATTGGGAGGCGGGACTAGATAAAGTTATGTGGTTTTGTTTGAAGAAGAGTAAAGTAATAAGATGGGGTAAAAATCAAAAATACCGAAAATGGGAAGAGTCTTTCTAGAGGTTCTCATCCTCGTTTTGGGAGATGAAAGGGAAAAAGAAGGTGAAACACCACAACAGTATAAAAAAGAAGTATCGAATAAAATATCCAGTGAGCACTACAGCAATAAAGATAGGTATCATATACTTGCCATGGACCTGATATAAAAAACATGTATAATACACTTTTTTCCTGAAAAAAATAAAGTATTATTCAAATAACTGCTTTTGTAACAACCCATAGCCTGGTTATTGATTGAAGAGAACAAACTTTCAGCTCAGTAAAACTTAAAGAAATCTGTTCTTATCACACATCCCAGGTGCCTGAACGTGTGCTGAGAAATCCTCCCCACTGGCCTGAATCCTTTCAGCTGGAGAATGAAGGCTGACAGTAGATATTCTGGGAACTGATTAATTAATGCTCTTTCCTGGCAGTTCCATTAATATCAATGCAATATAGCAGAGATATTGACATAGTGAAAAAACATTGCTTTCAACAATAGGGCTTTGTTGACAAAACAGTGAAATGTCTAGACCATTAGCAACAATTCAGGAATCCATCTTCCCTATCAATCTCATTTAGCTTGCATACACATTCAAGATCTGTGGCAGTGAGGCAAAAAAAATGAAAAATAAAAAAAAGAAAATGAAAAACAACAAAGTGAAGTTACATGTAATATGAGTGCTGAAGAAATGATTTAGAAACAGCAGACCAATTGTTTCATTTTTTTTCCTCTTCATTCTCCTCTTCTTCCTATACCCACACTTTTACATATTTAGAACTTGATTATTCAATAATATCTTTTGCTGACTTGATTATTTTTAATCAATCACAGATATCAGCTACTCTACATACATACCCTTCTGTTCTCAGAAAAGTTTCTTCAATAAGGTTTTTATTGTTCTTAATTTGCAAAAGTGCAAACTCTGAGTAAAAGACAGGGTATTTATCAGAAATACTTGCAAAGGAGCAGAGTTGAGCTTTAATTCTGAACTGGTCTTTTTCCAAGTTTCTACCCTTTCTACAGTGAAGCCCTCCTTTTGTTTTGATATCAGAAAAAAATGCCAGTCTCTTTCAGGTACCTTTCATGTCTGAGCATGTGTCATTCTACTAAAACGGGCAATAATATGTCAGATAATCTCGCCATGCACCTCAGCAGAGAGAGGAGTCATGCTTCTTTGTTTATGAGGCTGTCTGTCAACAGAAAAGGATTGGAATCTTAAATGCCCTTTCCTAATCACACGAACAACCATACCATTCTAGTAGCATCTAGAATTTCATTAAAAGTATAAGGAATGTGTGGGCATATAAATGTTTCCAAGGAAATTATCTAGAAGTTAGAGTAAAAGGATAAAATAGTTTAGAATTAGCCATGTTTAAGTTAAAAAGCACATTTAAAAATTTACTTTTAAAACTTTTGTTGCTGGGGCTGGTGAGGTAGCGCTAGAGGTAAGGTGTCTGCCTTGCAAGTGCTAGCCAAGGATGGACCGCAGTTCGATCTCCTGGCATCCCATATGGTCCCCCCAAGCCAGGGGCTATTTCTGAGTGCTTAGCCAGGAGTAATGCCTGAGCATCAAACGGGTGTGGCCCAAAAACAAACAAACAAAAAAAAAACTTTTATTGCTGTTTTATAACCTAGCACTGAGTTACTGCTGGCTCAGTGCTGAGTGGTCACTCCTAGAAAAGCTCATAGTATGTAAGGTGCTGGGACTCCCAAATTGCAAGAATGTATTATAGCTGATAAGCTAGCTCCCCAGTCCAATATGCATATTTATTATATATTTTCTTTTCTAACTACTGATTCTCAAAGTTGCCAGAATCTATCTTTATGTCTTATAGATATTTCCTCAAATAATATTAATAAAACTATACTTCCATTTTCTCCATGAGCTATCTCCTTTTCTTTCATTATTTCCTTCCAGAAACCTTTAAGTGTGAATATCTAGAAGTAATTGTTCAAACATTTCATGTGGAATAAATGTTCCAACATGTTCCCATTGATTGCATATATTGAGAATAGGGGTGTATTTATGCAAGTTTAGTAGGGCAAAGAGAGGCACACTAGGCTATGCTCAAGGCTTACTCCCAGTTCTATGCTCATGGATCACTCCCAGCACTGCTTAAGGGACTTCCTCCTTCCCTCTTTTCTTCCTTATTGCATTACTTCCCTCCTACTTTCTTTTTTTCTTCCATCCTTCTGCCTTTTATTCTCTCCTTCCCTTTTCTCCTTCCCTTTTCCATCCTTTCTCACTTCTTTCCTCCCTCCTTCCTTCTTTCTCTCATTCTCTTCCTTCCCTCTCTCACTACCTCCCTTCCTTGCTTTACCTTACCTATCTACCTACCTACCTACCTACCTACCTACCTACCTACCTACCTACCTACCTACCTACCTACCCTCCCTCACTTCTTCCTACATTTTGCTGTTTTGGAAGCTCAGATAAAACTACTGAGAGGGGGAAATCAGCTACCTTACTTTTGAAATACAGAAAATAACTAGAGAGAAGTCAAAATAATGTTCAATGTTTTCTATAACAAGCAAGGAGATTCATATGTTTAAAGACTTTCAAAATTGTTTTAAACTAGACAGTATCATGCTGAATAAAATCTATCAAAAGGAGAGGGTCAGATACAGAAAGATTTTCATCATATGTGATATATGAGTGGAAATGTCCTGTGGACATTGGTGGAAGGAAGCAGGCACTTTGCTGATGGGTGTGTTGTTAGAATAATGTTTGCATAAAACCATTATTAACTGAATTATAAATAACAATATCTCAATAAAAATGAGAAAATTTTAGAGACTGTATAAAAAGTTACTTAAAAACTCAAGCTCTAGTCTAAGTTAACATCTAAAGTCAAATCATGATGGGTGGGATTCTTTTTACTATTTGCACTAAGCTTGCTTTTATTTCAAAATATTTAAAAATAGTGTCCATTAAGTGAAGCAGTATATTTTAACATACCAAATCTCAAGTACAAAAATATAGTATTCTATTATCAAGGCTGGAGAACTTGAAAATAAACTTGCTATCAGGGAAAATTGTATGGAACAAGATGAATTATAAAGTCATTGGCAGTAGTAGCTACTGTCTATGGATTGGAAATTGGATTTTATGATATGTAAGCCATTCTTTGGTTTTAAAGTTTCAAACAAGTTATGTTACCTTTTTAAGTTTCTGTTTATTCAAATAAATTATTATTATAAGTTTGCTGGCAATATTCAGAAATTTGATAAAATATTAATTATTCTTTCAGAGGTTTCTACTTTTTTTTTTTTTTTTTTTTTTTTTTGGTTTTTGGGCCACACCCGGTGACGCTCAGGGGTTACTCCTGGCTATGCGCTCAGAAGTCGCTCCTGGCTTGGGGGACCATATGGGACGCCGGGGGATCGAACCGCGGTCCGTCTCCTAGGCTAGCGCAGGTAAGGCAGGCACCTTACCTCGAGCGCCACCGCCCGGCCCCAGAGGTTTCTACTTTTAATAGGTAATATTGACTACTACAGAATCAAAATAAAAATAATAACAATAATAATAATTTACTGTTTTTCACAACTTTGGGTAATTTTCAAAGATTTTTTTATAGGCTTTGAAAAATATCATGTGCTTGCATCTCTTTCCAAAATCTACTTTGTCACTATAGATGCAGAATGAGTATAGATTTTTCTATTTTAATAAAAATCTGAGTTTTTTAGAATGTAGAATCAGGATACTACTAGAGCTATAACCATGACCTTTTCTTAAAACTCTTTTATACAGAAAGTTTGAAGCATTGTGTGAATAACAGTGGATAGATTTACCATCCTTAGAAAAATCTAAAAAATAAGGCTAAGTTAGTATTTCTAATATTTTCCTAAATTACTTGTCCCCTAATTTATACCTGATTTATAATAAAATGAAAAAGCCATAAATATAACTACTATTTTAGTGCTTCCTATGCACCAGAAATCTTCAAAGTAATTTGCATAGATTCCTATCCTTTTTTTTTAGTAAAGACCTCATGCATTATACTTCACTGCCTCTGTGCTGCAGATGAAGTATGTAAAAATTAGAGACATAACATAATTTTCTAAGTTACATAGCTACCTTTGTATAGAATATGAATCTACTGACTTTGCAAACCAAAGTGATATCCAACTCTGAAGACATTTTATGGGGTACTTTACCTGATATAAGTTTGTAGCTAAAAAAATATCACAGAAAACAACCCTCAAGTTATTTAATTGAATGGCTTTTGAAGTTCACTCAAGTGGATCATTTGCTAACTTCAAGTGATGCCCAGTTTAAATCTCTGTGCCAGCACTGAGCCAACCTTTTCTAAAAACACTCTTATGCTTCTTTAGTATTTTCCCTATTAAATCCATTATTTAAGCATTCTTGCTTTTCTGTGTGTGCTGTTCCACTCCAATGAGCTGCTTCTGTGTGGATTACAGAAGCCGTATATTTGTGACTGAAACCTAATTGACTTCCACGGTAAATATTAAAGGAAGGTGGCAAATGTGACTAGTTGTCCGTTCAATATGACATGAAATGGCTAACTCTTGTGGGTAATGAGGGAAAACTCTTCTGCACTTCAACTCTTGTTTTATGGAGAAAAAGAGGTGAATCCTCAAGTGATTGTTGACAAGTCTATGGCAAATGTGTGCACCAAGTGAGAAGTTGAAATAAAAAGCCCTGTACAAAGTCGTTAAACATCATGCCTGATGAATTATTCATTTAATGGCTTCAAAGTTGGACTTGGGAAAATGTAAATAAAACACACAGAGAACTTTCTCCTTTCTGGAAACGATTTTATAGTCATGAACTAAATGCAAGGAGCACTTAAAGTGTCGGATTGCATTGTATATTTTATGTAAATTAAGAATATTGAACAAATTCCCCATTTGGTACAAAAGAGAGAAAGAAAATATACCTCTCCTGATGATCAATGCCTCTGAGAAAATGAATTATCTTTATTTTCTCCATTATCTTTTATTGCCATTTTATATACTCTATAAAATATCGACCTGCAGGTATTCAAATGAAATGTGATGTAAGCTTTTCTGATTCATGAGCCTTTTTTATACCCTTCAGGCATGACTGCGACCTTCTCTGCATCTCTGAATATGCCTCTTAGCTAGAATCGGCCCTGGTAATAGACGGTGGTCTAGTGATAAATAGAGCATATTACATTAAAGTAAATGTAGTCCTTGGAGTCCAAAGGGCTGGGTTCAAATCCCTTCTCTGCAATTTAATGTGTGGTTTTGAATATTTTAATTAAAATTGCTAACTCAAAGTTTAAAAAGATGAAAAGAGACAAATTATACATTCATCTAGTAGCTTGTAAGATCACAATGTGTTAATGAAGTAGATTCTGATGAAATTCTTTCACCAATACAGGCAGCACAATCTACCTTGAATTCATTATAATACCCTTTTTCTAAAATCTATATTCATTAGACTTATTTTGTTTTGGAGCTATACACAGTGTGTGCAGGGCTTACTCCTGTCTCTGCATTCAGTGATAACTTTTTGGGGGACCATATGTGATGGCAGAGATTGAGCCAGGTCAGCTCATGCATGGCCAGAGCTTAACACAATGTCACATATTTTGTGGATCATCTAAGGCCAAATGGAAAATCCCTTCCAGAAAGAGATATGGCTAACCTTTATAAAAATAGCATTTCAAAAATCATTGAGAACATGTCAGACACTAAGATCTCAATGAAACAACTTTTATTACACCTACAGGGTGATTGAGGGGTGATGGCATAATGTAATTTCCAGTAATAGATGCAAACCATATATAAGTATATTTGCATATTTTTTAATGTTTTACTTACACAGGTGTTTTATCCTAAGTTCCTCAAAACTAGAGCCTGGACGCATCACAGACTGTTGCCTTATTTGGGAATGAATTTTAGACTTCAGTAGAAGCAACTTAAGAATACAATGAAGAAAGAAAACCAATACCCAATGCATTATTGGCTGCTACTCCCTACCATTAATGCTTGCTCTTATCTACTGAAGAGCCTACTACATTTACTCACGATCCTGTCACTTTGCCACCTAAACCAAAGGCATTGATATGTGAGAGATTCTGTAGAGGTTAAAGGCCCTCCAAAATTATACCTCCTGAACATACCTGGGTTGCATCTGCATGATGCCACTAAAGTGCTCTTATGCATTTCTTTGATAAAATTTAAGTATCCTTAGATGGGAAGAATGTCTTGACAATACTCAAAAAAATGTATACCTGGGTAAAGTACACCTGGATAAAGCTGATGACACTTGCAAAAAACAGTATCAACAATGGGTGAAGTAATATGTTGTAAAAATATAAAATATAGGGTCTGAGCCAGAATCCAAGTTGAGGGCTGCTGCCGTTAGTTTGCCTGCTGCCAGTCCACCACCATCAATGAAGCTTCTTTTCTGACTCTTTTCCAATCAGTAGTCTAAAAGTTTCTGCAGTTTGGGGTTCTGGTCCTTGGAAAAAAACACCTTTAGTAGGAGAGAGGCCAGGTGCCAGGGCCCTTGGGGAACTCCTCCAAGTCTTTCAGCTCTCTCAGCTTCACTGCCTATTCTTCCTCCTGAAGGGTCTGTCTCCACCATGTTCAGATCAGGTACCAAGTGGTTCAACACTCTGGGGTCTCCATCCTCATTGCAGCTCAAAAAAGTCGAGATTACCCACAAATGGTTAAAGCTCTCACCGTCACTGAAGTCTTCTTGAGTTCTCAAGTATTTTCCCCATACGGTCCACCTTTTGTTGTAGAAATATAAAATACAAAGTTTTCGAGTTGGGGTGAGACCTTTCTTATTACAGAGTCTGTATTTCCTTGGCTGTTTCCTTGGCTGTTGACTCTGAAGTTTGCAGGATAACACAAACAGCCAAGCCTTAGAAATTAGGCAGGATTTTATTCCAAAATTCAGACCCCTCCCAAGAGTGGGTAGGTCTGACCATCCAGATGGGATAAACAGAAAGTTGAGGGAAGTGTCCAGTAGAGTTCAGTTTGTAGCATTCTAATTGACTTGTATTATTCCTTAAATTCAGTCTCTCAGAGGCTGAAATGGACAACTGTTAAATGCCTACACCAGCATGCATCCCTCATTTCTTTTACCTTTGTTCTCCTTCCCTAGAATGCATGCCTATAGCTGGATATGCTAGGCTCTTTATACTGTAAGATGTCTATAACCTTACTTTGTCAAGCAACAGTTACTATATTTGACTTGCAAAGCAGTAGTTTCTATAATTGTGTTTTTCATCAATATTATCAGGAACCAGAAGCACCAAAATATGACAAGACTGGTGACTTTCCTAATCAGAGACAGTGAATGAGATAATGACTCATTTTTTTTCTTTTCTTTTTTTACCTGCTGTGTATACTCAGGATTCCAAAGTGGTATTATTAGCTTCAAATTCAGGATGAATCATATATTTTCCCCTGATAGAAATTGTCTCCTCCCTCTATCCCAGGCTCGGAACCAATAAAATAGGCTTGCCTAAAGTCTATGCATTACAAGTATACTTTCATATTTTTCTTTTCTTTTCTTTTTTTTTGTTTTTATTTTTGTTTTTTGGGTCACACCCAGCAGTGCTCAGGGGTTACTCCTGGCTTTATGCTCAGAAATCGATCTTGGCAGGTGTGGGGAACCACATGGGATGTCAGGATTTGAACCAACCTCCTTCTGCATCTAAGGCAAATGCCCTACCTCTTTGTTAACTCTCAATCCCCTCATATTTTTATAAAATTAGTAAAATGAGGTGAAATAGAACAAAGGCTAAAAGAGTTGTTCCTGATTCCAGTTTGGCCCCCAACCTTATGTTCTCTTCCTGGTATGTGTGACCCCACCCCGAATACTACATGTAAAGTCTTGGGAAGGTTAGATAAGGTTTTGACAGGAAGGGCAAATGATGATTTTGCCTGGATGGAGAATGGAGAAGGGAGCAGGAGGAAAGATGCTGAAAGAAGCAGGGCAAGCTAACAAGACCATGCTTAAATAGATTTAAGATTATAGGCCACACGTGTTGGCCAGGGCAAATAAAGCTGATACTTTCTGAAGCCTGTCTGTGAGTGAATCTTATACCCACTGCTCTCCTAAATCCAGATACCCATCAGTAAGAGAAGGTGGAGCCACGTGGTCCTGAACTGAAGGAGAAAGGACTCCATCACCATCCACCTCCATCTAGCCCATTCAAAGGGCCTCTTTATTATTATTTTTTTATAATTATCTTTATTTAAACACGTTGATTACAAACATGATTATAGTTGTATGATTACAGTCATGTAAAGAACACCATCCTTCACCAGTGCAACATTCCCACCACCAATTTTACTATAGTATGGACACAACATCACTAAATGCTATTGCTTTAGCAAATATCTTATATACTTTAGTATATATATATATATATATATATATATATATATATATATATATATCTTATATACTTTAGTGAAATATCTAAATCCGACAAGAATATATCTCTAAATTGGAGCTTTGATTGAACCTTTAGTATTTAATTTCATTGTTCTTGAGGTTATCTATTTTTAGATTATGGGGTATAGGATGATACTATACCAATTACAGTTTTGGGCTACTTTTATGCATTGACTTCCACAAAATTAGTTCCTAGGTCTGAGGAAATGTTGGGCAGAATATCAGGCAAAATCAGACATTAGTTCTGAAAATATCAGGATAGTAATGTTTGCAAAGACATCATTAATATTAAAGGCAAACTTAAAAGGAAGAATCACATGTTCACTTCAGAATAAAATATTTCTAATGTAGCTAGCCTGTTATCACTTGGTTGCTGATTATTTAACAAAGAATTTATAAAATGCAGTCTTAGATATTGTGTTATGTAGATTAAGTTTAGTTTCAAGGTCATACTTTTGGGAATGGGTCAAGGTATTTGACCTGGTGGTGCCTTTGTCCATGTCCCAATGGCCATTCCACTTATGTCATTACACTAACACTGGAGTGTTTGAAAAATATTTCACTTTAGAGACAAAGGAACAGTAATTCAATGTTTTCTACTTTATTTTCTGTAGATATGCATTCTGGTGGGCATTACTGTAGGACAAAAATATTACACACTTTCTGGTTTTATTCTAGTTGCATGCTCTTTCCCAGATTTTCTTGTTTAAATCTCAGTCTTTTTCCATCTGGATTTTTTTTATTAACAGGCTAAGCATTCTCCCAGGTGTCTCTTTAAATCATTGCCTCAGATGTCCCTTTAAATCATTTCCTTCACTGGAAAACAAAATCAGGCACCCTATATCAAGTTCCAATGACTGGAAAGGTTTTAACACTACAATTTTGGAATACTCCTGGGTTATTCTTGGTAAAGCTGCATTGAGGTGTATGCAAACTTGTCACACAGACTCTTTTGTGATATATGCCCAATTATTTTGTTTATTTGTTGGTCATTAAATCTCTCCTTCTCTGTCTTTATCTCCTTCTCTTTTTCTCATAGCTGTTTAGGGAGTTGAGGAAAAAGCAGGTAAACAATAATAGGCGATATAGGAGTTGGGGGTCATCCATTCCTATCAGTTTTGTATGCCTCCTTCTTCAAGTTTCTTCCATTCTACAGATATTGTTTTCTGTCACTTCATCTATTCACACATATGCATCTATAGAGTTTAAAATAAAAGCAGTGCATACATGTCACTACATCAGGCCATCTGAAATTTAAATCTACATTATTGTTGATTAGAAAGTGCTTCTCAACCAGAGCTCAAATGGATCTTTGTGGGTCACTAGAGTACCAGGTGAATATTCTTTATATGGGAGACAACCACATGAAACTAGAAAGCCAACGTTTGGACAAGGTAGGGACATAGGAAGGAAACAAAGTTGGAAGAGGTCTATCATTGGAGAAAGGTTGAAACACACTGGAATATAGGATTATTTATTGAATTCTGTTTCCTTATTTGAAAAATAAAGATAATAAAACAGTAGCTTGGAACACCTACAGGCTAGATAGACTCCAGATGGAACAACTTTAGAAAATGTACAAGTATTAAAATGGAACATAAAATAAGTATATAACAGTCCATGTCTGGCATATGAATTTTTTTCACTAAGCCTTAGATATCATTGAGTTTATTTTAGTGCCTTTTTTCCCCATGATATTTTTCCTTTGACCAATTCACCCATATTCCAAAAACTTACTAAAAGGGTATACTGAAAGTTACCAAC
The DNA here is from genome assembly GCF_024139225.1 of Suncus etruscus. NCBI lineage: Eukaryota > Metazoa > Chordata > Mammalia > Eulipotyphla > Soricidae > Suncus > Suncus etruscus. Next base: position 57,182,920 of record NC_064861.1, read on the forward strand.
TCTAAAACCCAGTCTTGACATAGAGGTTTCTGTGTATTTGATCTTGTTTCCTAGATTTATTTTTTTTCTTCAGGTTTTATCTCTTGCAACTAAAGTGGAATTTTTTAATAAAATAATACATTTTCAATGGGTGAACAAATTGTTGACTGTGCTTTATTTTTATGAGATGAAGGCAGTTGTTCAGTCCGAGCATGAGAGCCATCATTTCTCTGCTTCTTGGTGTGAAATACCTCTGGAAGTCGAGATTGATCCAAAGCTTAAAATTCCATGGCAGTTACAGTTTTCAAAATTATCTTTTAGTGATTCCATCTAAAACAATACTCAAACTTTAAAAAATCGGCTTTATAAGTTAGTCTTCATCACAACAAACTATAGTATAGACAAAAATTGTATTTTGCAGCACCATCAAAATGATAATATTTTCAATATGCCTTTTGAAATACACTTTGTCACAAAAGATAATAGCATATACAAACTGTATCATGCCAAAACTTCTATTAGTCAAGAGTGTATAAGGAAACAAAATTCTTCCTTTTAGGCATTTAAATATCTCTTTCTATATTCCTATATATCATTATCCTTATTAATTTCAGTGGGATAATAAATATATGTAAAAGAGCTATAAACTATAGTAATATAATTATTTCATTATAGTGTTTAACCTTGGTAAATTGTCCAAGATAAAGGAGGTTTGATTTTCAATGAAACAGTGTACTTGTAGTAGAATACAAGGTACTCCATCCAGTACTTGAACTATCTCTCTGTTTCAATAATAGTACTTTTCTCTTTCTCTTTATTAAAATGAGTATTATTTCCAGGATAAATTACTTCAACTAAAATTGATCCCTCATTATAATATTGTGAGAAACATAGACAAAGAATATGGTTTGCAGGTAGGACAATGAGTAGCCTAAAGGATATAGATTTCAAACCTTGTTACAGAACTGATGGAACAAAGTATTTAGTATATACAATATATATAATTTACCTGAACTAAGACTTATAGGCCCTCATGTGGAAGAGAGAGGAAATTTGAAGCCTGTTCTTTTGATGGCAGAATTTGGAGCTATACTTACATAAAGTAGAATATCTGTCTCTGTATGAAAGAAAATTTACTATTAATGTGACCCAGCTCCTCTCAGAAGTTAAAAAAAGTAATGTACACTATTCCCTGGCAGTCTGGTATGGGATGAATACTCTTGTGGTCTTCTCAGAATGAATGGAGGTATATTCCCTCTTTCTGCCTGGAACCACAGCATCCCATGGCCAAACCTAATATCCTTTGATATAAATGACCCAGCTCCATAACTTAAAATGCCAAGCCACCAAATTTGTTTCATAGCTATAGATCCTGGACATCACAATTGCAAGCAATAGCACACCACCTCAAACTTTCATAGTATAATCAGTCTAGTAGGATGACAGTAAAACCTAATGAAAACGTTTCATAGAAGACCACCAAGTTCAGTGAGCCTAAACAGTAACACAGAAGGACCAACTAGCACCAACCACAGCTCACTAAATCCTTAGACAATGACTTTAGCAACATCAGATAAGGCCATTTGAACAAGAGATAAAACCATTATTTCAAATTGACCCTTATTAATATAAGTTTTGATTATTCCATTTGCCTTTGTGTTACAACAAACAATATAAAATAAATGTGTTTGTGCTTGCAAAGGAGGTGTGCCTAAAACTGGAAACATTGGAAAAGAGGTCACACTGGTGGTGGGATTGGCGTTTGAAATCATAATGCCTGAAACAACTGTATTATGAACAACTTGGCTAATCTGTGCTATATTACAAAATAAATAAATTCACCTTAAAAGAAAAAAAATAAAGAAGCTTTACGAATGTGGCTGTCTTGAAAGGCAAATTATGCCAGAAGTAAGGTCACTAATTTCTTTGCATGCAAGTCTAGAGTAATTTTGACATGGGGAGAAAAGATCCACAGAAAACAGCCAGTTGATCAAAAGAAAGGCAAAGCAATATTTTTGTTTTTCTCCCCATACTCCATTGAGATCTATTGCAAGGGCTATCATAAAAGGCTTTTGTTTGATTTTATGTACCATTTTCTACTGTAGATGTCATGAACAATCATATTACACCTCCAAAGGTTTGTATATCCATTCATCATCCAGTCATTCGTAATCATTTGTTCTGTGTTCTCTGTCTCTGGACATGTAAAGGTGAGGCAGACATGAGCCTTGTTCCTGAGCACAGACAGCCACAAAGGAGAGATGGAGTTGTAAAGCCATAATTGCAACATGCTAGAAAGTTAAGAGAGATATACACCAAGTATCATTTGATTTGAAATACAAAAGCAAGTACCCATGTAGGTGCTACAGAATAATTCAGGACACATGGAAAAATTGTGTTTTTTGTATGGTATGTTTTAATATGGTAAAATATTATGCATATTTTAAATAAAAGGAGTGGTGAGGGAAAACTGCAGAAATGTGAACATCTATTGGAAGTTCAAGAGGCAAGAAATAGTTGGTAGCTGTACTATGGAGAAATTAAAATAAAGTTATCCAAAACTACATAAAGGCATAGAGAGCCAAGACAAATAGCATGAACTATGACCTGGATCATTTGATTTGAAAACCAGATGTTTATTCTGTAAGTGTAAAGACAGATGAGGCAATCAAGAAATAGAAGCAACATAATCTGTAACTTGTTGAAATATTTTAATTAACAGGCATTGAGGTGATGACCATAGCAGCAGATTAAGAAACAAATAGTGTGGGCCCTGGTTATTATGCACAACAATAATCATATAATATAGTGATTATAACTGATAAACATATTTCATAGAAGAAATAATTAACTTGAAGTAAGAGGAAACAGTACAAACTTGGACTTTGCTTCTGATTCACTGTGCAAATTGAATCTATGAGGCTTCCTGTTCCTATATTCTTTTAAATCCTGACATAGTGCTATTATTTAATAAATGTTTATGAATTAACAGATCAATGCAAAATGACTTTTAAGTACATGACTAAAACTTGCAAAATCATTTTGATATTTTTAGCAGGCCAAATTTAATCCCTTCTTCCAGATTCATTTAACCAAGTTTGTCTTTAAGGATAGATTTTATTTCTCTTTTGTCTTTAAGGATACATTTTATTTCTCTCTTTGCTCCTTCTTAAATGGCCATTAAAATGTGTTTTTTACTCTAATTAATAAATAACTATTCAATTAACAAAGTATATTTAAAAACAAAAACTTGGACCACTTTCAAAGCAAAAGCCTGCTGTACACAATTTCAGACCTCCACCAGGAATTAGCAACTGATGTGCTGACATTGTACATGCATATTTACTTTTGTTATCCCCCCAAATGTATTGTTGCCATGGAAACTCATGTAGTGCTGCTACTACCAAGAGACAGAAGTTCTTGGTGGCTATAAAGAAAAAAAAAAGAAAGAAACAAAGAAAACATCATCAATGGAAATTACTATAAATATAAAACTGTTTTTATGTAATGCTATGTAAAAATCTGCAAGTTGTTTGGAACATCTGGGAAAAGGAAGATCAACCACAGAAAATGCTTTAATTCAGCACACTGCTCTTCACTGTCACTTTTTTTGGGGGAAATTTTACAAAAAATCCATTAGCTATATGTCATATTTTTTGAGTAACTTCATTAGTGTTCCCTATTGTCTAAGCTCAGAGAGAAAGAGACTGCTTAGTATTGTATAGTCAGCACCTGGTAAAAATTCTAAACCAGAAGAGGAAGGAAGGATGGAAGGTAGAGAAGGAGGGAGAGTGGGAGGTGGGAGGGAAGAGTGGGACGGAGGGGAGGGTGGGAGGTTTGAAGGAATAGAGACAGAAATAATTAAAGGAAATACTATGAGAATAAACAGAAAACGACAAAGAATTTTATATATATATATATATGTAAGCACAGTTAGTAAGTTGTACTACATGCAGTATAGCTGATTTTGATCCCTGGCACTGCATATAAATTGTCAGGAGTGATCCCGGAGTACAGAACCAGAAGTAAACTCGTCACATGCAGGTGTGACTGAACTGAATAAATAAATAAATAAACAAATAAAAAGATTAATTTTAATGTAAAATAAGAGTAACTTGAACAGTTACTGAAATGCAAAATTCTAAGCCCACATCAGATGATTTTGATTAAGTAAATCTAAGATTAGCCTCAAGACTATCAAGAATCTATCTGATAGAGTTTATCGTATGCTTGATAGGTATTTATAGGTTAATCTGATTAATTCAATCTAGGAACTTCCCTTTGAATGCATTAGGAAAAGTTAAAGTAGACACATTAAAATATAAGTTAAGAGTTCTAAATTTGCTCTCGTGAACAGTTTTAAAGAATCAGGTAAAATTTCTAGATTAGGGTTCTCTTCAGAGAGATAAATGAAATGGAATCTCAAACATTTTCAACACAGATACATCCCAAAGCACCCACCAGAATTTTATTTTAAACAGGATCTCTTTCCTCTTTTAACATTTGGATTTTACATAAGTCTTTATTTTTTAAGAAGTGCTTTTGTAGTATAACATGCAAAAATAAAACTTTGACTTCTCAGATACATATATCTCCAAAGAATTATCTGTTGTTGAAATTACTTGATTCATCTTATTAATACAGTTGGTTTTTTATAATTTCCTTTTCTTTTCTTTTCTTTTTTGATTTTGTTAGATTAATTTTGGAAGGGGCCACAATGTTAGGAATTACTCCTGGCTCTGCATTCAGAAATTATTTCTGAAAGCATTGTACCTGCTGTAATAATATTTTTTCAATCCCAGTTTTTCATAAATTCATAGAACAAAATAAAGTTTATTGGCGGAATGTCCTTTATACATTTTATTTACTAAAGAATTACCAAAATTATCATATTTAGCTTGCTGCACATGGAAAGGCATAATGAATTAATTTATTTTTAATAAAAAATTTTTATTTGGTTTTTCTCTGGAAGAAACTTCCTTCTTTCTGATATGAAAATGCAAGATTTTTATTGTTGGGTATATTGAATTATAATAAGGTTACTATGTAGAAAGATTGAAAAAAGCTTAGTTACTGATATTCTAATTCCCAGATTTCAAAGAAAGAATAAATTAAATTCAAGAGAAATGCAGTTAAAAAGTTAATCCTTATGTATGGCATTACTTCAACTCACTAGAAAATAAATAAACCCTTTATAATCAGTGGTTACTTTTGCTTCCAAAATTATTTGTTCTTTTACATCAAACTGTGCTCTAAATATGTTTAAGCTTAAAGGTTTTGCAATTTGATCAGTTTTAAAGACAGTTAATTGGGGTTCTTTTGACATTGGCTAAGTGTCTGTTTTTTTCTTATTCTTTTTGTATTTTCCTGTCTCTTGTCTACTTTCCCCTTGCCCATTATTAGACCTGAAGATGTTACATTACTGTTTCTTGATTTGGCTTATCCAGTTCATGAGCACTTCCCTCTGGTCAGATGTATTTCAGGGCAGCCAAAACCTCATAAATTGAATAAATCCAAAGATGAAAATGGTGTGCCAATTTAAAAGAGGTCAAACAGCAACTGGAACTCGAGTGTGAATAGCTAGCAGATGGTTATTGCATTTCAGAGAACAGTACTTCCAAAATACAGGACAGCCAATAAAATTTTGTTGTTTTAAAAGTCAAGTATATTTATAAAGTATTATTATATACAAAACAAGTATCTATTCATATTTAGAGGACAAATAATTTTCCAAATGAGTAAGCTAAAACTTCAAAGAACATTAAGACATACATAGATAGATCAAAAAGGAATGAATGTAGAAACGGAAACCAAGCCAAAGGAGAAACGAATATGAAAAACACATTCCAAAATAAGACCACAAGACATATGATGATGTCCTGGAAACTCCAAGAGATTTATTTAAATGTATCGTGAGGCTAACAATGCATTTGGGGTGTCTGTTGAATAACTTCCATCTTTTAATGCTGACAATGGCAGTCAAGTTATATATATTAAGTTCAGGGAGAAATCTAGCAATGCTTGGTTTAGGAATATGACTTAAATTCCAGGATGGAGACTAGATCCTGGAAAGGCAAGTGGGAAAGAGACCATGTCCGTGAAGTTGTGCATGGGAAAGAAACATCTGCATATTTTTCCCTCCAGGTACTTGAAAATATTCATTTTTATGAATGAACAGTCACATTCAAGTGCAAAATACAGTTTGGTAACTAAATTTAAAATAGTATTTGATTTCCTCCTCCAAGACAGTGCAACTTACTTTCTGGATGTAACAAATGCACCTGATCACTGCATAGTACCTGGAAGGAAGCTTCCCATCCAGTTAAATTAAAATTTTGTCTACCCCCTCCCCTGCTTTTGAAAAGTAATTTCTTTCCCACATGGCCTGGAGAAAACTGGTCCTGCTATAACAGGTAAAGTGACCCTGGCCTCTGAAGAGAGTGGGTCTTTCACCTAGAGGCTGCAGCCACTTTTGAATAACTGCCAAGCTGCTGCCAAAATGCCCTAGAGAGAGACCTAGAAAAGAGAAGCAAGAGTTTGAAAATGTTCAGAAATATCTATCAGGGCAGACATTGAATACTTCAAAGCCAAGCAATGAAGATTTAACTCGAATAATCAGGTTAATGAAGGCTAATGTTTAGTTGGCGATTTCAGAAGAGAGTAGGCATCATTTTCATTTCTTCTTGAATACTTTATATATTCAGATCATTCTTTACAGTGCTCCATAATTTGGCAAAAAAAATACAAAGAATGGTCTACTTAGAGTAGGGGTCTCAAACTGGCGGCCCTTGGGCCATTTGGGGCCCTCTGTAAAACATTTTGTGGCCTGCCCTAGAGGAATCTTTTTTTGTTTTGTTTTGTTTTGTTTTAGTTGTTTGGTCACATACCCCAATGTTCAAGGCTTACTACTGACTTTGCACTCAAGGATCACCCGACTTTACCTCCTGCGGCCCCCAGGTAAATTGAATTTGAGACCCCTGACTTAGAGTAATAGGAGAGTAAAATAAGATGTCATTTACAACAGTGTGCCAAAGAGTAAGGAATCTAAAGATCTTCAGCAATAGCATGGGCTAATAAAGAGAGGTTCTGTTACTTCTGTTACTGCTGAAAGTGCAAAAAGAGGGAGTGACATGGTGAGAAAGGATAGAGTAGTCTATGCGGACACCTCTACTGACACTGCAGAAAATATTGAACTTATGGAACTACATGTTATCAGCCAGATATCTCCATGGGAAAACAAAATAAAACAAAACTGGATTCAGAGGATTCTCTAGAGCACCAACAAAACAGACTTATGCATGTATCACTGAAAGGTAATTATTTATATTAAAGAATTGTGGGCACTGGCATATGCAGTGTGTAGGGCAGGCTGGTTTCTCAATCACTACTGCACGAAAGAATCCTTCTTCCAAGAAACTTCATAAACTCATAAGATCTTCAACTGATTGAATGACATTCAGAAACTTTACAGGAGCTAATTTTTGTGCATTAAGGATTTCCATGGCCAATTTGAAACATAAGATAGATATTACAAGTAAAGGAAACTTGTTGTCTTAGCCTGTAGTAATTAGACCTTCTAATATAAAGTTCCATCACCTCTGCTCTGTCACCATTGCTATCCACAAATTCCCAAGAAAGACATTTTAAATGATACTTGGCACTTATAAATAGAAATAATTTTCTTTCTTTAAATTTCACTTCCATAAAACTTAGTTAATTCTTTGAATGGCTCTATTTTGAAAATACATAAAACACATGGATAAATTATATAACCATGCAAGAGCTAGCAAATGGTATATTTAAGGTTTCATCCTATATCTTCTCACACTAATGGCCATTGCCATTTACTTCACTATATTTGTTCAAACTTTGCTGTGTACATGAGTGTAGAATAACACTAAAATATATAGGGCTAAGTACAATTCAGTGGTATTTCGAATCGCAGTTCAATGTGACTTGAAGGACATAGTCTCAAAATTAGAAGTTTATGCTTTCTCTTTATCAATATAAATCAATATAAAGAGTATACCATCAATATACTTTTTAATGAAGATATGAAAGAAAAATATGTTTTTTGATATCTAGATTTAAAAAATTAAACCCTGTTTCTCTATAGCAAAGTGGTCTGTGGCAAATAACAACAAATGTTTTTTTTTAATAAGAAATGTGTTTTTTATTACAGTAATTATTGGTAAATACTATCTAAGCTCTTTCAGACTGACTTTTCCTCAATCTCCTGCCAAACAATAATACATTTGCTAGTAGAAGAAACATTTCATAGCCACTGCCACTCTTACTATTACTTATAGTGTTATTAGTTGCCCTTTGGCTCACTTGTATGTTTAAGGACAAATATTGCTAATGTTTTGTTGTTGTTGAAATTGTCTTATGAGCTCATCAACTTTCTTCTGCAAAAATTGACAGTGGTTATTTGGTACCAGAACTAATTACTAGATATTTCTAGGCACAGTGAAATCAAAATGATTCCTGGTTTCTAGGATTCAACTTATTATTTCAGAGCTTCCTCTAGACCAAAGATTATCACAATCATATAAGGCTAATAAAAATTAAAGATTTTAAGTGGTCTATAGTCTTTGTCACGTGCTATGATCAACCATCAATCGGATTGTGACATTTAAGAGGTCATAACAAATAAGCAGTAGGTGGGACTAAATTTGTTCCAATAAAAGTTCCAATATGAATACTGAAGTATGAATTTCATGAAACCAGTCTTCTTTGATGTCTACAGTTAAAATATAAAAAAAGACAAAGGCTTTAATTCAGTGCACTTGACTACAGTGATGCAATGTTATCCTTACTATAAAATATTCTTTTGTAAGATAGAAAAGGATACTTCCCAGAGTAGATGTACTGCACATTCCATAAATTTTTAATTTTAAGAAGTCTAATTCACACCTAGCCATTATATAAAATACATATATGCTCTTTATATTATGTAATGACACTTTATTAATTTTTGTTTTGTTTGTCACACACTGAGAGTTCAGGATTTATTCCTAACTGTGCTCAGGGTTCACTCCAGGATAATTATATTATATTCCAGGATAATATGGAATAGTACAGATTAAACCCTGGTTGTCCATGTAGAGGCACCAGGATAATTATATTATATTATATTCCAGGATAATTATATTATATTCCAGGATAATATGGAATAGCACAGATTAAACCCTGGTTGTCCATGTAGAGGCAAGTATATTATTATTCTAGCTCAGGACTGATATGTATAATCAATACATCAATTGCACATACACTATATATGTTAGTTATATACATGCACAGAGTAAAATATACTGCTGTTGAAATATACCACTGTTGAAAAAGTTAGGTAGAAATTATCACTTATTGTGCCTGCAGTCTTTCAATGTTTGTGTATATACATGTGTATATATGTATATATGTGTGTATGTATATGTATATATTTATATATATAAATGTGTGTATTTATGTATATATTTATACTATATATAGTATACTACCTCTCAGATAACTGAGGACACAGAACTACCTCCTTCTTCCAAATAACTGCTATTTTCTCCATAACTCTTTGTTGCTGAGACAGTTTTTGAGAAGCACCTTAATCTGTTTTATTCAACACAATGGAGTTGATTTGGGGAGGGGGATAGAATAGGCTAAGTGGTCAGAGCAAAAGCACTGTCATTAGTGTGCTTGCCTTACGCACAACCAAGCTTGGCTTGATCCAGGTATCCCATACAGTACCCTGAGTCCTTCCCGGAGTAATTCCTGAGTGCAGAGCAAGTAATAATCCCTGAGAATTTTTGAGTGTGGCTCCAAAACAATAAAAAGCAACAGAAAATAATAAAATAAAATAGGCTAGTTCTGTTTGTTCAGGAAACAGAAAGGAGGTCACAGAGGTAGGTGAGTACTTGCTAAGCCCTAAAACTCAAGAAAAATAAGATAGAACTAAGTGAGTTTCTAGCAAGAAATAATCCTGCCAGTCCCACAAGGTGTGTAAAAGACAAACCTCTGTCCAACTGATATGCTTGACCTGAATTAAGTCTTGCCAGTGTAATTCTCAAGAGAGCTATGAAACTTAAGATAAAGTTCTTTGTTTTACTGAAGAACCATAATTCAGTCAAAAAGTCAAATTACCATCTGAGGTTGCCAAACACTAAAAGATGTTACTGGGAAAATAGAAGATAGGGCCACAGCTATGCTGTACATTGGTTCTGGTTCTTTGTCTTTGTCAGATTAAGATTTCAAGAACAAGACAGTTTGTAGATAATAGTATAGAGATTTATTAAAGAACTCGTACATACAAGAGATGTGGATGCAAGTGCTCGCAAAGAAAATGTGGGGCAAAAATATTTCAAAGATTGAATTAATCAAAGGTGAGAAGAAGCAGAAGGGGTTAGGGATGAATAATATGACTGAGATGGTGCTAAAGGTGTGCATACATACATAAAAAAGAATGACATGATTGTGCATTTATCACATATATAATTAATGTCTTATGCAGTTAGGGGGCTAATAAATTAGTACAAACTTTGGGCTTAAAAATAAGAGTAAAGTAATATGGGAGGTTTATTCACTATGTTTCAGTTACTGGCTGGAACTAGTTTCCCAAAGTTCCCTTTATCAGGACATTGATGGCCAACACCTTGGAAACTCAAAGTTCCTCTAAATTTTTTTTCTATAGACACAATAGGTAGTCCCTTTTTTATTATTGTTTTCCCACACTGCCTTTCCTATTTTGATTCCTGTAATTTCCATATTGTTGTAGATTCAGATATTATCACCCTAAATGGCCAGATGTTTCTACCAAGCCAACATAAACAACATACCCTGCTGATAAGCCTAGAGAACATCTGGTTAACTGACCGTGAGCCCAAAGCTGGCTGCCAAAGTCTGTTCATAAGCAACAGAGACCAGTATTATGACAAGGAATCCTAATTAAAATGCTAAATTCTTCAACTCAAACACTTACATCGCAAAACTGAATATGTGAGGCTATAATACGTATGATAAATAACTGAGCATGCTCACTTGCTCTTTTTCTGAAACTGATTTCCTAAGCACAACCTGTCTGAATATGCCCCATGAGTAAGTATATCCTCACTACAAAAACAAGAAACAATTACAAGTCAGGGAATCAGCTACTGTTTAATTTTATTTTGTTTTCTTTCCTTGGTCCAGAGACCAAAATACTTTGACCTTATTCTTGACTCACCCAATCTGTACAAGCTTTTCTGCTTACAGTGAAAATCAGTGTCTTTGTGTTTCCATTGGAAAATGGAAAAACAAGAGCCTCTATGCATTGTGTCTGTCACACAGTCATATTAGTGATAACTTTCAGTCTTAAGGAATAATGAATAACAAGTCCATTTCAATATAAATAGCTACAAAATATAAATAGCCACAAAAATGCCATAAAACAGTGGCTTGTAACATTTTACAATTGTACACAGTGAAAATAACTGAAATATTTTGGAGATCATTGAGGTAGAAATTTTAAAACATGCTTTGCAATAATATTTTTATGTCAATATTTATATTATTTACGATTACATGATTCACACATCATGTAGCATATTCTACGTAACAATAACTTTTGTCGCATGCAAAAAATTACTGGGGTCTGGTATTATTAAATAGAGCAGTAGATGAAAGCCAGCCACTCTATATTCAAAAATTTGATGAGAGTATAACCCTAAATTGAAAATCAAAATCAAAATAAAATATCACCTCACACCTGTGAAAATGACCCATACCAAAAACCCCAGAGACAATGAGCTTCGCCTCACACCTGTGAAAAGGCTTGTATCAAAAGACCAAAGACAACCAGTGTTGGAGGGCTGTGAGTTAAAAGAAAACTCCATTCATTATTGGTGGAAATGTAAATCGTGCCAACTTCTATGGAAAACAGTATAGAGGTTCATTCCAAAGATGAAAATAAATAGAATGATTTTATGACTCAGTAATTATACTTTGAGCTGTCCATCCAAAGAACATATATATCAGATATATGCTTATTTGCATTAAGGTATCTGGTGCCTATGTGCACTACAGAACTATTACAGACAAAAGCTAAGCTTGAGAAATGATTCAAGTTCTCAGAAACTGACAAATGGGAAAAGTTGTGGTATACATACACACAGAATATTATTCAGACTTTAGAAAAATGAATTTCTCTGACCCAGGACCACAGTTTGATCTCTGGCATCTCATATAGTCCCCCAAGCCAGGAGCAATTTCTGAACGCATAGCCAGGAGTAACCCCTGAGCGTCACCGGGTGTGGCTCAAAAACCAAACATATATATATTTGGAGGTGGACTCAGATATTAAACAGTGAATAAAAACCTTCACATGTAAAGACAGAAATACATTCTCTAAATAAAAAGATTGCATTTCAAAAGTATGGAATTGTCTCCCTGAGCCTGCCAGGAGCGATTTTTGGACACAGAGCTAGGAGTAACCCCTAAGCGTGGTCCGGTGTGGCCCAACAACCAAAGACAAAAAAAAAGTGCAAAATTGCAGTGAGAACTGCATGTGGAATTTAGGCAGTAAACAAAGTTTGATTGTGTGTATAGTACCCAGAGGTATGCAGATTGACAAAAATGGAATAACATGTTTCCAGTTCAAAATGATATAACCTAAATTGTTCTTTAGACAAATGTTTATAGATTGACTCGATAGCTACTAATCTTTTTCTCATTTTTTTCAAAACATATACAACTATAGGTAGAATATCTTGGAAGAAAAATATAATTTTTCAATAAAAAGTCTTTGTATTTTATAGGTCTCTAGCTAGCTAGAGAGTATTCTAAGAATGAAAATGGAGAGATTTATATTTTTATTTTCATGTAATCCTGCACTATCAAATTTTAATTTAGAAAAATTATTTTAGAAAACAGACATAGGGTGAAATTATGCTTTAGTTTAATGCTATGTTATTTGATCAGAAACTGAATAATGGTGAGATCATATGTATGCTTCCCAAGAAACATGACTGACTTATGAGGAGGATGGATGCAAGGTGGGTGATGCTGAAGGAAAACTAGCGGTTAGGAGATAATTACAATGATGCACCTGGGAGCAGGCATGGGAAAAATTAGGAAGCTTCATTACAAATGTAATATTGAGAGACTTGAGAATAAACTGAATCTCAAAGATGAAATAGAAATTTCTAAGCCCCATGAAAATATACAAAGTTGAAATTTTGAGGCATATGGTTCAATTATATGATGTATATCTCAATGGCCTCTCCAGGCTATGCTTTTGTTGACAACAATTAAATATCTAAACACTGACAGAGAGGCCAGGGGAAAGTGTTTCTTTAATAATTCAGAGATCAAATTAAATAACCTGGTCCTAAGTGAATCAAAGTTAGTGTTCAAACTTACTTTGGAAACTGTTTGGGCCTTCAGAGTTATTTCACTAGATTTTTTGTTTAAGATAATTCATTTATTTTGCTGCAGGTCATAAAACAATTCACATGAATTTTATAAATCAGTCTGGAGGACAAAGAAACTATTCATTGTGCTTACATATGGGCCATGCTAGTATAAAATATGATTACTCTTTAAAGATACAATTTTGGATAATAGAAGTACATTAGTTATTCTTTTAATTTAATTTTAATTTGTAAGCAATTAAAGATAATTTTCCAAGGGCCAGAAAGATAGTTCAGTGGGAAAAGTTCTTGTTCATGGTTAAACCAGTAAACCTGGGGTTAAACCAGGTATCCCACCATAGTACAGGCGGGGGTCGGGTGGGGCGAAGGGAGACTTGGGACATTGGTGATGGGAATGTTGCACTGGTGATGGGTGGTGTTCTTTACATGACTGAAACCCAAACACAATCATGTATGTAATTAAGGTGTTTAAATAAATTAAAAAAAAAGAAATGATCTCTGAATGCAAGGCTAGGAGGAAGCTCTAAGCAATCACACACATAATATTAGCTCATTTTTAAAAAAAAAATTGAAATAAGGTGGTAGTGGAATTCAGTGCAGCATGACGCACTACCTGTTTGTAGTTTGAGAAAAGGGGGAAAGAATATTATGAGTGTATGTTGCTCCAAACAAACAAGCAAATTTTGAAAATATACAATAATTATTTGATGACAAAGTGCATTTTGTATTCCCATATATATCTAAATATATGCAGACATCCAGAATATCTGCAATTTGCCATCAATGAAACACTCTTCAATTTATATTTCTTTTGTTCATATCTTGGGGACTACATCAGACAGTACTCAGTTTACTCGTGGATCTTTGATCAGTGATCACTTTGGATTGTGCTTGGGGAACCTTTTGCAATGCCTAGGATTGAACCAAACTGACTGCCTGTGAGAAAATTGTCTTAACCCCTGCACTCTCTCCCTGATCCTCAGTTCTGTAGTCTACTTTTTGTTTGTTTGCTTTTGTTTTGGTTTTTAGGCCATGCCCAGTGATACTCAGGGGTTAATCCTGGCTCTGCACTCATTACTCCTGACAGATTCTGGCAGGGGTTAGGGGGTGAAATATGGGGTGCTTGATATTGAATATGGGTCAGCTGCATGCAAGGCAAATGGCCTACCCACTGTGCTATTGCTCTGGCCCACTCTTAGTCTCCTTCTAATCAACAGAAACATGTGCGTTTCCATCTAAAATTCTTTCACTTACATAATGTGTTAGTTTACAATTATGTTTGTTTTATGTACTAAAAGTAGTATTTTATTTTGCACTATATGAACATGTTTTCTATTTTTTCCAATAGATAAACTTTTTCTTTATAAATTTGGCTTCAATCAAGCATACCGCACAAAAGAAAAGGTTGTGTTTGTGTATATCTTGATTTTGTAGACATAAGCTTTGTTTTCTCATCAGTAAAACTCAGAGTATTGACTAAAAAAAGAAACAATTTAAGGCAAGACAAGTATTTCATTTCATAAGCAAAAATGGTTTTTCAAGGTTCTGTACCATTCTATATTCACTATGTAATTATTTAAACTATATATTAGGGGCCACAGTGATAGCACAGCAGGTAAAATATTTGCCTTGCAAGTGGCTGACACAGTATTGTTCCCAGGCATCCCATATTGTCCCCTGAACCTGCCAGGAGCAATTTCTGAGCTCAAAGCTAGGAGTAACCTCTAAGTGCAGCAGCATGTGGCCCAAAAAATCAAACAAACAACTACTAGATATGCTCCACTTTAGTTTTACAGTTCAGCATCAGCCAGCTATGAAAGGGGTGGGCCCCCTTAAATAAGACCCTAATTGTAATTGGCTGCTGAGTCTATAAAAACCCTTTCTAGGGTTGGTAGTTATAAGAGGCAGTTGAGGAGAGTGAGTTGGTACTTGGATGAAACAGTTGGAGGAGCAAGTGGTTTGAATTGTTTCTACCTGATTATGGTTTTCTCTCTTAATTTGGACAGACTGTTGGTAACTTTGGCTGTATCCTTTTGCTTTACCTGGCCCTCAAGCTGAACTTAACCTGGTCCCAAACCCAGCTCTCTCTCCCTCTTTAATCTTTCACCTGGCCTAGGTTTTTTTCAGAGGCCCCTGGTCTTCTCTAATACATAAAACTATGATATTTGTCAGAGTCTTGCCTGCAAGGCCCCCTTGGACTCCAGTAGCATGGAACCATCTAGAGCAGATCAGTACAACAGACACTTTAGATGTTAACTTACATATTGCCATTGATTCTCACTTTAGTAACTTACTGGTAGGTATCAATGGGTATTTCATTGTGAAATTTTATTCATTTTAGGCATTGGCTTTTAATAGCAAAAGGGTTTGCAACTCTGGATTCGTTTGTGGATTTTGTTTTGTACTCCAATTAATATTTATATTTACTAATAGTGTCACATTTATACTTTTTCCCAGTTTTATTTCCTTGACTTCAGGGATAACAAATAGCACTTATATATGTAATTCATGGAGTTAATTGCTTTGCTCATAAATTTATAAATAAGCTATCATAATAAGGTACTGAGAGGTGAGCTAATCTCTGTACTTTTAGTATAGCTGGTATAGCTCAGTTACCTGGGTTTAGTTTAAGCAGATTTAATTGTGTTTTGAGTTGAAGATGAGCCGAAGCCCTTCAACTTCCTCTCACCATCTCCTTATACATAGTGTAAGTTTCTCAAAACATAAAAATTCTGACTCTCCTCATGAAGCAAATTAGATGGTGCCAAATCTCCTTTCAATTGAAATATAGAACTAATATTTCCCATTTTCATTTCCATCAGTTACTTTATCCCTTGATTAAGACAGTTCTCATGCTTATCTAAATATCAGGAGAAAGAAATTAAAAGATGTCATATATATATATATATATATATATATATATATATATATATATATATATATATATATAGTAAAACATTGGTCTCTGAATTCTATCAATAAAATAGATCATTAAATTAAATGCATTGTAGAAAAGAAGACTGCACATAGGATAATTTAAATATTTTAATATTATCAGATTCAGTTTATTTTTTTTAATTTTCAGCCAAAAAACATTATGAAAAATAAAACAAAACACATGCACAATTACTTTGTCCCTCAAGTACCCAGATTGTAGTACATTATAACATTTCTTAGCAATATTGTTAACATAGTTGATCATAATACATTATCTCATTAAGGATGAGTCAAAGGAGCACAGCAAAGAGGGTATTAGAGTGGCAACTGTTTGCATGGACCCAGCAAAATATAGGGGGCAAGGAAAGGAAAATTCTTGGCCTAATACAAGGAGACCTTACCCCTGAAGTTTTCTGGCAGAAGACCAACTCTAGGTTCCAAGCATACACGGTTGATCAACCCAAGTCATTGTTTGTAGTGCCAATACACTATTATTTTTTACACAGTCACTGTTGGTGTCAGATTTCTGTAGCTAAAGATCCTGGAATATGTCCATATCCTACATCAAAGTCAGGATGATGTGCAGTGTTCTTTAGTTTCACCTCACAATTAGAGGGTGATGCAGCGAGCTCGATCCTGAAAGCAGGTCGTTGTTGTTAAGTCTTCTGGGTGTTAAGGGAAGTCTCTGTTGAGTAGGTCTATGCCAGAGCAGTGGTAGGGTCTTCCCTGATATAGGATTTCTTTCAGGTAATGTACACAAACGTGGTTGTTTTGTAGATGGCATCCTTGGTTCAGGGGTAAATGGACAATGCCTGTTCTTCTGAGGTCTGAGCCAGGTCATTATGACAATGTTCAGGGTGTAAGGTCCCACTGCATTACAAGATTTGTGTGTTCCCATTTCTATTAGATAAGAACGTGTTTGTATATATATTAATTTTTCATTTTAATGTGCCTATGCAAAGGAAGATCAATGCCACATGGCAGGATTGGTGCCTATGGGAAGCTAGAACAAGTCGAACAATCTCCTTGACTTGGTTCTAACATAAACTTTAAATGGAGGGACACGTCTACAGACTTCCTTATTAAACAGATAACAAAGAGAAGGACAGACAAAACAAATACATAGAGGGGAAATTTTGAAATAGTTGGGTGGGGTGTTAAATTCATGAACTACTTTGGTCTGATTTGACCTGTCAATATTGATGGTAAAAAGGATAAAGGGGGGGAAAATGGTTGAGACTGAGGCAGTAAAGTACTAGAAATGAGCATTGTAGGGCAGTGTCAAGGGCACAATACAAGATGGATATTATGCATATGTAAAATATATGTATAGAATTCTATCAATATATATTGTACATGTGGGGGCTTACAATTAAAATATTTTAAAAAGTATCAGTGAATACAAAAGTGTTCTTTGTTAGTAGAAGTTGAAATAGACTAAAAAAGATAATGGAACACAAAAGCCATTTTTATTGTTAAACATGTTCTTAACAGTATTATTTACATATCAGTGTCAATCGAAATAACCGAAGTGTTCATTGGCATACCCATTATGTATACTTTATATATAGTATACTTTATATATAGTATATCTATATAGTATTCTCAAAGTAATATAAAGCATTTCTCCTGGGAATATTTGCTTTTAAAGCAAGCAAAAGTGCTTTTATTTTGTTTGCTTAAAGATCATTGATTTCAAGGGGGCACTGAATAATTTTTTATTTTGAAAGGGAAAAAGGGGGTAGTAGTATAAATTTGTTTAAATCATATAATGGAATGTTGTTCAACTAAGAAACCTGAAAAGGAAAGAATGAAAGTTTTACAATTTGCAGTGATATGAATGGACCTGGAGGGTATTACACTATGTAAAATAAGTCAGCATGAAAAAACTCAAATAGTGTAATTTTACTTTAATGTAGAATTTAAAAATTAATCACACTAATAATTAGGAAGAACAGACTGGTGCTTGTCAGAGGCAGTGGGAGGAGAAAATAGGTGAAGGTGTTCAAGATATATAAAATTTTATTTAAGTAAATTCTGAAGGTAAAACAAATATCATGAACAATAAAAGAAGATGCAAGCTATGCCACTGTATATTGATAAATAGATGTAAATTAAAAAAAAATAGAGCATGATCCAAGGGCTTTTGCAGTAGGTAGGGCATTTGCTTTGCATGTAGCAGACTCTGGGATGATCCCTGGAATCATAAATGGTGACTCTTGCATCTCTAGAAATGATTCTTGTTTACCAGGAGAAGCACGGATCACTGCTGGGTGTGTTCCCAAAATAAACAAAACATTATTTAAACTTTATATGCCAAATCATATAAACCCATATAAATCAGAATGTTAACATCTTTAAAAATTGTATACAAATCCAGCAGTGAAATATTTATTTATCAAAAAAACAATAATGAAGAAATTATCCAATTATATGTTTGTTATTAGTTATAGCAATACTATAAGGAGAAAAATATATCATTGTGATTTTGAAAGTGAGGCCTGATATTTTCTTTCTTTTTTTTTTTTTTTTGTTTTTAGGCCACACCCGGTAACGCTCAGGGGTTACTCCTGGCTATGCGCTCAGAAGTTGCTCCTGGCTTGGGGGACCATATGGGACGCCAGGGGATCAAACCGCGGTCCATCCAAGGCTAGTGCAGGCAAGGCAGGCACCTTACCTCTAGTGCCACCGCCCGGCCCCTAGGCCTGATATTTTCTAAAATAATGTTGTTTAGGAAATTCTCTTTTAGTTATATCACTATACATTTAGGTTTTGCTAATATATACATGATCAGAATACATTTGTGTTTCTGATAATATATAAATGATATAAATGAATAATAGTTTATTCCAAAGCTCTAGGTGGTTTATTGTACTTTTATATTATAACTGTCACTGTTTCTATTTCCTGACACATTTACTATAATGAATAACATTCATTTCTAAATAATTTGGGGATATCCTAAATTTTTCTTTCTAGAAGTACTGAGAAATTATCTATAAAATCCAAATATTAATACTTCATAGCATGATATATCCTTGGTCTGACATTCTGTTTTGCTTACTGCTCCCATAGTTAGGTCTGTATTACTGAGAATTCTTGCCTCCAAGAGATTAGGGAGAAATGTAGTAATTGAATATATGGGGAAAAATGAATGGCTCTAGATAAGCAGAAAGCAACCCTTGCAAGTTGAAAGGGACTGCAAGATTTCTGATAGGCTAAGCCAGATTTTGATTAAGAACAGTCAATGCAATATATTGGATGCTATCCTTTCTTCTTCCCTGGGTCCACTATTTTTTTTCTCTAGGCCTTTAATTGTTTTATAAAGTTGAAAGTATTCTATTGAAATTTTCTGTTTTGCTTTCTGAGTTCGCCTCATTTTATAAGTTCTTCAGGAAAAGAACATTATTTATTTATAGTTCTCTTTCTGATATATAGAATTTAGTACCTGGTATATTGGATTTCAGAACTTCCCACCTCTATGAGATCAGATTAAAATAATCTCTGGATGTTAGAATCAGAAATCAAACATGCATTTAAAAATACATATAGTTCAGTAGAATTACTTGGACACAATGTAGCACTCAACATTTTTCTTGGTAAATCAGGCAAATAATTTTGTGCAGTAATTGCATTTTTATTTTTAGTATTTTACTATAATACTAACCACATACATTTATTTGTAGGGGAATTGGGTCCGTGTAGAGCTTTCTCTAAAATAGTCCACATATTAAATAGCCAGATTTACCTGGCTGTACTTTTGGGAAAGATGTATGCTCCTATATTTTTGTTAATTCTTAATTTCAACATCATCAATGAACAAAATACTCTGCAAAGAAAGACTCAATTGATTCTAGCCATGTGCTAAGGTGTGTGTTCTAAATGTGTTAATTATTTCATTTGATTTTCACACTTTTATAAAAGATAGAGATTTTTACTCTGGTTTTTCAATTGAGATAAGTTTTAGAAATAATAGCTTAAACATATATGGTTATTGAATTATTGTAATTCTAATCCCTTTTTTAATGATTTTGTGGAACTGTTAAATATTTATTATTTCATTTAAACCTTATGTTTGCTGTAACATAAACTATATGTAAACCTATACAATTGAATTTTACACATCACATATAACAAACTATAACATTAACCTTATCAAAAATAGGAAATTAAGCTAGTATATTACTAATTCAAAACTTACTAGATTCTATCCATTATTATATGCACTTACATGTTTATATATGTGCGTATGTGAAGTTTTTGATATTTTATCACATTGTATTAACATCACTTCAATCCATTTAACAATTCACTTTGGAAAGAATCATAGTTATCCTTAGTAACAAATTCAATAACATGAAACCTAAGCAAGTAAACAAATCTGAGATAACCCATATGAACTGAAGTTCTCTTGAATGGGTTAAAATATATATTCTTCTGCATCCAAAAAGAAAATATATAGAGATAAGAATAGTATCCTTTAGAAGAGATAGTGTAGAAAGGCTGTCAGGGAAGTCACAGAGAAAAGTCTAATGAGACTCAAAGTGGTCACAAATATAAGGGGTAGAAAATTTTAGAATAGGGGCCAGAGTGATGGCACAGCTGTAGGGTGTTTGCCTTGCATGCAGACGGACCAAGGTTCGATTTCCCCAGCATCCCATATGGCCCCCCAAAATAGGAGCGGTTTTTAAGCGCATAGCCAGGATTAACCCCTGAGCATCACCGAGTGTGACCCAAAAAACAAAAACAAAACAAAACAAAAAAGAAAATTTTAGAATATGGTTGTCAAAAGTGCAACTGCAAGTTTAGGTAACTTCACAATAGTATGAATATGAATTTTGTACATGTTTGCATGTAGGTACATGTATTATATATGTAAGGGAACAGCACTAGTTCAACGAAGAAGGTTTGTAATGAACCATTTTTATTTTATGTATACTGTACACCTGACAGAAGTATATTCTAGGAATAAGGAAATAGTAGAGCCTGTATGGCACCTGCCTTGCAAGCAGAGGACCTGGTTTAATTCTCAGCACTCTCTATGGTTGCCAGAAATGATCTCTGAGCACAAAGCACTCTAGGCATTGCAGGTGTGACTCTCAAACATAATTAAATAGGATATGATAGAATATGATTTGATAGAACATAATAACATAATATAGTGTAGTAAATATAATATAACATAATAAAATGTAACATAATAAAATTATTTTTATTTTAGGGGGAGAACACCTGGCTATGCTCAGGGTTTGCTGATGGCTCTATGCTCAGGAATCACTCCTTGTGTTGCAAGGTATCACACCGAGGCCAGCCATGTGCAAGGCAAGTGTACTGCATACTGTATTATCCCTTTGGTCCCTGTATATATATTTTAAAGCCTGATTTGGGCATCATCTCTTTGTTACATTTTTTATATGCAACGTTCTGTAGCTGAACTAAGGTGTGGAGGATTGGTTTTTGGGTTGGGAGGATGAGATCCTAGACAAGTGCTAGCCATTTTTTATATAATTTTGGATCTATATTCCAGTCCTATCCTTTATTATAAAGTTTATCTCCTTTATATATGAGCTCTACTATTTCATAATAGCACTAATACCTAATCTTGCCCAGATTTTGCTGAGTCCTGGCTCTATAGGTTCACAGGTCAGAAACAAGTGAGTTGGAGGACATAGTTGACAAAGACCACTAACACTACTGAAATGCATTTCTATGCACTGCAGAGTTAAGCCTTTGTAGAAAATTTCAACCTCTCCTTGTTATGCTCAATCATATCCAATCATTTACTTAGTGGCCAATACTTAATCTCTGTTTATAATCTTGAAATTGAAGCTTTTATAGGACATGAAAGTCATGTTAATCACATTATTCACGTTTGATTACCTGGTGTATGCTAAATTGACACAGTTTATGTTTAATAACTATACACCAAAGTGAACCAGAATGGCATTTATTGAATGCTCAATAAGCATCTGAACTGTGATAAAGACTTCAGGTATTTATTCCGATCAACAATGATTAAGAAAGTGAAGCTTTGCCTTATGGTAAAAGATCAGAATGGTAAAATCACAAAAGTATTTAGTTAGTGAACTAGAATTTTATCACATTTTCTTTTATCGCAAATCACTGAAAAAGTGATTCTGTGCTATAATTAAATGGATTCGTTTAGGTAATAAGAATTAAAATATGGGGGCCGGCGAGGTGATGCTAGAGGTAAGGTGTCTGCCTTGCAAGCGCTAGCTAAGGAAGGACCGCGGTTCAATCCCTCGGCGTCCCATATGGTCCCCTCAGGCCAGGGACAATTTCTGAGCACTTAGCCAGGAGTAACCCATGAGCATCAAATGGGTGTGGCCTGGAAAACCAAAAAAAAAAAAAAGAACTAAAAATATGGGGCTGGAGTGATGGAGTGATCGTGTAGTATGTAGGCACTTGCCTTGAATGGGGATGACAGGGTTCAATCTCCAGAATCTGATATGGTTACCTGAGTACCACCAAGAATAATTTCTAAATGCAGAGCTAGGAGTAACTACTGAGCATTTCTAGGTGTCACCACAAGACAAAACAAAAACAAAACATAACAAAAAAAAAAACAAATTAAAAGTAAAACTAAAATATAAATACAATTACCTTTATCTTTTGAATGTGTATGTATTGGTGGCAGGGTTTGAACAGCATCTTGTAGTGCTCAGGGCTATTCCTGGCTCAGTGATCAGGATTCAAACCGTGGTGGTTCTGTGGCACCATAAGCAACACTACAATTTGCATGGGGGTTGGCCACATATATGGCCAATGTCTTATCTCTTTAATATGTCTTTAATTTCCCTTGTCAATGAAGTATACCATTTTAAATTAAGTTGGTTGAAGTAAAATACACAAAAAATATAAATGCAAATAATTTAGAAGTTGAGAATAATCAATTATAACTGGTCAAGTTCCATTTTAGGGCAAAAAAAAGAAAAGAAAGCTTCCCTTTTCTATTTGTCTACTATACAGAACAAGTAGAAAGTAAGAAACTCCTTTGTGATATTGTGAAGTCAGGCACCAATTGTGGAGGCATCTTTTTACCTTTACAGATTGTTTTAATTGATATGAATTCCTTAACCATCTCTCCAGACTTCCTAATAAAATGACTCTGGGGTCAGAGAGATAGCATGGAGGTTTGCCTTGCATGCATAAGGATGCTGATCCAAATCTTGACATCCCATATGGTACCTCAAACCTTCCACGAGCAATTTTTGAGTGTAGAGCCAGGAGTAACCCCTGAGCACTGCCGGGTGTGACACCCCCCCAAAAAAATGACTTTGTTGTCTGGTTTACTATAGTCTGATATTACAATTTCAATGAGGAAAATTGAGAGAGAAAAAAATGTAATTACATAGTGGAACTTCAAGATAAGACTGGTAATATTGATTAAAGGGATAGGAGAATAGAATCTGAAGTCAGATCATAGATTCTGTTAACTAATTTAGATCTCTGGACCAAAAATCTAGAGTCTACCTCTAAGAATTTATGGTTGTTTTTATCAATCACCAAGAGTATTGAAAAGTATAATTATAAAATGTCAGCTTTATAATCAGATATTTAAAATATAATGTAATATGTTGATACTATTATATGTCAATAGTTGTAAAATTATATACTAAGTTAAATAATGAAAGAAAAATCAGAACAAAATTTCAAGAATATAAGTTAACAAAGCATATACTGGTATTAATACCATATATATATATATTCTTTGGGTCACATAAATGTAAAACACTTAAAATTTTTTAAAGTGATAGAATTATTACTATAACATTTCTTTTATTAGTATCTAAATGGAGGTTATGTAATAAAAATACATAGTTTTTTAAAGAAACAGAGTTACTAATATATCTTATGTTTCTCCGAGTAGTTTAAAATATATACTTTGTAAATAAATAACTAAATAGAATCTTCCTTTATATTCAAATAAATCTGAATTATTTTCAATGCATGACATACAGTAGTTAATAAACAAACAGATATTTGGTGAGTTCTCAGAATCTGCTGGACATAGCTGATTCATTGATAACAATCACATGTAAGGGTTTCTGACTTTTCCCTTATGCTTAACCTGTTTCTCCTGTGATGACTTTCCAATTGCACTAATTAGTGGTAGGGAAAAAAACAGAAATCAGACTTAAATGGCCTATGTGATTTTTCTGTAGCCTTTACTTAAAAAAGTCAATTATCAGTAATGGAGGAAAGTTGACACTCTACTGGAGGTTCGGTGATAAATGTTTTATACATGAAACCTGATCATTATCAATATTGTAAGTCATTATGTCTAAAATATAATTTTTAAAAACAATTAAAAACCAAAAAGAAATCAACTAGCATGAAATTTGTTTGAGAAATATTTTTATTTTATTCCACCACTAAAAGAAAGAATGCTGTAGTTATATGTCTCTTCCATTAATAAGTTTATTAAAAGGGGAGGTCATAATCTAAGTGAGTGAAGATATCAGGTCTTTAATTAATTGAAGAGTTTGAGAAGAAAGCTTTCAGTGTACTCTCTGAGAACATTTGTTCTCTATACAATTCTGGAATTCGTTAAGAAAAAAATTAAATGAAATGATTAATTTGACAGAATTATGATTTTCTTTTGGGGACAAGACATATGAATTTTGCTTAGAGCTTATTCCCTGCTCTGCAACTAAGTATAACTCTTGGTGGGGTTGGGGATTGAGCCAGGATGACCCGGACACAAGGCAAGTACCCTATCTAATAAAATCACTCCAGCCCATAGAATTACAATTTTCAAATGGTAATCCAGATATTATTTTCATAGTCAGTAGATACTTGCCTAATTCATTTGATCCTTTAGCTTTTTTCATTCTCTGAATTAACCCTATCTTGAGGAAAAGAATCCATTTTTATGCGATTCATTTATTTTCTCCTTGCTATGTCATTCAACAGCATTTTTATGTGTCATTAACATTTAGTAATCTACTGTTTAATATTTATCAGTGGATGGCTTAATTAAAAATTAGTAAAAGTGTTCCAATATTTAGGAGAAATATAGATGTACTATAGAAATAATATATTAAATAATGTGTTGAGTATATTTCACATGCCTCATACTTGCATATAATATACAATATTATATAACCGAATATTTCTAATTTATTTAAAAATTGATTACTATATAACAAAATATATCAGTAGGTACTATAACATTTTTGGGGGAGAGTGGAAGACTGTTCTTTTTTAGAAGCACAGGGCATGCTCTCTAAGCATTCGCTGCAGTTCTACTCCAGCTCTGTGGTATTGGAAGATAAAAGAACTAGCTAGCTGTATTCTCTCAATACCCATCAGATACAAGGCACTGACAGAAATTTACAAGAAAAAACATCTAAACCCATTAAAAAATGGGGAGAAGAAATGGACAGACACTTTGACAAAGAAGAAATACAAATGGCCAAAAGACACATAAAAAATGCTCCCCATCACTAATCATCAGGGAGATGCAAATCAAAACAACTATGAGGTACCACCTCACACCCCAGAGATTGGTACACATCACAAAGAATGAGAACAAGCAGTGTTGGTGGGGATGTGGAGAGAAAGGAACTCTTATCCACTGCTGGTGTCTGGTTCAACCTTTATGGAAAGCGATATGGAGATTCCTCCAAAAAGTGGAAATCGAGCTCCCATACAATCCAGCTATACCACTCCTAGCAATATACACTAGGAACACAAAAATACAATACAAAAATCCCTTGCTTACATCTATATTCATTGCAGCACTATTTACCATAGCAAGACTCTGGAAACAACCAAGATGACCTTCAACAGATGAATGGCTAAAGAAACTGTGGTACATATCACAATGGAATATTATGCAGCTGTCAGGAGAGATGAAGTCATGAAATTTTCCTATACATGGATGTACATGGAATCTATTATGCTGAGTGAAATAAGTGTAATAAGTGAAATAAGTGAAATAAGTCAGAAAGAGAAAGATGCAGGATGGTCTCACTCATCTATGGGTTTTAAGAAAAATGAAAGACATTCTTGCAATAATTTTCAAAATTATTCTCAAAAGAGAGAAGGGCTGGAAGTTACAGCTTACCTCATGCAGCTCAGCACAAATAGGGATGAGTTTAGTTAGATAAATAACTACATTTTGAACTATCCTAATAATGAGAATGTATGAGGGTTATAGAAAACCTGTCTAGAGTACAGGCGAGGATTGGGTGGGGAGGAGGGAGATTTGAGACATTGGTAATGGGAATGTTGCACTGGTGATGGGTGGTGTTCTTTACATGACTGAAACTCAAACACAATCATGTATGTAATCAAGGTTTTTAAATAAAATATATTAAAAAAGAAAGGAATAATACTAATCCCTGTACTATATATATCTCTAGCCACCCTATAAGTCATGTTGACATTATCTATAGCACTACTCAGAATGTCTCTCTCTATTTTTAATTTATTATTATACTGAAATATTTGTGCTAAGATCATCTGATACAATAATAAACAAAAAAGTAAAACCTGTTAAATACTATACAAAAACTAGAAAAAATAGTCCTGCCGTTTTCTCAATATCTTGGATGGAATTGGATAGTATCATGCTGAGCAAAATAACCTGAAGGCAGAAGAACAAATACAAGATGATCTCACTTATCTGTGTTGTATAGAGAAGCAAACCAAGGGGGTGGGCGGTATTAACCAAAACTGAAATATTAATCAGATACTGAAATACAAACCTGTCAAAGTCAAATCTGGGGGTATAGTGTAAGGGGAACAAATAAGTTGCTGGAAATAATGAAGAAACTTGAGTGGAAGGTCTCTAGCATATGAAGATTTGCTAAGAAAGGTTTTAGTATGCACCAAAAACCATAATTGGCAACCAACACAATGGAGGATGGTTTGGGCCCAGAAACCGAAGAATGAGGGACGAAAAACAGTTATGACCTTGACTTGTCTGTGGAATAATTCTGTAAATAAAATCAGGACATTTAACACTATTGTAATTTTATCACCTAAACTATAATCATATAAAAATAAAAAGTTAAAAAAATAAAAATTTGGTGCATCTAGAAATTTTCATTGAATGAAAGTCAATGACTTTAGAGGAAAAATGAATTAATATATTGACATGGATGATCAGCTATGTCAACTATGTGATGCATTTTCTTTAAATAAATTAAAAAAAGAAAAATGTGTAAACAAAAATATTGACATATTAATTATATATTTCAAAATATTCAGTTGTTATATAAATTGTAATCTCAGATGTTTTTTTGCTATTTGGTGATTGTTTCTGTTGTTTTACAACAATTTTATTAAGGTACATTCAAATATATATATAAAACTTTCAGTCTTCATGAGTGTTACTAAAATATGTACATTAGATTTTTGTGGAAGATTAATTCTTTGCTACATTTTGCTCTTCCAATTCTAACTCTTATTGCTCATATTGATTTTGTCAACTAGTATTTTGCTGATAGTATTTTGATACTTGTATGCAGAATTAGGTGGCAATGTCATGAAATTAGCTCCACTTGAAAGGGGATTTTTTTTAAATCTATTTAAGACTTATATGGAGCTTCCTTTTTCTTTAAAGTATGCAATAATTGGATAAATCACAGGAAGTTTTACTATGATAAACACTTATGCAATAAAAGACAAGTAAAATAAGAGATTTGAAGTAGAAAAAGTAAACCAGAGTTCCAGATTAGGATCCAGAAAATAAATTTGGAATTAAATGGGTTTTATATGAATAATGAGTTCAACATTATTGGATATATTAAAGAAAAAGAGTAATTGTCATATGAAAGGAGGCTACATTTATGATGGCTCAAAATGGAACTAAAAGATTACAAAATATTTAACCTTCAATGTGATTATCTTATTATGTGAAGATTCAGTGTCATATAAATATGATAGAACGTCAATGTTATTTGTCTATTTTCCCCCTGTGTCATTTTCTTCAAACACAAAGCAATACACATAACAGTGACATAAGATTTTTAGACACTATGATAGACAATAAATAAGTAGGAAAGTAAATATTTGGATATATCAATCAATATCAGAAAGATGCATTGTATTACTACCCATATATAGACTTCATTTTATTATCTTTTGATTCTGGGTTAACTTAACAATTACAATTTAGTTATCTAATATCTGGATTTTGTTGGCAGATAAAGAAAATAAAATTTATATTATTTCATTTATCAAAAAGTTTTACCACTATTGTTCAAAATATATATAAAAGGTATTTAAATATATAAAAACCATTTCCATAAAAATATACTTCTCTTTCCCTTTTTTTGCATTGTTACCATGTGTTTACACAAACAGTAATATTTAAAACTTTTAGCATTATTCTAAACGGTTATTGGTATTCTTTACTTATTTAAAATCACCTAGTCTGTGATATTTTTGCCATACATAAGCAATATAAAAGAAAAATATTTGAGCTTAAGATGTTATTCTCACTGTTTTATTTTCTACTTAGTAATTGAAAGGGCAGACATTGAGATTGAAGAATCATGAGATATTATTATAAATGGATGCCTCTAAGTTTGAGAAGGTAGAAAAATAGACAAATAAATTTTTGTGATATCTCAAGACTGAATGGGGAAGAACATAAAACTAAAGAAAAATTACAAGAAAATTGAGACAGTATTGGGCCAGAGAGAGAGCACAGCGGTAGGGCTTTTGCCTTGCACTCAGATGACCCGGATTCAATCCCCCCAACATCCCAAATGTTCCCCTGAGCCTGTTAGGAGCAGTTTCTTAGCACAGAGCCAGGAGTAACCCTTAGCGCTGCCAGGTGTGGCCCAGCATAAGTAAATAAGTAAATGAGTAAAAAATAATTAATTGAGACAATAATCAAAAGTTTTCACTCAAAGAATAAATCTCGTGTCGCTCAGGTAAGGCACATGTAGTGATGGAGGCAAATTCAAGGGCCTCACAAGGCAAGACAACAGGTTTTTTACTTCTAATATCTCCCCAGACCTTAAGGAGATCCAGGTTGTGTTTATTTATTTTGCTCTACGAAATGTGGCTATAGCCACTAGCTTTTCAACATGAACAATAGCAAATAAGCAGCGCTGAACTGCAGTGCGTCTTCAATTGCGGATTTGGGTTCTGCAGAGACATCTCAAATGCCAGTTTTAAGCCATCACTATGTAGAGGAGAGCTGCAACAATCAACTCTCATAAGCAAAGTGGGCAAACCGCTTCACATCACTGGCCTTATCAGTTAAGTTATTTTCTTTCTTCTTCCTCTTATTGATACTAGAACTGGATCCTGTAAACAGTTTTGCTAATCTCTAGATTAGGTTTTGTGCCTGAAAAGCCTTAGAGAAATACTGACTCCAGAGTAGAAGAATCAGCTTTCCTCTCTGCTTCTAATATTTGGGGAAGGAGGGTAGTTAATATATTAATAGGAATAAAATGACAAAAGTAATAAAACATTTTTTGAGGAAGGAAAAGTCCTAGACAAATACCAGATAATTTCATCTAAATGTAATTCTGAATAACTAAAGTAATAAACTAATCTGTGACTGGGTAAAAACGATGGTTAAGGCCAGAGAAAGTACATCAGGCAGTGGGCTTGCCTTACATAAGGCTGACCAGATTTGATACCCAGGACCCCAGTGGTTCCCCTGAGACTTGCCAGAATTGATTCCAGAACACAAAGCTGAATACCAGGTATGACCCCAAAACTTAACAAACAAACAAACAAAAACGGTGATTACCAAAGAGAAAGGGAGAAGCTAGAGATTTTGTGAGGGTGGAAGGTGGAAAGACACTGTATCTTTTTTTAAATTAATATTTTATTTAAGTAACATGATTATAGTTGGGCTACAGTCACAAACAGATCACTCCCCTTCACCAGTGTAACATCCCCCCCCTCCCAATCCCTGCCTGTATTTGAGACAGGCATTTTACTACAGTTATTTGTTTTGAAGTTCAGTAAATTGTTTTTTTTTTTATTTTATTTTTTCTTAAAGGATAAGGGTTAAAGAAAAACAAATAGTAAAAGTGTGACAGTGGCAATCGCTGTTGTTTGCATAGGCCCAGAAAAATGTGGGGAAAACAGAAACAAATATCCTTCGCCTGACTACAAAAAGACCTAACCCCTGGGTTTATTGGCATAAGACCAACTCTGGGCTTCAGGCAAACCAGTTTGTCCAACCCGAGTCATTTCCGTGGTCCCGGTGAAAATTTTTCACACTTTAGCTGTTGTTGGTATCAGGTTCCTATATTTAAAGATTCTGTGTTCTATGCATTCCTTTAATCGAAGTCAGGCTGATGTGGAGCATCCTCTAGTTTCAGTACACCATTAGATGTGGAGTGATCTGCCCTGCCAGCAGGTTGTTGCTGAGTCGTCTGGGTGTTCAGAGCACTCTTTGGAGTAAGTCAATGCTAGAGTAGTCCTCCCTGGAAGAGGTTTGGATCCTGGTAATGTTGTAGACAATTGTGGTTGTTTCCATAGATGGTATCCATTTTTCTGGTGTGTATGGGCAATGCTGATACTTCTGAGGCCTAAGCCAAATCATTATGCCAATTTTCAGGGTATAAGGCCTAACTGCATTACCAAATTTGTGTTTCATCTCTATTAGATAAGAACTTGTTTGCATATGTATTATTTTCCCATTTTAATGACGACACTGTATCTTTGGTGGTGGGGAATAGAGAACATCATGCAAGTATAGCCTTATCACTGAGTACCTGAAATTCTACAATATTATAAACCCTTTGGAAGTCAATTAAAAAACTAAAATTTGGAATACAATATAAAAAAATAAAACCCTATTTTTCTGTATTTGAAAATAAACATTTTAAGCATCTAACTGTTCCTCCTGACTAATAGTAAAGTATGTAGATTATATAATAAAAATATTTGAAGATACTCCCCCCCCCAAAAAAAAAAAAACACCTTCAAAATCACTCATTTCTTAGTAGTCCTTTCTAGCTCTGGTATATCTGTTTTAGGGCACCTTCTGACCACTGGTAATCTATATTCCTGCGGCATCCATCCACACGATGCTACCAAAATTATTTGTCTCAGACTTGAGTGATGAATTTTTAGTTTGTGCCTTATGTATATTCTCTTAATCTGACCTGTATTTCCCAAAGTGGGTGATATCACCTTTCAGGATATTTGGAAACATCCAGAGAGAAAACATTAGCCTGGATGAAATTGGGGCACTTACTTTTGTTATCTTTAAAAAAGGTAGAATTGCAGGAAGCACTCAGTTGGTTCTCTTCTAAAAAGGGGGTAAAGAGCCAATTAAGTTTGGAGTTCTCTGGTTTATATATTTTTCTGCCTTCTTTATTTGTTATTTCTAAATTACTAAGACCCTTTCAAAAACTCCTTTAAAATTAATCTCAAATCATATTTCTGGATTACTGCTGTGATTTCTGTTTTTTTCTGAATGCTGAAAATATATATGCCAAATGAAATAAATGAACAGATGAAAAATAAGATGTAAATTTCTCACTTTTTACCCCAAACATCAAAATCAGAAATGTACTTATTCTTGATACTAGGTATTATCCTCTAATTTATAAATGATTAGATTAGCCTCAAATTAAAAATATCAAAATTTATAAAGTTAATAATAATAGCCAATACCAGTTATTTAGTATATTTGAGAAACATCTATGTTATGAAGTAAAACAGTTCAAAATTGCTTGAAATTTTCCTTTGACAGGTTGATGAGAGAGCTCAACAGACTGAAAATATGCTTGCATAATTGTGTGCACTATGACACATGGTCCTCTGTGCACCACCAGAAGCGACATTCCAGAACTTGAGCCAGCCAGGAGTTGCCACTGAGTACTTAGGGGTCTGGTGCAAAACCAAAGCAAGCACAAAATCGCCTTTGAATTCTGTAGTCATTTAAAAAATAAAAAAAAAGGAAACAAGGGCCAAGGAATATTATTATCCTAAGAAACAGTCATGACAGATTTAGAACCCTTGGTCTTGGTCTGTCACTCCATAACCTTTCTTTAAAACTATGGTATCACTGTACTTTTATTCACTAAAATTATTAAGGTGTTAATTTAAAAATATACCTGCTAGAAAACAAAAGCAATTAAATGAGTTGTATTATATCACCATGTGTTCCTGGATTATTCACTTATTTTTAAATTTAATGAATCTTCTGGAATTAAAAAAAATGCATGCAATTTCTTAGTCACTTGTTCCACTTGAAGAAATGATTTGGAAACTAAATACCTTGCTTCATTTGTGAATATTTGGAATTTTCCCAGCTAATACTGAGAATAAAAGCGCTGCCAAATTCATTAATTACCCTTAATATTCAATTCTCAAGTATAATGAATTCCATTTTCACACATATCTGAGGAAATTACTTTTGGAAAGTTAATACATTGCCTTTTGCTAGGTTTCAGCAAATATCTCAGTGTGAAATCAGAACCTATTGGCAGATTGCCAGAACCCAGGTGAGATGTCAGTCTTCCTCATCTTCCTCAGTCAAGTACCACAACTTAAAGATATGACTCCTTGGCATAAAATATTTACTGCGTGATCCCCTTGAGAGCATGGCAGTACTGGTGTTGCTTATAGCATGTCATCTCCTTCACCCATTTCTATTCTCTTGTAACATCAGGGAATGTGACTGCTGTGACAACTCTGACATGGGCAGCAGTGAACTCTTATTATTTTCAGTACAAAGCCCTAGAGAGCTATTAGTCTTTTTTCACCCACCCCCCCCACTATGGAAACCAAAAATATGGCTTCAATTACAATGGTCTTCTCAACCTTGACACTATTGACAAATTAAATCATTTTGGGAGTAGAAAGGAGCAGTGGTCTATAAGTTCCAGGCATGGTAGGATATTTAATAGTGTTACTTGCCTAGACTTATTAGCTTACAATACAATTCTCTCTTTTTGCAATAAGGCAATGTTAATTTTAATATTGTAAAAGATCATCTATGGACATATTGTTTATATTTGGGATCTACTTAGTTATAAAATGTCTATATTTTGTGATACATTAATTGGATCTGAGAACTTTTCCTATATATAATAAGCAAAAACTAAAGTAAACAAATAACAAATATCAACAAATGCCCCAAACTCTTGGGTTAAATCTATGAATTTAGGAAATGTTTACCTAACTCTCCTGCATTTGGAGTGCCAGGAATGATACCTGATTAGTCACATGCAAGGGTAGTACCTTACTAAGTCTAATATCTCTTCAGTTCCTGGAACTTTAATATTTTACATATCAAACTTTACTATGCATTTTGTCCTTTCAGATCTTTGTTCATCAACCATCCTCTAGATCTTTGAACACTGAAAATCCCTTTGCCAAAAAAACTGTCTAGCTTGCATTTCCCAAATTTCAGGATGACCTCCTCAAAACCACAGTCCATCAGTTATTGCTATGACTGATCTCAATATTGAATCTTTTCCTGTTGTTCTTCAAAATAATTATCACCAGCAATTGTTTATTAAAACCTACTTTTTAATACTAGACCTTAAACTTATGATGATTTCAATTTATCTCTATAGAAATTTTCTTTAAGTCCTCATTACAAGGTGGAATACTTATAACAGACTCCAAACAATTTTTTTATTAAAAGAAGAAAACTATGAAGGAGAAAAGAAAGGAAAAAAGAAGCAAGGAATGATCAACAGAAGGAAGAAAGGGAGGAAAGGTCAATTAGGGTTTGTGAAATACTTATGTTTCTGAAAAAAAAAAAAAACCTTAAATTTCAACCCATGTCTTTTCTTTTTTTTTTTTTATCTATATAATAATTTTTTTTTCTTTTTGCTTCATGATCCTTGGGGAAGTCTAGAGTTGAAAATCACGATGTTCTGGGGAACATATGATCTGGAGTTAGCAGCAAGCAAGGCATATGTCTTAATTCCTGTATTATCTTTGGTCCCTAGGGAAAATATTAAGCAAAAAAGGATATTGGTTAAAATATAGTGTTTTATTGCCATTTTCTACTAACATATATGTTATTGAAAATAATTTGTACATAATTTTGAAGAAATTCTACTAATGCAAAATAGACTATTATCAAGTCAATTTATCTTAGGATTTTAGTTTTATCTGATTGTGTGTGAATGTGTGCTATACTGTGGATACCTTGACATTGATGTAGGCAATATGTCCATAATGAGTAAGTCTATGCATATAACACAAGCAGGGTACTTAACATCAAATTAATTTCCTGTCAAAGCCACTGCATCTGTGTTTCAATTACTAAAATTCTAAATTTAGTGGAAAATCTAAGTACGCTTTCTTATTATCACTGCATTAGTATTTCCAGGGCAAACAAGAATAACAACTAAAGTGGTTATTAGGGAAATGGTATTTCAGTGTGAATTTATGCTTACCAAATATAAGTGTCTTATTCAGATGTCATTTATGTGATTGGCTCTATTTTGAGGACAAGCATTTCAAGATATGATTTTTTCCTCTAAACACAAATTTATCACAACTGCTTCCATTTAGAATCAGTCCTTTTGTCTTCACCTAGAGTGGCTTTTTTAGGATTAAATATTCAGGCATTTTAAGAAATATGCTGCCTTTATAATTATCCTAAATATGTATAAATGGACATGTTTTCAGTTAACCCAATAGGTCTCATAGAACTTTCTAAAATCCTTTGCAACCTACTCTTCTCACATAAGTACATGCCCTCTACCTAGTCCTCTAGCCTAAAATTTTAAATGTTTCCTTTATAATAAACCCTACATTAGACACTAAATAATTTATGTGTTTATTTCAATTAAGACTTTCATCAGAACTGATTACCAAGGCCCTTATTAGTACATTATCTCTGAATGTTACAACTAGTAATTCTGATCACATTCTTAAGGATTAAGAAATTTCCAAATGATTCTGAAATGTGAGGTTATCCATCTGTGTAAATACTGGCATTAGGGATGCTGATGTTGTGCAGAAGTTTCTTTTCATTAGGAGTATATTGCTTTCTGGTTCACTATTATCATACAAGACAGAATGATATCTTGGAGGTGATGTACTTCTTATTCTATTATATCTTGCATTTAAAGAGAAAAAAGCAAAGCTTTCCTTCAGTTTCAGCAGATATGGCTACCATAGGAGTGAAGAGCAACCTTGAAAGCCTTGTGCTAAATACATATACCTGGAATTGAAAGAGTATTGATCTCAGACCAGTCCTATCAAATCAGTATGCAACTTAATCATGAACATGGGTGGTAAACAGGTACTACTCTTTCTTCTTTAAAAAAAAAAAGCCAGTGCTGATCTAAAGCAAATCTAAACAAGAATATATATGTACATATATATATGATTCTGATTATATCTTCAGATATGATTCTGATTAAAATGCACATCAATATAAATACATTTTAACCAAAGTAACTACTACTCATACTAAAACTTTCAGCCCCAATATCTCTTTTCAAGAATTATTTTCAACTACTACTAATAAAATGGATCTGCATGATCATTCTCTTGCCATTCCTAGCACTTATCAGTATATCATGATATGTGCTAATTAATTAATTTCATTAATGTTTCTCTTCCATCAAATAATGTTGGAGGGGAAGGAACTTTATTTGGTTTTGATCCTACTGTATTCACAGTAGAATATAAGAATTAAGAAAAGAAATAAGTATGAGGGCCAGAGAGATAGCATGGAAGTAAGACATTCGCCTTGCATGCGGAAAGACTGTGGTTTGAATTTTGACATCCCATATGGTCCCCCAAGCCTGCCAGGAGCGATTTCTGAGCATAGAGCCAGGAGTGACCCCTGAGCGCTGCCAGGTGTGACACACCCCTCAAAAGAAAAGAAAGAAGCATGAAATAAGATTTGGAAGACTATGTTAGGTAGCTGAACAATGAAAGCACAATCTCTTCAGCAAATGAACTATTTTCTCAGTGGTCTATGAATCGGAAAAAGTTGGCACTACTTTAAGTTCTGTATAAGAACAATATCACTACTGCCAATGGCAACATACTGTTAATTCAGTGAGGCTGCACATAGTTATGGTATGTAAGCAGCTCTTATGGAAAGCTTATTTGAAGGGAGAGTTTAAGAGATAAAAATGAGGTGGAAAATCATGGCTTGATTAGTATAAAAGTAACTCTTGATTTTTTGGATCATTTAATTGCTCATTTTCTTCTATATTCTTTCTCCCAAGTCTTGTCATACTTGTGCTTATAATTTCTGGAACTTTTTGGTGGTCTCCCAGGGAAGTCCTCTGATTTGAAATTTAACGGATTTTGTAATTTACTTCTATTTATGTTCTGAACTGTGCCTGTGTATCTATTACTTTAAAAACGAAAGCTATAAAGGGGCCGGAGAGATAGCATGAAGATAAGGCGTTTGCCTTTCATGCAGAAGGTCATTGGTTCAAGTCCTGACATTCCATATGGTCCCCTGAGCCTGCCAGGAGCAATTTCTGAACATGGAGCCAGGATTAACCCCTGAGCACTGTTGGGTTGACCCCCCCCCAAAAAAAATTAAAGCTATGGATGACCTCACACATTTCCAGCACTAATGTTCTGTTATGTTGTAATACCATAATATACAATAGGGTAAGCAGAAATATATCTTTAAATTTTTTATAATAACAAGCCAATAACATTCTAAATTCACAGATGTTTTTATTTAACAAGTATTTACCTAAAATCTTGAATAAAATGGATACTGCACCAGGCATGATTGATAACAGAGGAAGGAATATAATCAAAGAAATGATAGTCAGTGACATTTAGATCTAGGCTTTATAACTCATATATTTGTGTTGATGCTGAAATAGAAGCCTTTGTCTGAGACTCCAAGGGCCTTTTCAAACACTAAGGATCCTTTAATGTTTATTTCAAGTCGCATTCTCTCTAAGAAATCTGTTAACAATGCCTTGTCATTACCAAAAAATTCAGCTGTACCCACCAATGGCAAAAAATGTTACCACCCATTACTTCTTGTATTGTTTGAAACTTTCAAACTTGAGAAGCACCTTCTTTTAAATATCATTACCATATCTACATAATAAGAAATATAAATGGGTAAAAGAACCTCAAGCTTATCTTAGACTTAGCACAATGTGTGTATTGTGGGGGTTGGTACGTGAAGAGACACACAAATACATCTATATTTAGGTAGGATGTTGATTGACTTTGTACCAGTCAACCATCATTAAAAAACTTTACCTTATATATAAGTTTCATATTCAAAATCTGAAAAGTGGATTCAGAGCGATATCTCAGCTGGAGGGCATTTGCCTTGCACGCAGCTAACCCAGGACGGATATGGGTTCAATCTCCAGCATCCCATATGGTACCCCGAGCTTGCCAGGAGTAATTTCTTTGTGCAGAGCCACGGAGCAATCCCTGAGTGCTGCCAAGTGTGACCCCAAAACCAAAATCAAAACAAAACCAAAAAAGTGATCATAAGACCAATAAGGGAATCTTTTAGTGAAAATATAATGTGGGAGTAAAAGCAATGGGTCCTAGAAGGAAATCTGCCTCTTCCTCTCTATTCTCCTCTGTCACTCTGGAAGAGTCATAGACCTTACCCAAGCTTCTTAGGTCCATCACCTTCACAGAAAAGAATTTCAGAAGGAGCTAAGCACTGAGGTAAAAACAGGTTTTATTTGGAAATTCTAAAGGAAAGGAAGGAAGAGGATAAGAAAGAAAAGTAATTCCCATCTAAAGAGAGAGAGAGAGAGAGAGAGAGAGAGAGAGAGAGAGAGAGAGAGAGAGAGAGAAAGCTTCAGTACACAACCCAGCATGAAAATAGGAAAGTATGAAAGTACTCATATATAACAAAATGTATTTCTGTATCTGGGTGGGGAATTAGGGTGGGGATGGAGCAAACCAGGAGAATTCAGTGGCTATTACTGGCATAGTGCCTAGGTCATCATGGATTACTAGAAATTAACCAGGACACTGCATGAAAAACATGCAGCCCTTTGAGCCATCTCCCCAGCCCATGAAGTTTATTTTTTAATGTTGCTGTGAGACTACAACTGTGAAGATTTGCTGTTGGAGGGCCAATCAATCAAGAGACAAAGTCATGTAGTAAAAAAGAATTTTACAGGCAACAATTACATAAAGTA
The DNA here is from genome assembly GCF_024139225.1 of Suncus etruscus. NCBI lineage: Eukaryota > Metazoa > Chordata > Mammalia > Eulipotyphla > Soricidae > Suncus > Suncus etruscus. Next base: position 57,221,318 of record NC_064861.1, read on the forward strand.
TATTGGAAAATTCATGTCTTGAAAGAAACCTTTTTATCTGTAAGACAAAAAAATGTGATCTTTATAGTAAACTAGAAAAGGAAACTACCCTTTTTTAATTTGGCATATATGGGTTGCAAACTGATGATTCCTACAATGATTATTAGTTAGACTGTGAGTTAATTTCCTGAGGCATACTTCATCTTTTCTGCAAAACTAACACAGTTTATTTAGTTAAATCTTTTTTTTGTTGTGTTTTTTTTTTTTTTTTTTTTTTTTTTTTTTGAATCACACTGGCAGTGCTCAGGCTTACTCCTCGCTCTATGCTCAGAAATCGCCCCCAGCAGGCTCAGTGGACCATATGGGATGACGGGATTCGAACCACCGTCCTTCTGATTGCAAAGCAAACACCTTACCTCCATGCTATCTCTCCGGCCTCAGTTAAATCTGTTTTTATTTTAGATTTCTAAGGAAGAAAGACAGTACAAGGACTACTGTCCCTTTTGAGAAGAACTTAATTTTCATTTTGAATTTAGCTAATACCAGCAATGTATTTGGGGCTGATTCAAAGGACTTAAAGTAAAATGAGATAGTAGTATAAAAGTTAGGCTTTTACATAGGGAAAACCAAGAACCAAAACATTAAATTCCGAAGTACTGAGTTAAAAAAAAGTTGCTAGCTCTCTCTTCCTTTATAGTCTGTCTAGACTTGGATGAAGCTACAAAGATTATAATTTAGAGAAAATCACTTATAATAGAAATATTTTAAAAGGTTGTTATTGGCTTTAAATAGTATGGAAAGTATTAAGAGAAACAGTGTGTCAGAGAGATCCATGCTTGTTCATTCTGGAGATGTGCTGATCCCTAGAAAAGGCAAAGGGGTCCCATCTGTTTAGGAAGTGAAAAGTTCTGTCTTGTTATTGCAATGTTAGAGGACAGTATTGAGGTGATGCCTTGGTTATTCTAAGTGAAAAAGATAATTTTGGAATTATCTGTGAACAGTATACAGATAATAAAGCCCGAGGCCTAAAATTATTCTTAGATACTAAAATAATCTAAAACCAGAGCTGGTCACTTCTACAGGCATTTCCAACTGTCCATGTAGGGAAAAGCATCAAATGGATCTATTATTAAAAAGTGTGGATACTGCTGGAAAGAATATTCTAAAAATAAGATTTGTAGATATATTTTTTAATTTTCAGAAGTACTGAAGTATTTCTCCAATGCACCAAATATTTGTAAAGATATTTGTATGTTTGATACAAATTTCAAGCACATTAATAAAATTTAATATGCACAATCTCATTAGTTTTAATGCTGCTAACTCTATAGTAAAATTTCTTAAATATAAATTTAATCTTAAATAAAAAGTTCAAATAAAATCTAATTTCATACATTAATAAACTGGAAAAAGTAGAACAAATAATTCAATAGACAATAGAAGGAAAACAAAAATATAAATTAGAGTAAAAAGTAAACAAAATTAGAAAAAAGTACTGATTAAATCAAGAAAGGATACTATCAAGCTCATAATATAGACATATTTTAGCTAGACTTTCAGGGGATAATGTGATAAAATTGAAGAAAATCCTCAAAATTAAAATTAGAAATGAAAGGATAGGCATTACAATAGAAAATACAGTTCCTATTGTAAGAAAATAAAAAATGACCATACGATATACAAACAACTTTGTGCTGTTTAAAGAATCTAGAAGTAGTGGAAAATTTCATAGAATTTGACCATCTCAGAAAACTGAATCTCAAGGGAAACACAGATCTGAACAGATCAATTATAGAAAAGAAAATTGAAATGATAATAAAGTCTCCCTAGAAACAAAACCCAAGGTCCAAATTATTTCACACATGCCTGATACAAAACCATCAAAGATGGCTTCTGAACTAGCTTTCTCAAGTTCTTTCCAAAAACTGAGAAAAAAGAAATTCTACAGATAGGATAAAATTACCCTGATACCAAAAATGGAGATATCACAAAATAGTAAACTAAATACTATTTCCCTTATGAGCATACATGTAGTCCTCAAGAAATCCTTAGTAAAAAATATTCATCAATATGTCAAATTCAATAATTTATTCATGGTTAAACAGAATTTACTTTAGGAATATAAGGATAAAAATAATGTAATAAGAAATATTACAAAATACAAAGCCTAAAATCATCATACCAATATATTCATAGACTGCTTCTGACAGATAAAAACATTTATTTTTTATAAAAAGTATCAAATCAAAGAAACATACCTCAGTGTAGTACAGAAAAAACCTCAGCTAACATCATACTCAAAGCCAAATATATAAAACCGTTTCCTCCTAGATGAGTCATAATACCATAATTTCTTCCTTCCTTCCTTCCTTCCTTCCTTCCTTCCTTCCTTCCTTCCTTCCTTCCTTCCTTCCTTCCTTCCTTCCTTCCTTCCTTCCTTCCTTCCTTCCTTCCTTCCTTCCTTCCTTCCTTCCTTCCTTCCTTCCTTCCTTCCTTCCTTCCTTCCTTCCTTCCTTCCCTCCCTCCTTCCATCCTATGTCAGATGCATGCAAGACAAATGCCTTACCTTTGCTCCACCACTCCAGCCCCTGGAAGAAGGAAGTACTTTTATATGTGACTGGTGAGAATTTAAACTATGTAAGCTTTTATGAAAATAAGTATAGTAATATTTTGGTAGATATTTGCATACCTACCTTCACTGTGGTACTATTTTCAATAGTCAAATTCTAATATAATAGATATCCAATGACAGTTGAGTGAACAAAAAAGTTGTGGTATATACACACCCTGAAATAAAACTGAGCTATTATAGAAGAAATGATACCTTACTTTCTGCTACATTGTGGATGAAAGTGGAAGGAAGGTGACAGAAGGTGAAAGACAATTATCAGATGTTCTCACTTATTCATAGGCTATGTAATAAAGCAAGGGAATGGACACAGTTAATGGGGATGCATGAACTCTGGACACAGAGTAAAGTTCATCAAGTGGAATGTATACCATAAAGGACTGTGGTATAAGAATAGTGATAATTTGGTGGTAGCTGTGGCCTGGAAATACTATACCTCTATTGCATATAAGTATGTACCCACTTTTCAAGCAATGCTACCTAAGGAAAATACATTTTAAGATATTGAGGCCATAAGAAATAAAATAAAAATAAACAAATAAATTGCCAATTCTGGTAAGTAGAGGTGATTGAAAATATTAGGAATATTTTTAGACTGTGTATATTTTCTGTGTGATCTTATAACAATGAATATAATGGCAATATAGTTCTCTAAATCTGAAAACTGTACTGTGAACTAAAAGTATTTTTATGAATTTAATATTGAATTCAACCTTAAACTATAAATTTTGAAAAGAAGGTAAAATATTTCTCTAAAGATACATAATACTAAATTTTGTATCATCTCTTAAGAAGAGGGTTAGGTCACATTTTATGATGAGAATTATTTTTTTCATTGAATAATTCCTTATTCTAAATTTACAGAAACACAGTACTTGATTATAGAAATTTGGGCAGGTCAGTATTTTTCATTCATTCATTCATTCATTTGTTAATTCATTCATTCATTTTATATTTATTCACTCACTTATTAAGCATATAAAAGAAAAATGGACTAAACCAAAAGTTGACCTAATTTTAAAGTTCCTCTTACCATGTTCATATGCTGATTATCCCCCTAACAAAATCCCTCTTTATGAAATAAGCCAGTTAATTAGCTTACTAACCTCTACTTTGAAAGAAAAATTATCTAATTATGCCAGCAATCAATGCCCAAATAAATCTACCAGTGAATTAGAGGTTAGAAAATGACATTGTTGGTGTTTTCTATGAATAGTCAAAGCAGCTACTGACTTTTCCAACTGACCATTTAAATATATATATATATATATATATATATATATATATATATATATCAGTATTTTGACTAAATCATTATACAATAATTTATCCATTTATATACTATCATTTCCTATTTTATAAATAAAATTTGTATCACCTTAAACTATCAGCTACATAAATCTTTTTAGCACACCAATGGTATGCACTTTTACATATGTACACACAAGATATATTATATTGGCATTTGGCTATTTCAACATAAAATGTTCTTTTTTAAGTTTTTAAGCACAGGAACACTTAAAAGCAAAGTCATGATCTCCTAGGAAGAAAATGAAGTGCTGAAGTTTTAGAAAATAGTAGGAAGGTCATTCATATGTTCATAGAAGAGATACACTGACCACAAATATATTCTAATAAAGTTATTTGAGGCTATATGAATGACTGATAACATAACTTTACTTTTACTCACTTGTAAGACTATGTTTTCAGCATTCTAATCATAATATTAAAAGCATTAACTTTGACAAAAGGAGACCTATTCACATATTCACCTTGTTCTTTAAACAGAGCAAAACCACTTCAGTTTCCTCCACAGCTCCAGGGACTTTCTCAAGTAAACTCTTTGAATTTAAAGGTATAAATAATAGAGAAAATGCCTTTGGGAAAATATTCTGAAGCCCAGAGGATCCTTCAGGCATTTTTCAAATTCTTGAAACCTAGTCTGTTTTAGAGTTTCATCTTCCTGACTTCACTCATCTTTTCTCTCCAGCTCCTCATTTATAGTAACTCATATCTAAAAAGGATGATTGTTCTAAAGATGGGTTCAATCCATATCAAAACCATAATTATTGATATATGATCACAGACAAGACATGTTTTTCTGTGATTAACTGTGTATCATACAGTCAATGCCTCAGAGCTACACTCAGTTTTATTTGTAAACAGAAGTAGAAATAAAGTTAGAGAACAAAAGGAAACTTTAAAAGAAAAAGATTAAATAAATGACATAGCTTTGCTTCAAACAAAATTATAAGTTAAAGTTTCCCAATATTCCTCACATTGTCTCTAAAAGTGAGGTCTTATGCAGAGGTGTTGAATATAGGAAAATCAGTTAACCAGCTGGTATCAAAGTTTCATAGAATAGATGCTATAAACAATAATGCACAGAAGAAAAAATGTTTTCTTCTTCCTCTGTAATTCAAGCCTGTGGGTTCTAGTAGATATTTTTGCTTGTGGTTTCAGTTACAATTCATTCAACTCTGTTATCAAAGCCACAATTTTATCTAGAAAGATACTTCCACATATCTATACTTTCATTTAGATGGAAAGTCTATCCTCTCAAAAGATATAAACAAAATAGTTGAGACTAAATTTATTCCAGGCAATATTCATAGTGAGATAAATACAAATTCAACATATTAAAAACGAGTACAATTTTTTTTTTTTTTGGTTTTTGGGCCACACCCAGTGACGCTCAGGGGTTACTCCTGGCTATGCGCTCAGAAGTCGCTCCTGGCTTGGGGGATCATATGGGATGCGGGGGAATCCAACCGCATGCTGTCCGTCCTAGGCTAGCGCTGGCAAGGCAGACACCTTACCTCTAGCGCCTCCCTGCCGGCCCCCAAAATGAGTACAATTTATGTAACAATTTGACATAGTAATAACATAGATAGAAAATCACTTCCTATATATAACTAAGGTATAATTCATTTGGAGGTAACTTAAACTGCACTGCACAATGATCCTTGCACCTGAGTTTTCTCCAATAGAGGCAAAGATTAGGGCTTTAAGAATACCTATGCATTAATGGCTAATACCATGTCACGGGTGTAATTTTGTGAAAGGCAAACTTTTAAATAGATATTTTATTCTAAGAATTTAGGGAAATGCAACTCCACTAGTGTCTGGAAGTACTAAGGAAAAGACAAAAGTTCCTGAAAGACAAAGGAAGTCATGGAACATGGGCTGGTTCATTAGAAATATAAGCAAAGTCAATCAAAGTAGGATAAAACATTCTTTCTCTTTAGGTCATCCCTTTCTATCACTGTTACAGCATTGCTTTCTAAAGCACTTATCAATACTTGACATACCCTAGGTGTATATAGATATCTATATAAATATCTTCATCCATGTTTGTATCAATTTCTAAGTCTACATGTGCACATTTTAATTCTTTCTTTCTTTCTTTCTTTTTTTTTTTTGTTTTTTTTTCCTCCTCTAGGCTGTTCATTGTCCCCAAACAAAAAGTTGAATAAAATTATGTATCCTTCCCCTCAATTTGTTGGCTGTTTTATTTCCAATTTAAAATTTCTGGAGCTGGCAAGGTGGCGCTAGAGGTAAGGTGTCTGCCTTGCAAGCACTAGCCAAGGAAGGACCACGGTTCGATCCCCGGCGTCCCATATGGTCCCCCCAAGCCAGGGGCAATTTCTGAGCATTTAGCCAGGAGTAACCCCTGAGCATCAAACGTGTGTGGCCCGAAAAACCAAAATAAACCTAAATAAATAAATATGTATTGTCTTTCCTTCTAAGTTTCCTTCTAAGTTTCCTTCTAAGTCATCACCTTGACTTCAAGCTCTGTCCTTATTAATCCTTGCTTCTGTATTTCCATTTAGACTGATGATAAGGGGAGTTACCTTGCATGCAGTTGACCCTGGTTAGGTCCCTAGCATTACATATGGTCCCCCAACTACTACCTGGAATGGTCCCTAAGCAAAGAGATAAGAGGAAGCCCTGAGGCAGCTAGTGTGACTTGAAACTAAAATTACATTTTTTAAAAGCTATTTTTCTATTGACCTTCAATGGGAAGCATCTAAGCTTGTCTTCACTGAAATATCCCCATGCATGCATTCTTGAAATATCTCATGTGTATGCACACAGATAGATTCAATGTTCTTTTCATTTCTTGAATAAATTTGTCAGTCTCTTAGATTTCTCTCAGTCATTGCACCTAAGAAAAGTTTTTTTTGTTTGTTTTGTTTTATATTTATGAAAGGAAGATTTTAAACCCCACCACAGTGTTCAGATTCCAGCCCCCTGATTTTATGATCAGGGTACTTTGGAATAATATGTAATGGCAATAATCAAACTAGAGTTGTCCATAAACAATACAAATGTCCTAACTTCTGTAACATGTCTCTCCCCCCAGTTTTGAGAGAGACACAGGAATAATATTCAAAAGCCACTACCAGCTTGGTGCTTAGTTTGGCTTTCAAAAGTTCTCAGGGGACAAAGTGTTCTGTAGGAAAACATTCTGTAGGAAAACATTTAATTTGTACTACAAGAAATGAGTCACTTGCAGAAGCCTCTCTTATTACATGTATGTAATATTTAAGTGCATGAAAAACATTTTTATTAAGTTTATAAACTATTTTTATTTTACAGTAAATGAGTAGATTTATCAAAATATTAACACAGTTACAAACTTGGAGAATGGCAATTATATAATACTAGATCACTTAAAATACACATTTATTTAAATAGACATCATAAATTGAGAAGCTATATGTGTATTAATTATGATAGAGAACACAGATACAGAGTGTCAACTATACCTTAAAAGATGAACTTGACATGTATATCAGCTGTCACATTTCAATCTTCTCATCTTTAAGATGCTGATGATAATAGCATTTACTGTTATAATCCTTATGGAGGTTCAATGAAAGGAATTCATAAAAATCAATAAAGTGATTTGGCCCTGTGCTTGGCTCATAAAAAATAAAAGAACAATTTAAGATTTAGCAGTAGATATATTAGTACAACATAATCATCTAGAATTTATTTAACTCATTCATAATGTGATAAAAAATAGACTGAAAGTAATACATATGTTAATTTTATCTAGGTAAACTCCCAATTGTCAATTGATTCGTATTGTCATATTTTTTCTTTTGATTTTGAGATCATGCCTGGCATAGTTCTGGGGTTAGTTTTGGTTCTGTACTTAGAAATACTCCTGGAGGTGCTTGGAGGACCAAATGATATGCCAGGAATTGAACCTGAGTCAGTCTCATGGAAGGTTAATATCCTACCCACTTTTCTATCACTCTAACTCTTAGTATAGTCATATTATGATTGGTGTTTATTCCTAAATAGTGTAACAACATTGTAGGATTTCAATTCTAATCTTGTTTTACCATGTATGTGCCCTTAAAAAATATAAATCCCCTGTAGTTAATTTTTCTGATCTATAAATGAATTATCTACATACATTCAACACACATCTTCATAAAATCAAGGTTTAAGATTGTTAGAATGATGGAAATTCTTGTTAAATTCAAAACAGTTGTACTAATAGTTTCTGGGAACAATGCACATCTATTTACATTTTATTTTTACATAAAATAAATATTTTTGCTTTGATTTAGGCCATACCCAGCAATTTGAGCATTTTGTGTTTAGGGATCATTTTGGCAAGACTTGGGGACCATATGGAGTGTCAAAAGTCAAACCTGGGTCTGCTTGCCCATTGTACTATTTCTTTGGCACCCAAAATAAACTTTTAAAATTAACTTTTATATTTCTTTTAAATATTTAATGTTCTGGGAAGCATATTTCTTTTAGTGACTCTTTATAAATTGTATTATTTTCTTTTATAATTTTATCTCTAAAATTATTTTCCTGGATTATTAATGTTCTCTAGCAAGAATAACAGATACAATTCATTCCACATGCCTATACCAATCTATTAGTAGTATCTCACTAGAAATCTCACACTCTGCTGCAAAGGATTCTGAGGTTGCATATGAGACTATGGGAAAAGCCTGAATATGTTCCTCTTGCATTATAAAATAGTTCTTGGCTGTCAGTAGGAATGAAAGTCATAAAGAGAGGGTTATATTTTGGTTTGAAGGGTTATAACAAGAAAAATAAAGTTCAATTCATATTTTTCAATGTATCCACCTCTAGAGGATTTGCAAGGTGACTAATTAAAAATAAGACAAAGGTATCAAGGAGACAATGTCACATCTCAGTGCTAAATTTGTTCTTCTTGTTATGGGCAGCTACAATTTTAGACCGATAAACAAACAGAAAACAATAATTTAAAATAATCTATGTATTTGATGATTTCTGTAGGAGTGATATGTTTTTAATAAAAATATCTCATTGTCATATACATTGTAAATTTAATTAATTTTGATGTGCCTTAAATGAGTTAAATGAGTTTAAACTTAAATGAGTTTCTTAGAATGTGGTGGAGTGATAGCCCAGCATATAGAGAATTTGCCTGGTATGCGCTCAACCAGATTCTATCCTCAGCATACTATGTTGTCTCCTGAACCTGCCAGGTGTAATTTCTGAGCTCAGAACCAGGAATAATCCCTGAGCACTGCCATGCGTGGCCCCCAAACTAAGAACCAACCCCCATCCCCCCAAAAAATATGGTTATTAAGACTTTTAATACACACATGCACACACGCACAAATAAATCTATCAGAAAAACTCCCTTTGTTATGCTGAAATGTATTTGTTGGTATTTGGGCTTGAAACAGAAATATGGTCTTTAAAAGCCTGGTAAATACATTCCAACAAATGTGTCTATAAGCCAATTATATCTTTATGCCTCATTGATCAGCATGTGCAAAGCTGGGTAGAAAGAATGTCTGTTGTTAATCTGTATGTTGTAATTTTAAATTCTTCTCTACAGAGCCTTGTAGAAACAGTAATGGCAGCTCTTTACAACACACCCTAAATTAAATTCCCTGTTGTTTTAATATGTTCATATTCTTCCCCCAACTTGTTCATGGCTCTCCTTATCCTTACCCCAGTTTTCAGTATTGTTAGAATAGCAATGATATATCCACTCTAAAGAATTTGCTAACTCTTTGTTGCAAATCTGAATAGGAAGGTAAAAAAAAAAAACACACCAGGCAATTGAAATGGAGAATAAATGGTATGATGGGGGCAGATCTACATAGACATACTCAAAGAAATTAATAGAGAAGCTGTAACAATGCTTGGAATTAGTATTTAAATAAGAATATAGAAACACCAATCTATTCTCTGGATCTAAGAGTTGGTATTTATTTGGTGCTGGCCTAAAATAATAGCTAGCTAGCTAGCTAGCTAGATAAATAGATAGATAAATAGACATAAAAACATATATAAATATAGATATCAGAGTATAAAGCAGTACAGAATGTTATTTTAATAAAATTATATTTGAATGCTTAATTATGAAAGTGCTATAAATGCTGCTTTTAAATTTAAAAGAAAACCAAGTACACTGTTTGTGTTTAAATTATTTTACATAACAATTATCAGAATTTGTATTAAGTCTATGGCCTTATTAATGAGAGATCATGATCATAATAAACATATAGTACTCATATCCTTGGAAAATAAATGGAAAGGTGAGAAATACAAAGAATACTGACATCTTGTACCAGAAATGAATAGACAACTTTGAAGTATCATAGTCAGGATTACTAAATCATTTCTCACCTGAGGTGTTGAATCACTTGTGAACATGCAAATCTCATCCTTCATCCTTTTAGCCACATTCAATAATGCTTAGGAATTATTCATGGCTCTGTGCTCAAGAGTGAATCCTCGCAGAGTTCAGAACTGTATGTGGTCAGTAGAGTGTACAAGCAAAGTTCCCGAGCTGTCTCTTTGGCTCCAAACATAAAAATGATCGGTAAGATTATTTGATTGAAATACTTGGGGTCACATGCCAACACCAATGGCCAAATAGGTTTGGACTAACTTAATTTATACTTTATATGATAATTTATAGACCTGGGACAGGACATAAAAGAAAAAGACATTGGATTTTAAAAGGATAGGTAAAAATTCTAGCCCATGTGAAATAGCCTCTGGACAACTAAGTATACTCTAATTCAAAACTCATTACAGATTTTGGATGAAGTAGATAAATTTTCAGATTGTTGTTTAATCTGAGATATTATCAAAACTTCTAATCTTTTCTCCAATCTTTGGAAAAAATTAATATATTTTTTTACTCTATTATCGTAAAACCAATATAACTTGTGGTACATGACATATATCCAGGTTGCATCTACTGTTCTTTATACTATTCTTAAATTATATATAAAAAATTATGCCTTTGAGCTTATTACTTAAATACCTCCACGTTCCCATTCCCTCATCCATAAAGTAAGACTAATAATAGCCCTTTTACTTAGTAATAGTGGTAGTGAGCAGAGTAGGCAATATATGTAAAACACTTGGAATGCTGCCCAGAATATAATGCCCTACTAGTATCTATAAAAGTCTTTGAATACCTTGAAAGTAAGCAACAGGGAAACCCTGGCTCAATAAATTGATCCAAAATAAGTAGTATTTGGGCTGTGAGTCAATATTTTAAGCAAAAATTTAGAGTAGTTTATTTCTTTTGGCTCTTGTGCTTGCTAAATGAAAGTCTTGTGAATTAGGATAAGATCATCAGTATTTATGCATGTCATGTTAGCCAAAGACAGTTAAAATGTCAAAGTCTGTGTTAATTTATACAAAGCCTGCTAAAATGGTGCCAAATATCATTAATATCCACCAAGAATTAAAAAAAAAGGTTGTTATAAACTATCACCTGGGAACAAACTATAAAATACAGTCTCAAGCATTTCTATATATTTAACAAAAATTCTGTTAACTACATCATACTCAAGGCAGATAAACGCAACCTCACTATAATTTTTTTAAATAGTCATTTCTCAAATGAGTTTACAGTAAAGCTATAAAATTTTTATTTGTAAAATATTATTCAATATTATTTTGTCAATTTTGGAATGAAGTAATTTAAATAGTGGTAAGTAAGGTAGTCGTAGTGTAATTAAAGTGGAAAAGAAATACATGTTTTTCAGAAACAGTTTGTATGCATTCTTTGTTCTCTGCTTTCAATCACAAATCCTGAAAAGTATTGATCTGTGACAGACAGAAAGGCTCATCTTTTCTGGAAGCATTATATACAGTGCCATTCTTTCTAGGAGCAATGGGCTTACCTTCAGAAACATCACAGATCACTATTCGAAAAGAGTGGATTTTTTTTATCAAAGATATATCTCAATTCATCTGATACCTAAAATTCGCACCTTTTATGAAAGATTCTATGGTGTGCTATTTGGTTTACCCTTTATGTTCAATAATAATGAAAAAAAAAAAAAGATTCCGAAGATGTCATACAGCAGAAGTTATTTATCTGCATATGACCTACTGGGGTTTAATCTCTGGCACTCTTCCAGGAGTGATCTTGAACAGTCAGAAGTAAGCCCTGAGCACCACTGTCTGTGGCCCCAAGTTATATATATAAAAGAACAAACTGTTCTAAGGGAGACCAAAATGTATACTGTTAAACCACTTGCAAAAAAGTGTGAGGCATACAGATTCTTTGAGACTTTTAAATCTTTCTCCTCTCCTCCATCATTAAATCTCTGAAGTCTCTAAATCGTTAGATCTTTTGAACAGCATGCATGCAAAGTGTGGTTGTGGATTTGAGAGGTAGAAACTCCTTTCCCCCACGGTTGAGTAATTATGCTAGCGGGGAAGTATAGAAATGTAAATGAGCCTTTCTGGCTCTTACTTGACTGCTTCTTCCTTGCTCAGTGGTTTTACCTTAAAGCTTGGCAAATAGGTTCTCTAGCTTACAAACAACAAAAACAAAACAATACAAAACAAAAAAACAAAAAAACATGTGATTCAATTTGTTTCAGGTGCAATAAAACATTTTTGTTTGTTTGAAAACTATCACTTAAGTAGCAGCTACATTCCAATATCACTCACACGCATAAAGTACCACGGGAAATATCACAGTCATTTTTCTGTTAAGAACAACAAATACAATGACAAAATACCGGGGGTTCAAGGAGCACATATCAAAGAACCCATTGACAAAACAGTAATTTTTTTTAAGTTTCATATAAAAATGCGTATAGTTTTATAAAACAAACAAAACCACAAACTTTTGTTTTAGATTTGAAAATAGTACTGTTCTTATATAAACAGTATATATAAAATAATAATTATACACAAGTTTAAGAAAAAATGACTAAAGCTCATGTAAAAATCTAGCATAAATTGTATTTTCTCCCATTAAGTTTTCCTATATTTTTGTGAAATTCTGTCCAAAGTGTTTACTGATGTAACTTAATCCAATTGCATTCAATATTATATAATGTGTTTCCTCTTTCCCTCTGTTTTTTCTCACTTACTCTTTATTAATAACATATACTCTAAAAATGTTTCATGTGAGGGTAAGACATTAAATTTACTTTTCTTTGCCCTGAATGGTAACTGAAATGGTGCTTCTTTAAAAATGATTGTTCTGTGTCTGGAGAACTCACACAATAAAATAAAAATTACATTATGGCACCATCTAGTGACCTAATATTTCTTTTCCTATTGTTACTCAGCTTGAGAGAATATTCTATTGATTATATAAAGTTAAGTTTGGCCAATGTGTAGCTAGTCATGGAATCTTTCTATGATTAACCATGAATAAAGCACACTAATTTTGACAAACTGAAGTTTAAAAAATAATCTGCACCGTGTAGCATAGAAAATATTTTACAAGCAGGTCAATTATTTTGGAACTATGCCTGTTTTACACTCAAGCAACAGAATAACTTCTTCATATTTGGAACTAAATAAGATAATCCATAGCTAGAAAATCTTTTCTAATCCCCAAATAATAGTTTTTCTTCAAAAGATGCTTAATGGCTGCAGGTGATTTTATTTATTGGAGGACGAGGTAGGAGGAGGGATGCTTGTACAGTTAGGATATACTAGGCGGTGCTCACGATATACTACTGGGTCTTGCTCAGAGATCACTCCTATTGTGACTTGGGGAATCAATATGAGGTGTCTGGAATTGAATCAAGTTGGCCGTATATGCAAGACAAACACCCTACCTGCTGTAATATATCTTTTTTAGCTCTTACACAAACTCATTCAAAGAAGTTACTTATAGTTTGGTTCACAGTTTTACAAAAATGATAATTCTTATGATTTTAATGGATATAGTTACCTCAACTTTAAACCACTGAAATGGTACTTCATTTTAAACAGAAATATATGATATACAGAGATGTATTTTTTTGTGTGTGTTTATGAAGGTGGAGAATATCAAAGTTCATATCTTTCTTTTTTTTTTTTTTTTTTGGTTTTTGGGCCACACCCTGTGACGCTCAGGGGTTACTCCTGGCTATGCGCTCAGAAGTTGCTCCTGGCTTCTTGGGGGACCATATGGGACGCCGGGGGATCGAACCGCGGTCCGTGCGCAGGCAAGGCAGGCACCTTAGCTCCAGCGTATGTTACTTGAAATGTTTGGTGAAATGAAGAATTCACAAAATCCAGCTTGCTAAAAGCATTCTAGCTTTTAAGTTATGAAAGAGCGTAAACTGCAGCAGTTGCCTCTGTAATTAGAAGGATAATAGAAAAGGCCAGAGAGATAGTATAGAGCGAACCAGATTTGATCCCCAACACCACATTCTGTAGCAGGAATTTTTGCTATGAGTAAATCCTAAGCACAGCTGGGCAGACCTGCAAACCCCATCCTCACCCCAACAAAACAACCACAACAAAAAATATAGCTCATAAAAATTTATCTACACTGGTTATACTGATTCATACACTTCCCAGCCTTAAAAGATTATCTTATTTTAATAACAGAAACTCTGTTCTTTTTTTCTCTCTTTTGTTGTATTTGAGTCTCAATCAGCAGTGCTCCTGGCATTATGCTCAGAAATTACTTCTGGCAGACTCAGGGGACCTTTTGGGATGCTGTGGATCAAAGCCAGGTGAGACATGTTAGGGCAAATGTAAGGGCAAATGCCCTACCCACTGTGTTATAGCTCTGGCCCTGTAGTATCAGAAACTCTTAATATAAACTTAAAGCTGAATCTAATGGAAGAATTGTAATTTGAATAGATTGGTTGAATTGTTTCTTGCTTATGAGAAATTAAACTTTTTTCTCTTTTAACTGTTTTTTGTTTATTGTGAAGTTTAACAGTTTTTAGTGAAAGAAAATTTGAGAAATGTGAGTAAAGAGAAAGAGAGACAGAACCTGGGGCTTTTCCCCTGCTGGGTAAAAAAGGCAAGGCCTGGTTCTTGGCCTTGTTCTTGGCCAGGTTCTCTTTGCTCACATTAAAATTAAGCAGGACATTGTTGCAGGGAAAGCCTTGGACTCTAGAGTCCATTCATATTCTTATCAAGACTTTTAGGTTATTTAGATTCTAAGGGACCATCTATCAATGTCTGGTGTTGTGTTTCTGCATCTGGGTGGGTGTGCAGTTTCTACTTTTCCAAAGAGTTTAGGATTTGTATCTCAAAGGGAAGTGGTCTAATTGCTTCTGGTTTACTTCAGGGCTAGACAATTATTTCTTAAATTTAGATTACCTTCCATAATAGGGCTGGGACCTAACTAGTCAACTTTTTTTTTTTGGATATATATTTGAATATATATCTAATTAGTCAACTTAAGATAAAACTATAAAATAAAAAGTTGCAGACAGAGAGGTGACCCTGATAATAAACTTTTGGGAAGTGACATCATTTAAGAAAAAATTGTCCAGGCATTGAAGAGGCCCAAAGAACTAATAGACCATACCCCTTTGAGGTACAAATCCTGAGTTCTTTGGAGATAAAACTGAGTCCCCTCCCAAAGTAGGCTGGATCCCCTAGGAAATGATCTCTTGGAGAACCTACCTGCCCTGATTAAAATAGTAAAGAACAATCAAGTGTGTTTCCCTGTGAAAATTCAGATTAACTTTAACATAAATAAAGAACTCCATATCAGAATAATTTGGAGAAACTGCTCTTAAACTTCTCCCAAAAGTCATTTTCTGCCCCTTTTATTTTCAACTTTGAAAAAGCTCACTTTCTTTTTTGATATACTATATATATATATATATATATATATTTGTATGTTTATATATATTTGTATGTTTATATATATTTGTATGTTTATATATATTTGTATATTTATATAAATGAGTAATACATAAATAAAATAAATAATTTATATAAATGATAAGTATATACATAATAAATGATAAATAAATATAAATTATAAATAAATTACACATACATATATGATTTAGGACAGGATTTCCTTTATTTCAAAGAGTGATTCTTTACTCCAGTCTATGTCCACTGTTCCTTGAGATATTGGGGGCAAGGATAATTTACCAGGCAGAGCAGAACAAGTGATTTCAGGTACAGTTTGATGACTACCTCTGGAATAGGTGATACTTGAGGTCTGTATCTTACAGGGACTTTCAGGAGATTTAAATTTTTCAAGGACTTCCTCAGGTGACCAGAGAGGTGGTTGATTCTTCTCAAGACTGCCACTTCTCACTTCCTAGAAACTATATGGAAACCTGAGTACTCTGTGATGGTTGTTGCTTCTTCCAGATGAAAATATTATAAAGAAGTTCTTTTTTTCTTTACATTTTTTCAGGTTAAGATATTAAGCAAAACAGATAATTTTTAAAGGTCTAGTGAAAAGTAACAATTTCCAAACATCCTATACATTTTGAAATTAAAGAAAGCCACAAAACATCTCATAGAATATATGTTTCCTATAGTTTTTATATAACAGCTTTTCATACACTCATCACAAACATAAAGTTTAGAAGAAACACACACATATATGTGTGGAATGATTGTAAATAGCAAACTAACTGTGATAAAGATGAAATGAGGGCAGACAGAAAATAATTTTCACTTACTTTGACCTCTCTGAGTTCTTGCCACTTGGAGTCAAATATTTATGTACCTGAGATTCTGATATTTCATGGATTGTTGAGAAGATCATATCAATGGTATAAAAGTTTTAGAACAGTAGCTAGATAATAGCAAAATGTAAATATCTGGCATTGCTTCTTTAGGGTTTTATTTAAAATATCAATATATAACAGATTAATAATATTGTATTCTTCTTTAGAAAATTTAGTAGATGTGTGAGACTTGCTTACACAGTGCCTTTCTTTGCGACTTACAATCAAATATTATGCTTGAACGTGGATAGGAGAGTTCTAGTATAGAATGGTGAACCATACTAGTCAACTCAGGACTTCTTAAGCTTGGAGTTAATTATTTAATATGGTCATTTCTAATATTTAGGATATAAGTTTACTATAAATGATATGAAAACTTGTTAAGGGATAATTTATGAAAATAGATTTTATAATAATAACTCAGATAGGTGATCAGATATAAATGTCTATTAAGACTTTCTCCACCCTCACCTTCTTGATCCTCTTAGTCTACTAGAATTTCACCTTCAGACATCAATGGCCTGTTGCTCTGGTAACAATTAGCCAATGCCCCTTCTAGGAGGAACTTAACATATTTGGGCAAATGAATGGATTTCTGCTCACCCCTCCTAAGGTTCTCAAGGTTCTGACCTTATTTGAAAAAGGACAACGCCACAATCTGAGTGGACATTGTGTTTTAGCCTGGACTAGGGATTACTGCATCCTATAAGCCCTACTTTCTATATCAACCCTTCTCCTAAGGTTCCTTAAACCCCGGGGCTTCCAGAGGGCACCCCAGCTAATTGGAATCAATAAACCTGATTTTGCTTATTGTATTCTCTAAAAATTTGTGGTCTTTATTTGAGGAAGTGGGCTTTCTTGGACCCTTAATGAAATAATTAGGAAAACTAATGACAAAATATATTAGACTCTATTGCCCTCTGTGTGTGCCCTCTGTGTAAACTATGTGTTGGGGGTGCAATTCATAGCTATTTGGGATAAAATCTTGATTATGAAATATAGTAAAACAAGACATATAGACAAAACAGTTTGTGTTTACATATGCAAATTCATGTGTTCTCTATACCTTGACTACATAAGATTAGTAAAAGACCACATGTTAGACTTCTGGTCCTCAAGCCTAAATTTCCATTAACATTGGCCTGAACTATCTGGCTATAGCCATAGCCTATCTAGAAAGGACTAGAAGGAGCAGTAGGAAGGTACCCTAGACAATAGCCAATCATTTTAAAAATAATCAGAAGCTATAATCTGTCATCCCTCCCAAGTCCCCTCCCTATATAAACTGGCTTGTGACCTTCTGTGTGGTCATCCCCTCTGTGAGATGGCACTGAATGGTCAATATAGGGCTTGTGCTTGATGGAATAAAGTTCTGTTTTGCTTTATTCCAATTGTGTGGACTTATCCTTTGACTCCAAATCCTAACACCATCATACCTTAAGGTATTAGAAACATACTTTCTCTCTTGTCCTACTTCTAAAAACCAGGTTCTCATTTTAGGAATTATCAAAATAAAGCATGTATATTCAAATTCTCAGGTAAATTTATACCAACCTTGCTATTCTTTGAATATTCCAAGTCCTTATCATGTCTCAGTAATATTCCAGATAATGATTGGTTGATTTAAAATATAAATTTTACTTCTCTTTAAGGAGAATGCTTTCCTGTCTTTATATTAACCTCATGCAATGTTTCTTTTGTAACTATTTTTCTTATTGTGTTTTCTTCCCTTTGATTTTACACCCATTTAGAGCATTCTAAATTGGAAGTATTAAGCAATATTTTGCTTCCTTTATTTTTGCCACATTTAATATTGCTCATAAATCTACTCCAAAATAAGTTCTTGGGAGATCTTCTTAGCAATGCTCTGGTGAGAATGTGGTGATCAAAATTGTGGCTCCCACATGCAATGTGTGCACTCTAGCCCATTAACCCATCTCTCCAGATCAAGTATTAGTCTTAATGAAAAGATTTTATATATTTAATTAGTGTTTTCTTTTTTTTTTCTTTATTTTTGGGCCACATCCGGTGATGCTTAGAAGTTACTCAGAAATCACTCCTGGCTTGGGGGACCATATGGGAAACAGGGGGATCAAACCGCAGTTAGTCCTGGCTCAGCAGCATGCAAGGCAAACACCCTGGCACTGCGTCATTGCTTTGGCTCAATGTTTTTTTTTCTTAAGTGACTGCATATATAATACATGACTCCTCTAACAGAACCCAACTTGTGTTCAGTTTAATAGTTTGAAGAAGCCTTTCATTTCTGCGCTGCATCTTTCTACCATAATATAATCAGGTCACTTTAGAATGAGGAAGATGGTGCTAAGTAGAGTCACTATATGATCATAAATTTAGAGATCTTGCACTAAGAGTGAATATGGGTCAGGAGGAAAGGAGTGCATGGTAGACAAAATTTGACCCACACAGCATCATTCCTGAGTTGGTTATACCTAGACTTCCTGTTCCTTAAGAATATATAAGTGGTATCTCCTCTTCTCTCTCCCCTCTCCTCTCCTCAATCCTTTCCCCTCTCCCATCCTCTCCCCTCTCCCCTCTCCCATCCTCTCCCCTCTCCCCTCTCTCCTCTCCTCTCTCCACACTCTCCTCTCCCATCCTCTCTCCTCTCCCCTCTCTCCTATCTTCCCTCTCATCCTCTCCCTTTCTCCTCTCTCCTTTCCCCTCTCCCCTCTCCTTTCTCCCCTCTCCTCTCCCCTCTCCACCCTCTACCCACCTCTCCTTCTCCTCTCCTCCTCTCCTCTCCCCTCTTCCCTCTCCTCTCCCCTCTCCTTTCTCCTCTCCCCCTCTACTCTTCCCTCTTCCTCTCCCTCTCTCTGCTCTTTCCTCTCTCCTATCCCCCTCTCTCTCCCTTTCCCCTCTCTCTCCTCTCTCTCCTCTCCCTTCTCTCCCCTTCCCCTCCTCTCTCCTCTCCCCTTCTCCTCCTCTCTCCCTCTCTCCTCTCCTCTCCTCTCCTCCCCTCCCTCCCCACCCTCTCCTCTCCTCTCCTCTCCTCTCCTCTCTCCTCTCCCTCCTTTCATCTTCTTCCCTTCTTCCATCCTTTCCCCTCTCCCCTCTCCTGTCTTCTCTCTCCTCTCCTTCTCTCCTCTCTCCTCTCCCCCTCCCCTCCCCTCTTCCCTCTTCTCCTTTTTCCCCCTCTCTCATCCTCTCCCCTCTCCTCTCTTCCCCTCTCCTCTCTCCTCTCCCCTCTCCTCTTTCCCCTTTCACCTCTCCCCCTCTGCCCCTCTCCTCTTCTCCTCTCTCTCTTCTCCCCCCTAAAAAAAAAGAATATATAAGTGGAATATTTTCTTTTTGTTACATGTAGTTAAATAGCATCCTGATTATTATTTGAAAAAATAATAGAAATGATTTTCAAAATTATTTAAATATACTAGTCAACTATTTATAAATATCTAATTCTGATGGTTAGAATATATATGTATCTACATGTACATATATACACATATTTATATTTCTATGTATCATTTTTATTTTCTCTTCATCATTTTTACCCACAGGTAAATTTTTATCTTATATTTGGAAAAGTAGCTTTAGTAGTTCAACATTTTTATATTGCTAACTAAACCATCTGTGAAAAGTATATTCCATTTTCTTATTTTTTTTTCTTGATCATTTTAATTTGGGGTACGCCCTGCAACATTCAGGGATTACTCCTGGCTGTGTGATCAGAAATCACTTCTGGAAGTCTCTGAGGAACATATAAGATGCTGGGGCTCAAACCTAAGTCTGCCACCGTGAGAAAGGCTTTTGTAGTACCTGTTGTGCTATTGCTCTATCTCTAGTTTCTTTATCATTTTTAAACAAATGCAACACACAAACAAGCACTCTTATTATGAATAAAATATATGAATTTCAGTGGTCATATAAAGAAAATATTTTCTCAAAGGAAAATCATGGTTGTAATACTATAATAAGAAAAGAAAGTATGCTAGTAGGCAAAATCAACAGATGTTCATTAAATTATCATAATTCCTGGCAAACTCTTTCTAATTATGTATTTTGATGATTAGCAAAGAATACAATTCTTATAAGAGTATGCTGTGAGAAAATGAAAAAATGAGGAAAAGAAGTGAGAAGAAGTAATAGGAAAGGGGAGAAATAAAGAGGAAAATAAATAGTTCATAAACACCTTTCAATCATCAGTTCATACTTTTCTAATCCTATATCTATAATGTACTGTGATTTTGGGGGAAAGTTAAAATTTTTCTATATGATACTTTATTTCCATGTAATTATATATAATATATGATTGTTTATCTATTGATTTTTCACAATTTTCCTTATTGTTTTATTTTCTTGCACTAGATAATAAAATTGAAGGAAAAAAATTTCTTCTTTCTCACACAAAAGAGTCTGTATAATGCAATTATATGATAACCTAAGAATGAATTTGAGTTTACTGACACATTGAATTTGATTATCTTTTATTCACTTGATTCACCTGTTTTATTTTCTTTTCTCATAACTGAAGCAGGAAGAAGCAGTCATCTCTAGAGAGTGGTTATTACATTTTTGCCTAATATTTTTAGACTGAAGTAATTCACAATTCTGATAAGGTTGGGGGCTTTTGAGATGTTGAAATGATTGCTAGAAATGAACTCATTTACAGAGTCCCTATCCTCATGTCACAAGCCATTAGTTCAATAAACTAATGTCAGATCTTGAATATTTACCTAACCATCCAGAATTCATTATTATAATCACACTTAACCATGTTTATGGATAGAATAAGACCTTGATTTTGCCTAGAAAAGAGCACTTTCCAGCTTTCTAATAAATGGATAAAATTAATTTTACTTTATTTTATTTTTTTTATTTTACTTGAGTTAGGAATCAATCCAAATTGTCCTTATTCCAATATTTACCTCCTAAGAAAATTTATAGATAAAAATATTTGTGCAATTTAGATAAATTTAAGCTGCTCAATAGCCTCAAACTCAGTGAATGTCAGTACCATAAAGGGAGAAAAAAAAATTGTATTAGAATAATGCTATACTTCTCAGTTGATATCTTGTCATATCGATGCTTTTTATTTTTATTTATACCATTGTGATTTACAAATTTTTTTATAGTTGAGTTTTAAACATATAATGTTTCAGGGCCAATATTACCATCAATGTCAATCTTCCTCCACCAATGTTTCCAGAAAGCATCCTATGCCACCATCACCACCCCAGCCTGCCATCATAACAGGCTCATTTTTAATTTTGGTTAAAGTCTGGATCTTATGGTTTCATTGTTGGCTTGGATATTTATTTTTGTCTTTAATAAACTCCACCAATGCACCTGAGACACCTTGACCTCTCTCCTCAAAGGACACGTGGAATTTTTACGATAAGAACATATATATCATTCAGCAAGAACAAGATAATTGGACTGACAATAAAAACAGCATTGCTTCTACATTAGATATTTTCTGTTGAAGGTTAGGAAAATGATGTTTAAAATGAATATGATAACAAATTACAGATGGAGTATTATTTTGTGACCCTATATTTTAAAGCTAGATTGATAGAACAAAATCTGGGGATGCAGTGTTAATACAGTAGATAGAGTGTTGGCCTTGCAAATTGCCAACTCTGCCAATTCAATATCTGGGATCACATGTAGTTCTCCAAGTACCATCAGGAGTGTTCCCTGAGCACAGATCCAGGAGTAATCTCTGAGAACTTCTTGGTGTGGTCACAAATCAAGCATACAAACAAAATAACCCCCCCAAAACAAATTAAAAGAAAAATATTTAGTCAAATCCTTGAAAGTTATGAGTAATCATATTTTAAATCTTACTACCTTTGTTACTACATTTTTAGACCTAAAAGTATTGACCTAATTTAATTAGATTTAATTATTTATATGCAAGAAAAAATTTAATCACTGACATTTTTTATTTTCCCATTTTGAGATGATGGAAATACAACATTTAAGACTGTAAAACAATAATGTGTTTATTTTATACTATTTTAATCTCTTATTATTTACATAAATTACAAAGTTGTAAAGTTATTTAGTTATTCATGATTGAGTCTACAGTGTACCATGTTTCAATGTCAATCAATTCACTAATATATACTTCCCTCCACAATGTCCTGTCCTCAGTTTTTTCTGTCCCTCAGCCTGTGTCTATGACAGGACCTTTTTTACATTTTCATTTTATTATTGGCATATTAGTTAATAATATTCTTACTAATAGAGTATCATGCATATAGTTTTACCACCTTTCAGCATCAAGTTCTTTCCAGAGTGACACTTCCCTCTATTATTACTGTAGTGGTCCATTCCCTTAATATCATACCTCCCCAACTTTCCCCCTAGTAACAAGCTCCTTTCTAAAGATTTGTGGATAAAAGTTTGCTATGAGTTAAACAAAATTTTTTCAAAATTTATTTAATCAAGCATTTATAAATTTAAAATTATTACTGTGTAAAGGCATGAATAAATCATGAATACAGTCTTTAAACAGTTCAGTCTAATGGGAGACAGAATACATATATGTCAGTAATTTTAAAGCAGTATAAAGTAATGAAATAATAAAAAAAACAAAGTATGTCTATGAGATCAGTTATATTAAAAAATATTTTGTGGATGGGGCCGGTGAGGTGGCGCTAGAGGTAAGGTGTCTGCCTTGCAAGCGCTAGCCAAGGATCAGGACCGCGGTTCGGTGTCCCATATGGTCCCTCCCAAGCCAGGGGCAATTTCTGAGTGCTTAGCCAGGAGTAACCCCTGAGCATCAAATGGGTGTGGCCCGAAAAACTAAAAAAAATGTAAAAGATATTTTGTGGAGATGTAATCACAATAGAAGATATTGGTAGGATATAAGTAATTTCATTAAATATGAACATATAATTTTATTCAGTAAGAATGTATCTACATTGTTTTTGAACTGTAATATTAATCAGAGATAAATTGGTTAAATAAGTCTTTGTATGATAATAAGGAAACTATTCTGTGTACTATATGTGGTTTCTTTTGGCAGGTTGGGAGTGATCATTTACCTGGCAATGCTAAGGTTTTCTCTTGCCTCCACTCAGATATTACTTCTGTTGATGCTCAGGGGATACATGGGAAACTGGTGATTGAGCACAGGTTGGCCCTATGAAAAACAATTACCCTTCCCAGTGTACGATCTCTCTAGACCAGGGGTCTCAAACTCAATTTACCTGCGAGGCCGCAGGAGGCAAAGTCAGGGTGATACTTGAGTGTAAAGTCAGTAGTAAGCATTGAACATTGGGGGGAGGGTGACCCAAACAACTAAAACAAAACAAAACAAAAAAAAGATTCCTCTAGGGCAGGGCCACAAAATGTTGTACGAAGGGCCATCGGGCCGCAAGTTCGAGACCCCTGCCTAGACTCTTCTCTGCATTATTTACCAGATTCATTGGCAACTATTGACTAGATATCAACAAGCAGTCTCCTTGTCATGACATGAAAAAAAATACTCCAGATAGTTCCAGCTGTTGCTTGTCAGGGGCTACCATTACCTTTAGTTGAAATTTGTTTTTGAGGAAAACACCAAGCTAAAAACCAAAGGATTAAAAAAAAAACAAAACAGATGTTCAGCATGAACAAATATTCTAGTGGTGTTAGGGAAGAAAGATGTCTAGGATAGTAGTGAAGGCACTTTAGGCCATTTTGAGAAAATCATATAGCAAAGTAGCTTAAGTTATAGACAACTGTATTAACTTAGAAAGTTCTTTGGAGAAGATATCACTTGGAGTTGAAAACTTTTGTCACATAATAGAATTATACAATCATAATTAAGAGTAAATATTATACATGTTGCTTCTGAATTGTAGTTTGAAAATTGGCTTCAAAATCTACAAAAGTCTTATATCCCTCTATATTACTTTCAAAGAAGTAATCCTTGGTAACTTTCCAAATTGCCATTTGGAAATTTATCAAATTACCATTCTTTGATAATCTTCCAAATATAGATTACTTTCTGTGGACTGTTTAAGGACTAGATTCATGATTTATTCATGTATACACTGTCTTACACAGGGTAATAAATAATAATTTATAAATATTTTACTTAAATAATATGTGTAACAGTGGTATTTTACTTATAATAATTTTCATAGCTTTTTAATTTAGTTAATTTTATTGTTTTTGTTTTGAGGTTACACCCGGCCGCTCTCAGGGGTTACTCCTGGCTCTGTGCTCAGAAATCACTCCTGGCAGGGTTGGGGGACTGTAGGGGAAGCTGATGGAACCACTGGGTCCCATTCTGTACTGTGTCAGCTGTGTGCAAGGCAAATTCCCTAACATTGTGGTATATTTCCGGCTTACAAAACTTTTTAATTTTATACTTTACGATATCTAAAATGGACAGATAATTTTGTGAGAAACAAAATTAACATAAAATAATAAGCTACATTTATATAGTAAGTGTAAACTATTCAAAATAGATTAAGAAAACAATGCCATTTAAAAATCATAAAAGGTATAAAATAGAATAAATGGAGGTAAATACCTGAAAGCTAGTAAACATTATAAAAATAAATTGAAGACACACATGAAAGCAAAAATATGTTTAGTGACTAGAGCCCCTAGAAAAACTTTTATTATTTAAATATTTATACAAATTAAAGTGATCATTAGGGGCTGGAGATATGGCATGAAGGTAAGGTGTTTGCCTTGCATGCAAAAGGACAGTGGCTCGAATCCATACATCCCATATGGTCCCTCGTGCCGTGCCTGCCAGGAGCGATTGCTGAGCACAGAACCTGAGCGCTACTAGGTGTGACTCAAAAAACAAAAAACAAAAAATAAGTGATCATTAGATTATTTTACTTAAAGGCAATCATTAATATCTTCAATAACATTTTTGCTTATAGAAAATATTTAAAAATTTTGACCAATGAGGTGGATATATCATGTCAATGCTTATGCTTTTGAAAATACAGAGTTAATCTATTGTATATCACTATCTTTATGTCATATCTAGTTTTTCTCTTCTCTTCTTCCCACCAGCCCCTCTACCCACCCAATCATTTGAAAATCTTAGTTCTCTTGTCAGACTGCAAGACTTGTCTACATTGGATTCTCTGCATTCCATGGCTTTTTTACATATCAAATATAAGTGAGGTGCTCCAGCATTTAGCCTCTTTCAGATTTATTTTGCTTAACATAATACCCTCCTGTTACATCCAATTTGTAACAAAAGGTAAGATCTTAATTTTTTCTTTCAACTTAGTAATAATTGTACTCTATTGTTACATAGACTAAAATGTCTTTTTTTATTATTTGGGAGTTTTGGAGTGGTTGTGGATAGGGATTACTCCTATCTCTGCTTTCAGGGATCACTCCTGGCGATGCTTGGAGAATCATATGGGATGCTGGGAATTAAACCCAGTTGGCAGCATCTAAGGCAAGACCCTTACCTATTGTACTATCCCTCTATCCCTATACCACAATTTCTTATTTTGTTTGTTTTGGAACCACATCCAGCAGCAGAGAGGAGTTATACCTATCTATGTCTAGATACCACTACTAGAGGGCACAGGAGACCAAATGGGATTTCAGTTGATTGGCCACATGCAAGTACCCCATTAGCTGTACTGTCTCTCTGGCCCAAACATTTTTTTAAATTTTTTGAGAAGTACCTATACTCTTCCGTAAAAGGTGAACCAGATGACATTACCATCAACAGTGAATGATGGTTCATTTTTCCCTACATTGCCCACCAACACCGTTTTATATCTTTTGGGTATGCATTAAAATCATTGATAAATAATAACATAAAATAGTAATTATTATTTGGAATTATTTGACTTGTTTGAATTATGAAAATAATTTGGGAGTAAGAGAAAAGGCCAAGGTGAAGCATCATATTATATCATATCACTGATTTAACTCTATTCTAAATTATACTAATGCAAACCAAATGTTACTGACATAAAAATAGTCACACAGACCAGCAATACAGAAAAAAAAAGCCAAGAAATAATCTCACATATATATGATCAACTACATCACTCATTAAAAAATACATACATGTGTGCTAATATTTATTGGGGGAAATGGCTTTGTCCACCTCCACTGAGCTCAGGGCTTTTAATTTAGGGATTACTTCTGGTGGTACTTGTAGGACCATCTAAGGGAATCTATGTGCCTGAGATAGAACAAGAGTGGGTTTTATAAAAGGCAAGTGTCTTAATCACTAGACACTACACCACTGCACCATTCTAAAGCCCTAATTGTATAACTTTAAAATGGGGATGTAGGGATCTCTTGAGATCTTCCAGTAGTGACTACTGAGCATTGCACCATGACTAATTCCTAAGCACAGCTAGGTAAGGCCTCAAAACCAAAATAAATATGTAATTTGGACAAAGTCCCTGAATAGACTTTTTTTGTTCAAAGAAGACATCAGTCACTAGGTATATTAGAAGAAACTCAACATGACTAATCATGAGGGAACTCCGAATCAAAAGAATAATGAAACATTGCCTCACATCTGTTAGACTGTCTATTAAAAATATTAAGAGATAAAATGCCCTGGCAAGGAAGCAGAGTAATTGGAGCCCTTGTACACTGTTGGTGGGAATGTAAACTGCTATAGTCTTTGTGAAAAACAGTACGAAGGTTCCACATGAAAGAACTCAAACATAGAAGTACCATATGATTCCACTTCTAGGTACATCTACAAAGGAAATAAAATTGGCCTCACAGAACTCTCTGTATATCAATGTTCATCATAACATTATCCAAAGTAGCTAATAAATTAGAATAATCTGTTCACAAAAATATGTTAATGTAAAAAGGGATCATAATATAGATGTGATATATACACATATAAGAACATTATAAAGTTAAAAACAATAAATTATCCCTTTGATGATGTCACAGATGAATCCACTGGATATAATGCTAAATGAAGTAAAGCAAATACAGAAAAATAAATAAATCTTGGTTTCACATATATTTAGAATAAAAAGACAAAATTCATATAAATAAAATGTGAAATGGTAGTTCTAGGTCCTTAATTTAGGGAGAAATTAATAGCTAATGACCAAAGGGTATATGCGCTTTAAATTATAATATCAATAACTGCTGAAGGTTTAATGTTACATAATGTAGTTATATGATTGATTCTGTATTATATACTTGTAATTTAATAGGCAAGTTGCATGTATCTTTTTAAAAAATTGTTATTAATAATTTTTATTTTGACCAAAGTGGATTACAAATATTTCACAGTAGTATTTTAGGTACATAGCGACATTGAATCAGGGGCATTCCCACCACCAATGTCCTCCCTTCACCCCTGTTCCAAGCATGCATCTCATATTTCCCCTTCTTTGCCCCTCTGGTTGCTAGAATAAGTGGTCCCTTCTGTGTTTAGCTTGTTGTAGATTGGGTATCGATTCTGTTGTAGTTGGCTTTGGATTTGGTTGAGGTCTAATCATTTTTTATTTCTACTCAATGTTCATACGACTATTTGGTCTTGGTGCCCTCCATTATTTGCCCCTCAATTTGTGAGGCAGAACAAGATGGTTCAAGTTATGTAGTTCTATTTGAAGGTAAGAAAGAAAAAAAAAAGAAAAAGAAAAAGGGGGGGCAAAAATTCAAACAAGAAAAAACGGAAGGTGTCCTTCTATAGAATATAAAAATCAGTTTAAGAAAAGAAAGGGAAAAAGGAAGGAAAACATAAAATAATACAAAAAAAAACTAACAAAAAAACCCAGAAAAAACAAATAACAAAACCTTAAAAGAGCCACAACAATAAAGACAATAACCAAACACTAACCATAGTCTCAAAATAAAGATGAATCAAAGCACAGGGGAAAAAAAAGAAAAGAAAAAATAATGCACCCTCACTAAAGGAAGCTATGTAGCTAGGTTGACATCATTGTGCCAATGATATCACAATATATGTGGATATAAATCATCATATCGCATACTCCAGGTGTAGATATTGTCAGTTTTATCACAATATACGGGAAACAAAAGAAAGAACATTTTGACTGAATTGACTACCACTAATGACAGTGCCTTATTCCCTAAGGGTCCATTATTAAAAGAAGCTTAAATCATCTTTAGTTGTTTCATTACTGATTTCTTTACTATTTACTCTCATGTTTTCTATAAGAGTTTACTCATCTTAATCTAACCTCAGGAAAGTGAGACTGAATTAGTGTCACTATGGAAATAAATTAACCTAGACTCATATAGAGAAAAGCATAGAGAAAAGCATGGAGAAAAGATGGCTTCCAATCTTGAGGCCTGAGCCTCCAAAAGGACCTCTCTTTATTGAACATTTCAGTCCACAGTCAAACAGGGAAGAGTCCAGTGACAGATAAAATACCTATTTTGAACTAAACCAGTCTAGGTAAGTCTTATATATGTAAAGAAAGGTGGGGTGAAAAGGAAGGAGGGGGCTGGGGAAAGTTTTTGTTTTGAGTAAAAGAAGGTATAGTCCAACAGTTTCCCACAAGTCAATTGTTTCACATTTACAAAAGAGTACAATGTATTATTTGTTTTCTTTAAAACATTTTCAAAAAAATTCCAGGAAAAAGTTTCAGCAATATTTAAAGGTAGTTTGAGAAACCACAGCTGCAGATTCTTATGTGACCAACAACTTTATTTAACATTTATAAACAGAGAATAACAAATTAATCAGTATCAAGTTCCTATCATGTGCTAAGCACATTGTAAAATAGTGTATCTCAGTAGATATGAAAATAAATTCTATAAAGATAAAACAATGGGACACATATTGCAAAAAATAAAGATTGGTATTAAGTCTAATTAAAATAGTTGCCCACATTTACTTGACTAATGGAAGTTGGGGTCTTAAGAGAATTTTGTCTACTTGCCGTATTGATAATCTTAACTTCTATGCTTTTTCTCTTCTCCCTCAGGCTGCAGTAAATAAAATGACTGTCATCCTACAATGCTTTTATCCCATTAACTTGTAGGTGATGAATGATGTCACCACAGACTTTCAGTTTACCTAGTACATCATTTATTTTTTAAAAAGGTTAGATTATTTTCTTGGACCTACCACAACATATATGTCATTTAACCTTATGTATGTCTCAGCTATTTGTCACTTAGTGATATCACAACAAATTTTATTTTTTTTAACTTAAACAGTTTTGAATGTGAAAATTATAGTGAAAATATTACAGTACCATGTACCCATTATCTAACTTCTTCTAACAGTATTATATATTACATAAGTAACAAATGATAATTTTTTCATATAATGTTAATTTTGGTAAGATTAATTTTGGCATAATACATGTTGTTAGGAGAAAATTTATTAAATATATATTATAATAACTCAAATATGTGATAGATGCCTATTAAACCCTTCTTCACCCCCACCTAAACTAGATATGCCTGTTAAGCCTCTCTGCGCTCTGCCTTCTTGATCTCCCTTGATCTGGAATTTCACCTTGAGATAACAATGGCCTGCTGCCCTGGTAACCATTAGGTATGCCCCTCCTAAGAGAAGCTAGACATATTTGGGCCTTATTTGGAAAGGACAAGATTGCCATCTGATTGGACATTGTGTTTAAATCTGGAATAGGGCTAGGCCTAAGGTTCCTTGAACCTATAAAAGATACCTCCCTAGACTACCCGGGGCTTCCGGTTTCAGCTCACATAGCTGTTCCCCGAAACCCTAAAGCTTTGGAATAAACTTGCTTTTCTTTTGCATTCTCTGAGGTATGTTTCATGGCCTTTATTGAGGTAATGGACTTTTTCCAGATCCTGGGCCCCGGGACTATCCTGAACCTCGGGCCTTCATTTGGGCCCTGGACCTTTTTAACAATGTCATAATTCAGGGGTCCTCAAACTTTTTAAACAGAGGGCCAGTTCACTGTCCCTCAGACCATTGGAGGGTATGACTATAGTAAAAACAAAACTTATGAAGGAATTCTTATGCACACTGCCTATATCTTATTTTGCAATGAAGAAACAAAACAGATACAAATACAATATGTGGCCCGCGGGTCATAGTTTGAGGACATAATTCATTAACTCTAAAAATTTGTTGTTTTTTTTTTACTGATTTATATAAATTTAATTTTCACCTAAAATTTTGGTTCTTGAAATATTATCTTTATACCTTAACTTCCCATATTCTCCTTCTAAAACTTTAAGGCTGTTGAATGCTATATCCAGCACCCCATGTTTGTATGTATGTATGTGTATATATATATATACATGATATGCTACTATATATACTATTATATATGCCACTATATGTTATATATACTAGTATATAGTTGCTCCCTAAGATATTAAATTATTTGATGTTGTAAAGAAGGGTACTATCTATGGCTGTCAAATGTCACAAGTTTTCCAGTTTCTTGGGAATTGAAAAGACAATACTATACCAATTTATATTACATATATCTGAGAAAGTTTTAAGAAAACACAGTTTTTATAAGCTTTGCGTTTAATCCTCTTTAAATAGTTTTGATACTAATTTAAGAAAACTACTGCATAAATGCTTATATTTCAGATATATATATAAGCTAATGTTGTGTGAATTTTCCCATACAATTGGATTTTCTTTTTTTTTCCTTTTTTTTTTTTTTTTTGTTGTTGTTGTTTTTGGGCCCTTCCCAGTGACACTCAGGGGTTACTCCTGGCTATACACTCAGAAATAGATTCTGGCTTGAAAAAAACCATAAGGGATGCCAGGAGATAGAACCGTGGTCCATCCTAACCGCATGCAAACGTTTATCTTACCACTGTACAACTGCTCCGGCCCCTGGATTTTCTTTTAAATAGGTCAAGATAGGTACTCATATTTTTTTCTAATCTTCTGAGTTTACTTTCTAAATATTATTAGTAGATTAAAATATAATCCAGATGAATACCCATATCAATATAAAGAAATATAATCAAAAAAGGGTAGAATGTAAAGAGGAAAAAAATAACAGAAAGAGAAGTGAAAAACGGAAAAGAAAGGTAACTGCATTGGGCAAGTATTTAGAAAAAATGCAGAAATATGATTGAAAAGAGAGAAAAATATTAAGCACTGAGGGAAAAATGATGACAATAGTATCGACTGTGAAGGAAGTGGAAAAGAGATGAAAAAAGGGAGAACTTATGAAGAAAAAAGTGGAAAATCAATACAAGCTAAAATTTCAACGCAAAGTATGCATTATATATTATATAATAGAACCTTGATATGTGGTGTAACTTTTTTAAAAAATTAATATTAAATTAATACATTTTTTAGAAGTTCACTTTTTTTTTTGCTTGTTTATGTGGCATATTAAGTCAGGCTCATGTTTACCCATGGTAATGTGGTCAGAGATCACTCGGCAGACAAGGGGGACCCTTGGAATGCCAGGGATAAAACTCAGGTTAGTTGTGTGCAAAGCAATCACCTTACCCACTGTGCTATCTCTCTGACCCCAGAAGTTTACATTCTTATGAACCTTAATATAACTTCTCTGATATTGAATTCCTGATCAGTTCTTTTTTTAAAAGATGACTTACATAAATTATTCTAAATTAGAAATAAATTTTGACAGAATCCTTGTCATTAAACTTTATTTTAATAATTTTATTTTATTTATAATATTATGTTTATATCTTAATATTTTAACTTAATATATTTTATCTCCATAGTTTATTTTATTTGATATATTTTTCTGAATTAAAATTATGCCTGCTCCCTTCTACACCCCTCTACTTGAAGGATGAGCTAAAAGGATAAACATTTAAGTAACACCAAGTCTAAGGTGTAGAGATTGAAATAGAGCTTAAGATATAATGGGAAGTAAAGTAATTTACTTGCCCTTCATGCAGAGGTAATCCTGATGCAAATTTTCAGCACCAAACCTGGAGACCTGCTATATAGAGTTCGCCTTTGAGCATACAGTTAAGAATAAACTATTGAGCATTAACTACTAGGTGTGAAACCAATAAACCGAAAACCTAACCCCTTAAAAAATCAGTTATTTTCAGTGAAACTAACTCCCAAGCTTTGTGCTTTTCTGCAATGTGATTCTCATCTGGATAGTGGTATGCTCACTAAATTGGTCTAAGTGGATGGATTTTGAGGAAGATTTTAGACCTATGATTCATATTTCCATTTAGTCTTAAAGATTCTCATAAAATGTATGAGTTTTTTTAATTTTTATACAGGTTTTCACAATTTTATACTTTGGGGTTTTGAACAGAATAGCTATGTTGACCAATTATTGTTGATTCCAGAAATAGAATTCCAGAATTCAATGAATTTGTCAGCCTACTCTGTTCTCTTCTTGTTATAAAGTATCTGATTTGAGATCTTCTCTACTTGTCAATTACTAATCACAACATCTCTTTAGAAAATGTTTATTTGTTTATTTTTGTTTGTTTTTGGGCCATATCCATTGGCACTCAGGGGTTACTCCTGGCTCTGAGCCCAGAAATTGCTACTGGCAGTTTCTGGGACCATATGGGATGCCAGGGATCAAATCCAGGTCTTTCCTGTGTCTGCCTTGTGCAAGGAAAAATCCTTACTGCTGTGCTATCACTCCACCCTCTAGAAATCTGTATTTTATCAACAACTTTTCTTTGTAATACTGAAGGACTAAAGGTAATTAAGTATGTCTATATACTAATTAGAAACAAGATTCTTACTTCTGGGCTACTTGAAGCAAGAATAGCCAGGAAAAATAAGATTATGATATGGACCTAGGCTAACCAGTATAGAAATATTAGAGATACAAACATCTAAAGGATGAAAAATTGCATTTTTAATTTGAAAGTATGAGATAAAATGAGGTTTATTTTGAAATATTCTGGAGAAGTGTTGATATTCATGAATAGTCTTCATCTATCCTTAGAAAAATGATTTGTAATTCTTTATCTCATAATTATATATTCTTATTATGCTTTAAAATCTGATACTTCTCAATGACAGATTATTCCATAAACAGACACTAGTGAGGGTCTAAGAAGTATATTTTAGAAATAACAAGAATTATGATGTTTCCAAGGTAACCTGAATGACCAGGAAGATATTTCAGGAAGTAACAAACTTCAATTTGAAAATAATTTTTAAAAAGAAGAAAAAAAAAAGACTTGGTTCTAAATTTCGATAGAGGTTTCGAGTGTTTTTCAGTTCCATAAAATATAAATTTAACAAATGTCTCCATTCATTTGCATGATGAATGACTATTCATATTTAGCTCTTTTATTACTTCTAGCAAGGCATAAAATAGCGCTTTTGCATGCTTCTGCAAAAATTGATTGTTTTTCCTTTTCTATGGTTGTTTAGGGTCTGTATTCTCAGTATGAAAAGATGACAGCTATTGTAAGTTGCTTAAGTGATAATTAGTCCTCTATGACAGTTTATTATGTTGCCACAGCTTATTAAAACTCTTCATTTTCATACAGTTATCAAATTCACTACTGGAAGATCACATTCAAAATGAAAATTTGCATGCAGTTGTTAGTTCTTTAGAGAAAAAAGACTACTAAAATTTTTGGAAGTTAGGGTCAAATGACAGGCCTAAAGGGACATTCAATCACTTAAACACATCCCCCCTTTGGTTACCATTGATTACTTTTGCTAATATTAATTTGTTAATGCCCTGCACAGTTTACAGAAAAGTACAATGTGCATATGAAACAAATATGTAGTTAGCTTTGTGTTTTCACATGAGCCAAGGAATTTTAACACTGATTCTTATTCCTTGTGATTATTAATTTGCAGGTTGATTTCCTATTTATCAAATTATGTGTTTTTTATTTTATTTTTCCAAATACTGTGATAAAGAATTTATAATGTATATTAATCCTCATAACAATGATAAAAGAGGGATGCCCCCAAACAGATGAGTGGCTAAAGAAACTGTAGCATATACACATAATGAATTACTATGCAGATGTCAGAAAAAAGAAGTCATGAGATTTTCCAATACTTGGAAGGACATGGAGACTATTATGCTGAGTGAAATAACCCAGAAGGAGAGTGATAGACACAGAATAATTTCACTCATGTATGGGATTTAAGAAAAATAAAATACATTATTGTAATAATGTCCAGACACAGACAATATAGATGAAGGCTGAAAGGACCGGCCCACAGTGTGAAGCTTACCACAAAGAGTGGTGAGTTCTTTTAGAGAAATAACTACACTGACAACTATCATGACAATGGTAGTGAGTGAGCAAATAGAATGCCTATCTCCAATATAGGTAAAGGGTGGGGAGGGAGCAGATGGGGGCATTGGTGGTAGTAATGTTGCACTGGTGAAAGGAGGTTTCCTTTTTATAACTGAAACCTAACTACAAACATGTTTGTAATTATGATAATTAAATAAAAATATTAATTAAAAATATAATTGAAATGTCACATATGAATAACTCAAGCAAAGGAAAACTCTTAACTCATCACACAATTACTTCACAACAAAGTGTGAACTCAGAAAATTAAAATCTAGGAACTTACTATCATTAGTAACATTGCGTCACGACTGAAAATCATCAATTTATTTGCTTATCTTTTAACTTGAATTTAAGTATACACACATATTCATATAGATATATCACTACTTTAAATAAATCCATTTTCCATCATCATCCATCATTAGATATTTAAATTTCATGTATTTCTTATATAAATAACACTGCAAAGAACATAGGGATTCATGTATCTTTTTAAATTAGTGCTTTTTTTTTCAGTTAAATAACCAAAAGGAATTGCATATTGCCATGATACCTACCCTCATTATTTTTTTTTATTTAAACACCTTGATTACATCCATGATTGTGTTTGGGTTTCAGTCATGTAAAGAACACCACCCATCACCAGTGCAACATTCCCATCACCAATGTCCCAAGTCTCCCTCCTCCCCACCCTACCCTCATTATTTTAAAGAAAATTTTATATTTGTTAGAATGTAGAGTGCACTCTACATTCTTACCTGTTGTGTAGAAATATTTTTCCTACAGCCTTTCCAACACTTCTTATTTATCATTCTAACAAGTATAAAGTTATAGTGATAAAGTTTT
Organism: Suncus etruscus; assembly: GCF_024139225.1. Taxonomy (NCBI): domain Eukaryota; kingdom Metazoa; phylum Chordata; class Mammalia; order Eulipotyphla; family Soricidae; genus Suncus; species Suncus etruscus. Next base: position 57,256,871 of record NC_064861.1, read on the forward strand.
GTTTAAAATTTTCTGCAAATTAATGATGCAGGGCATACTTCCATGAGCCTATTGACCACTGGTAAAACTTCTTTGAAAAAGTTTCTATTCAGATCTTCTCTTCAAATGGGATTGTTTAGTTGTTCTTATTGAATTATATTATTTCTCATATATTATTGGTATTAGTCCTTGATCAGACATCTGATTTACTAATATTTATCCATTTAGAAGTTCATAATTATGCTAATTCTTTCTTTTCCTATGCATAAACTATCTTTAACATCTTATATCAATTAGAATATCGCAAACTTTTAGAATATATCATTGTTTTTGGTTTCACAATAAAGGTATCAAGATCGAAACCAATGTCAAGAAACATGCTATCTTGGGCAGGAGTGATAAAACAGTTGGTATGGTGCTTAATTGCATGTTGCTGACATGGTTTTTATCCCAGGCACCACATATTGTCCTATGAGCCTTCCCAGGAGGGATCTTTCTGTACTGAGCCAGGAGTAAACCCTGAGTACTGCAGGTATGACTCAAAGAACAAAGAATTAAAACAAATAAACAAAAAGAGAAATTCAGTGTCTATGTTTTCTTTTGTGATTTAAGATGTTACATTCAGGGGCCGGGCGGTGGCACTGGAGGTAAGGTGCCTGCCTTGCCTGCGTTAGCCTAGGACGGACCGCGGTTCGATCCCCCGGCGTCCCATATGGTCCCCCAAGAAGCCAGGAGCAACTTCTGAGCGCATAGCCAGGAGTAACCCCTGAGCGTCACAGGGTGTGGCCCAAAAACCAAAAAAAAAAAAAAAAAGAAAAAAAAAAAGAAAAAAAAGATGTTACATTCAGATGTTCATCTTTTTTTTTTTTGGGGGGGGGCCCACACCCGGCAGTGCTCAGGGGTTACTCCTGGCCGTCCGCTCAGAAATAGCTCCTGGCAGGCACGGGGGACCATATGGAACACCGGGATTCGAACCAACCACCTTTGGTCTTGGATCGGCTGCTTGCAAGGCAAACACCGCTGTGCTATCTCTCCGGGCCCTACATTCAGATGTTCAATTTATGTGAGTTAACTTTTGTGTATTGTATATGGTAGTATTTAATTATCAAGTTTTTATTATGGCTATGTACTTTTTCCAGTACCATTTACTTAAGAGAATGTCCTTGCCCATGGTATCTTCTTAGTTACTTTGTTGTAGCCTATCCACATGGGTTTATTTCTGGGCTCTACTTTGAACAATTTGTGTTTCTTCTAAAGCCAGAAAATATTCACTTTGTTCTTGATTTGGCAGTAGTAACCATTTCAGTTTGCTGTTAAATTTTCTGCCCACTTAATAGCTTTGTATTTAAACAATACCAAATTTCTATACTCATCAGAACATGCCATGCATGCATTCAGACTTGGTTTCTCTTACCATTAGTTGATCTCTACTTAAAACTGATTTAAAAATGCTTTATATGTGAGTCTTTAAATTACTTAGCATGTAAGAATAATTTTAGCTTTTTGGTTGTATATATTATTATACATTGAAGATGCACATAGTAGAGTGATTATCAAACTTTATTGTTTTCTTATAAACTTTTGTTTTACCCCCATCTTAACAGTGAGATCCTAGAGGTTGGAAGTACGTTTTTGGCAATTTTATAATTGTTGTGTATAAACGATGTATCTCCCTTTTATAGATTCCTTCAGTTAGTGGAAATTTATGATTTAGCAGTTCATGATGTAAAGTAAATGTTTTGCTGGAATACTTTACAGGTACATGGATTTGTTCCAAACTTTCAACTTATTAATTACAAGAAAACTGTCCTGTAGAAGATGCCATATCCACACTTGAGACAAAAAAAAAAAAAAAAAACAGGAAAAGGAAAGTGATACCAGTATTAGACATGTAAAAGGACAAAAGGAAAAACAGTGAAAATTGATACTGATATTTAACAAATTATTTTATAGTGAAGAATTAGATTTTCCTGCTTTAATAGTGAATGGGCAAGGGAAGAAAGTTATTGGGAACACAAGTTGGTGAGCCAAAGCTTTGAGGAAAATCAAACATTAATTGTTTCTTATTTGGGAAAATGACACCTCTTAATGATTCTTGGTTAATATGCTGGAGATTCAATGCAAAGGGGGGAAGATCTGGCACTGTGCAGGCCCCCAGTAGTGGGGATTAATTAGGTCACCTAAGCAGTGCTTGAGGTCTTCCCTGATGATACTCAGGGAACCGCATGCTACCAGCAATTCAAGAATCAGCTACTTAAAAAGCATATTCATACTTTACCCTCCATATTATTTATCCATATCAATACATTTTATTTAGATTTTTTAAATTTCATGTCTAGTATCTCACATTTCTCAAAATTATAGGCATTGGAATTTCACTGGACACGCTTCCATAACAAATTTTATAAAACAGTAAGACACAGTCTTTCTTTGTTGGTTGATACACATCCATTTTGGCAATATGTAGCGTCTTCAATGCCTTGGAATGTGGGATATGCTATGAGGCAGTGTGTGTGTGTGTGTGTTGTGTACGCACATGTAGTAATTAGATACATGATAGCATAGAAGAGATGCTTAAATAGGCTGTTTGATACACTTACAAACAAGCTTCTACAATGATAATTTAGAACTTCAGTAGTTCAGTAGTTGTAGTTTGTCACATTATCTCCTGCCATAAAATAAACTCTACTACTTCTCCAAAGTCTAAGAAAAAATGTTCTCCTTTACATTTTTGAAATATTATACTTATGGCCTTGTCTTTCTTGAACATAGTTATTCTTTTAAGGGAAAAACCAACACAAGCATTTCTATAAGCAACATGAAAACACTAACAGGCACCAATTACTTCATGTAGAGACCAGTTTAAATAGCTAAACCTTTCAAAAGAATTATGCAGGAATTGGTAATTTATTGTACTGTTGCATTGGAGGTGAATAAAATGAGAGGAGTCTCTAATATTTTTCACTATGTTAATAAAAATAACAATAGCTAATATTTCATGATCATCCTATTTCATGCCAGTCACTAGGCTTCTCTTCTTTAATGTGGTAATGTGTTTTTGAAGCCTTTGCAACAATTTCATGAGGTGGAAACTATTTTACATTGATTTTACAGATGAGCAAACTAAGGAAATAAGAAATTATTTACTCAAAGTCACATATTGTTAAGGTGTAAAACTGGTCTGTAAGCTCATGTTTTATCTCATTGTATTAGTTTCTGATGGCTGCTCTAACAAATTACCTCAAACTTGGTGATTCAAAACAAAAGAGAGAAATACAGTGAATGGAGCCTGAACTTGGAATTTGGGCTTCTGCTGGGAACTCTAATGGTCAAAAGGTAAGTCTGTCTTGTGAGCCTGAGTTTCTGGTATAGCAAGCATCCCTTCAATTGTGCCATCAGTCCCATATCTACCAATGTTTTCACAATCAGTCAGTGTTTGTGTAAAAATTCCTATTTCTTATTTCTGAAAGGTATTTGCCTGATGGCATGTATGCTACCCTGATGATCTAAGATAAGTCTGACTGCTCAAGATTCTTTATTTAATAATCTTTAAAGCCATATAGGGTAATGATTGTACTTTTGCCATATTATGTAAAAATAACAAAGGTCGTACCACTCATATGTGAGGAATATTCAAAGCTGCTTAGAAAGTTCAGCATTTCTCTGTGAAATTTAGTGCAGTTATGTAAATATTATCACCTCCATTCCAGTTAAATAAAGAATGTGGGGCCCGGAGAGATAGCACAGCGGCGTTTGCCTTGCAAGCAGCCGATCCAGGGCCAAAGGTGGTTGGTTCGAATCCCGGTGTCCCATATGGTCCCCCGTGCCTGCCAGGAGCTATTTCTGAGCAGACAGCCAGGAGTAACTCCTGAGCATCGTTGGGTGTGGCCCCCCACCTCCAAAAAAAAGAATGTGAGTCAATTTATGAAAGTAAAGCTAAAAGAGCATTACAAGAAACTATTATAAAAGTGACTTTATTTCATTCAGAGAAAAGTTTTAAGAAAAGACAGAAAATAAGTTGTGCTACTACAAAAACTTATGGTAAAATATGACTTAGAGTGAGGCCTGGGGGCTGGGTTGTTAGCACTCAGGTCTATGCACAATTTTCATCTAGAAGTATGAGGAAAAATAATGAGGATAGAAACAGTCCTAGAGGTGGGATGTGTGAAAATTTACCTCCAAAAATTAGCCAAATATGGACACTAAAGATAAATATCAAAATCAAATCAATAGGCATTATTCTCATTCATAGAAGCACATACTGTTTTTTTCCAAAAACAAAAAAAAAACGAGTTAGAGAACTCTCGTGTATTTTCATTATTGTTTATTATTATTATTATTATTATTATTATTATTATTATTATTGTTGTTGTTGTTTTGAGGCCACACCAGGTAACACTCAGGGGTTTTTCCTGGTTATGCGCTCAGAAATTGTTCCTGGCTTGGGGTCAATATGAGACACCAGCAATCGAACTGTGATCCGCCCTAGGCTAGGGAGCGCAAGACAGAGGTACTACCACTTGCGATACCGTTCCAGCTCCGTATTTTCATTATTTTACAAAAAAATATCTTATGACTATTTTTTCAAACCTATGGTGTTATTTTATTTTTAATTTCTCTTTATTTCCATATTACTGAGTGGTGAGATTTTAAGATACTAATATAAGATGTAAAACATTTATTTCCCAGTAATAAATCTTTACCCATTTTTGTGTAATGGTAATTTTGAATATAAATTAACACATTTTTTCAGGATCTAGTGTAGTTATAATATTATATGTACTTTTAAAAAGGCATCCAATTTGAGATAATCTTAAAAGACTTGATTCAGTATACTCAAGGTCAAGTAATCACCATGCTACCAGATTATGTATATTTTTCTTTTATTTAAATTTTTTTATTTTTAATTATGTGAACAATGATGCAAAGAAAGAGAAAAAGGTAAAGTTACAGTGGAAAGACAATCACCCAAAAACGGATTTCTCAGAAGAAATTCCCCTGCTGACACCTTAATTTTAAACTTACAATCAAAGAAAGATAAAACAGAACCCATGTACAATTACTTTGCCCCTCAAGACCCCAGATTGTAGTACATTATAAAATTTCTTAGCAGTACACAAAGCAATCTAAAGCCATAAAATTTATGGAGCTCTTTAAACTTGAGGACATAGTGGTTTTTTACATTTCCATGCACATGCATATTAGTTTAAGTTAAACTCAAAAGTTTAAGTGGTTTTTTTTTTTAAAGTTTAGAGTCAAGGGAACACAGTAAAAACGATGTTAGAGTGGCAATTATCACATGCATAGGCCCACCAAAGTATGGGGGACATGGAAAGAAAAAGCCTTGGCCTAAATACAAGGAAACCCTACCCCTGCAGTTTCCTGTCATAAGACCAATTATAGGCTCCAGGCAAACTAGTTTGTCCAATCCAGGTCATTGTCTGTAGTGCCAATACAGTTTTATTTTTCACACAGTCTCTGTTGTTGATATCATGTTTCTGTATTAAAGATCCTGGAATCTGTATATACTACATTGAAGTCAGGATGGTGCAGAGCGTCCACTGCACAATTCACAATTAAAGGGCAATGCAGAAAGTCCTGTCCAGTACACTGGTCGTTGTTGTTGTTTAAGTCTTCTCAGTGTTAAGGGAAGACTGTTTTGAGTAGATCGATGTCAGAGCAGCATAAGGGTCTTCCCTGGTAGAGGATTGCATCCAGGTAATGTCATAGACAACTTTGGATGTTTTATAGATGGCTTCCCTGATTCAGGGGTGAATGGAGAATGCCCATACTTCTGAAGCCTGTGCCAGGTCATCATGTCAATTTTCAGTGTGTAAGGTCCCAGATTATGTATTTTTATAACTACTATAGTACTTTGATAATAGAGTAATAGACTCTATATTAAAGTTTTTGAAATTAAAAATAAACACTTCATATTGTATTATCACTATTTATACTTCATTAAGCCTATGCCTATATTTGTCTATTAATCTAATACTTATTATTTATCCTTTTTTGCTAAAAACTGCACAATGTAGAATTCTAGGTGTGAATGTACCTCAATGGTAGAACATACACTTTGCATATCTGAGGCTTCAGCCAGATCTCTGCCACCAAATAAATGAAAAACAATCAAACAGTAGAACTCGATGCACAAACTTCCAATGATTGAAATAGTTTGCTTGCATAATTTTGGTGTAAGGGGTTTTATGCTTGTGATTAAAATAAATGTTCTAACTATCCTATGAATTTTCAAAAATTGGGTTAATTGTAAGATTTTTTAATATTACAATGATAAATTACACATAGATATCAGAGTTTTAAACTATACTTATAATGCAGTCTATTGATTATACTGAAAGTAAGATAATTTATATCAATATATATCTATTTATTTTTTATATTTATAAGCTATTGATATGCCCATATCTTACATTATTGCATTGAAATATTATTAATGAATGAGGTATTTCTCTGCATCATAGTCAGGTTGAAATCACTATTTAAATTAATTATGACAGCCCTATCAATTAGACATAAGAGATTTCTAAAGCTAATTAGAGTCTCAGAGTTTTTAATTTGACGTCTGTCTCTGTGTAATATGTGCTTTATGCATTAAATTAATGAAATTAAGCCAGCGTCATTATAAATTTCCACTTTCATAGTTCCATAAGTTTCACAATTACATGCCATATTTGAATGATAATTGAATGAAACTAAATAATTATGTTCACATCAGCGTTGCTCAGTTTTAAGGATATATCATTTCTATTATTCATATTCATTCTTTTAGATAAGGCTTCATATCTATGATATAGAATAGGAACTAAGGTCAATAAAAACAAATTAAAAGTCCTATCAAAAATCGGAAGGAAATAAAAGAAATTTCTCAGAGGAAGATTAACAGCAGATGACTAAAAGGCACACGAAAAAGTGCTCTGGATCACTTAATAGGAAAAGGCAAATCAAGACAAGACTGTGGTATCATCTCATACCAGTAATAATGGCACATATCAACAATAATAGGATCAGTCTGTGATGGCATAGATGTAGTGAAAAATGATACCCACTGTTGGTGGGAATGTTTTCTGAATCAATCCCTGTAGAAAACAGTATAGACTAGTGGGTTCTCAGTAAACATAGAATTGAGATGCTATGTGACCCAACATGTTCATTTTTATGTATCTATCCCCCAGGAATAAGAAGACATTTATTCATTAGTACATACTTGCATAGTTATTGGTACAAGTTAAGTATCTGATAGATAAATGGATTATAAAGATGTGGAACTTATATTGATGAATCCTATGTAGTTTCAAGGAATGATGAGATCATGTACTTTGCTGCAAAATATTTGAAACTGGAAGATAGCATATTGAGTGAAGTAAGTCAGAAAAAGAAAGACAAACACAGGAAAATATCATTTATATGTCATATATATAATAATTGGATAAATAAATGTAATGTAAGAGGGCATACCTAAATCATCTTTGATTCCTATGGAGGCTATGGTGAAGGACAGAGAAGAAAAAAATCAAGGCATAAAGGAAGAAAATGAGAAAGGGGAATAAGGGAAATAAGGGGAAAGGGGGGAATAATAACAGGGGAACAAGGGTTGGGACTTCAGTTGTATTGATGTGGGAGAGTGGTATAGCTACACATCCAAAGCACAAAATCAGAAACATCAAAAACATGAGATTTATATTGAAATTATCAAATGTTTAATTTGCCTGCCAAGGTGGCTGGAAATAAGTGAGAAAGGGGTGAGCGAGTGATAATGGATTATTGGACTACTGGTGATAAAAGTTGACACTAGTGGTGGGATTGGTATTAAAATATCATATGCCTAAATTCAACTATTAATAACTCTGTAAAAGAAGACTTTTTAAATAAAATTCAATTTAATTAAAAATAAAAATATAATTTCATTTGTATTTCTACTCATGTTTCTTTAAATAGAATTTAACAGGCCACAACATGTTTTTACCACTTTAATCTTTTATTTTATTTTTTCAAAATAATAACTATTTTACTTAAATATAGAATTGATTATACAATCATAAAGCTGGAAAGCAATTAAAATTCTTCTCTCATTGTAGCTATGAGAAAACAGTCCAGAGGAGGATAGTGCACTGTTGCATGTGATTATATTACATTAATAGCTATTTACAAGTTTATAACAGACCCAAACCCTTCTGGTTGTTAAATCATAATGTAATGGGGATACCATCAATTAAACTAATAGTTTTATAATATATTTATTTAAGCACCTTGATTACAAACATGAATGTAGTTGGGTTTCAGTCATATAAATAACAACCCCCATCACCAGTGCACATTCCCATCACCAATGCCCCCATTTCCCTCCTCCCCCCACGCCTGTATTTGAGACAGGCTTTCTACTTCTTTCATTCATTAACATTGTTATGATAGTTGTCAATGTAATTATTTCTCTAACTGCATTCACCACTCTTTGTGGTGAGCTTCATATAGTGAGCAAGTCTACCCTCATCTTTATTGCCTCTGGGCATTATTACAATAATGTCATTTATCTTTCTTAAAACCCATAGATGAGTGAGACTATTCTTTGGATATCTCTCTCCCTCTGACTTATTTCACTCAACATAATAATTTCCATGTCCACCCATGTATAGGAAAATTTCATGACTTCATCTCTCCTGACAACTGCATAATATTCCATTGTGTATATGTACCACATTTTCTTTCTTTTTTTTTCTATTATTATTTTTATTTTTTTATTTTGAATTATAAGAACAAAAGATGCAAAGAAAGAGGACAAGGTAAAGTTACAGTGGAAGGACAATCACCCATAACATAATTCTCAGAAGAAGTCCCCTTGCTGATATTTTAACTTTGAACTTTCAGCCAAAGAACGTTAAGATAAATAAAACAGAACCCATGTACAAATACTTTGGCCCTCAAGTCCCCAGATTGTAACACATTATAATATTTCTTAACAGCACACAAGGCAATCTAACGCCATAAAACTTATGTAACTCCTTAAAGATTAGAGGCATAGTATTTTTCACATTTCCATGTACATGCACATTAGCTTAAATTAACCTCAAATTTTAAGTGGATTTTTTTTAAGGATTAGAGTCAAAGGAGCACAGTAAAAACGGTATTAGAGTGGCAATTGTTGTTTGCATAGGCCCACCAAAATATGAGAGGCATGGAAAGGAATAACCTTGGCCTAAATACAAAGAGATCCTACCCCTGAAGTTTCCTGGCATAAGACCAACTCTAGGCTTCAGGGAAGCTAGATCATCCAATCCAAGACATTGTCCATAGTGCCAACACACTTTTCACAGAGTCTCTGTTGTTGGTATCATGTTTCTGTATTAAAGATCCTGGAATCTGCATATCCTACATTGAAGTCATGATGTGGAGCGTCTTCTCATTTCACCTCACCATTAAAGGGCAATGCAGGAAGCCCTGTCCTTTAAGCAAGTCGTTGTTGTTAAGTCTTCTCAGTGTTAAGGGAAGTCTCTTTTGAGCAGGTCGATGTCTGAGCAGTGGTAGGTACCACATTTTCTTTAGCCATTCATCTGTTGAAGGGCTTCTTGGTTGCTTCTCGAGGCTGACTGTTGTAAATAGTGCTGAAATGAACATAGGTTTGAGGAAGGGATTTTTGTATTGTATTTTTGCATTCCTGGTTATATCTTTAGGAGTGGTTTAGCTGGATTATATGAGAGTTCAATTTCCAGGTGGTTTTTTTATTTTATTTTGTTTGTTTGTTTTTGGGCCACACTCAGTGATGCTTAGGAGTTACTTCTGGTTATGTGCTGAGAAATGCACTCCTGGCTTGGGAAGGTCATATGGGATGCCGGGATTCGAACCACCATTTGTCCTGGATAGGCTGCATGCAAGGCAAAAGCCCAACAGCTGTGATATTGCTCTAGCCCCAATTTCCAGTTTTTTGAGGAATCTCCAAATTGTTTTTCATAAAGTCTGAACTAGACAGCAGTCCCATCAGCAGTGAATGAGAGTTACTTTATCTCCACATCTTGGCCAGCATTGATTGTTCTTATTCTTTGTGATGTGTTCCAGTCTCTGTGGCATGAGATGGTACTTCATTGTTGTTTTGATTTTCATCTCCCTGATGATCAGGAATGTGGAGAATTTTTTTCATGAACAAGTCACAACTTGTTGCCAATTAAACTTACTGTGATTTTCAAAATACAGGTAATAATTAAGAACTATGAGAAAGAAGTTGTACATCAAAAACATAGTAAAGTAACAGGGTAATAAGTCAATATAAAATTTATTAAATATAGTTCATATGTAGTATATATAATTTTATAGACTTTACAAGTTAAAAGTGCACCATTTTCAGATGGCTATTTACCATTATAAAGGATATCTGTAATGAATTTATATATACATATATATATACATATATATACCCACTCAGCAGTGCTTATGACTTACTCCCGATTCAGTGATTATTCCTTTTGATCCCTGGGACCAGATGTGGTGCAGAGGCTAGAAGAGTTTGAATCATATGCAAACAAGTTACTCAACTCCTCTCTATCCTATCTCCCTCCCTGGCCTCAAAAGACAAGATTTTTTTTAAGTAGCTGAGTTTTTTAAACTTTTGAAAATCATATAATTTTTCCCAACACAGGTGGAACTAGAGAATTTCCTGAGTGAATTCAGAAGGAAAAGGATAGAAACAGAATGATCTGTCTCAGTTGTGGGGCTTGCTGTGTATCTTTTACATAGCACGGTAGCAAAAAAGGGTCAAAGATAGCACAGTTGGAAAATTGATCCACACAACTGAATTTGGGGTACAAGGTAGAAAGAAAGGGGCACCAGGGTCCCTGTGAGAGGGAGATGAACACATTGGTGATGAATGTAATATTGGGATTATGTAAATGTAAAACCATCATTAACAGTATTGTAAATCCCAGAACCTCAATCAATAAAAATAAAATGAAAAAAAAAAACCAAATAGCATCATAGAGATTTTTTAAAGTTGATTTCTTGTATTTGCTACCTAGAAAAACATAAGCACATTAAAAGTGTATCACCATATAATGTTTTGAAATAAATCCTCAACATATTCCACGAAAACACGTATTTAAAATGAAAAAAAGAATTAATTTGCATGCAAATGAAACACATGATATATGAGAGCACTGCAACCCTGCCTTTAAGATTTGCTTTTGACATTTGTGTTTTAACAGGCAATTAAAATTTAATTTGTCCTATGATAAAAAGAAAATCCTTTTAGCCTCTTTCAGCAGTCTGAATAGGTACAGACTCTATTACAAAATGAGAATGTGGTTGAAGGCATCTCATACCCTTGTGACCCTGTGGTGTAAAATGGAAGATAAACCAATCAGAGGACTGACATACAAATAAGTTTGCACACAAACTATTATGAGATGAAAGATTATGTCTAAAAGAAAGGGGGTCATTGGTCATGTTCTACATGAAGCAGTTTAGATAAAAGCTTCCTTCATATATTTGGTATGAGTTAATGGCATGATAACATACCATAGTGTATCTCAATATCTATTTGGAGAGCCTGTCAGGATAAGCTAAGTACAAAAAACAAGATGGGATGTTTCTTGTCAGTTGGCGAGGCCCCCTCTGTTGTGAAAATAAATAATGATAGAGGGAGGGCAGAAAATTCACCATGTGCTAAGCTGATGAAATGTGTCTAAATATTTGTCTAGCAGAAAATTTTAAAGGTATACATAAATTCTGAATTTGTTCGTATTAGTCAATATTTATAAAGCATACCTACCAAGTAGGGACAAATTCTTTCTACTATCCTAAAATACAATCTCAACTTAACTACATCTTCTCCCCAACGAAGGTTAAGGATGTCATAATATGTTTTAAGACCAGTTTAAAAAGTTAATATTTATTTAACAATTTTGAAAGCTTTTGGGGGAACATAGTTGGAGTCAAAGCGGCTTAGTTTTTATGCATAAAAAATCTAGGGGGAGAGGGAAAAGTACAGATGTATGGAACATAAAGAAACAAGGGAAAGAGGGTGCCAAGAAGTGTTGGGAAGGAGGTTGGTGCTTGGAATGAAAAGAGGTGACCCTAAAGTGAGGTAAGGACAGTAATGGGAAGTGTTCAGCCATTTTTTAATCGTGGCATTGGGACTGTAAATTTGCATCCACAAACAATAAAACTATTGTAACCATGTTACCTACTAAGTCAATGTCAAAATAAACATCAAACATTATTAAATATATACTCTTTGTACATTTTTGTTTGTTGTTGTTTTTGTTTTTGTTTGGGACACACCCAGCAGCTCTCAGGGTTTACTCCTGGCTCTACACTCAAAAATCGCTCCTGGCAGGCTCGGGGGGACCATAAGGGATGCCAGGATTCCAACCACCAACCTTCAGGGGTCTCAAACTCAATTTACTGGGGGCCACAGGAGGCAAAGTCGGGGTGATATTCTTGAGTGCAAAGTCAGTAGTAAGCTTGAACATTGGGGGGTGAAGACCCAAACAACTAAAACAAAACAAAACAAAAAAAGATTCCTCTAGGGCAGGGCCAGAAAAAGTACGGATGGCCGCAAACGGCCTGCAAGCCTCGAGTTTGAGACCCCTGTTTGCATTCAGAATCTGAATGCAAGGCAAACGCCTTATCTTCATGATATCTCTCCAGCCCCTGCTTTGTACATTTTAAATCTAGACTCTAAAAGTATTTTTACAAGAACCTAGTATGCATTATATTTTGGTGGAAGAAAGCATATCAAAGTAAAGTTTACTTTGATCATGAAGTTTAGAATGAGCTATTCACTGTTTCAGAAACATTGTATTTAATTGTGGGGTTTTGTCATATTTTATTCACTGATACAAAACAACGGTTTTAAGCTTTGTAGCTGATGCATTCATATCAGTTTAAAGGTAAGTCTTTAGCAACTTTCCTTTGTTTCAATAGGATAGTTATGCTTAGTAATTTCCATTATTAAAATTTATTTAATAGTTTTTTATTCCTACTTTTTCTTAGAGCAGGACATTCCTTTGTTCTTTCCTCTGCTAAATTATGTGGTTAGTCAGATAATCCTAAGTATTATTTCAATAGATCAGAAGAGAAGATATTAGAAAACATATATCTCTATTTCATAGGGTGAAGGATCAAAAAGGGCTAAAAATATGTGCAGTTGATGTGTGAGGTGTGAGTATAAATATCCCACAATGAATGTCTACTACCAGGTAGTCTGGTGATGAACAAGTTTCTTGGAACAAGAAGAGTTAGAAAAAAAATTACTAGAGGCTGTGGCCACCTGATCCCAAAATTTTAACACACACTTTAAGGAAATATTGTTGCTGTAGCACACTATTTGGTTCAACAGGAAGGGAACTGCCATGCCAATTCAGGTTTGATCCCTGGTATCTGTCTTCTCCACTGGACGTTCCAAGAGTTATTCCTGAGCACAGAGCCAGGATTATACCCTGAGCACAGAAGGATATGGGCTAAAAACCAAAGAAGCAAAATTAACAACCCTCCTAAGCCCCTAAAGTAATATTATGCACAAAAGTAAAGCCTTCTAGGCAGGTGTTTTACTCACTTCTTGGCTTTCACAAGTACAATATGCTAAGATATATATATATATATATATATCAGCATAAAATGATGTTTATTTAGAACCATATAAATTGTTTCTTTACAGTTTAATAAAAAGGTTCATTCTTCTAAATTTTGGTACCACTCTGGCATTTTAATAATGTTGGATACACAGAAGTATGCAAAATATACTGCTTTTTGATTGGCATATGCATATAACTTTGATATAATGAAGAAATTAAAATATTTGCTCTCAACTGAGTTGACAACTTATTAAAAAAACAAGTTTTGTTATTGACAAGTTCCTTGTGATACTCAGCAATGCAATATGGAGTTATTTGAATGGTTGCCAGCAGGATCAAATTATTGCTTGTCTGGCCTTTTTTTCTTTCTTTTTTAAATCTCCAGGTATGCTTTACAAGTGTTTGTGTATTTTCTTCTAGACTGAGAACTCATGCACTATTATTTCTTCACTAATAAATATTCTCTTTTAAAGCAGACATTAATAAAATCATTGATCATAACTTAAGATGTTTCTGTGTGACTTATAAATTTACTAAAATTTTCAGAGACAGTTTCCAGGTTGAGAATAGGCATATGGAAGAAATGGATTTCAATCTTTGGATTGAAATGACTTTTTGATCCCTATTAAGAAGAATAGAGGAGCCAGAGTGATAGCACAGTTGTAGGGCATTTGCCTTTCATGCTGCAGATCCAGGAAAACCTGACTCGATCCCCGGTGTCTCATATGATCCCCCTAGCCAGGAGCGATTTTTGATCGAATAGCCAGGAGTAACCTCTGAGCGTCACTGGGTGTGGGCCCCCCCCAAAATTGTTAATAATATACAAATATTGTACTGTAAATGGGTGGAAAACTTGGCTAAAATTAAAATTTAAGAGCTGATTTCTTTGAAGAAATCTAACCTATTGTTGGAAAAATTCTCTGCCCTTTTACTGGAGGCATAGCTGCATTTGAGCAGTGGACACAGAGGATTGTTTCAGCAGGCACTCCACTCAAAGCTTAACATTTTCTTGGTGAGTGCAGAATTAGGATGGTTTCTCATTCTCTCTCTCTCTTTCTTTTTCTTCTTCTTCTTCTTCTTCTTCTTCTTCTTCTTCTTCTTCTTCTTCTTCTTCTTCTTCTTCTTCTTCTTCTTCTTCTTCTTCTTCTTCTTCTTCTTCTTCTTCTTCTTTCTTAACTCACTGGAATCTGTTTCAATAGCTCAATGGGCAACAGGTACACACATCAATTCTCTTTTATGTACTTGGGTTATCAGAAAAGTTATGAATCATTCTGGTGGTCTGGCAACATGCATTTGGGAAAAAAGCTAGTATTCAGAGTAGAGACAGGAAGATTTGGAATTTGTCTAAATTTGATTATATTTAATAAAATTAAGTATCTTTATGCCTGTAGCATTGAAAATGAACTCAAATTGTTGAGAATTTTTCTTGTAACTTTTATTTTGAAACTTTTCTTTTGACTCCACATCTTCGTATTGTGGCTGATATTTCCAACTTCTCTTCCTTTGCATAAACAGTGTGTATGCGACTCTTTTTGAAAGCTCTGAAAGGCTGTGTGATGTTCGGGTTTTGTTTTCAGTAGAAGCTGCAGGCTGCATGTACACTTGCCTTGTGTGCAGTTAACATCCAGGGGCACTCAAGGTTAATTAGAAATGGTAATAAGTTTAATCATGATGAACTCATTTGGTGCTGATGTGGATGTCACCTGTAATTCCATAAAAATTCCATTGTAATTTAGCATTAATTAATGTCCACTTATCAACGAGTGTTACAGCAAATTAGTACAGAAGTGACAAGTTATGTGCTTAAGAAATGCTTAACGGGGAAAAATAACAGCCTTTACTAGGTCATCTTAAAATATAACAGATTGAGACATCTTTATTATTTAAAATATGAGATTAAAATCAGGTAAAGTGGCAATAATTAGGCAAGACTTTTCAAATGAATTTGTCTGAAAACTAATGGGGTTATAGCAAACATTAAGAATATAGATTTGCTTAGATTACCATTTTTTAACATAAATGACAGAGAAGAGATGGAGCTGTTCTTATCATTGCCCTATAATAAGAGAAGCTGCTGAATTTTCAATAATCATCATCATGAAGCAATGGTCTTAAAATAAAAGTATTTTTCTCCATATGTAAAAATGCTATTAGCCATATTTGAAGGCATCATGCTCAGATATCATTTTTCCATTTCTGTAAATGGCAACCATTAAATGTAATTGTAGCTACATGACAAGACTATTTTTATTACATCAAAAGGAAGAAAGGGATTAAAATAAATTTATTCAAAGGTGTGATTTGTCTTTTTTTTCCTCTTATCAAGGCTCATATGGGACAGCTTTAAACTTAAACACTGAAATCTGACCTCATATTTGAATAAGTTAATGTGATCCAGTGTTCTTTGGGAAGTGTTGAAACCATTTTTTTTTGTATCCAGAAATCCCAGGAGAAATCTTGGCTTTTAGGTGGTCATCTCCAAGGTTTCATTTCTTTTCATCTACTTCCTTTTTATCATTAGTCAGTTCTTGACAGCTTAGAGGAGACCTTCTAGGTTTCTGTATCATGCATACAGTAAAAAAATAAATTTATAGAAAGACTTTTCCTGTGATACATCATTTATTAAAGACATGTGATAATTATTTAGAAAGCTATCTTCTCAGACATAGACTAGACACTATAAAAATAAAACTAAAATGCATATTTTAGAAAAAATGTGGGGTAATTTTCATTTTTACTGAAATATTTGTTGGATTTCCTTTGAATTAGGGTTCAATGATTTAATATATATCAAATATTGTAAATAAATTTAAAAAATCAGAACAAAGCCATACACACCAAAGCTTAAGAAGTATACTTTCAAATTTGTTTATTAAATCAATTTTCATTTTGGTGTCTTCTTTGGTTTTGAAGATATATTTTCCCTCTAAATAGTCAATGGTGGTGAGATGTATTTTCAAAAAAAAAAAAAAGAGATTGATAACAGCAAAATAACTGACAGTACACATTGGGATTTTTGATAATACTGTTTTCACAATTATTTCACTATTTAGTTATATGGCATATAAAATTGCCATCTTTGTTCTCTACTCTGTGGGGACACAATAATCAGTGTGGACTCAATTTTCAGAAGTGAGTAAGCCACTGTAATCTATCTTTCAATTTTTAGAGGCCAATATGGCAGTTAGTACTAATAAAATCCTCAATAATTGCTTATTGTTATTTTGAATAGAAAATGGAAGCAATTTAAATAACTCATACAGACACATAGTACTGCAGCATTGAATTGTCCTAATATAAGATAGGATATCTTACACATCTCTTTGCATATATTGTTAGTGATTACATTTGTTATTATTATTTGTGATTATCTTTATTCTTGATTATCTTCTGAATTGATATATCTCTCTAATATCATGTTGGGCTATTTTTTTGTGGTAGGGAGTTGGACTACACCCAGTAGATCTTGTGGGAACAGTGGAACACTCAATGACATTTGGTCCAATTGTAGTAAATTCTGTTAGTTTGTTGCTTATAGTAGCAACACAACATGGCTTGTTGCTCAGAGAACTCTAGACCTCTGTCTCCTTTGGTTTAAATTGGATGTTGCTTCTTTATATTACCAGTCTTTATAGAGGGATTTGCAATTTCATATTCTGGTTAATTCTCTATATCTACCATACTAAACTGTTAATGTTATGAAAGTAAAGAAAATTCCACAGTATGTTACATATTTTGTGCCAGGTAAAATCTATTTTAATATAGAGACTATCAACATTTTGAGCCATGATTGGCATCAAATCCACTGACTTTCCATCTTAACAGAAAATCACCTATATATAGTATAACACACACACACACACACACACACACACACACACAGAGTAGGGAAGAGGAGATAATGATAGGAGAGATGAAGAAACAATGATATCTCTTCCTTAATAAATCTTTCCATCCACCCAACAATATTTATACTAAATCTGCCAGTATGCTTGATCTACAGAAAAACCTATATTTTATTATTTGAATTCAGATTCTATTAACATTTAAAGAGACTAAATATTTAAGATGGGCTATAGAGACAAGAGATATATTTGATTTCATATAATAAAGGGTACAATTTATAATTAACTTGTGCTTAAGCAATTCTAGTGATTTTAATTTCTTGTATCTAAATAATCATTAAATATGTAAATTTTTTGTTTTGTTTTTGGGTCACACCTGGCAGTGCTCAGGGGTTACTTATGGCTCTACACTCAGAAATCACTCCTGGCAGGCTCGAGGGACCATGTGGGATGCCGGGATTCAAACCACTGTCCTTCTGCATGCAAGGCAAATGCCTTACCTCCATGCTATCTCTCTAGCCCCCCAAACATGTACATTTTTATTGATAACACAAGCTCCTCACTACAGAGATTCTTAAACTTCTACATAAGATTCTTTTCACTTGAGAATGCTTACTGGGGGTGGGAGTTCAGAAGGCCTGTGGGACCTATATGTGATTCTTGGTCAATTAGGCCAGTGGTTCTGTTCAAGAAACTTAGGATGTGGTGCTTCTCAGACTCTCCAGTACTGAGGATCCCAGCATTGTGGTGACATCCTTGGACAAGCTGATCGATATTCAGGGAACTATGTAGTACTCAGAAACAACCCTGGTCAGCTACATGCCAGGCTTATGACTTAACTACTATGCTATCTCTCAACTTTTAGCATGGGAAATTTTTTGTATGATAATGGATATATAAAGTTATATAAAACAAGCATTCAAATCAAACAAATCCTGATGGTAAATAAAAACTGAATTTATTCTAAAACAAAAATGTTACATGTCCTACATGTTTTGTGTGTTTATACTAGGATGCTTAAAATCATAATAACTAAGAATTCTAACAACATTTATGAACAAAAGCACAAATAATTTTTGTTGAAATAATCACAAGTGAGCACTGAGATGAGAAAAACAGAACTCCAGATCACTTTATTCCAATTTGATAGCCTTAATAAATTCAACCTCATATTTCACCTGACATTTTATGACATTCAAATTTACAGTTTTTCCTACCTAAAATTGTCTGCTAACAATATAGAGATGTGGTGCCAGAGTACAGTAGGTAGTGTGTTTGCTTGCACACAGCCAATTTGAGTTTGATCTTTGGCATTCCATATGGTCCTGAACACTATCAGGAGTATTTCCTGAATGCGAAACCAGGAGTAAACCTTGAACATAGCCAGCTGTGGCCCAAACCTGGTATGACCCACAAAAAAAGTAACAGTTTAAAAAGTATTGTAAAACTGAAGTGATTGTACAGTGGGTAAGACATGTATTTGCCTTGCTATGTGTCCAACTTGAGTAACATTCCCTTCACCTCATATGGTCCCCTGAGCACTACCAGAAACAATTTCTGAATGCAAAGCCAAGAGTATCCCCTGATATCACTGGGAAAATTTTGTCACTTATTATTTTTACTTATTCTTCAAAAATTTGTTTTTTCCTCTCTTATGACCCCTCAGGAACCTGTATTTGTTTATACATCTTCAAAAGCCTTATAATACATTAGTTGTCAGTGTAAATTCCTCTCTAGACTATAAATTCTCAAAGTGTGACTGTTTGGCAATCATCTTGTTTATGTGCATGTAACATAATAAGTAAAAGATTATAAGATTGTGATAGCCAAACAAATTTTTGAAGAATAAGTAAAAATAATAAGTAACTAAATTTTCCCAGTTTTTGTTTTTCATCATACATCTAAGTAAAAGAAAAGATAATTCTATCTATAGCACCCATTTTATCAATTGGTGTGCAAACATTCTCTAAAGAATTTTGTAAAATTTACTTTCAAAAGTTAAAATTACTTGAGTTGCTTAAAATAGTGACAATGAAAGCCCCTGCTTCCATTTTACATTTACTATATTAACATTTAAAACCCTGGTATATGAGCTTTAGAGAGTTTATTTTAAAAGAATCATTTATGATTATAAAGGAAAATGCTAGGAGGCAGACATTTCAAATAGCTCCATATTACTGCACTTTAAAAAATTGCCATTAATTTTGAACAATGAGTTGTTTTAGGTGCATGACACCTTATTTTCAAGTGCTGGGAATTATAAATAGCATGTCTATAATGATACACAAATTATAGAGCAGCTTTGTCATGTACTATTTCATTGATTTTGAAATCTCTTTTATTAGGACAAGAATGCTTCTTCATAAAATTTTGTTGTTGATCTTGATATTTTCGCAATTCTGTTAATTTAATGGAACCCAAATGGAGTAGCATTAGATAGTGAATAACTGGGGATCCTGAGGCTATGATCACTTGGCCTTCTTTCCCCCATTCAATAAATTCTGGGATGCTGCCACTAAACCCTAGGGCTCTGTAAAACCCAGTTTGAATGCCATTAACCATGTAACAAGCCTTTGGAAATGTCTTTCATTTAAAATAGAAACAGCTCAGACAGAATACTTAAACTGCTCAATATCACAGGGACAATATCACAGATCTTTCTTTCTATCTATCTATTTATCTATCTATCTATCTATCTATCTATCTATCTATCTATCTATCTATCTATCTATCTATCTTTCTTTCTTTCTATCTATCTTTCTATCTATCTATCTATCATCTATATATCTCTCTCTATCTCTCTATCTATATCTATCTATCTATCATCTATCTATTCATCAATATATTACATAGTATATGTCTAATATAAAACACATATTACATATTTAACCATTAAATATGAAGATCTTAAAGGGAGTCTGTACATATTTCCACTAGGGAGTCAAATCCCTCCAATACTATATCTATAAAACCTTTTAATGTTTACTACTCTAAGAAGAGATGAGAAGTTTCATTGCAATAATTTATTCTCTATTTCCATTACATTTATTCTTAGAGAAAATGCTGTCCTTTTCCTCTATACTAATGTGTGTTTTGCTAAGAAAAAGTATCTGGATAGATATGTGGTAACAAAGTATTTATTAGTCATAATTTCTGTACTGGTTTGAAAGTTGACTTAAGATAAGTACTTATATCATAATCACTGACTCCTTCTCCTTAGACTTTTGTTTTGGGAAAATATAGATTCTATGATTTTTTTACACTTTCCAAGGCTTCCAATTTTCATGCAATATGCAGATAAGTTAAATTAGGATTTTTTTTTTGTTTTTTGTTTTTGTTTTGTTTTTTGGGCCACACCCGGTGTTGCTCAGGGGTTACTCCTGGCTGTCTGCTCAGAAACAGCTCCTGGCAGGCACGGGGGGAGGGGGGCATATGGGACACTGGGATTCGAACCAACCACCTTTGGTACTGGATCGGCTGCTTCTCTCTCTCTCTCTCTCTCTCTCTCTCTCTCTCTCTCTCTCTCTCTCTCTCTCTCTCTCTCTCTCTCTCTCACTCTCTCTCTCTCTCCTCTCTCCCTCTCCCTCCCTCCCTCTCCCTCTTTCTCTCCTCTTTCCCTAATCTCTCTTTGTAACCTCTCAATATAACCTTGACTTCGCAATGATAGTTGGTTTTCTTCAGTTGGGGGAAGAAAGAATTAGAGGAGGGAAAGCAGAAGAGAAAGATTATAATTTTTTTTATTTTACACTTTAGTCATATTCTTTATTTTTTTTGTTTTTTTTTTCGGGCCACACCCGTTTGATGCTCAGGGGTTACTCCTGGCTAAGCGCTCAGAAATTGCCCGTGGCTTGGGGGGACCATATGGGACGCCGGGGGATCCAACCGCGGTTGCTATCTTTCCTTGGCTAGCACTTGCAAGGCAGGCACCTTACCTCTAGCACCACCTCGCCGGTCCAAAGTCATATTCTTAACCCAGATTTATTATTATTCTATTATTATCTATTCTTATTATTATTCTATATTATTCTCTATGTTTATTAAAATCATTGATATTAAGATCTGATTTATAAAATCCTCATGAGACATTTGCCATTGTCTTCTACTGATTTGTTCCAGGGTAAGGAAAGACTTTGATTTTCCTTTCTAATATGACTTTCTATCATATTCATTTTTTCAAGTAAAATTAAGTAATTATTAAAATATACACTATACACAGCCTATAACATGTGAGAATTATACTAATATTTGAGTTTTCTTTAAAATTTTTGTTTTACTTATTCTTTTTAGCAAGAGATAACTACAGTGATATACCAAAAGACAGATTCAAAAAGTGATATTTAAAAACTAAATTTTGTTTTATGAAGAAATATGCAAATTCTCTTTTATTGTAGTTGTGTGTCTATTAAGTTTATAGACTTTATCTTCTCAGGATATATGCAAAATTAGTAAAAGAAAGTATCCTTCATTTTTCAAAAAATGATTGTACAATAAACTTATATATGTCAAACAAAATAATCATAGGCTTTAGAAAAGTTATTTGATGACTGTTGCACATGTGTGTATCTCAAAATAAGAAATTCATTTTATTTCTTACTACCAACTTAAAACTGCAACTTTTTCTGAAGGACTTTCTTTAACTATGAGAGCTTATATGCAAGATGGAATGTAAGTGATAGAGTACTGTCACTGACTTGGATTAACATCTATCAAGAGCTATTGTAAAAATAGTTCTTTTGCCCCATATAAGTCTGAGGCAATAATCTGCCTTCTTTACTAGAGTTCTTGCAACAATATTAAGCTCTAGCTATGTCCAGTTTTAACTGCCTTGAAAACACATTAAATTTCAACTTCTCTCATTTTCTATTGTAAGTTTCTATTCTCCTTTCAATGTTTCCTGGAATTCTTTTTATGTGTTTCACTAAAATTGAAGCACTTTTTTTTTTTTTTGTTTTGTTTATTTGGATCACCCTCCATGACGCTCAGGGGTTACTCCTGGCTATGCGTTCAGAAATAGCTCCTGGCTTGGGAGACCATATAGGATGCCAGGGGATCGAACCTCCTCTGCCCTAGTCTAGCTTGGTCAAGTCAGATGCCTTACCTCTTGCACCACTGCTCCAGCCCCTCAAAGCACTTTTTTGTTCTTGTTGTTAAGGTCTCTTTTTGAGGCCATCCAAATTAAAATTCAAACTAAAATGCTTTGAAATCATTGAAGCATTTTTAATGACCAAAATCATTCATAAAAAAAAGTTAACACTCCCCAGAGGTCAGAGCGGTGTCGCAAGAGGTAGGGGGTTTGTCTTGCACGCGCCAGCTTAGGACTGACCGCAGTTTGATCTCCCAGTGTCCCATATGGTCTCCCAAGCCAGGAGAGAATTCTGAGTACATAGCTGGGAGTAACCCCTGAGAGTCACTGAGTGTGGCCCCCAAATCAAAAATAAACAAACAAACAAACAAACAAACAAACAAATAAAAAGTCTCCCAAGTTCTTGTTCACCAAGAAAAGAAAGGAACACTGAACTGAATAATCTATCATCTTTTCAAAGCTCTTGTCATCTTCATTCAGAATTTTCCTAGAAAATGAATTTATATTTATGTCCTGACAAGGCAATAACCAAGAGGATACCTATCACATATATGTAAAGGTATGAAGTCATGACTGAACTTAGAATCCTCAGGAACAGCAAGAGGAATGGATTCTACATACAACAATGACCTGGAATCAAACACTGAAATATTTATTATAGTATGTGAACAATTTAGACCAATTTACCTTAAGTCTACTTTTAATAACAAACATTTGGGAAGAGGGAAAGTCATTTATCACATCAAGAAGTTTAATATAATATCTATGAATATCATTAAATGAGGGTGTTTTTTATTGCTTGATGAGATATAGCAAGAAGATATGGCCACTTAGTATATAGAGCATATCTCTTAGTGGTATAATAAACATCAGTAGAATTTATTAAAAGAACTTTAGGAAACAAAAATAAAACACACAAAATTTAAACCATAGAAAATTTCCAATTTGTCTTATTATCTATCCATTTGACAAGTGTTAAGTCACATCATTTTATATTAAAGTTATTGTTAGTTTATTAAGGTTATGTATTTAAATTACTTAAGATATACAGGTAATTACTGCTGACAAAGAAGTTCACTTGACATAATCTCCCCAAACTCTAAACTCCTTTTTGTTAAACACAACAAATTTATTACTAGAATAATCTCTATTTTAGGCCTGTCTAAGAGAGACCTAATTATCTCTCTGTAGGCCTCTCTTATGATAGTTGTTCCTTTTATTTAAATTTAGTGATGTCTCTTATTTTTGGGGGGGGGAAACTATTATTTAATTTACTAGAACCCAAACAAACATTACTTATTCAATATATCAACTACTAGTGCTCAGGCATACCCTTCTATCTCCTCTACTTTATAGACTCTTGCACACAGATCTTCAGTCACACCTTAATCATCCATGGACATCTCACCACAGTATCTGCAACACTCATTTGCGGTATCATGCAAGTGCTTACTCATTGATAGACTATGAGCTTTGTCAGAACTTTCCTAATGTTAGTGTTCATATGGAATTCTAAGGGCATCTTGTTAATATATAGATTGCATTTTAATGGATCGGGGGTCATGCTCAGTAGTACATGCTCAGCAGTGGCTCCCAGTGGTGCTCAGGGACCATGTGTTTTGAACTAGAGTTAGGGCTTCTGCATGGGCTCTAGTCCTTTCAGTCATCTTCCCAGTCTGGTAGATATTGACTGTACTGGTCACTGGAGCACACTTAAGTAATAAGATTTAAAGATGACCTTTTCCTGTTAGAATCTTAACTGCCTTAAATGAAATTGGCACTTCATAGATACATTAGTATTTATTTATAAATGGTTTGAGCCACATGCTGTTATTTTTTCTTAGAACTCTCATACCACATTTTAAAACACCTCAGATTTATTTATTTTCTCTGCAAGACTTCTGTGAATAGTGGATGTACACTGGGCAGTCTATAATTGAAATGGTATAAAATAAGGCAGTAAAATTGTTGCTGAGCTTTACCAGCTGACTGGTCAGAGCTATGAATTAAAAGGTAAAATGTTTCTGACATATTTAACTTTTAAAGCATAGTAATCTATTAAAGAAACACACTTATATGTCTAATACCATAATTAATTTCTCCCTCATAAAAATAATCAACTCCCCACAGGAACAGAACATTTTCAGTTAAAAAGCTACTTATCATTTCTAAAGCCACACAATGTTGAATGTGCTATTTGATCTTTTAACAATTTCATTTTAAAATATTCACAAAAGAGTGGTAATTAAATTACATGGGTGCCATGGTAACCACTGCATAAAATATGTTTAGACCTTGTGCTCTAGCATTTGGGTAGGGAAAAGGGTATTCTTACTCTGTGACAACTACAAACTGCAGGTGTTCAGGTCAACTCCACCAGCTTGCCAGAATAGGGCAAGAAGCAATGATTGAAACTCAATCAGGGATTGTAGGCATTGCTGGAGTACAGGCAGCTAGAAAGCATGAACTAAGAATGAACAGTCCCATTTCTAATGCAGGCTTTTGCCCTGAATGTGTGCTCTCAAAAATAATTTTCTTTTTTGGGACTGGAGCGATAAAGCAGCTGTAGGACATTTGCCTTGCACGTGGCTGATGCAGAATGGATATTTGATCCCCAGTGTCCCATATGGTCCCCAAAGCCAGGAGCGATTTCTGAGCTCATAGCCAGGAGTAACTCCTGAGAGTCATTGGGTGTGGCCCAAAAAGCAAAAAATATTTTTTTTCTTTCTATGATCTTTAAATCATTTATAACATGAGAATGTAGAACATTGAAATAGATTTCTAAATTCAATTTAGTATTTTTCAATCCCATGGAATTTTCATAACTTCATGAACACTACTGATTTTGACATATTTCAGACCAACTATATTTTCTATTGGTGACTAAAGACTACATTACAAAGTTGCACAAAGTTGATCACCTAACCCCACATAAATTTTGTTATAGTTCTAAAAATAAGAAGTCCTGGGTCAAGATGTTTGCAGATTTGTGATCTTACTGAAATCTTTAAGAGGTATAGTAAATAAATTCCTAGTAGACTTTAGCATTTACTGTAGTTGTATAACTTTATGCTATGCATTTATTTTCATTGGGCACTCCTCTCTTTTTTTTTTTTTTTTTTTTTTGGTTTTTTTTTTGGGCCACACCCGGTAACGCTCAGGGGTTACTCCTGGCTATGTGCTCAGAAGTTGCTCCTGGCTTGGGGGACCATATGGGACACCGGGGGATCGAACCGCGGTCCGTCCAAGGCTAGCACAGGCAAGGCAGGCACCTTACCTTTAGCGCCACCGCCCGGCCCCAAAAACTGTCTTTTTTTGGTTTTTGGGCCACACCCGGTAACGCTCAGGGGTTACTCCTGGCTATGCGCTCAGAAGTTGCTCCTGGCTTGGGGGACCGTATGGGACACCGGGGGATCGAACCGCGGTCCATCCAAGGCTAGCGCAGGCAAGGCAGGCACCTTACCTTTAGCGCCACAGCCCGGCCCCTGGGCACTCCTCTTTTGTTCATATCTTCCTATAAGAACAACAGTCATACTGCATATTCCAATTCATGATCTCATCTAAATTAATTATATGCAATGATTCTATTTTTAAATAAAAATTTTGAGGTACTGAGGTAATAACTTCAAAGATTATAAAGTCATCAATTTTGGAGTACATAATTTAATTTATAAAAATTACCTGTTGTGGAATCCAAATTACATTGCATTTATATCTTCTGGTTTATAATATGGTTATAAACTTCAAAATAAATCTATGTAGTTATTTTGTTTCTGGTTTTTTGTTTGTTTGTTTGTTTTTTAGTTTACACACGGCAGCGCACAGGAGTTACTCCTGGCTCTATGCTCAGAAATCACTCCTGGCAGGCTCGGGGGGGACCATATGGGATGTCTGGATTCGAACCACTGTCCTTCTGCATGCAAGGCAAATGCTGTACCTCCATGCTATCTCTCCGCCCCTGTTTCTGTTTTTAATTCTGCTGCCTAATATGGAAGAAGGTGATACACTCAATGATGCTATTATAATATCATGATTACATAAATATAATTTAAAGGAAGATTACTTTATCAGGGAAAGAATAATACAATTAATCAATGCTGTAGGAAATGCAGCACAATTATGTGACTCACTTCATGGCATTCACTTAAACCATCTGGCACAAGTCCTGCTTTCTTCTCTCCTCCTCACTTCTTCCACCCTCCCTTTATTCTTTTGTTTGTTATTTCCTTCTTCCATTCCTTCTTCCCTCCTGCCCTTTTTCCTTCCCTCCTGCCCTTTTTTCCTTCCTTCCCTCCTTCCCTCCCTCCTTCCTTCCTTCCTTCCTTCCTTCCTTCCTTCCTTCCTTCCTTCCTTCCTTCCTTCCTTCCTTCCTTCCTTCCTTCCTTCCTTCCTTCCTTCCTTCCTTCCTTCACTTTCTTCCATTACTTCCTTCCTTTTATCCTTCCTTCTTTTCTTTCTTCTTTTTTTCTCCCCAAGATTGTTTAGGGGTGTTACTTAATGCTCTACAAATAGGAATCACACCTGTTGAGGTGCTGGAGAACATATGAGAAGCCTGAGATCAAACCTGGTCAATTTTATGCAAGGCAAGCGACATATCCATTGTACAAAATAGTACAATATATCTGGCTTTTTTTCTATAGTTATGTAAGAATAGGAAAGTAATAAAGTTACTCCCTTTCAATGACAAGATATAAATCAATGGAACATGTCTAGAGAACATGTATCTTCTCTCACGCCAGCAGAGATTATGAACAAATAACACACATCTGTTATTTTTATTTATGTTTTCTTCACAATTATCTGCCCCAAACTGTCATTTCCTGTATTGGCAATTTACTTAAATAACTTCCATTATTATTTACAACTAAGGTCTAGATGCACTTATCAGGGTCTACATTGTATTAGGACATTCAAGTTAAGGCAGTAGACTGAGAAGCATGTGCAGAGACCCTTCATTGTGAAAGAGAAATTCACTATAGAAGCTCAGAAATTATGTGTGACCACAGCAAAAGCAACAGACAGTGCAATATTGAAATAATGGGTGAGATTATGATGGTTTTCATCTAGCACATTTTTTCTTCCCCCCCTTTCATCTAGCACATTTAAAAGTTTTATACCTTGTCTTCATTTACTAGCAAACCATATTAACTTTCTATGTAGATGAGTTCCTGGTGTAAAACATGCTCACAAACAAACATTTGAGGATAAATTTGAGTCAGAATCACTAGTTGAGGCGCTTTTGCAAAAGTACTGATATGAAACAATGAGCATCAAAATGAAGATAGAGTAGAGGAAAATCCAGAATTTAGATGATAAAGCAATCAACATACAAATAAATAGGTATTTTTATATTATACAGAATATATGTATTGCATAGTTATAAAAACATGACAGAAGAGAGCTACAGTTTAAAGACCCTGTTTGTGAAATTCAAACTCAATTCTAGCTTGAAACTGTGCTCAAACGTTCATCTCTCTTAGCTGTTTCCTTCCAGCTCTTATCTCCTTGGACTTCAGATTACTCTCCCATAAATCAGTTCCTAATTACTATCTTGCTCCATCCTCACTGACATCTTTTCAGCTAAAGAAATCAATTTCTGATGTCAATGCTACAATATCTTTAATCTATCCAAATCCTATCTAGTTCTGGTAATTCAGTTATAATGACTAAAAGGTGACCTTAGTTCAATTCATTGGGATGAATTTTGTTTTCTTCTTCTTATTTTTTTGTACACTCTACCCACCCTTTATTTGTTTTCTAATATGAAAATTTCTACTATTCAGGATATTTCTGCTAATCATGCAGGCTTCAAAATTAGTACATTAATATAAGCTATTTTGCATGGTCTTTCTTAATTGATTTGCTGAGGGGCTGAAGCAATAGCATAGCATAGAGGTAGGGCATTTGTCTTACACATGGCTAATCCAGGACAGACCAGTTCATTTCCTAACATCCCCTATAGTTCTGGGAACCTGCCAGGAATAATTTCTGAGCACAGAGCCAGGAGTAACCTCTGAGCAGTGCCCCCCCCCAAAAAAATTACTTGCTGAATTTTGCATCAACTTACCCTGGTTCATAGAGAAACTTACAATGTTCATAATTTCTCCCATTTAAGAGTTATCATGTTCATCCCTGGATAAAGATAACTGGATTTTAAGATAGAGAATAGAAGTAATAAAAAAAGAAAAATAAATGACCTCTATAGATAAGAGTAAAGAGTACATATAGATGTAAGTTCTGGACTTGGCACTGAAAGTAAAGAAACTAACAGGCAAGGTACTTCTCCATTAACAATAATGCAAACCACAGTGTCAAAAAGAGAGAACAGAGAGAGCAAAGGGCAATTTTCCTGTCCTAGAGCAAGGCAGGGGTGGGAGGGAAACAAGAGACATTGCTGAAAATAATGAAAACAACACTGGTGAAGGATGTTATACATTATATGAGTTAAACCCAACAATGAAAAACTTTGTAACCACAGTGTTTTAAAAAAAAAGGCAATTAAAATGAAAAATAGAAAGGCAAAGAAAAACTAAATAATAATAATAATAATAATAATTAATAAATAGAGGTGAGAGACAGATTCCAAGATTGAGAACTTCTGTAAAGTTGACTCTCCTACCAGTACTATTGAACATTCTACTGTGAGTGCCAGCAAGCATAGTTAGACTATGTAAGACAAAGTAAGACAGCAAACATAGTAAGAAAAAGAGACAATGGAAATGTAAGATGGGGAAATAATACATGATCTAAAAATAAAAGAATTTGTCTCTGTGAATATGGGAAGGTCACATTAAATATATCTGTCTACTCTATATAATTTTTTTAAAGTTTAAAAATGATACATAAGACACATTGATAAAAATCATTCTATATTTTTTGCTAGACTTTGAAATTAAATATGTGAGAGATCAATACATTTTATTTTCCCTGTGGGTAAGGATGACACTTTCTCTAGTCTTACCAAGATAATTCTCATCTGTGTTCCATTGCTTTCCTATTTAAGGGTATCATAGAGTATTTCACCAAATTTAATGCAATGACTTTTCAAGTTCCCTCACTTAGTCAAAGCTAAAAAGTGTGTGAACTAGGATTTAAAATGTTACAATGACTGAAGTGGTGAATGTTATTAAATCATGAGTTAGATATTCGTGGATGTTAAATATTTAGGAATATATGTAATGGTATGATCTATAAAACCATTTGCTTCTCACTATGAAATATACTGTCACATGATTGTCTTTTATTAAATTTTTTTATGTAACATTGAAAGGAAAAATACTGTATTATCAATTGAGACATGAAATAACAAACAAAAGGGTTCAAATAAAAGATAGGAAAAATCAAGCAGACAGACAAGGAAGTGCATATTATATTACAACATAACATCCCTTTAGTTGAAAGTAAAATCCAGCCATAACTTTTAAGAAGCATCTTAAATTATGTGAACTATGATAAGAGTTTTAAAAATCATGCATCTTATAGCTCCATGATTTTTATGACTACATTAATATGAAAAATCCCCTACATGATTCATAAAATCTGTTTTTCTGTAGACATTTGATATGTTATATACTATATAATACAGACAGAAAAAAATTAATAATTTTCTGGAAGATTAAAGTAGTTCTTACTCTCTGATATTTGGGTATGATTTAACTGACGATGTTGCTGATTTTTGTGTACAAGAATTCCTGAGGAAAGTACATATTTATGTATTGATTACCAATGTACAAATAGTTTTCGTGTCTGAAAAACTATCAGAAAATTCTCTTTTGAAGCATTAGAAAACGGTATGCAAAGGGTTTATTCTAAAATATAGAATAAAGAGGAATTTCAAGTATCAGAATGAAAATGTAAAAATCTAAGTCTACAATTTAAACAAGGCCTTTTTTTTTTTACTATGCTAACTTAAGGGGTCATAGTGTTAATGAGAACAGTTGTAGCTAGTATCAGTTTCATTTCATTTTTCTCGATGATCTTTATAGAATGCACCATAGACCCTAGCAGAGAAAATGACATTCTCAAGGAAACAGTTGCAAAAAGCGGGCGTAATCGTTTATAGAGCACAAACACTAGATGCAAAGTTGACTTAAATTGAAGTATGGCCTTATTTTTCTAAGGTATATGAATATGCAAGCTGTTTAATATTTATTTACTTAGCTGCACCTGGATATAATGTTTTATATGATCAATTATATGACTTGTTAGAAACATTTAAATCAGGAAAAGTAGGTAAAAGTACCTTAAAGTTCATTTTCTGCATAGTAGGCATTCAAAGTTGTTGACTCTGAGTACTACACGACACTTCTAAAAAGCTTAGAGAGGCTGAATTTTATTTTTAATTGTATGTTGTGACATGTTGGGGTAGGTTGTTGATTACAGAATTATGGGATTTTTGTTAAGTCTTACAAACAATTACAGTAATAGAGCTAAAGGCCTTTAGGACATAATATGGCTTTGTGTGGCTTATAAACAGCTATAATGTTTCACCATTAAACACAAACAAACCACATTCTTCACAGTGGCATAAAGTCTATCATGCTAAAACGATTTTACTGAAACGTGGTTCTCAGGCGGAGGTCACAGCAATATCTGATTGTGCTGCATCTAACATGAAAGTAGCAAGACCAGAACAGAAAAACAGGACATGATATAGTACTTGAAGTTCATTTACTTGGGCTTCTTCTACCATTTTAACTATTCTTTCTTTTGCTTTCTTTCTTTCTTTCTTTCTTTCTTTCTTTCTTTCTTTCTTTCTTTCTTTCTTTCTTTCTTTCTTTCTTTCTTTCTTTCTTTCTTTCTTTCTTTCTTTCTTTCTTTCTTTCTTTCTTTCTTTCTTTCTTTCTTTCTTTCTTTCTCTCTCTCTCTCTCTCTCTTTCTTTCTTTCTTTCTTTCTTTCTTTCTTTCTTTCTTTCTCTCTCTCTTTCTCTCTCTTTCTTTCTTTCTTTCTTTCTTTCTTTCTTTCTTTCTTTCTTTCTTTCTTTCTTTCTTTCTTTCTTTCTTTCTTTCTTTCTTTCTTTCTTTCTTTCTTTCTTCTTCCTTCCTTCTTCCTTCCTTCCTTCCTTCCTTCCTTCCTTCCTTCCTTCCTTCCTTCCTTCCTTCCTTCCTTCCTTCCTTCCTTCCTTCCTTCCTTCCTTCCTTCCTTCCTTCCTTCCTTCCTTCCTTCCTTTCTTTCTTTCTTTCTTTCTTTCTTTCTTTCTTTCTTTCTTTCCCTTCTTTCTTTTCTTTTTTCTTTCCCTTCTTTCTTTTCTTTTTTTGCAGTCTTTTTTTGGGTTAAAAATCTAGTGGTGCTCAGGACCGACTCTTGGCTCTGAGCTCAGGGATCACTTCTGATAGGGCTAGGTTGACTATTTGTGGTGTTAGAGATCAAATCTGAATCAGTCAGCATTGTGCCATTAAGTTCTCTATTTGCTATGCTATATAGCTCAGGCCCAAATACCACATCCCCCAATCCCTGCAGTGAATTTATGACCTGATTGGTCAAAAAAATGACAGGGCACAGAAGAGACCATATGATAAGAATATTGAAAAATGATCCCTTTGGCCAAGAACTAAGTGCTGAAAGGAGGTAAAATGACATGTATGATATCCTTTGCAGTATTGCAAATGGCGGTGTCTCAAAGGAAAACAAAAGGAAAATAGAGAGAGAAGGAGAAATAGAATTGAAGAGAGGGAGAAGAAAACGGTCTGCCCTAGAGGCAGCAATGACAGAGAGCAGGTGGGAGGATTGGAGAGCTGAGAACATTGGTGGCAGGACATGTGTATTGTTTTCAATATCCTTAAATGCCTTATTAGCCTCTTTATTTCTAATATATATTCTTTTGTTTTGTTTTGTTTTTTCAGGCCACACTTATTTGATACTCAGGGGTTACTCCTGGCTAAGCGCTCAGAAATTGCCCCTCACTTGGGGGGGGGGAACATCTGGGACACCAGGGGATTGAACCGTGTTCCTGATCCTTGGCTGGTGCTTGCAAGGCAGACACCTTACCTCTAGCACCACCTTGCTGGCCCCATATTCTTGTTTTTTTTTTTTTTTAAACTCAAAATGTTCCTGTTCTCTGATTATCTATGAATGTCCCTTTTTACATAATTACTGCCTTCCTAGCCTTCAAATTTATATTTAAACATCACAGTCTAGCAAATCAAAATTTCTTGCATTCCCATTCATGCTCATTCAAGTGCATATCTTTTTTTGTTGTTGTTTTGGGGCCACACTCAGTGATGCTCAGTGGTTACTCCTGGCTCTGTGCTCATAAATTACTCCTGGCCTGGGGACCATCTGGGATGCTGGGGATTAAACCAAGGTCCATCCTGGGCCAGTTGCATGCAATACAAACAGCCTGTAGCTGTGCTACCTCTTCAGCCCTCAATTTTATATCTTTTATTTTACAAATTTACATAATGTTTCTTTAGTATCTAAGTTTGTAGTCTTCTCTGAATAAAACTTTTTATAAGTACTAGAAAGCTATATCTTATTTTCCTTATAAGAACCTAGGATCAAAACTATGTTCATTATATAATTGTTGCTTAAAAAGTATTTGCCCCATAAATATAAAGACCTTATGATATAATAGTAGTCTTGATCAGTAGATAGCTTAAAATAGCTTAGAGAACTTCTACAATTCTTATCTTAATATAATGATTAAATAGTGCTGGAGAATGCTAGTATTGTTTCAAATGCCTATTACTTAAGAAATACAAATAATATGCTTTGTTGTTTATAGAAGCTCTTTCTCACATATTATCTATTTTAAAGTATCTAAAACACCAAGAAGAGGAGATCAAAATTACTACTGCATTATTTTTAATTAAAAAATTAGCTTTCTTTTAGATAAAAAAAACTGAATCAAAATACTTGCTTAGGGAGCTGGAGATATATAGCACAGTGATAGGGTATTTGCCTTGCAAGCGTCCAACCCAGGAGAGATGTTGGTTTAACTCCTGGCATCCCATATGGCTCCTTGAGCCTGCCAGGGGCAATTTCTGAGCACAGAGCCAGGTGTAACTTCTAACTGCCACTTGGTGTGAACCCCAAACAAAACAAAACAAAACAAAACAAAACAAAATTTGCTCATGGGTGAGGATAGAGTATGAAGCAAGGAGAGAAAAAATAGTCCTAGAACAAGTTTTTGTTTCTAGCAAGCTCCAAAAACATCATCACCTTTGGAGTGAAATCACCTTATTGGGGAGGGGGAGGGGGCACACCGGGTAACGCGCAGGGGTTACTCCTGGCTATGCACTCAGAAATAGCTCCTGGCTTGAGGGACTATATGGGAAATGGGGGTATCAAACCACTGTACATCCTAGGCTAGCACTGGCAAGGCAGATGCCTTACCGCTTGTGCCACCGCTCCAGCCCCAGAAATCACCTTATTTTTAACAAATAATATTTAGCTGCATATTACTCCTTATCAGGCTAAAACATATCACAAATTTATATTTGTTGATTGGGTCAGAATTAATATCCAAGGTTCAAAAAAAAAAAAAGCCAGTGAATGTACTTCAGCTGTCCAGAAAAGAAATCACGTTATTCTTTAATTCTTCATCTCTATTCTACTACTTTTTACAGTGATAAAACCACTATGCTATGAGTTCACAAGGACACCCAACATAAAGATATTAAACCTTAATAGGGGGTAATCAAAATGTGTCATGCTAACTTAACTGAAAATGAAACAATTATAAGTGTAAAACGTCTTCAGAGTGAGTATGCATACCTCCTTTTTTTTTCTTTTTTTTGGGGGGGAGGGTCACACCCTGCAGTGCTCAGGGATTACTCCTGGCTCTACGCTCAGAAATTGTTTATGACAGGCTCAGGGGACCACATGGGATGCTGGGATTCGAACCACCATACTTCTGCATGCAAGGCAAAAACACCTTACCTTCATGCTATCTCTCCGGCCTAACATACCTCCTTTTTATGTCTCAACTACTTTCCATATTGTGTCATAGGGCAACAAGACATATATTGAAGATAGGATGACTACAAATAAGAGGGAACTTAGCATTTTATTGCTAAAGGCCTCTCTTTTTTGTGTGTGTGTGTGGTTTTTGGATTACACCCGGCAGTGCTCAGGGGTTATTCCTGGCTCCATGCTTAGAAATTGCTCCTGGAAGGCACAGGGGACCATATGGGATGCCGGGATTTGAACTGATGACCTTCTGCATGAAAGGCAAATGCCTTACCTTCATGCTATCTCTCTGGCCCCTAAAGGCCACTCTTACCTACATGTTTTTCCTTTTTCTTAGCCCATCTCCCTTTAAACCTAGAATTTACAAAAAATGATACATTTTATTTTATCTATACTTACATCTAATGACAGGATGATTAATTGTAAAATAAGAACAGAGCATTTCCAAGAAAAGCATGAGGACAGACTTATGGGTAGTGATTGTGCAGCAATGCCAGAAAACAATATTTCCAGAACATGTGATGTCTTAGTGTCCTAGTTGGAAATGAAGCTTCAAGGTGACTGGACCAGGAAATACCTTTCAAGTCATCCTAAGGAGTTTAGACCCTAATGAGAATTCTCTGTCATGAATAAAGTCTAACCTGAAATTGGAATTAAAGTTCTGTCATGGATTATGACATAGAATTTCTTTGAGGCTGTAAAAATATCCTTCTTCTGATCCTGACACATGGTTCTTTTACATCAGTCAAAAGAGGATGTCTTTATTCTTTCCTGAAGTGCAGACATTCCACAATTGTGCTTTCCCACTAGAAGATGACATGAGAGTTAATTGTTATTTATATTTGATAGCAGTCCAAAAATCAATCTGCTTCCAGTGCCTCTGCTCTTGAGAGGCTACAGAGAGTGTGGCACATAGGAAAAGTCTAATTTAAGAAAGGCACCTGTCAGAATATCGAGCACCTTGCCCTAAGGATATCATCAACTCTAGAGATTTACTCTCCTGATGTAAAATGTCTAACTTGTCTTATTCACTGACTATGTTGACATGTAACGTATGGCAGAAGAATAGAAAAGCAAAAGAAGTTGCAGAAAATTTTTATGACTTATTGACAGTAGATACAGTGCTTAGCAAAACCAGGAAGAAACGTCTTTTCAACTGGGACTGAGAACAGTGAACGATCATGAAAAGAAAAAAACATGTTTGGACCATCGTACCCCTCTTGAACTGATCCAAATATGTGCATACTTTTTTTTTAACTGTGAAAAGAAATACTTTTTGGGGAATTTCACATAAAGGGAGAATTTTTTACATATAGCCATAAAAATGTATCATTGTCATAATAAAATAGCTTCCTTTTCACTGTCAATGCATTTAATTTGTCAAATATTTGTAGCAAATGGATGGAATGAACTTTCAGATACAACAGATGACGATGATGATGGTGACTATGGGTAAAATATATTTTTAAAGTAGAAGAAGGACTGAAACAATACAAGGGTTAAAGTCCAATTTAGTACCTGACACTTTATGATTCCTCGAGCACTGTCAGAGCAGGCTGCGATGCTCCTACGACACCACTGAGTGTGGCCCTGAAAACTCCCTGCACCATCCATGAGGCCAGGGTTTCCCTGGCACTACAGGGTAGAATGAGCATCATATCTACTCCAGAAGGTATCCCTGGGCCTCCTGATCATCATTGAGGAAGCACTATCCTCCCCAAAATATATATAGAAAAGATATTTCTGGAGTGTAAGAAGCTCTTTCTAGAAATATGAGTGGTTCCTTCTCTGTAAAATTTTCTTTATGGGGGCTGGAGTGGTGGCACAAGTGATTAGGAGTCTGCCTTAAGTGCACTAGCATTTCGATGCCCCGGGGTCCCATATGGTCCCCCAAGCCAGGAGCAATTTCTGCGCACATAGCCTGGAGTAACCCGTGAGCGTCACTGGGTGTGACCCCCCCCCCAAAAAAAAGGGAACTTTTAGGTTACCAGTCTATTTATCCGCATGAAGAGGGCATTGTATTTTAGTGCTTACTAGTAACATTCAGGCTCTGATAAAAGGGAAAAAAGTGTATTAGGGGAGAGCAAGTCATCTTTGAACTTCTCTCCCTGGCTCATAGAATACCTACCTGACTCTTCTAAACTAAATCATGAAGTTCTTAATTTTTTACATTCATGACCTCAATTTCTTTTTTTTTAAAGATTTGGGGCTATAATGAGAACTACTCAGGGCTTATTTCTGGCATTGTGCTTAGGATTCACTCCTTATGTTACTGGAGGGTCATATGCTGTGCCAGGGATATGAACCAGGGTCCAGCTGCATGCAAAGTTTCTTAAGCCTTGTACTATCTCCCTATATCCCTGCACTGACTTCAGTTTTAATTGCCTTAAATATTCTGTATTCTCATTCTGTTCTAAACACTAGCAGTATTAGCAGCTTCTGGATGTGTCATTGGCTATTTTGGGATTTTAAAATTTTATCCTCAAGAATCAGGCATCACTTCTACATTAAAATACCAGGTGATATCTACTGATTGATCTCTTTACAAATTCTAAGATCATCATATAAACCCTAGAGTAATATCACTTAATAAAACAAATAATAGAGACATTATAGCAAATGAGAATTCAGTGATGCTAACAAGGAAATTTCGAGATATAAAGTTCTATAATCAGAAATGGATAAGCAGCAGATAATAGGAATTCTAGAAATTGTTTCAGAAAATTTGAGTAGTGAACACAATAACACAGAGAACTTACTATATTATAAATTAATCCAGTTTGTCTAAAATTGAGAGAACTCAAAAATGGAATAAAATAAATAAAACACAGGTAGAAATATGACATTATAAAGAGTAAATCACTGTATTTATTTGCTAAATTCTGAAGGAGATTCTAATTGACTGAAACCAATACCAGGATTCCAAGTGTGGATAAACTAAACTCTATCATTGAGGTGGACATAATAGATTGGAGAGTACAATTTGAAAACTCGAGTCAAGTCAAGGTTTAATTTTTTAAAATATTTGCAGACTTCTTGTTGAGACTTTTATTAATAAGTGCAACAAGTACCAGCATTATTTGAGCATAAAAAGCCCCAAAATTAGCTAATCAGATCCTATATGTAGTAGGTAATAATATAATAAAGAAGTCCTTGGAAGATCTTATATTAAAAGATTTTGTGATTCTGCGTTTTTTAATTTAGGAAAACTCAGAAGTTACTATAAAACATAAATTTGTGATCTAGTTGCCTCTACAGAGGAGGTAGCAAAGTATTGGTGGAAACTTATATAGCTTTGAGTTAAGGTGTTTGTGTGCATATGTGTGTGTGTATGTGTGTGTGTGTCTGTATTTGAGAAACAATGTGAAATTTCACTGAGAACATTGAGAAATAAAAAGAATTATAGCTTTTTTTGTATCTAGAAATAGCTGAGGGGGCTTACAAGCCAAAGAAAAGAAGGGAGTCTTTCTTTTGTACTGAGTGGGGGAAAGCAGTTTTCAGAACAGCTGACAGCTGAACTCTACTAATACTCAATTTCCTATCATATATGCATATGTTTCAGAAAGATGAATGTACTGATCATGACTGGTTCATAGGATCATTAGAAAAACTCAGATTGAAAAAAAAAATGTTTAGGGGATAGACGCAGTGGTCCTCAAACTATGGCCCCTGGGCCACATATTGTATTTGTATCTGTTTTGTTTCTTCATTGCAAAATAAGATATAGGCAGTGTACATAAGAATTCGTTCATAAGTTTTGTTTTTACTATAGTCAGACCCTCCAATGGTCTGAGGGACAGTGAACTGGCCCCCTATTTAAAAAGTCTGAAAATCCTGGGAGCGATAGTCAAGTGGATAGTTAAGGTGTTTGTTTGCATTGCATGTGACCAATTTGATACTTGGAAATATGTGGTCCACTGACCACTTAAAGGAGATGGAGTACAGAGAACACGGCCAGAAATAACCTTTGGACACTTCCAGATATTGACAGTGTTCCCTAAAACCAAAAACTAAATCTATACTTCAAATAACATAACAAAAGTCTTTCATCAGCAAGTTTTCTTTAATTGACCTTACATAGATAAGAGGTCAAAGAAATACCAAAATACTCCACATTACTGTTCTATTAAGAAATCAGTTACTTTAAAGATCAATTTTTTCTCATTAGTATGAGCTGTAAGATGGAGAAATCTCAAATTTTTAGGTAAATTTATCAAAATAGAATTTCTTTTCAGTGATTTACACCATTTAAGAGCTGTTGCTTCAATTATATTTAATATAGTTGAGATAACTATGTAACTCTAAATATATAATTTTATGAATCAGTATTAGATGTATATTTAGACAAAATTTAGCTCAGAAATATTTAATTTGA
Source organism: Suncus etruscus (assembly GCF_024139225.1). NCBI lineage: Eukaryota > Metazoa > Chordata > Mammalia > Eulipotyphla > Soricidae > Suncus > Suncus etruscus. The sequence continues at coordinate 57,295,647 of NC_064861.1, forward strand.
TTTTGATATTTCCAGTGTACCAATCAATTAGTCTCCATCATACTTATTATTTAATTTCATTTAATTTAATGATTAGAACATTTCTTAAACATTTTCCACTCTGACTCCTTTTCACCCAAGACATTTTTATATAAAAATGTGGGTATGTAGAATAAAAATAGGTATCCAAATTACCTATTTTATAATGTGAACTAGAAAGGTGCCATTACAAATTTTAGGGAAGCAAAAGGAGACCAGTGCCTGGAATGAGATTAGGAAAATTCTCCCCAGATCTCTGGGAGAGTTGAGACCAGACAACAGCAAGCAAGCATATAGGTCTCCTAAACAAGATGCATGGCTAGGCATGGACGGGCAGCTGGCAGGCATCCCCATATGCCAGTGGCCTTTTGGTCCAGCCTAGGGTCAAAGGGGGGCCCGGACCTGGGTCACCCTCCCCCCCTCCCCCCCATTCCTCCGGATCTCCAGGTGGGTTCCTGGAAGGAGCTGACGGGGCACCCTGGGTTTTCCCCACTCCCAGGCCAGGCGCGGACACTGGCCTAGGGGGTGGAATTTGATCTCGTGGGTGGCAGATAGCTGCTCAGCTATACTCAGGCTGTCACTGGAAATTTCATACCAGTCTACATTTTGCAAACCGCGCGGGGGCTAGCGCTCCCGCGCGAACATTTGCTCCTCCCAACCATCAGTACCCCAGATTTACCCTTCTTAACTTTAGTAACACATAGTTTTAACGCGAACATTTGCTCCTCCCAACCATCAGTACCCCAGATTTACCCTTCTTAACTTTAGTAACACATAGTTTTAATCTCTGACCTAAGACATACAGTAGTTCTAACAAATCCCAGAACTATTTAGAATGACACTAATTGAACACATATTGAACACATATATCTTTTGAATATTTTATGGGTATTTTCTTTAACTGATGTAACTTTCTATATATTTTTCTACCATGATGTTTCTATCCACTTTTCATCTTGTCTTTTCTTTGTAAGCTGTATAGTAAGGATTGTTGTTGGAAATGTCCCTCAGTTTGATCCCTATGATTGAACTATGTCATGGAAATTGCTGGTCTTGTTCCTATGGCCTCCAGATGCACCAATAATGCTTCATGGCATTGATCCTTGTTTGCATAGACACATTAAAATGGGAAAACACCATACATATAGATAAGTCTTTATCTAATAAATCTCAGTACAATGTACCTTACACCCTGAACATTGATATAATGACCTGGCACAGGCCTCAGAAGAATGGGCATCCTCATTCACGCCGGAACCAGGCAAGCTATCTACGAAACATCCAAGGTCTTTTATAGCAACAGCTGGAAGCAGTCCTCTACCAGGAAAGACACTACCAAGGGTCTGACATCGACCCCCTAAAAAGAGACTTCCGTTTACACTGAGAAGACTTGACAACATCAATGACCTGCTCTATAGGACATGGTTCTCTCTAGTGCCACTTAAGTGTGAGGTGAAATAAGAGCATGCTCTGCACCATCCTGACTGCAATATGGGATATGCAGACTCCAGGATCTTTAATACAGAAGCATGATACCAACAACAGAGACTATGTGAGGAATGGAAGTGTATTGCCACTACAGACGATGACTTGAATTGGACAAACTAGTTTGCCTGGAGCCTAGAGTCAGTCCTGTGCCAGGAAACTTCAGGGGTAGGGTCTCCTTGTATTTAGACCATAATTTGTCTTTTCATGTCCCTTATGTTTTGGTGGGCCTATGCAAACAAATGCCACTTTAATACCGTTTTTTTACTAAGTTCCCTTGACGCTAATCCTTAAGAAAAATAACCCACTAAAACTTTTGAGGTTAACTTAAACTAGTAAGCATGTGCATGGAACTAGAGAAATGTACTTTGCCCTCAATGTTTAAGGAGTCACATAAGTCTAATGTCTTTAGATTATATTGTGTGCTGCTAAGAAATAGTATGTACTACAACTGGGGATTTGAGGGACAAAGTAATTGTATTGTACATTGGTTTAGTTTTGTTTTTCTTAAAGTTCTTTGGCTGAAAGTTCAAGGCTGGGATATCATCGATGGGAATACCGTGAATTTTGTTTATGGGTGATTGGGCTTCCATTGTAACTTTACCCTGTCCTCTTTCTTTGCATCTTTGTTGTCATAATTAAAATAAAAATAATTAAAAAAAAAGATGCATGGCTAAATCAAACATCTGCTTTGCTTTATGTGCTTTTAAGGATTATGGATATATGCCTTGTATATGTGGGTTGAAAATGCCCCATACTTCAGGCTCCAAATTCCTTTAACTTTCAGGTCCTGAGCATTAAATCTTAATAAACCTGTCTCTGTCCCTTCACTCTGTGTCCTCTATTCTGTGTGGCAATTGGCCAATTAACAATAGGTTTTTAGAATACATCATAATACAATTCACTTAAAGGAAGCAAATTTTAAGTTGCATGACACAGTCCACAATATAAAAGTTAGCATCTAAAACAGTGTTTTTCAACTACTAGTCCACAGATCCATGTTAGTCTGCAAATATTTCCTGCAATTTATTAAAAAGTGGATTGTAACCTCAAACTCTTGGTATTACAAGAGTTAAGGAACAATAATTTAATTCAAGAAATGACTAGGGATTTCTGTGGACTGGCACCAGTCATTAGATGAAAATAAATAAATTACAACATAAAAATATCAACACAGACCTCATAAATCTATACTATATCCTGTATCGCAAAACTATTTAAATATTTTTAAAGTGGAGCCAGAGCACTAGCGCAGTGGTAGGATGTTTGCCTTTCACGTGGCTGACCCACATGTGGTATCTACCCTGGCATCCCATAAGGTCCCCTAAAGCCAAGAGCAATTTCTGAGCATATAGCCAAGAGTAACCCCTGAGCATCACCAGGCGTGGACCAAAAACCAAATAATAATAATAATAATAATAATAATAATAATAATAATAATAATAATAATAATAATACATTTAAAGTATTAAATCATAATATCAAAGTTTTGAATTAGGGGTTCTAACTATTCTCATTTTGAACGTGAGAAAAAATGAGAAAACAACGAAATTTAGCAAAGGCAAAACATTAATAAACTGATAGGTGATAGGGTTGGAAAACTATCTAAGAGAGAGAGAGGGAGAGAGAGGGGAAGAGAGAGGGAGAGAGAGAGGGAGAGAGAGGGATGAAAGGGACAAAGAGGGAGAGAGAGAAGGTTGGAAAGCTATCCTAGAGAGAGAGAGAGATTTCTCATATTTTTTTATGCTGCACATTGTATTTCTCAAATTTAAAAATATTACATTCTGTTCTCTTTTTGTATCACTCCACCATCTAGTGGAATCTTTTTTATAGAGTAAAAACTACTAATAGTGACCAAATGATAAAATAAATAAGACAAAATATTCAGGCTTCACAGATACCAACATACATGGCCAACACAACAAAAAAACTTTAAGAAGAGATATAATTGTGAAAAAAATCATATTCTATTAATGTTCTAACCTGATCAAAAAGTTCTATTAAAAAATCATAAATGATGACTTCCAAATCTTCCCAGGTAAACTGGTCCAGGCTGAAAACTCTGGGGCCTTCCCATAATGGTTATAACCAAATTCCCCATAAAGCCTGAAGGCATCCAACAATTTCTATAGAAAAATCCTAGCTCCAGGGCCAGAGCGGTGGCACGGAGCGGTAAGGTGTCTACCTTGCCAGTTCTAGCCTAGGCCGGACAGCGGTTCAATCTCGTGGCATCCCATATGGTCCCCCAAGCCAGGGGCTATTTCTGAGTGCGTAGCCAGGAGTAACCCCTGAGTGTCACCGGTATGACCTCCTCAAACAAAACAAAACAAAAAAATAAATAAAACAAAGAAAAATCCCAGCTCCATAACTGCAACTTAGAAATCCAAGCCACCAAAGAATTCCAGATCTATAGATCTTTAACTGCATAGCTGCCTGTGACTATATACACCTCAAAATATCATAAAAGTGTCTGTCTAGTAAGATTACAGCAAATATAATGGGAAAGTTGCAGAAAAGACCACCAAGCTCTGTAAATTTCAAATAATAACCCAGAAGGCTCAATTAATACTGACCACATCCCAGTAAATGCATAGACAATGACTTTAGTAACACAATTGAGATAGCAAAATTATTAAATTGACTTTTGATAATTCTACTTGCCATTGTGTTGAACTAAATAATTTGAAGTAAATCTATATGTCTCTGCTGGGGCAGTAAGAAAGAATTTGGGAACGTGGGTGGAAAGTTAGACACTGGTAGTGGAATTGGTGATGGAAATTTTATGCCTGAAACAATTGTATCACAAGAACTTGGTAAGTCATAGTATTATAATAAAAATAGTATAAATAAAAATAATCACTCAAAATCAAAATCTGGGAGAAGTCCCTAGTACTAGTATGTATGAAAGTCCCTAGTATGTGTAAAAGAGAGAGACAGAGAAAGGCAAGTAGTTCTGGAAATCTAAGATAAAATTGTGATTTATATTTAATAGTACTTGAAATACTGTTTACTTAAAATTTACAAAAAAGTTAGATCTTAAGTATTTATATTGCCATATAATTATGGCAATATGAGATAATGATGCAACAGTATTTTTCCTGAATATGGCAGTTACTTCACAGTGTGTTTATGTATGTGCATAATCATTAAAATGTATAAAGTGAATATAAATATAATTTAATTTTCTACTGAATTTTCAATAAAAATGTGGCAAAAAGAACAAATAAAGACTTAATTATTGGGTCCAGCACTGTGGTGCAAGCGGTAAGGCATCTGGCTTGTGTGTGATAGCCTAGGATGGACTGTGGTTCAATCCCTGGGCATCCCATATGGTCCCCCAAACCAGGAACGATTTCTGAGTGCATAGCCAGGAGTAACCCCTGAGCATCACCGGGTGTGACCCCAAAACAAAACAAAAAAAAACAAAGCAAAAACAAGAGTTAATTATCGAAAACTGAGCAAGACTAGTGAGTTTATGGGCCAATACTAAAGTAGATAATCATTAATTATCATTTAATATTCTAGACTTTCCAGATATCTCAAAAACCAATGTCATTATGCTAAGATTCAAGTGATTAGTTAGCAAGTTGTGTACTCAAGTCTCTTTCTATATATATATATATATATATATATATATTATATGTAATATAACATATAATAAACTTTTTAGGAAGAAATTATGTTTTGTTTCGCCATAACAAAGTATATATTATATAAAAATTAATCATAAAAATAGAATCTTATTTGTGACAGAAAATAGTGAAATCAGGGACAGACGTGATAATATAGTGGGTATGGCCTAAAACACCCCATCAAAATAGTAAATTCAATAATTTAATGATAAAAATAGACTCATTCTATACTGGGAGTCGCTTGCATAGCCACTCAAGGTGTGTTATTTATCCTCTTTATAAGATTATTTCTCATTTAATTTATTCTTTAATAATTTCTAAATATTTTTACTATATCTATGTATATAACTAAGAAAGGGGATTCTATTTAATTACTGTAGTAAGACTTTCTCAGAAAGACTTTCGAATTTCAGTAGCTTAACACGATGGAAGATTTCTCACTCAAAGATATGCAAAGTGACTATCAGAAAATGATTCTCTTCCAACATTTAATTTATGAGTCATGAATCTGGTTACCTATCATTCAGGCATCTCACAGATCCTTGAGCTCAGTGACAGGTCCTCCATGAATATAAAGAGAGAACAGAAAAACTCACCTCAGGTGAAAATTAGTTTCCTATCTTTAAGGAGGTTCATATCTTTTAAGGAGGATCGAAGCGAATAGACATTTTTGACTTCTCTTTTGGATTATATGCATTTCCATGGAGTGCACAGGGAACCATATGGTGCTGGGAATCAAATCTAAGGATAGCACATGCAAATCAATCCTCATTTCTAATTAACTACAGATATTTTAACTTGTTCCAAACTCAATTTATTTTTATTTTTTAAAATAATTTTACTGTGACCAAAGTGAATTACAAATCTTTCAAAGTAATATTTAAGGTACATAGTGACAATGAATTAGAGTCATTCCTACTACCAGTGTTGTCCTTGCTTCACTTTTGTTCCCAGCATGTATACCACACCTTCCCTCCCCCTTTCTCACTTGGACTAGTGTAACAGGTCCCCTTTGTGTATAGTTTGTTGTAGATTGGGTATCGATTCAGTACAACAGAATTTTAAAAAAGAGATCACACTGAAAATTGTACACTTATATATAGAATATATATAGAAATTTCAATATGAACTACAATAGAAATGTCTTTTTCAGAATAGGGCAGCAAAACTATCTTAAAAATATGTTGAATCACCTATTATATGTTTAAAATACAATATAGTCTCTATATTGTGACAAATACAGAATATAAAGAATATGTATGTATAATTTTTAATAACCAATAAGTGGAATAACAATTGGATCAAGGTTTATTAGTGTATAATTTCCATGTTCTGTGATTGGGGCAAAATCTTTCAAGTAAATTATTTTAAGTACTTTACAGAAATTGAAGCATAAATAAAATGTAGGTGGTCATAGCAGAAGTAGAATGAAATTACTATTACAACAGAGAAAAATCATAGATTATACTTTAGCAGTTCAAAAAATTCACTACTGTTAATCATAATTCAAGTCTTTATGAGTTTTCATATATGACAGGCTTTGAGCCAATTGGCAATAAAACTAAATTAAGCAAAATTTACAAGATCTCTCCAAGTGTCTCCAAATATTGTACTTTACTCATCTATCCTGAAAAAGGTTCAGTGTAATTGGTACAATTTCATCATTTTTCCCATGTGGTTAAAAGTATTCAATGACTTTTCAGTTTTCCTTTTACTGTACATTTTGGTTTAACATTTAGAAATAATTTGATGATACCAAAGAAAAACACAACAAATCAGAGTTGTCAACTTTTATAGTTTTAGGCTTTAACTAACTAAGATGAATTACTTCATCATTGAATAAATCATTACTAATCATAATTTGTGTATGTTGTTGGACTGTGCAATTGAGACTGGCAGCACTACAGCCTGCATAGAACTAATTGCTATAAATGTGCCAGATGTTGTAAAAATCTGGACACATCTGTGATAAAGCTGAATGGTGCAAATTTGGTATGAAGCTAGGAGTGCATGATTTAAGGGTATAATCTATATTTCTGACATTATAGGTCAAAGAAATATAGTAAGTATAGAGAGCCTTTATTAATATTGTAAAAGGTTATTTCCCTCTGCACTGAAAACCACTTTTTTTTTCTTTTATGTCTTGATCCTAATAGATCTGGGCTTGGCTATAAATTTCTATGTTTCCACAAAGGGCATCATCTGTGGAAAAATAAGAAACCAAGGTTTAAATTAAAGCACTGTTCCTTTTATTTCAGATATTAAGAAACCTCTGCCTTGTTACATACAAAAATGCATAATAAAATAGAATCCTTTTATTTTTTTAAGAGTCCTAACACTATTAGGACAGAAATAATATGTTAGGAAGAGAAAAAGCCCAACAACAACTCTTTGGCACTTTCTGATTCATTTAGAATTAAACTGCATATCTCTACATTAAATAATAAGCAAACATTACTTAGAGGTTATGGGTATCAATATTTCCATTTTCCATGCATTGTTATGGTAATAAAGCCTTTTAGTCAAGGAAAATATGCAACCATAAAACTTAATGCTCTATTTGAGGAGCAATTACAGCAAATTATAAGCAACTGGGTTGTACAAAATGGCTATGAATAAAATTTTAAAGTATAATAATATACTGTAAGCATTTAGATAGCTGATACTATCCATTTATTTTAAGTGTCAGTCTTTCTCAAGATAATTGCCAAAAATAGGCTGAATACCTAAAATAATTATCATTTTGATTACTTAGAAGTTTAGCTTTCACATAATTTCAGATGAAAAAATTTAATAAAATTCTGGTTTAAATTATCGCATCTTCTGTTCCATCTCATTTAATGCAATAGTGAATCTGTGGCATGTTTCATAGCAACATTTGTAGGGTGTACATGTGTGCACATGGCAAGACAACTGTGTATTTATTGTTAACTTTCTGGCAGATGGCTTATAAAATTTAAACATTTTACATATGACATTTTCCAAATTAAAACCATATGCTTTAAAACCTACTAAATCAATTCTGGTATATAGGAAGCTCTGGTATATCTCAAATATATTTTATATAATTAATGTCATATAATAATTTTAGCATGGTTCCATTTAGTCATAAAATATTGGAGCAATAGAACCAAATATTCATCTATATTCTATGACTATATTATATATTTTATATGACTAATGAGAATAAATTAATATTTTAAAGTCCTGTCTTATAAAAGTGTAATATTTGACAAATTAATTGCCTTTTGATATTTTCTTTCTATTTTGATTGATATGTTTAGAAATAAATGTACTTGAAAAGCTCTGAAAATAATTTTTTTGTAAAACAGTATATAGTATACATAAACTACAAAACAGCACATATATGATTAACTTGTAGATAGATGATATATTTTTTACATTAGTCTTTTAAAAATTTATGTTTCATTTATTAATAGATTATTTTAGATGATGTGATTTTAAATGGCTATATTTTTTTACTATTTATTGGTTTATTTCAAAATTTTTCAGTAAAACTTTACACAGCGAGAAAATAAAAACTCTTCACAATGGGTTACAATTTTAAATGTAAGGTCAATCATTTTAAACCTCCACAGGATTGTTTGGTTCTTTGAAACCGTGATTGCATTCTTATTGATTGAATGAATATATAAATGCGATGCAAAAAAATTACCAAAGTTGGGGCTGGAGCGGTGGCACAAGCGGTAAAGCATCTGCCTTGCACACACTTGCCTAGGACTGACCCTGGAATCCCATATGTTCCCCCAAGCCAGGAGCAATTTCTGAGCACATAGCCAGGAGTAAGCCCTGAGCATCATCAGGTGTGACCCAAAAACCAAAAAAAAAAAAAAAAAAAAAAAAAACACCAAAACTACCAAAGTAATGGTAGCTGTCTACCATTTACTATCAGCTTTATCAAATATATTATGTCCCAAAAATGGCTAAAACAATAGCCCTGCATTTTAATACTTCTATAATATGACTCACTGGCAAACATTTATTAGCTCAGACAACTTGTACATATAATTTCTTAGTTGGTAAGTTAATTTATTTAACTGAGTAATGAAAATAAGAGAAACAGACTATTTTAGGAAATGTCATTATATTAGTAAGAAACTGTATTCAATTATAAGCTGAATTATCATATTGAGTGGTATACCATGATCATAGAAACACAAAGACAGTCACTAGTAACCTAATGCTGGAAGAAAATTATTTGTGAGTAAATTAACTTTTTTTTTTTTTTTTTTTTTTTTTTTTTTTTTGGTTTTTGGGCCATACCCGGCGGTGCTCAGGGGTTATTTCTGGCTGTCTGCTCAGAAATAGCTCCTGGCAGGCTCGGGGGACCATATGGGACACCGGGATTCGAACCAACCACCTTTGGTCCTGGATCAGCTGCTTGCAAGGCAAACGCTGCTGTGCTATCTCTCTGGGCCCAAGTAAATTAACTTTTATTCACAGCAACTACAAAACAAACACTTTCCTCAAAAAAAAAAAAAAAAAAAGCAAAAAACAAGGAAACTAACAAACAGTTTACCAAGGAATACCTAGAGATAGCCAATAAGTGCATAAAAGATGCTCATTATCAATTATTATTAGGAAAACACAAATCAAAGTGATAGTGAAATACTACTTAACTAAGAATGGCATATATCGGCATCAGAGTGGTGGTGCAGTTGTAGAGCATTTGCCTTGCATGTGCCTGATGAAGGATAGACTGCTGTTCAATTCTCATATGGTCCCCAAGCCTGGAGCAATTTATGAGCGCATAGCCAAAAGTAACCCCTGAGGTCACTGGGTGTGGCCCCAAACCAAAACAAAACTAAAAACAAAACTAACAAAAAAAGACTGGCATATATCAAAAAAGCAGAAACAAATTTTGGTTGAAGTGTAAAACTATTGGCAATAAATGTAAATTGGTTCAATCTCAGTGAGTTTCTCAAAATATTAAAAATGGATAAACTTTATTCAAATAACACAAAAATACTATTTTAAAAAGAAATATAAAAATCGGTGTTAGTTGAAGTGTTATTTATAAAAGCCAAACTTTGGAAACAACTCAGATGAATGAATAAAGAAAATGTGGTACAAGCAGTCAATGAAGTACTATTCAGCCAAAGGAAAAATAAAATCTTGTCTATGCAAAAAGATATGCAGTTTTACAATGTATTATGAATAGAGAAGTAAAGTGAGAAAATCTACAAAATAAATGAGATCAAACTAGTGAACTCAGAACATCTAGGAGAAACAGCATTGAATTTGGCAGGAGATCCAGTGGACTCTGGTAGAAGTCTCTTGGTACTTCAGTGGTGGTTGAGGCACAATAACACACTTTAAAGAAGCATGAATATAGAGCCCAAGTGATAGTTCAGTGGTAGGGCTTTTGCCTTTCACTTGGCTGATCCAGGAAGGACCTCAGTTCAATCCCTAGACTCCCGTATGGTCCTCCAAGCCAGGAACAATTTCTGAACGCATAGCCAGGAGTAACCCCTGAGTTTCACCGGGTTTGGCTCCCAAGCAAAGCAAAACAAAAAACAAAAAACAAAAACAAAAGAAGCATGAATGAGACACTCTAAACATATATAGTCATGTAAACCAATGCTACCTTAATTTTTAAAAACATATTTATCCAGGGAACAGACACATACAGGCAACAAATAGGACAAGACACATGCAACCAAAAATAAAATAATTAGACTGCACAATATTCCTAAGAACTGGGGAAGTGACTTAGTTATTAAATTTTATAGTTAAGTTTAAATCTTTAAAAATTATTTTTTCTGTAGTTTCATTTGCTAATGAATATCAACAAATATTGCGTTCTCAATTATTCTCTTTTAATTATATACTACTGTTGGGTTAATACCAGTTCTCCCCCTAAACAAAGATGGCTTCCTCTTTACGTATAAAAGACTCACCTAGGTGGAAAGAGCTTCTAGATAGGCTCTCTGCCCACACTCCCCCACACATCAGGGCAATCTTAGTTCCTAATAAATATTGTGGTTTCTGCTACCTTTCTCTTTCTTGCTCTCAAAGTGGAAGGTTCCAGGACCACATGGGTTTCACTCTTATCAGCTTGGTTTGGATTATTTTCTGTAGTGGTTCCCTACTCTAGACCTACTTTCCAGATCATGGCATATGGAACCTCACATATCAAAATAAACCTACCTTATCTTGAGATACTTAAATGAACATTTGATAGAAAAGAAAGAAGAAGCACACAGTAAAAGCAGAGTACCACTAAGTAAAAATGGATATAAAATAAAATGAAACAATCATTTCTAAGTTTGCTTTTTATGAAGTTGAAATCATGAATGGTGCTTCAAAGAACAACAACCAAAACAATGCATTTCTTTAAAAAATGCTTCACGAATTATTATACATTCATCATGGTCTATTTTTCATGATCATGTATTATTATACATATATGATTTGTGAATTCTTCACAAAATGATCCCATTCTATGTAGCCTCTGTGAGAATATCTGATAGATAAGTCATGGATTGCAATTTTTGGTATGTTTTGCTTTTGGGTCACACCCTGCAGCACTCAGGGATTACTCCTGGCTTTATGCTCAGAATTCCCTCCTGAGTGGCACGGGGGACCATATCGTATGCCAGGATTCAAACCTGCATGCAAGGCAAGTGCCCTACCTCCATGCTATCTCTCCAGCCCCATGGGTTGCATTTTTATACATTAGCTTGATTTAAAATACTTTACAGATTCACTTTATCTAGTGTTGGGCATAAATAAGCCTGATTATGAGAGATGTAGCACTTTATAATCCAATATCTAAATAGAACAAGAAGACAAATTGGTATACAAAAAGCAACTGCACACTGAGTGAGAGAAAAAGAGAACAGAGATCAAGAATAATCAAAATTTGGTTTTATAAGTTCTATTTTATGCAAATTTTTCTGATTTTTGAAAATCAACAGAGATTGACTATTGGAAAATAATATCTGTTTTAGTGATGAATTTATTTAAATTTATTTTTCACCAAGGCTTTCAAATTGTTTTTATATTGTGTTAACTATGTGAATTAGATGTTATAACAACACACTCTAATTCTTAATAAGAGTGATTTGCATTTGAGTATTTACATAAAATTTTCTGCAGGTTAGATTAGACTACCAAAGAGCCTCAAAACTAAAATTAAAAATAAATTAAATAACAATAAACCAAAATGTAAACCAAACTAACATTAAGTATTTTATTCTATATTCAATAGATAAAAGAATCTCTTTGATTTCCTCTTTCTGACTACACCTTCTAAATATTTCCTTTTACATGTCCTCACTCCTTCACTAAAACAACTTTGTATATATTTAATTGGGAAAACATATTGCTTTTGTGTTTATGAGTTTCAAGATCACACTTCCGTTTTGCATGGCTGAATATTTCTATACATGGAAAGATATTTGTCTCTTCATTTTTCCAGCAAGTCAGGGTGATATAGATGACTGTTGTGTCTTCCTACATAAAACTTAAAATTTCAATGTTTTCTGTATACTGGACAATTTAATTAACTAGGGGAGATATAAAGATTAAGTAGGTAAAGAAAAATAAGTTTCATATTTATCAAGCCTAGGTGAATATTCAATTAATTTCTAGTAACAGAATAAGCAATCCATTAATGTTAGCTCTTGGTAACACAATGATTAAAACTTTCCTTGCACTTAATGCTACTACTTTAATACTGACCAATGTGTCCCATTTCACCACATGGTAATAATATTAAATCTCATTGGCTTAGCCCTAAGACACACCTCTTTTTGTTTGTTTGCTTGTTTTTATTTGTTTTTGTTTGTTTCGTTTATGGTTTTTTGGGTCATACCCAGCGGCGCTCACGGGTTACTCCTGGCTATCTGCTCAGAAATAGGTCCTGGTAGGCACAGGGGACCATATGGGACGTCGGGATTCAAACCAACCACCTTAGGTCCTGGGTCTGCGTTTGCAAGGCAAACGCCGCTGTGCTATCTCTCCGGCCCCCAAATCATTTTTTTTTTTATTTTTGGATTTTTGGGTCACACCGGCAGCGCTCAGGGGTTACTCCTGGCTCTATGCTCAGAAATTGCTCCTGGCAGACTCGGGGGACCATATAAAATGCTGGGATTCGAACCAATGACCTTCTGCTTGAAAAGGCAAATGCTTTACCTCCATGCTATCTCTCTAGCCACAAGACCTCTTGAAGTTTGCTCACATTCTTCATTATCTACTTTGCAGATCTACTTAATATTTTTTTTTTGTTTTTTTTTTTTTTGGTTTTTCGGGCCACACCCGTTAGATGCTCAGGGGTTACTCCTGGCTACGCGCTCAGAAATTGCCCCTGGCTTGGGGGGACCATATGGGACACCGGGGGATCGAACCGTGGTCCTTTCCTTGGCTAGCGCTTGTAAGGCAGACCCCTTACCTCTAGCGCCACCTCGCCGGCCCCAGATCTACTTAATATTAAAACGGCGTCTTCCATTTCAGTTTACTCTTTAATTTTCTGTAGCCTAAGAGGAAATGGTAAAAGGAAATACAATAATTAAACTGAAATGTGCTAAGTAGCCTAAGATGCTAATACAGAGCAAGGCTGTAGTGTTCTATCAGTGCATCCATCTTGACATTATTGACCTTATTAGTTATTAACCTGAGAAGACATACCTTTCAATCTTAAAGACAACAATGGAGGAACCTATACTATTTTGATGTCATTATTTACATTATATTTCTAGCCTTTCTTTTGAATCTCATTTATACTGGGACTAAATTATAATGGGTAAGGTTAATGAGACAATTAACTTTATACATGATACCAATCACAGATTGTTTTACTGTAATTAACCACGGTGACTTCTAACAGAGTTCTTCTTAACCATAAATATATTTTCCATTTTCTGGGGGCTTCTGGGAATGACTCAAAAAGTTTTAAAAGCATATCAAAAAACCAGATGTAGAAATATTTAATTAAGTTTTGCTATGGGAGATGAAATGAGCAGGAATCATGTGAAATGGAAGTTTGTACTAGTAGTCAGCAGTAGATTAGATTCCGAATAGAGATATAGAGGCATTCACGTGAGAGCTTTTAGTGTGTTTCAAGAACCTTCCGTTTGACCTTTTCTTAAGTCTGTTTTTCAAATGTGCTTGTTTTCTGACTGATGCATTCCAAATGCTCCTTTTCTGCTGACAGTGCCCAATTTTGTTGTTTTATGGGGATGCAGCTTGAGAAATTTGCAAAGACATGACCAGCAGCTCGTGCACAAAAGTGGATTTCAGCAATTGAAGAGCTGTAATGTTTCTTGTGTTTTCTCCACTCACGGTGAAGCTTGTCAGTACCTGATGCAAATGAATTTTGTGGATTTAAAGATTCCTATCCTTAAAGGCATACCCACTATCAGGATGTCACTGGCTTTGGTGGGCTTGCCTTTTCCTTGATTCCTGGGACTCTCAGAGGCCTCCTGGTGGTTGCTAAGATAGTAAAGAGTCACGCTGAAAATGTAATGCAACTTCACAATGAGGAAAACAACTGCTTAACTAAAAAACAACTTTTTTTTTTTTTACATTTTTAAACACATCTCTAGAGGTTCTTTCTGTTATGCTCTCTGTCAGTGTTGAGTGAAGCAGTAATTAATTTGCTTCCCTGCTATTGTATGCACTCCTCCATTTAACATTTTTTTGTTATTTTTGAGAATTTCAATGCTTTCTTTTGCCTCTTTTGCCTCCATAATGACAGAATGACATCTCCCTGTACACGGGTGTCCTAATTAGTTTATCTTCTGACATAACTTTAATTAGCTTTATGGTAAGTCAGGCTGACTTCTCCTCATTGACAATTGCTACTGCACTTCAAAGTAGTGATGATATATATGTTATAACCTCATTTACTTTTTGAAATGTCCCTGTATTGAGCACAAAAAGAAAGTATTTTTCTTTTCACTAATGAAAAGCAGAAGTTACTGCAAAGCAAACAATATATTGCTCCCCTGATCAGTCTCTTTTGGATGTCAGGTCCTAGATAGCAACCCAAAAGTGTCTATAATCAGAAGATAATCACTCAGCAAGGCAGCCTCATTGCATTCTTCATCAGAAATAGGAATTCCCAATAAAGTGTGCAGACTGAAGCGATATATATAGCCCAGAGGGAGCTGAGCTTGGTTTTTGTTGATATCTGTATAGAGCCCTGTGAAGATTTTCTTGTATTATTTTACACTACTTCTCTACTGTAGTTTTCCTGTAATACTAAATTGGAAACATACTTTTCATTCTATTCAGCAATTATTGAGTTTCCCTAGTGGTTCAGAGTATACGAATTGCTTGTAAGATGGTGAACATTTAATATGTCTACAGCTTCATTCCCAAATTACCTGGAAGATGTAAAGTAGTAGTTTGGGATTTAAAATCTGTTGTAGAAACACCCCTGCCTTTTTCTCAGCTACTAAATTACAACTTGAATCATTTATTAAAAACCAACACGGAATCTCTAGCTCCCATTCTCACTTTTTAAAGTACAGATTGGTTAACAGGAAAAATATTAGAAATAGGAATATCTGGTTTGTTTTATCTGTAAGTGGGCTAACTACTTTACTTTGTAAAATTTTACTAGTACATTAGTTCTATTACAATTTATATCAGCTCTTCCAATTTGTAAATTTGAATTCTAACTTCTTGAACTGAGTAAATGAACAGAATAAAGCACATCCAGGGGAATTCTCAAACTCTATATACTTAGAATCAAACTATATAAAATGTCAGAATCTAAACTAGATGTAAAATTTCAGGTTGCTGAAAAATAGCTGTTATGGGTTTAAAATTGTGTTGTAAGAAAATAATATTTGTCTCTTCATACAATATTAATAAGAACTAAAGACCTAATGCTTAAGAAATCAGGGTGTGGTATCTCCCAAATAAAATTTGTTTCTATTTTCAGATTTCCCTTGAATATCTCTGTAATTATAGAAAAATTACTTCATCTCTTTAAGCCCCAATTGCATACTTGATCCAATAGGCATAGTTATAGCATCTACCTTAGGAGGGCTGTAAGGATTAAATAAGCAGAAGTACACAAAGAATATAGCCTATCATCTTAATAAAATCTTTCTATAAAAGCAATAATAATAATAATAACAACAATAATAGACATTTACATTTTGTTAATGTTGGATTAACATGGACTCTTATCGATCTGTGTTTAATTTGCATAAATTAAACATTTTGCCAATGGTAGGACTAATAGGTGCTTTTATTGCTGTGGGGAATTTTTACTGGATTGCTTTGATTGATTTGAGATCAATGCACACAGAAGTGTTCTGGAATTGTTATATTCATTGAACAATAACACTAAGTTATCTTTCTCACATCACATCATCTTAAAACTTAAAAATAAAGAAAAAGACAATGAACACTTCAGGGTTCAGAAAAATTCACTTGGCATCGCAAATGCTAAGAAAGCTTGTCTTTTTTCTACTTCAGTTCAAACACAGAATTAATGACTTTGCTGCTTAACAGTTAAGAACTAGTGTCACTTCAGATTTCACATGGAACAAGGATAGCAGGCATACTGTGGAGGACCCTAAATGGAAGAGTTCTTAACACACTACTTTATCTTGTCAAAACTTCAATGCCTCCACTAGGAATACTGACACACCTTAAGCTATTTCTCATTTGTTCTCACATAATAAAAGCCACCTGATGCCATGATATATGTGTCTAAAAGATTGGCAACAAGCAGTTGCCCCGAGTGAAAACGGGCTCCACTACCCAATTATTTCAACAATGTGGTGTTCCAAGTCCCTGATAATGATGTGGTGGTACTCAGACTGGAGCTGAGGGCAGTTCTCTCCAAGGTCACTCAGTGGGACATTTTGCTTCTCCTGTGTTTACCATTTTCAGTTCCCTTTATACAGACCAATTATAGCCAGTTGAAAAGCTTGTGTCCCAGAAGTAACCTAAGAATGGCTGATAAATATCTTTCCTGCAAAAGCCCTGCACAGAGGGTGTGTGAAATGTCCTCTTAAGGTTATCATAATAAGGTACCTATTGGAAATCAAATTTGGGGTGATCTTCTGGTTCAGCTCTAGTGAACTCCTGTTATAGGTAAAATAAAATATTGTCTTACACCCCTTAGAATTTCTTGCCTTTATTTTCTAAGAAAATGATACTTTGTACACTCTAATAGGCTTTACCTAATATATATTCATATATAAAATTTTTCTATGCATATATGTTTATTATTGAAGTACTGTAATTTATATTGTTAAGAATGGTTCCATACAAATATTAAAATATTAGTTTAGCAATATATGTGCCATAAGAGCACCAAGGTCCCACCCTTGTTCAACCCACATTTCCTCCAAAAAATCAGGTGTAGGAATTGACTCTCCAGTTCTATTGTCCTGGTTCGCTTGTTGCTTTGTTACTGTTTATGTTTAAATCACACATATGAGAGACATCACTTCTTTATGAATCACCTTACTCTATATCATCTAGTTCCATCCATAAAGTAGCAAATTGCATGCTTCTCTCCTTTCTTACAGCTTCATGGTATTCTATTGCATATATATATATATATATATATATATATATATATATATATATGTATTATATACACATATATCACAAAATTTTGACTCATTCACCTGTAGTTGAAAATTTGGTTTGTTCCACTATTTAGTCTATTATATTATATTAAACACTACAATGTACAAAGATGTCATGTGTCAATTTGAATTAACATTTTTGCATGAGGGAGGTAGCCATATCAAGAAGTGATATTGTTCAGTCAAATGAGAATTCTAGTTGTACTTTTTAGAAATCCCCATATTATTTTCCATAGACATTGAACCAGGTGACATTCCTGTCTATTGTGACAGAGTATTTGTACCTCACCATAACTCCACCAATACAGATTTTCTGATATCTACTATTTTCAGTGGTATGATGTGGTACCTTATTATTCTTTTTATTTGCATTTCCCTAATTATAATGATAAACACTTTTTCACAAGCCTTTTAGCCACCCACCTGCCTTTTTGGGGGGCAGCATATGTTCATTTCCTTTCTTTATTTTGGAATGAGATTATTATACTTGTGATTGAGCTTTGTGAGAGTGCTTTAAAAATCTTATATTTTAGTCTTGATTTACTATATGTAAACATTTTCTCCCATTTGATAAGGTAATTTTTTATTTTGGTCTGATTTCCTTTTGCTGAGTTGAATCCCACTTGCTTATTTTTGTTTTTGTTAACAGGTTTTATTCACTAGAAAAATACAAATTGTCTGTAACAACCTCCCCTTGTCTTCAGTCACAGCAAGTATAGAATTGCTCTCCTCACACTTCACAGGATGACAAGTGCTCTTTCAGAGCGGAATCCAGATGAGACACACAGAATCTCAGTGCCCAGTTTCCATAGTCATTGCTACTGTGCTAGTCTTCAACTAATTTATGTGTGGACTCAGGAACACTCTCTGGTAAGACAGTGTCTCTGGTCAGACAACTTCTCTTGTCTATTAGAATTTTCTGGACTGTTCATCTTTTATGAGCACTTAATGGTTACCTGAATTCAGCCAACTCATTCCAGAAAAGCTTCAGGACACAGGCCTGCCCTGGCATCAACATGTCTGCTTTCCTTGTACACCTTGCAATTGGATATCAGGATCACCACCCCTCTTATGAAGACAGTTGGGCAGTTGGCAGCCAAGTTAACAGCCTGAGCTTCCAGAACTGCTGCAGATGTCCTGGGCCCAGGTGATAAGGGTGTCTGTTTCCTGTCCAGGCATAATGTTTTCCCTAATTTCATGAACCAAGCATTTACTTTCTTCTTAATGCAACCAGTGACTTCTCAACATTTGTTCACTTTATGCAGTCTGTCTTTGTATTCATCAGATAAAATACAGCCCATTTATCATTACCACTTTCTTTTTTGCCAAAGAATATTCTGTTGTGCTTCCTGGCATTCTGAATGTCCTTCAGCTGCTGTCCCTCATGTTGGCCATAGAGAAGGTGAAAAAGTACTTGTATGTGTTCTAAACTTTCCATAGCTGTGTGACAGTTTAAGGTCTCTCTTTTATATGTCTTTAAAGTTTTTCTTGAATGTTGGGTGACAGACAAATTCTCTTCAGGGAAAAGTCATCATGTTGCACACACATTTTCTCTTTCTCTTTTTATCCATTACTTTTTCTCTTTTTTTTTCTTTGTTAAAATGATCACTTATCAAATTAAATGTATGTAATAATACCTTTTACACAAACTAGACTGTCTGATAAAATGAAGAGATAGTACAGGAGGTAAGGCATTTTCCCTGTATACAGAACACCCTGGTTCAAAGTTTGATTCTTGGTATCACATCCAGGAGTGATCCCTTAACAGAGTCAGAAATAAACCCTGAAAACTCTTGGGTATCACCAAAATAAAGCATAAAGTTGAATGAATAATAACCAGAATTCCTAAATGCTGCTTATATTAAATAATGTGATAATTAGTAATATTTAGTTATCACTATGTAGTTTACAATCTTATGTACTTAAGACAACTATCTTATTTTTTATTTTTCAAAGAAAATTTAAATTTAAATTAAAGGTTTGCACATATATATGTATACATGTAGTGAGATGCTCAGAAAATATTATCTATCAGACCAGAATATATAATATCTTAGAGAACATCAGTATATAAAATTTGGGCTGTGTTGCAACTGTTAAAAAATGCCCACACAAGTATAAAATCATCATACTCATAGGAATATATCCTGTTTTTTATCGCTCATATTAAAATATATATTTTGCAAGACCACATGTATAAGAAAAATAAGAAATTTTTTTTCAAACGGGTTTGAATTCTAATCATACCAGGAAGTTGGTACACGTGTAACCTCCAATAAATTATTGAATTTCCATTGGATTTTTACCACATAGAACAAAAATATTAACCCACAGGATTATATTGACACATTTGTGTGTAAATATATATTTATGATTATTTTTGCTCAGGTATAGATTCAAAAACTTCTTTTAAAATCAGACAGCAAGGAGTCAAAGATATAGTAAGTCAGGCACTGCCACTGCATGTGGTTGGTCCAACCTAATTGAAGACACATACAATCCCCTGCAACCTATATGGTTACCTAAACTTAACAAGAGTTATCTCTGGGAAGAGACCCAGGAATAAGCCTTGATTACCAATGTGTATGGCCTGAGACCATAAAGAACAATAAAAAAAAAATAAAATAAAAACAGATATCTAGAATAAGTACCCAATGGCCAGCAGAGCAACATACCCATTTCCCTGTGATTCTTATCTCACCCATACCTTTTCATCTATCAGAGACATATTGTAGTGGTAGAAAATACAAAGAGAATATGAAGGATCATTATCAAAAATGGGTAGATGAGCAAGTGCAGAGCCTGATGGCAAAACAATTAAATTTCAATAAGGAAATTCTTCTACTCCATTCTGTATTCCTTTTACAACAGAGAGGATGATCCCAGTTCCCATCTCCACTTAGTGTTCTGGATTCTTCTTATCCTGGGATGCAGATGCCCTTTCTGCTAATGATGAATCCTCTTCCTGGGAAGGCCAGTGAGACTTGTTCCTGGAATAAGGCTTCTTTAAAATGCCCCACATGATAAACATAGCTGAATCTCTAATAATGAGACCACTGTCCCATGATCGTGACCTGGTAGCAGGAATGATTTGAACAGAGAGCTAAGAAGAGTGGGGAGCCTCTCTATTAGTTTCACATTACTTGTGCTTCATGGGACAATTATGATGACGTAACTCTGGTTATATTCTTACAGCATATGCCAAGAAAGACTTGTTCTCCTTTTATAAAAAGACAAACAGTTTCTGGAGGGAGATCAAAAGTCAAACTAAACATAGCATTTTTAAATATATATTGTAAATTGTGCAAACAAAACAGTCAAATAAAGTTAAAATAAATTGCAATCACATATCTATCCACATAAAAATTCTCTTTCCTTGAATCAGTACTATTATTATTATTTTTTATTATTTTAAATATGTTTATATTTGGATTTATGCTCACATGTATGCATATGTTTTTCTAGATACTGTAATATAGATTAATTTACTTCTGTTGTCTTAGTATAAATACAAAAATGAATCATATTTAAACTGGATTCAGTTAAAACAACTGTAATTTGAATGAAAGTATATTTTGAATTAACATTAGAGTTACACTATAATGGGAAGAAAACTGTAGAATTAATCATTTCCACACTTTATACATAAATTATGAGAGAATTTTCTCTTTGTTTTGTTTGTGTAAGAAAGGAAGGCTATTCTTTCTTCAAGACAAATACCATACATATCTAGTGGAATCATAGTTTTGTTGGTCTGATTTTCTCTAATATTAGCAAAGAAAAGAAATGATTCTTGGGAGTAAATTATTTTAGTCTATGAAAGTAATAATAAACAAGCAAAGCTGGAGCTAATTGGGCATTTGGTGGAGAATCAATTTAAAATACTACAGAATTAAGTGGGGGAAGAAAACTGAAACATGAAGAAGTGGGTCAATTGAAAGGAACAGAGAAAGTGAAAGGAGTCAGTCTTAGCTGAGAGTCATAATTCAATGCTTCCACGTCTATGCCATAACATGTGTTATGACAACAATCTGCACTCTTTCTCAGCCCAAATGTAATTTACTATACTTCTCAGCCCAACCATCTAGAAAGCATAGTCTGACCTCTATTATACTTCTACATAGATTTTTTCTACCTTCATAATACTCTTTCCTGAAGCCTCCCAACAACAACAACAAAAAAAAAACTGTATTGGACAAAGGAAGAAAGATTTGTGTTTATGCACCATAGGTAATCTGTAGGCTTACTCCACTATATTTTCTATGGATAACTCACTTTGCTTCTTTCCCATAAATAATTGCTGCAGACATTAGGTAAAATAGCCCAGATTAACAGACTTCTGAATTCTAGATACCAGCACCTGATCCTTAAATTTTATATTTCAGGCTTTCATTGTTAGAGATTCTAGTTATTATGCATGTGATAGTATTATAGAATTTGCATTTTACAAGATGAGTAGGTGATTCCAATGAGACACATAATAATTGCACTATATTAACAGTCTCTCTGCAGGTAGATAGGGTAACGTATTGTAATAAATAACAGGATGGTAATATGGTGATGGAGACAGTGTCCAAGGTGAAAGTGAGCTTAAAATGAATTTAGACCTAAAATAATTTAGAAAAAAAGATACACTTCTAATAATATTAACTTATAATAAAAAACCTTTCCTGAATGAAATAGCAGCCCTTCTTTGAACTTTTTACATTCTAGCATAATTCAAATCTTCTAATAGTGCTTGAGGGAAAGTGCTTGGACATACAGAGATGAAAGAATTTCATAGGTAAAAAATTACTGCAACCATTTCTATATCACTTTCAGATGAAAAACTGTGCTAGTTATCTGACACAGTATCCCAGCCACACCTCCTTGTTGTTAGCTGAAAATCAGTCACATGGCTGAAATAATGGTACACTAAATCTTGAATGCAACCCACCTTTTTTTACCTCCTGTTGAATATTTTGAAGGACACATGAAAAAAATAAAAAATGACAATTTTTTTTAGGCCTATTTGTCTTCCATTAACACTAGCTGATGGTTCTTGTGTAAAATGCCCCATCTTTAAAAGGTTTGAATGTTTTATTTGATAAAATCTATGCAATACATTCTTATTTGACAATGTTGCTAAAGGAATCTGTGATAAAATAAGTCTGTGTTTCCTATACATAATCAGTACTTTCGATGGCTAAGTAAATTAATATCAATTCTTTTTCTTTCTGTTTGCTTAACTTCCTTAGGAGCAAAAACAGAAAGTATGTGATTGTTGAAGTATAAAAGAAAGGGCAAGTAAGGAGGAACAGCATAATTTTTTGGTAGATCTATTAGATACTGGCATGAGCAATAGCTAAATTTGGGTCCTGTTAGCATGAGGAAAACATTTCTTTGAAACATTTCCTCTTAGACATATAAGGGCCATGAAAAGTACTGTTCTTTTTTTTATGAAAGAGGTAGAAAATATGGAGAAGTAATCATATGTTTTATTTTTGAGTACTGACTACTTGAACTAAGGTGCTTATATGGTGAAAAATTCTTAGGAATATCAGTTTTATATATATTATAATATATATACTCTTTAGTTATATGCACACATAATTTCTTTATTGGGGAGGGAGGTTTTATTTTAATCTTAGCCTACTGTCTTCTTTCAGAAATCAGTGTCCACCTGAACACCTACCATCTAAAGCAAAATTTTTAGTAAATAATTTAAAAAAAAACCTGAAGTCAAGGCAGCCTAAAATGCACTCAGGGATCATTCCAGTTTCTTTGTGATGTGATGATGTAGTATTACATACCCCTCCTCAATTTAGAGAAAAATTGTTACAACAGAGAAGTTTATAAACCAATTTAGAGAACATATTTTTTAGAAATATATCACAGTATAGTTTTAGAAAGTCGCCATTACCATTGACATCAGCCCTCCCTATTTAATAATAATTAACTGTTCTGTTTTGGATTCCACCTAGAATTCTTAAAATATTAATTTATGACATTATAACCTCAAGACACATGTTGTCTCTTTCAATACTCTGATTATTTTCTAAAGAATTTTAGGGACTTCAGTGGTGGTGGAAGCTGTAAGGCATCTGCCTTGCATGCACTAGCCTAGGACTAAACACAGTTTGATCAGCGGGCATCCCATATGGTCCCCCAAGCAGGGAGCGATTTCTGAGAGCATAGCTAGGAGTAACCCCTGAGCATCATTGGGTATAGCCCCAAACCCCCCCCTCAATTTTTATTCAGTGTGGCTGGAACAAAAAATAGTAGAACAGGCATGGCACTCTCCTGGGATACAGCAGATCCAAGTACAATTTCTAGCACCCTCTATGCCCTCCTTCCCACAAGTCCCACCAGGTGGCAAACCCTGAGCACTGAGGCAGGAGTCCTGAGGACTGCCAAATGTGGTATCAATATATATATTTCATTCTTTTTTTCTCTTTCTTTTTTATCTTTATCCTTTTTTTGTAAATTAAAATAGTTTTATTGCAACATATTTAGAAAGATGTGTAAAGAGAAAGATGAGAAACGTGTGTCTTAAGAGAAAAATTTAGGCTTCTTCAAAGGAAAAATAGGAAAATTTAAAAACAAAGCAAGTCAAGTTTATGTTCAAGTGAAAACAGGGGCTTCTAGAATAAGACTTTTCTCCTGGTTCTAATCCCTTTTTCTTTTAATATGTTAGATTCTTATTTGGAACAGCACTAACCTGGACATTAATAAAAGGGGCCATGAAAACTTTCTTTACTCTGAAAATTGTTTTATTGGATGGGTCTACCCTAAATACCAATATGAACATTAAATTTTCTTTATTTCAAAATGCAAGAAAATTTCTCATATAGCATTTGGAATGGGTTAAAAGAAGTAATTGCTGGCTGTGAGAAAAGAATGAGCATAAAAATCAATTTTGGGGGCCAGGGTGACATACAATAATAGAGGGTTCACCCTTGCATGCGGCTTGACATAGGATGGACATGGGTTCTATTCCTCGCATTCCAAATGATTCCTGAGCCCAGGAAGGAATAATTCTGAGGCAGAGCCAGGTGTAACCAACTCGTGTCGCCGGGTGTGGCCAGCAAAATGCAATATTTTTGAAGGAGAACATTTCCAGTGCAGGCCAAACCTCTGAGGGGTGTGTCTAGGGATTGTTGATGAATTACTTTCTCTTACTGTGTTGGGAGCCAGATCCTTTGATATTAGCTTAGCATAAGTACAGCCTCATTTTGCCTCGGACAGACATTTTATCTCAGCTTTGCCCTTAATCTGAACTCAAGATGTGTTCCCTGCCAAATGGGCAGGGACGTAGACGCACGAACTGCCCTGCAAGAATTTTGACCACACAGGAAGGCTTATTAATATATTTAACTACAGTATGTGCTGCAGGAAGGTATGCTGGCAGTAGCATTGTAATTTTTTATGAATACATATAGAGATTGGCATGTCTCATGTAACAACCCGTTATGAAATCTCCCCACTATTGTTCACTTTCTATAAAAGCCACCAGCTTCGCTTGAAATAAAATTGACACCTTGATCAGCATCCTTTTCTTGGTGTCCCCTTTTTTTCCTCAGCCTTCTTTCTTTCAGGTAAGAGTCCTTTCCACGTCCACGAATAACTGAGAGCCATGGGCTGGCTCACTTCTGTGAACCAAATCTGCAGTCTGAATAAAAATATAATCACACTTGAGTAAGGAAAGTTACTTATATTCTACTCCCATATGATTCAGCTATACCACTCCTAGGAATATACCCAGGGAACACAAAAATACAATACAAAAATCCCTTCCTCACACCTATATTTATTGCAGCACTATTTACAATAGCCTGACTCTGGAAACAACCAAGATGCCCTTCAACAGATGAGTCGCTAAAGAAACTGTGGTACATATACACAATGGAATACTATGCAGCCGTCAGAAGAGATGAAGTCATGAAATTTTTCTATACATGGATGTACATAGAATCTATTACGCTGAGTGAAATAAGTCAGAGGGAGAGAGAAAGACACAGAATAGTTTCACACACCTATGGATTTTAAGAAAAATGAAAGACATTTTTAGCAGAATCTCAGAGACAAGAGAGATGAGGGCTGGTAGGTGCAGCTCATGACATGAAGCTCACCACATAGAGTGATGAGTGCAGTTAGAGAAATAACTACCCTGAGAACTATTATAAAAATGTGAATGAATGAGGGAAGTAGAAAACCTGTCTCGAGTACAGGTGTGGGGTGGGGTGGGGGAGGAGGGAGATCTGGGAAATTGGTGGTGGGAATCTTGCACTTGTGAAGGGGGTTGTTCTTTACATGACTGTAATCATACAACTGCAATCATGTTTGTAATCACAGGTTTAAATAAAGATAATTTAAAAAATAGAATGTTGACTGTAACTATTTCTGTTCCATAGGTTATAATCCTTAATTCTATACAAAGATGATTTGGATAAATTTTACTCCTTGCATATCTTTTATTTCACTTATTAATAAAATTGCTAAATTTTCATCATTATTAAAGACTAGTTATCCTAAATTGCCACATATGATAATAGCCACGAATTTCTGCTTCAGTGAGGAAATGGTGACATTCTATTCAGTTAGTGAAATGGGCAAATGTTGCTGAAGCTTTTTTCCATAAATAAAGCAGACAGTTTTCAACAATAATATATTTTTAGAATCAAACTTCACAAAGTCTTTCCCCTATTTACAAGATATCTAGTAGCTTGACATCCTCTCTACCTAGAGTAAAGTTTTACAACATGGACCTCATAAAATTTGTAATGTTGTACAAAATAATAGACAAATTTATGGCAATTTTATGTCAGCTACTAACTTTTGAGTAGCTAAGGAATTTACCAAAGATTTAGTACACTTTCCTTGGTCTCCATCTTCACTGCCATTCTTCTCATTTTCAATCCAGTAGAATTCTCTTTAGTGACATTGAAACATTTCATCTCCATTTATATCCCATTAGTCATTAGTGATTTTTATGTTCCCACGGCACTTTTCCCCACCTTCCCCATCACAACAGTTTAATTAGCATGCCACAGCATTTAATTACCTTTGAACACATCTGCACTTCCCATCATACTTTGAGCATATGAAATTCTGATGAGATGTGTCACCTGGTTGGTATTCCTTGGTCCCAACTGTGTTTGAAACACGGAGCATATATTTTGTTGCTTTTTTCTCAATAAGGCAGAGGTGTATGAGGACAGCATCAAAGTAGTTTGAATCATGATGTGGCTTGAGGACACTCCATAGCCTACAATGTAAAGGAACTCTGTGTCAGAACCTGAGATAGTCTTTGTTTTAATTTGCTCTTTGCCATTAACATTTAAATAATATGTAAGGCCTCTGGCTGCTATAGTAGTGTGGGTCACACTCTTCCATGCCACAGACCTTCAAAATTCCAAGTCAGCATCCTGAATGGAGACCTCCTAGCCTTCTCTCAAAGCAAATGGAACAAAGTCTTGATATTTACTGAAAAGTCTTTTCTTTAAATTTCAAGTCCAAAATTATTATAAAATAATATAAGAGAACAGAATAAAATTTCAAAACTTCCTGAGGTGGCCTCATTTGTACCAGATGGCTTCCACTTATTTACTAAGACATAAATGGGTATTGAGGAAAATTATTTAAGTGATTCCTTATGGTTATATAAGGTCATATAAAATAATATTCCTCATTGCACAATTATGAAGTTTTTTTGTTGACATTTGTTGCCCTCTAAAATTGGGGGGGCATGTACAAATAAAATTTTCACATGAATTTCTTGATTTCAATTTTTTCTTTACTAGTCATATCAAAAGAATCAAAGTTGAGATGATTGACTTAATTATTTCTGTTTTTTCTTTTCTCTCTTGGTTTTGGCACACAATCAATGATATGCAGGAGCCACTCATGGCTCTTTGCTTAGAGACCATAGAGTACTGAGGAAATAAAGAACTATTAAAAAAGAGTGAACCTAGGCACTATGATACAAAACTTGATCTCAGCCCTTGGAGCTATTGCTTTAGCCCCTCAATTATTTTCTCATGACAACTTACAGTTAAAGAAGAAAACTAATTGCAGTTCTTGAGGATTTAGGGATTTGCAGTCATGAAAGAAGGAGTGTTTCTGATGAATATTTACTTCATATCTTTCCCTGAAGGAAAGATTGTAACAAATGGAAAAAGACCTGGGAGTATTGCGTAGAAGAAAATGATCTACACTCATATGAGTGGATAATCACTGTGTATTTAACCCCATTATAGATATACTGTATAATTAATCTCATATCATTTTCACACTGTTGAATTAAAATGATTTTCCCATTTCACTTTTCATCTAATAACAAAGTGAATGATTTATTTCTCTCTTAACCTATTTCACCGGTATGAAAACTCGATAGGCAAGGTAATTTTTTTCTGAGTTTTAGTTAATGAAATATCACATACACCTATGACACTGTCATAATACATAAAATATGCTTAATAAATAAGTTATATCTACCTTGTGAGAAAAATAAAGTTTATAATTGAATCCAAATTACAATTCAAGATAGTCATACAATTAGAACTTTAAACTTTAGGTTTTATTTCTAAGACCCAATCCCTTTTTAAAATATATTTAAATTTACTACACAAGAGTATAGGTACTAATACATTTTAGGATACAACTAACTTACTAGGCCCAAGAATAAATTCCTATTTCACTCAACCTCTATTCACTGTTTCCTTTCAGTTCACTGTCCCATCCAAACATGAGCAACCTTTGATAATCTCAATACTAAAGCCTACTCTGCATTGTAGTATGCTACAAAATAGTTCCTAATAAAAAAATTTCTTTCCTATCAAGTAGATATTTTGTGAGATATTTAATCAAGCAATGCTATTTGTTTTTAATTACAGAAATTTAAAGAAATAAGTATCTGATTATCAATATATAAAATAAATTCAAATATAGGTATAAAACCAATGTAGTTGATTGCCACAGAGTTACAGTATTTGGATACCTCACTTTTACTGTCAATCTATTTGAGTTAAAACCCTGGTTTAAATATATATTAAATGTGTGATCTTACGTTAGTGGTGGGTATGTCATGGTAATATTGAACTCCTAAAATTTATACTATTTACACTTTTGTAAACCATTGTTACCTTAATTAAAACCAACAACAACCACCAAATGTTTGACCTTGAACTTGCTATATAAAGCATGAGCATCTCAGTTTTCCTAGATTAATATTAAATAAATGTTTTTCATAAACTCGATAGTTGATAAAATGAAAGAAATTGTTTAGTACACTACCTGAAACATAGTAAGTGGTCAATAACATTCTTTTCATTTTCCCCTATATAACTCAAGAGTCTTTGCTTGGTTTATTTACCTTTCATTTTGTTTCTCTATATCTTACACTTGATTCCAATTGAGTGAGATCATCCTATATTTGTCATTTTTCTTCTCACTTCTTTTAGTTAATATGAGCTCCTCCAGCTCATGCCTCATTGCAGAAAATCAGTTTTATTCTTTTCTTATAGCTGAATTTTCTAATGACTTATATTTCTTAATTTTTTCTTATTCTGTGTGCAGTCTTCTTTACCTACTCAAAACTTGTTGAGTACTTTGTTTTTTTTTAATATGATAACACTCATTCTGAACTTAGTCAAGTCATTAAAAAAATGGAATTTTATACAATCTAGAATTTTTGGGCCACACCCAATGAAGCTCGGGATACTCCTGGCTATGCATTCAGAAATTGTACCTGGCTTGGGGGACCATATGCGTGCCAGGGATCAATCCCAGGTCCGTCCTGCGTCAGCAGTGTGCAAGGCAAACGCACTACTGCTGTGCTATCACTTCGGCCCAACACATCATTTTTATGTTGCTGGTGGACGAATATTATATATATATATATATATATATATATATATATATATATATATATATATATATATATATATATATATACCACTTTTGACGAGGTATTCTTGTTTTTTTTTTTCTTCTTTGGTGGAGAGGGCCTCTCACACAACACTCAGAAGATCTGATAGATATATTTAGAGATATTGGGCTTATATAATTCTATAGTTCAGTGCTAGAACCTAAAACTTGAAAGAATTATGAGTTATGCAGTGTTGGGGACTATAGAGGCCACCCTGCAGTTTTTGGGGCCTTCAGAACTAAACCAGTTGTTGCTGGAGGTGAGACATACAGTAATAGAGTTGGTTCTAATTTGGACCAAGTGATTTTTTTTTTTTTTTTGCCATTACAGGTAAACAATCTCCCTAGCCCTCGAATAGTATTTAAAGGGTTTGTATTTTCTCTAATGAAATAAGAATTTTAGACAAGAAGAATATCTTTGGCAACTTTTCAGTTACCAAAATGTCATATATTTCTAATTAAACAGTCAGAAAAATATGCCAAATAATATAAGTATAAAAAATTAAATATTAGGTGGCTAACCACAGTTTGGAATAAAATCTTCAGAAACTGTGGATGATAGATTTTTTCTTTTTATTAACTTTATTAACTTTTTATTAACTTTCAAAGAAAATATACACAATTTACTGTGTACATATAAATGTGCCTATGTCAGTTTTAGTATTTTATATGTTTCATTTTTTTCTTCAATGTACAATAGCAACTGGTCAGCTTGGAGAAAAAAAATCTGCTAAATGCAAACAGAAATGCTGAGCCTGTTGAAACACAGACATTGTTCTGTTCAATGCACTTTTGTTACTTTTTTCTGAAAAGAGTAATTTATAATAAAAGCTGTATAAACCTAAATATGTCCCCAAAGTTAAGTTCTTGGTTGGTCTTAAATGTTCTAAAAATGGCCTCTATGTGACATTTTTGCCCCACTTGTCAATTTCTTTCTTATATGGTTTCAGCAGTTTGAGAGGTGGGATACTGCTGCCAGGCACTTTTAAGCAAGTTTGAAGATTTAAACTTCTTTTTCCTGCTGTTTTAGTTTATCCTCACTATTTCTAAAAGTATCAGCCAGGATAGAGATGTTCATTAGCCACTTGAATCTGACTACACACACAGTAGAGATTTGAACCCAGGAATACTACATGATCAACATGTAAACTCAAATGTATTTACATTTATCAAGTGATTACATGTACATCTAAGTATGATAAAGGTTAATGTCCTATAAGTGGAAATTTAGTTTCTGTGACACTGTGACCCATTAGCCCCCTTTATCACGGAGAGCAGAGAACCAAATGGTAGCTTCTCTAGGGGTGAAGTTTTGGCAATTAGTTATATCTGTGACTGCCTAATTGCAGGTGCAACCCAGCTGGTTAGTCAACAATTTGTTAATGTTTGATACATAGCACACTAAGTACTTTAGCAATTAGAGACCTGATATAACAATTAATTAAAACCACAAATTAAGTCAGGCAAAAATGTCATTAAGTTTAAAGATTCGTTGCACAATTATTGCTAAAGAAAAGTTAAAAAAAACTCCAATGAGAAATCACCTCTATAGTTCAACATAAAGAACTTTGTAACAAGGTGTCTTATTTTGCAAACCTTATGAAGGATTACTGGCATATTGCAAAATCATTTGCTGATAATCAGCGTAAAACTTTAAAACAATTAAAAATTCTCGATCACCTGGAGTCAAGTTCAAGCTGGTTCCTGCATTCTTTAGTTAGATATTTATTAAGGAGCCCTTCCATTCTTCACACTTGCCCTATCCAACAACCTTAAATTTTATGGCTCTTTGAAAAGAAATGTTTTTTATTTGTTTGTTTGTTTGTTTGTTTGTTTGTTTTTGAGTCACATCCGGCAGAGCTCGGGGGTTACTCATGGCTCCATTCTCAGAAATCATTCCTGGCAGGCTCGGGGACCATATGGGATGCTGGGATTCGAACCAGTGACCTTCTGCATGAAAGGCAAACACCTTACCTCCATGCCATCTCTTCGGCCCCTATATGAGTAATTCTTTAAAAATGTTAGAAACCCACTCTTTTTGGGAGGGAAAGAAAAGGGAAACAACACTGGGCTGCACTCAGGTATCACTCCTGGTGGGTTCAGGGGACCATATGTGATGGAATCTAGGTCTTCCTGGAGTAAGACAAGCATCCTTACTCAGACCTGAAGGGGCCTCTCTTGTTTAAAGTAGAAATATTGAGGTTTGGGGGCTGGAGAAAGCACAGTGAGGTGGGTGCTTGATTTCATGAGGCCTCAAGAAAAATTAAAATATGTATCTGAACTATAAAATTTTTGTGTATGTTGAGTTTAGACAAATGTCTATTTCACTGTATTTTTCCTTCCAGCCTATGCTGATTTTCCTTTACAAGATTTTTAAATGATATCCCTTCCTGCACTTTCTCACTCCATAGGTTTATGTCCACTTTCATTACAGGAGTTTCCTCTTTTTCCTTTTGTTTTTCTCAGTGAGAGAGGACTCTCGGCATTGTATCTATGTTGCCTACCATAGGCTGTGTGGCTCAGCACAAGAATAACAGACCTATCTTCTGTGTATAACAATTATCCTTTTAGCATTATTTGGTAGATTTTGTTGGCAGAACATTCACTTCACCCATTCCATAAACAATGAAGATGGACAGAAACAAAGGTAATTGAGCAGAACTATAAGACATGTACAGTATCCTGGTGCATGCTTTTAATTCAAGAAAATAAACAACATGAAAATATATAAACTCATCAAAAATGGAATGAAAAACTGAACAGAAAGTTCATCAAAGAGACACATAGTTTGTCAATCAACAAGTAAATATGCTCATTTGGGGTATTTATGGGTGAATGCAAATCAAAATAGTAATAAAATGCCACCTAACACTTGTAAGATTTGTCTACATTAAAAAGATCAAAAATAAGAATCATGAGTGTGAAGTGGAGATAAAGAAAGCCTTACTTATTGTTGGTGATTATGTGAATTGGCTTAACTCCTAAGGTAAACATCCTAGAGATAGCTCGAAGTAATAAAAATAACTCTCCTTTATACAATTCAACACACTACTATTCACTCTCTTTGGAAAACAAAAAAAAAATATTGATTTGGAAAGATATATGCACATCTCTATTCACTGCTGAAAAATTTACTATAACCAAAATAGGAAACAAACCAGGTGACAGATGCCTGGATTAAAAAGATGTGCCATGTACATACAATGGGATACAACTTGTTTACAAGAAAAAAAAAAGAGCGCTTGCTTATTGCAACAATATGGTTGGAATTAGATGGAGGTCAAGCTAACTGAAATGTCAGGACAAAAATAAATATCAAATAATATCATTAATATACAGATATAGATAAGCAAAGAACAGCAACAGGAAAAAACGAAAAGAAATCTAGTGTCAGATGGGAAAAGCTGGACAGAAGGAAGAGGTAATAAACCCAGGTGGGGCTCAATGACTCTGGCAGAAAGATAACAGTATTTGGTTGTGGTTGTGATGAGGTAGCATATACTTTGTAAACATACATGATTCTACACCCAAAATACAGTTAACCATGTAAAATAATGCAATTTCAATTACAAACAATTAGTAGTAATATTTTACAACTGGCGTACAGACTCACTATGGAGATGAAAATACAAAATCATAGTTATTTTTTTCCAAGGATCTCTTTGAATGTTAGAAAAAACTAAGAAAAAAATTAGCCCAGGGTAAAAAGGAAAACCAAAAATGGTTAGCAGTGAACATAATCAAGAAAACTAGTCCAGAGTAAAAAGGAAAATCAAAAAAAGTTTAGCAGTGAACATAATCAAGAAACCACAAGGTGGGATCTTGGAATATCTTAATAATACAATGACCTGCCTTGCAAGCATGATAATGTGAGTTTGATCCTTGGTGCGATTTACATATAAAATATGTGAATGAGGGGCCGGGCGGTGGCACTAGAGGTAAGGTGCCTGCCTTGCCTGCGCTAGCCTTGGACGAACCGCAGTTCGATCCCCCGGCATCCCATATGGTCCCCCAAGCCAGGAGCGACTTCTGAGCGCATAGCCAGGAGTAACCCCTGAGCGTCACCGGGTGTGGCCCAAAAACCAAAAAAAAAAAAATATATGTGAATGAAATACTGAAAAAATATTTGTTGGTTCTGAAAGATGGGACCATAACACCACTATAGTGTCCTGTCATTGGTACAGTAAAACCAATTATAAGCAGGAACCACTACTAAAAGCACATGAGTGAGTGTCACAGCAACACTTGGCAAGAACTAGAACCAGAATGTGTACCCACAAACACCACAACTGAAAAAATAAAAATTTCAATTCAGGATAAGATTTCATATTAAAATGTGCAACCTTCCCAGTGGGCACCATGGCCAAGTATGTGTTGAGATATGCATACTCAATCATTGAAAAGAGATATGTGGTCCCCAGCAAACACCAACACCAAGTGTAAATACCAGCATCAAGCACATGTACCACCTTTGGCCATTGATATATCAACAAAGAAAAGGGAAGTGAGGAGAAAAGATTTAAAAAAATAACAAAATCATAATATAACATTGCCTTTTTTACCCTCTTTTAAATAACTTGTTATAGAAGAGAGGGGTTCCTATTTCTACTCTTGGATTAGTGTGATGATTTAAAATAGGGCACCTAACACTGGGTAAATACAATAAATAGCAGTTGATTAGCTACATGTAGTTTCAGCCCAAGGGAATGAAAATATACCATGCAAGATCATGCTGAAGCTGCATTCAAAAAAGGCACAGAGATTAAACAGGGTTGCTAGGATGCACCTTTGGAGTTACAAGAGGGTGAGATGAAGAATGGTTCTATGTTTGTGTGTGTGTGTGTGTGTGTGTGTGTGTGTGTGTGTTTTGGCTGGGGGCACAATTGGTGACACTCAGGGGTTACTCATGGACATGCACTCAGAAATCGCTCCTGTCTTGTGGACCATATGGGACACTGGGGGATCAAACCGCAGTCCATCCTAGGCTAGTGCATGCAAGGCAGATGCCTTACAGCTTGCGCCACTGCTCCGGCCCCTGAAGAATGGTTCGTGAGAAAGTAGTTGACTTATTTGAACAATCAACAGACTGGTGATAAATTGAAGTTGTCTAATACAGTATAGACAGACACTGTGACTGGAGCCCATGAGAAAGACGGGTGTTTGCTCAGGTGACCTTAGCACTGGAACACAGTGGATAGGAAATTATGGTTAGGCCATATGAGACTGATTCTATAAGAGCCACATTAAATTTATTTATCTATTTATTTGTTTGTTTATTGGAGGGCACATCTGGCAGTCCTCAGGGGTTGCTTCAGGCTCTGCATTCAGAAATTACTCCTGACAGGCTTGGGGGCCCATCTAGGATGCTGGGATCAAACCCAGGTTGGCCAGATGTATGGCAAATGCCCCCCCACACACACACACAGTGTTATCACTTCAGCCCCAGAGGAACATTTTAGACTGAATCTTAAAATCTATAATACCACATAGATTTGTAGTATGTCAGTAAGAAAGAATAATAATACTTTTTTTTTCTTTACAGGAGCTGTTACAACATTTGATAGGAATTTTGATGAGAAAGAACCTTCTTCCCCCCTCACCCCAATTCCTAGGACTGTCTATTAATTCTGGTAACATTTTAATTTTCTTTCTTATGCCACACCTGGTTGGCTTATTCCTAGTTTGTGCTCTGAATCGCTTCTGGTTGTGCTCTGGGGGAAACACAAACCAGGCCAGCCATCCTACTGGCTGTACTATCTCTCCAATTCTTTGAAATTGTTTTAAATTAACCATATTTGGAAATTCTTAATTGGAAAATTACTGTTTCAAAATATATTTGAGGAGGTTTGAGTGAAGAAAGATTAAATACATACTAGGAGTCAGTTGTGGCCTTGCTAAGCATTAGGGAGCTTTATATTTTTATAAAATAACAACCTGATTTCTTGTGTTTTACCTCTTTTATTTTGATAGCAGCAGCAGTGTTGACATTCCAGTGACATTAATATAGCATTTCCAATGATACCGAGTAACACAGGTCCCTACGTTGACACAATAATGGTTCCTGTGGGTTTGCTACTACATATATGAAAGTATAGGAGACATTTCATTGACATCACAGCAATAATGGAAAAAGATAGTAATAGCTCCTTTGTTGTTGTTACTATGGTGGTGGACATGCAGGTGGCACCTATATTGCCTCTGCAGCAGAACATATACTAATACTTAAGATAAACTCATAAAAATGTATACATATGTAAAACATAAATATGTGCTTTTAAAATATATTTTACAATGCCTTCAAATTATACTGATTAATATAAACTTTTGTAAATTTTATTATAAGTTTCTATAATGCATACCTGTATATTGTAAAGTTTTTTATTTGCAAATATTTTTTTACTATTAAATTTGCTTCATTTACTATTTTAAAGCTTAGCACACTGGAATGTCATTGTGTTAGGCAGAATTGAAATTATTTTTATTCCTAGGGGCCGGAGTGATAGAGCAGCA
Organism: Suncus etruscus; assembly: GCF_024139225.1. Classification (NCBI taxonomy): domain Eukaryota; kingdom Metazoa; phylum Chordata; class Mammalia; order Eulipotyphla; family Soricidae; genus Suncus; species Suncus etruscus. The sequence continues at coordinate 57,331,783 of NC_064861.1, forward strand.
GTAGCCTTGCATGCTGTAGACCCAGTTCAGACCTGAATTTAATTCCCAGCATCCCATATGATCTCCGAATGCCAGGAGTTATTTCTGAGTGTAAAGCCTCAAAACCTTTGAGAGTCACTGGGTGTGGCTTAAAAATCAAAAATAAATTAAAAGATAAAATTATTTTTGTTGTTTTTATTTTTTTTTTTATTTTTCTTATTTGCTTTTGGGCAACATCTCTAACTTTACTTACGGCTTATTTCTGACTCTGCTCTCAGGATCACACCTGGTGGGGTGCAGGGGTCCTAGGGATTGGGTCTGGGTCAATCATGTAACAGGCAAATGCCCCACCCACTGTATTTTTCTTTGACCCCAGAATTATTTGCTTAAATCTCAAAATGGTGCTTAGGAGACTTGGGAACCCTCTGGTTTGTGGTCAACCTGGTAAACCAGGTTTATGGTTCGATGTAAAGGTAGGCCTGCACATGCATTGTGCTGGGTTTCATGGTTCTAGAATTATTTGGAGACACACCACAGGTTCTAGATTGGGGGTCACATACAGTAATGCTTAGGGGACCATGTGGTACTGGGAGTCAAACCTTGGTTTGGTGTATGGAAGATATGTGCTTTAATCAAGATATCCAAGCCCTGGTAGTCAAATATTTGGGATGGCTTCCAAGTCTGCTGGTTCTTGAGCTATACATACTGTATGTAATTCCCATTGCCTAGTTGTGAGAATCTATGCATATGATGGACTATTAGTCATGTGATATGATTATTTGTATGTCAAAGTGAGTGGATTAGGTAGCCACAATTAAGATATATAGATATTAGTGGTTTTAAATTAAACAAAGTGAAGACTATTCAATCAGGACCTGAGAATCAGGTGAAAGCCTATCAAGAGAAGAATTGGGCTTTAACTAAGGAAATTCTGGAGCTGACTGAAGAAGATGCCATGTGGGGAGTAGGAAGTAATGATTTAAGAACAGCTTCTAGGAGCAAAGAGTGGTCCTGAATCACAGCCCATGAGGTAAAAAGAGAGTTGCAACAGAACAGAATCCTACAACAGAACTGAATCTTGCTAATAACATATAAAAGTGGAATATATGCCCAAGATACAGAGAGAAATGATATAGTCAAGACTACCTTATTTTCAGCTTTATTAAACCCTGAAATATAGCAGCAGACAACTATTGCCACCTTCAGAAACTGTGGATACTGAATGGAATGACTTTAGGTTCATAAATTTGAAGTAATAGTACAAAGTAACTGAAAATTATCACCATTTTAAAATATTAAATAGAACCTATAATTCTTTATTACAATTATTTAGCTTTTGAGGCATTTTCTCTCTACTTTAATTGCACTTTGTCTGGGGTTTTATTTTTAATGATTGAGGTCACCAAATATATAATTATGTATTCTTCAAAATTAGCACAATTGTCTATGAGAAGTGCTTCAAAACCATTTCAATTATAATTTAAGACCAAAATCTGTAGATGAAAATTGTTCATAAACCTATGGTATTCTAATAATTTATATGTATATTTTTATTTTATGAAGTTACATGTTAATCATAGAAAATTCAAAGTAAAGAAAATGATTAATAATTAAATCATGTTAGGGCTAGAGATATAGGCCAGCAGATTTCCATCGTTTGTTACACCCCACTCAGGAAGGGCACACATCAGAAGTGTTGCACTCCTGAAAAAGAATTATTTGCCAAAAAGGCCTGCTTAGAGCAGTCAAAATCAGTTGACCCTTTGCGTGGATTGTTTGACTATAATTCTAAACGTGGCTGTAACTATCTCTCTCTTTATTTTTGACCATTATTAGAAATCAGGCCTCAATATTTCTTTCTAACAAAGAAGCACAGTATCAAATCCAGCCAAAAGTCTCCCGCTGACCAGCTCTCTGTGATCTCTGCTACCTTGGCGCCAAGATCATCTTTTTTCCAAAACTTAGCTCATGAGTAAAGCAATTTTCAGTTTTCCCCAAAACTCTAAAACATTTCTCTCTCTTCCCACTTCCCTGAAAATTACCTGCTTTCTCTTGCTTACCCAAAACAAAGCTAACCCACAACAGAAACTTCTTTTCACCTTCAGTATTGGTTCTTTAATATGCAGATTTTAGCCATGGCCTTTCATTCTGTTTCCCTGACCAACTCCCACTTTCTTTGATCTCCAAAATTACACCCTGCATTCCAGAGCTTACCCCTTAAAAGTTACCCAGCTCAAAAAATAAATTTGTCTTCGTCTTTCTAGACCCAAGTCCCCATGTATTGTGTGTGGTAATTCATTTCTACAAAATTGTTCCGTCTTTTCACCATTTTGTGTTCCCACTCTCTCCCCATGAAGGTTTCCCGGACTCCACGAAGAACCCGCTTAGAGGCGCTGGCATCTGCAGCAATCGTTGGCATCCTGTAAGATCTTCTCAAGCTCACCAGGAGTCATCCCTTAGATGACAGAGCTAGAAGTAAGCTCTGAGTGCTGCAGAGTATGGGCCCCAAACAAACAATTTATAATAAGAATAATGTTACTTTTCATATCCATCAGTTCAGGTCTGTGAATATGAAGAACTAAAATTGTTTTGATATGAGATTCAAGATTTGCCTATCAGGGTCAATAAACAAAGTGTGGGGAGGGAGAGATAGTAAAGTATACTTTCCTTGAATGCAGAAGCCCTGGTCAAACTCTGGTACCACATATAGTACCCTAAGAACTGCTAGTGTTAACCTTGAATAGAGTTAGCCCTGAGCACTGCATGGTGTGAATTTACCCTCCTCAAAAATAACCAAACACCCAACAGAGTGGAGATGATTTCAGTTTCACAAATATGTCTGGACATTTAGATTATAAAATTAAGTTTTTTTAAAATTTAGATAGGTGAGCCCTACCTATCTCTAAATAACCCCTTTTTTTGGGAAAACTTGTTGAGTCTTGTCTAGATGTAATCAGGGGTTATTCCTAATTCTGAACTCAAGAAGTACTCCTGGTTGTGCTCAGGAGACCATATAGGATGTCAGTGATAGAACACAGGTCAGCTATATACAAAACAAAAACCCTATCCTTGTTCTATTTCCCTGTCCCTTTTAGAATTTTTTTAAATTTACTTGTTCATACTTCAGCCAGATTTATTGTTTTGTTTATTTGTTCATATATAAAAATCAAAATAAGTTGAGAAAAAGACAAATAAAACTGAATAAGTAGAAATAAAGTGCTATGAAGTAGTCAAAGGGTAAAGAGGAATAAAAAATGTCAAATAATGCTTCTCAAGCTAATACATGTATACATTACTAATGCACATAAACTGCAGCTATACTAATTCATAACTCTAGTATAATATAATCCTTTGTTATTTTGAATAAGAGAGCAGGATAAATGTAAGCATAAAAGGATGAAGCTCATGAGTAGAAAATAAAAGGCTTGAGTGAATAGTTAAAAAAAATGGCTTAGTTTGGACCACGCGAACGGCCCTAGCCACCCCCCAGCCTGGTTTTCTCAGTCTGCTTCAGGTAAAGAAGCCCCGCCCACCCACGATGAACCACCCTAGTCACCTCTGCCTGGTTTTTCCCTGCCTACCTCAAATAGGAAAGCCCCACCCACTCACACTATCAAGTTCGCACGAATATAGCCTAACACAACATGTAGGTCTAGCCAGCTCAGACCTAAAACCCAAATTTCTTAAGTAATTAAGAGCCCATAAAATTGGAAGCAAAATACCAAACAAGCCAAAAATACCTATATCAAACAAGGCAGGTGACAAAAGCACACTATAATCAAAAGGCCCTGCAAACCAGGCAACACCAAGAATTGCAAAGAAATATGGGTAGACCAAAGAATACCCTAACATCTGGAGATATGGAAGGAAACACAAACAAGTTTCCAAGTCCACCAAAACGAACAGATCCAAGAGATGAAGATCTGAAAACAACCATGAAAAAAATGCAAATCATGGTAAATATAATGAAAGAAGCACTAGCCAGCGAGTACAAGAAAACCATGGATGAAAAAAAAACAACCAACTAAGAGAAGAACTGCTACAGAATATGAGAAATTCCATACAAATGGGATTTAAGGAAATAATAATGTAAAAAAGCTATACGAGTAGAATCTCACAGCTGGAAAAGCATATAGAACAACTCGAAGAAAAACTGCAATCAAAAACCGTCCAGGAAACCAACAAGGAAATAAAAGGCAAAGCACTGGAAGAGAAAGTCCAGTTCTTAATAAACAAAGATAAAAGAAATAATCTAAGAATTGTAGGTATACTAGAAGGGGAAGAAACAGGGAAAGGGGAAGAACAAATGGTCAGGGAAATAATACCAGAAAATTTTCCAACCCTCTGGAAAGAGACCTCGATGCAATTCCAGGAAGTAAAAAGAGTCCCTAATAAAATAAACCCTAATAAGCCAACACAAAGACATATAGTAATCCAAATGGCAAAAAACAAGGAGAAAGATTAACTCTTAAAAGTCATAAGGGAGTAAAAAACAACCTCAAGTACAAAGGAAGGGACATAAGAATCAAAACAGATCTCCTATTTGAAACAATTCAAGCAAGAAGACAGTGGAATGACATATTTAAATGACTGAATGAAAGAAATTTCCAACCTAGGGTCCAATACCCAGCAAAACTCTCATTTATATGGGAAGGAAGACTAAAAACATTCTCAAATAAAAACGATATAGCAATATTTGTGCAAACAAAACCAATTTTAAATGACCTACTCAGAGATGAATTACACAATCCAAATTCCTGATTGTAACAGCAACAACAACCCTACACAACAGTCCTCTCTGTCAATAATCTCCCTAAATGTTAATGGTCTAAACTCTCCCATTAAAAGACATATACTAGAGACCTGGATTAGAAAACATAAACCGGACTTCTGCTGCTTGCAAGAAACACATCTACTAATGCAGGACAGGCACAGACTTAGAATAAAAGGATGGAAATCAATTATTCAGGCCAATGGAAAACAAAAAAGAGCAGGGATGTCCATCCTAATAACAGACCAAATTGCATTCAACCTCAAGAAAGTGATCAGAGACAAGGAAGGTCACTACATACTGATCAGGGGAATAATAGATCAAGAAGTACTAACCCTGGTAAATATTTATGCACCTAATGTAGACTCAGCAAAATATGTGAGGCAATTACTCACAAAACTGGAGAAACACATGAAGGGAAATGTGATAGTAGTAGGGGATCTCAATACTCCACTATCACCACTGGATAGATCCAGCAGACAGAAAAATAGCAAAGTAATAAGAGCCCTAAATGAAAAATTAGAAGATCTAGGGCTAGTAGACTTATATAGGGCCCTCCACTCCCAAAAAGCAGAATACACATTCTTCTCAAGCCCACATGGAACCTTCTCCAGAATAGACCATGATTTAGGATATAAATCTAACTTATATAAAACCACAAGTGTAAGGATCATCAGAAGCACCCTATCAGATCGTTATGCAACAGAAGTCAAAATTGATTGTAAGAAGGAACAATGGAGAAAATCAAACACATGGAGATTAAACAACATGCTACTCAACAACAGTTTGATCAAAGAGCAACTCAAAGAAGAAATAAAAAGATTCCTTGAGACAAACGATAATGAAGAGACAACTTGTCAAAACTTGTGGGACACAGTGAAAGCAGTAATTAGGGGGAAACTCATAGCAATACAGGCTTATGTCAGAAAATAGGAAAATAACAAAATTAACAATTTAAAGGATCACCTTAAGAAACTGGAACAACTGCAGCAAAGAAATCCAACCACAACACGAAGTCAAGAAATAATAAAAACCAGAGCAGAAATAAACAACATAGAAACCAAGAAAACAATACAAAAAATCAATGAGTCCAGGAGTTGGTTTTTTGAAAAAAAATAAACAAGATAGACAAACCACTGGCAAGACTCACCAAAAAAAAAAGGGGAAATCACCCAACTTAATAGGGGGAGAGATTACAACAGAACCCCAAGAAACACAAAATATCATCGGTCATATTATGAACAACTATACTCAGGCTAGAGAACCCAGCAGAAATTGACAGATTCTTGGAAAAATACCAGCTACCAAGACTGGAATCTGAAGATCTAGAAAATCTAAACAGGCCAATCACTTCAGAGGAAATCGAAGATGTAATTAAGAAACTCCCTAAGAACAAAAGTCCAGGTCCAGATGGTTTTACAGGTGAATTCTATCAAACATTTCAAGAAGACTTACTACCAATGGTTCACAGGCTCTTCCAAACCATAGAAAAGACAGGAACCCTCCCCAACTCCTTTTATGAAGCTAATATCACACTCATTCCCCAAAGATGGCAAGGATAGCACCAAGAAAGAAAACTACAGACCAATCTCCCTAATGAACATAGACGCAAAAATTCTCAACAAAACTTTAGCAAACTGAATCCAGCACTACATCAGAAAGATTATAATACACCATGACCAAGAGGGTTTCATCCCAGGGATGCAAGGTTGGTTCAACATATGTAAATCAATTAACATTATACACCACATCAACAACAAGGAAAACAAAAACCACATGATCATATCAATCGATGCAGAGAAGGCATTTGACAAAATTCAACACCCATTCATGTTGAAAACACTCAGCAAAATAGGGTTAGAAGGAACCTTTCTCAAGATAGTTACAGCTATCTATGAAAAGCCCACAGCCAACATTATCCTCAGTGGCTAAAAACTAAAAACATTTCCACTAAGGTCAGGAACTAGGCAAGGCTGTCCACTCCCTCCACTCTTATTCAATATAATCTTAGAAGTCCTAGCAATAGCAATCCAACAAGAGAAGGGAATCAAAGAAATCCAAATTAGGAAAGAGGAACTCAAATTATCCCTCTTTGCAGATGATATGATGATATACATAGAAAACCCTAAAGAGTCCTTCTAGAAATAATTAACCAATACAGCAAAGTGGCTGGCTACAAAGTGAATACACAAAAGACAGTAGCATTTCTATACACAAATAATGAAGTAGAGGAGAGAGAGATTAAGAAATCAATTCCATTTAAAATAGTAACAAAAAACATTAAATACCTAGGGATCAACCTTACAAGGGAAGTGAAGGACTTATACCAGGGAAACTTCAAAACACTTCAGGATGAAATCGAAGAGGATCTAAGGAAATGGAAGAACATCAATATAGTCAAAATGACCATCCTACCCAAACTCCTATATAGATTTAATGCAATCCCCATCCAAATTCAGACATCATTCTTTAAATACTTAGAACAATCAATCATAAAATTCATCTGGAACCACAAAAGACCCAGGATAGCCAAACACATACTAAAAAACAAGAAGCTGGGTGGCATCCTGCTACCTAACCTGAAGCTATACTATAAAGCCATAGTGATCAAAACGGCATGGTACTGGTACAAAGACAGAGTCTCAGACAAGTGGGTTAGAACAGAATTTCCAGACATAAGCCACCAGACATACAGTCAACTAATATTTGACAAAAGAGCCAAGAACTTGAAATGGGACAAAGAAATTTGTTTCAACAAATGGTGTTGGTAGAACTGGAAAACCACATGTAAGAAATTCAAAATTGACCCATACCTCACCCCATATACAAAAGTCAATTTAAAATGGATCAAAGACCTCAAAATCAGACCTGAAACCAAAAAGTTTATTGAGAAAAAATAGGCGGAACACTCAAAGACCTATATATCAAAAAATGTCTTTGATGATAGATTGCCAAAGGCAAGAACTTTAGCATCAAACATAAACAAATGGGACTACACCAAACTAAAAAGCTTCTGCATGTCAAAAGAAACCATACTCAACACAAGAAGACAGGTAACTGAATGGTAAAAATCTTTGCACTCAACATGTCCGATAAAGGGCTGATATCCAGAATATACAAAGCACTCAGAAAGATGAGCTTCACAAAACCAAATAAAGCCATAAAAAATGGAGAGATAAAATGAAAAGACACTTCACAGAAGAAGATCAAAAGATGGCCAACAAACACATGAAAACATGTTCATCTTCACTCATCATTAGCGAAATCCAAATCAAGACAACAATGAGGTACCACCTTACACCAGTGAGGATGGCTCACATAAAAAATAATGAAAACAATCTCTGTTGGCAAGGTTGTGGTATGAAAGGCACTCTCATCCACTGCTGGTGGGAATGCCCCCTAATCCAACACCTATGGAGAACAGTCTGGAGAGTTGTCAAGGAACTCAGAATTGAGCTGCCATTTGATTCAGCAATTGCTCTCCTCGGTATCTACCCCCAAGCTGGAATGACATTTATCCCAAAATATGTGTGCACCCCACTATTTATCGCAGCACTCAGTATAATAGCCAAGTTTTGGAACCAACCTCGATGCCCAACAACAGATGAGTGGATCATTAAGATGTGGTATTTATACACAATGGAATACTACATGGCAGTAAGAAATGATTCAATCACAGACTTTGCAGCAACATGGATGGACCTAGAACATATTATTGTTAAACAAAGTAAGTCAGAAGATGAAAGATAAACACAGAATGATAGCACTATTCTGAAGCACCTAGAAACTACACCATATATACAACTAATATTCAAAGATCAAATAACAGGACTTAACAGGGTAGAAACTCCAAACACTGTAATACCACACATATACTGGGCAGAAGTGCCCAAAACATATGAAAGAGGAACATCATAAGCTCTCGACCACACATTAAATCATAAAGAAACCAGCAACTGCAGAAACAGCAGCATAGAGTGAACAGGTATGTAATCAGCCTGTTACTGCAAAGGCTCATAATAATCTCTTAGGGATCTTATACAAGGTTGCATGTAAAGAGTACCATGGGAAATCACTGACTACAACCGAAGTATTTCAAAATAATAGGTGTTAATGCCTTAGCATAATATATTTAAAGTAACCTCTCAGCTTTTCTGTCCACAGGACTTCTTGGATTCAAAGTATGGACACCTAAGATGGCATCTCAGAGCTAAGCCACATGATGTGCCATACCCAGTTTGCATTACAAAATTGTCTGGACAAAACTTTTTAACACCCTTCATCTCTAGAGCATTCCTTCTTTTAGGACCTGAAGCATATGACCAGCAAGACCACCGAAGCAGCAACGGTGACCTGCAGACTTACACTACGGGGCCTACTCATCGAACATATTCAAGCAAAATGACATGCCCCCAAACTTTTCACCAATTTTCTCACTACTCCCTCTTCCTTTTTTCCCCATATTTAATCTTATTATCTTTTTTCTTCCTTTGTGCCCCTTCCAAATACTCTCCCCTATCCCCCTTCCAGGAATCCAACTACCCCTTCACCCATCAATCTCATCCAGATTTTCCAACTTACTAAAACTCTTCACCCTCAGTTCTTAATCTATTAGGCATCAAGACTGACCTCCTACCCCAACAAACCAGTACCCATCACCCAAGCGAAGGGACATCCAAACCCACACCTTGTCCCTGGCAGGAAAAGACAACCAACACCCCTACTGACTCATGCTTTGTGGCTCTCCCTACCAACTTATCCTAATGTGGACTGTTGCTGGATATGGGACATAGCCCTAAAAGGACTCCCAATGCAAGAACTTTACACAAGACCCCCCCCACCCTCAAATCTTTTAGCAATCTCAGGAAGGGCAGGGTGTGTGATGAAAAGGTGCCTGGGAACCTACACCCCACAAGAAAATCTCAAAAGACAATGGGGAAACCTATACTTCCATCGTAAGTATAAAACCTGTATAACGCTACCTTTTTATTTTTTATTTCATTTTACTTAAAATCATTTTTCACTATACATATGTGAGCAAATATATATTTTTTATTTCTATTTTTATGTTTTTTTTTTAGATGTGTGACTTGTTTCTCTGTTCTTTTCACCCCCAAATGCACTGGCAATATAATGAAGCACCATTTCTTCCTGCAAAGGCACACTAAAAAAGGGGAAATCCCATGTATATAAACAACCTCTTATCTACTAGGGATAAGAACTCATACTTATTTACATTACAGGGGAATCTCCCACCTTGAAAATATGTCATGTGGATCCATCTTAGATGCCAGAAGATTGTACACCGACCATCCAGACTTGAATCCTAAACTCCAGACATAGAATCGACACAGTTCTTCACAACAGCTACAGGAACCAAAGCCCATCTGGGACATCCTAAATACTACTCAATCTTCAACATGAGCCAGTTCTAATATGATATCCTGACAACGAGGAAATTGGAAACAAATGGACATGAGAACAGGTTATCCTACCCTACCAACTAATGACAAAACAAAATCAGAAGACTTACCACACTATGGGCTGTGCAAAAGCCAAGAGCGTGATCTACAGATGACCGGCTGATAGAACCATGACCGGACAGTATGTATTCTGAGACCAACAAGAAAGCCCTAGTCTAGGGTTTGGCCTACATCCTGCATAACAATCATGACCTCCAATTCTAGAGTCCTGACTGAGGCAATTGCAACTGTACGGGTCTTCTGGAAACATAACGAAAGACGATATCCCAGACTCCATCTGAGTTTCAGTGCAAGGGCCAAGACCACTAACCACAGAAGAGAGATTAAAATGACATCGAGGAAACAGAACTTCTAAAATCACAAAGAAAGTCTTCATCATAAGTTCCGCTCCTTGACCTGTGCACAGACTGAGACCTCTAGATTTAGATCGGAGCAGAAATCTCCCATATGGCACAAAAACACCAAGGGGAGAGTAAATGAATGTGAAAGGAGTCTACAGATAATCCCATGACAATGTATTCCAAGGGTTGAGAAACCCTGTATCTCTTAGGCCAAGGGGATTCACGTTTTGGATGACCCTAATATTTACTGTGCCTATGCGGGGGGGGGGGGACAACAAAAACACTAAATAATCCTTCTTATTTTTAATTTTAATTTTTTATATTTTTTATCTAGTTTTTGTTGATTTCTTTGTTTTGGGGTAGATATTGAAGTAGTTGTCCATTTTTTTAATTATATATTTACTTTTTTTTCTTCTTTTCTCTTCTTCCTCTTTGTGCCTTGTCATATTTCCTATCTCAAGACCATGCCACCTATGTAGTGCATATTTTTATTGCTGTAGTGCTTATTGGATATCTTATTTGATTCCTCTTTTTGAACTGTTGTGGTGTTTCACCTTCTTCTTTTCCCCTTCATCCCTCAAACCAAGGATGAGAGCCTCTAGAATGACTGCTCATAGTTGGCGTAGTCGATTTTTACCCCATTATATTACCTTTCTCTTCCTCAAACAAAACCACATAATTTGAACTTTCTATTCCCGCCTCCCAATTAGAGGGGGCAGTAATGGAGGCACCAAGACCAAAGAGTTATAAGACCAGTAAGTAATAAACTAGACACAGAAGGGACCATGCAGTCTAGCACCCCCTGGTGGGGAGAGTGGAGGATATGGGAGGCAGAATGGGAGTGGTTGTGGGAGGACAATTCGGTGGTGGAAATTACCCTGATTCAATGTAAATATGTACCTGGAATATTACTGTGAACGATATGTAAGCCACAATAATTAAAATAAAAATTATATTATAAATGGCTTAGTTTTATATAGTAGTAATTTTCACAAGTGATCTTATGACAGAAAAATGATTTAGACTTAACACAACAGACTTTGCAAATAATTTCTCTTCCAAAATTTTTAAGTAGGAAGTCATCAGTATTAACTACAGATATTTCCTCTCCCACTTGGTATTTTCTTTTAGAGTAATAAAATGTCTTTATATTGTAGGCAGGTCCTTCTAGCCCTCATCTCTATTGTTTCTGGGTATTATTATAATAATGTCTTTTATTTTTCTTAAATCCCACAGATGAGTGAGACTACTCTGTATCTACCTCTCTCCCTCTGACTTATTTCACTCAGATAATAGTTTCCATATTTATACATGTGTAGAAAAATTTCATGTTTATATCTCTCCTGACAGCTGCATAGTATTTCATTGTGTATGTGTAAAGCTTACCACAAAGAGTGGTGAGTGCAGTTAAAGAAATAACTACACTAATAATTATCATGACAATGGTAGTGACTAATAGGAATAGACCATTCGTCTCAAAGACAGGCAGTGGGGGAAGAGGCAGATGGGGACATTGGTGGTGGGAAGTTTACACTGTTAAAGGAGGTATTCTTTTTTATGACTCAAACCCAACTATAAACATGTTTGTTATCATGGTGCTAAATAAAGATATAAGTAATAAAATAAAATGATTTTAGACACTTCTAGCCCAGAGTTATAGTGCTGGGGTTTAAACTGCATACAAGTTTGTCCATCCTTTGCACAAAGACAATGCTAATTCTTATTTGATAATACTCATGCTAATATAAATAAAATATTGCATAAAGTAATACCTAGACTTCTATACAAGAATAAGTGTCAATACATTTCTACCCTTTCTTTTCTTATACATATATTTTATATAAACAGAGGAATTAGAGATTGTCAGACCTTATGAATTTTCCTTTATAATGGTCATTATATGTAAACAAGTCTATGGTTCCAGATGTTGATAGGAATTGGTATCTGCAATGTAGAACAACATATATTTAACATCGAAATTATAGTAACAATTACAGCCTTGACAGGCAGTTTGGTGCAATCATCATGTAATAATCTCCATTATTTACAGTTGAGTAATAGTTAGAAAATGATATAGAAAACACCTTATGTTTGCTGAACAAAGCAGGGCTTATTTTATTTTCTATTTACACTAGCAAAATAAAATAAAATGTCCTGAAAGATTGCCTTGTAAATCAATCTTAGTTGTAAAATGTATTGCATTCTGTCAATGTATTTTGCCATAATAAATTGTTTAAAATTACAAGTATAAAGAACCCTCTCAGTTGATTGATTCATCCTCAAGACTTTTAATAAGCTTCTTTTATGTGAAAATGTTCAAAAAGATTCATTTTGACTACACATATTATCAGATTTTTTATCATATTAGCTTTATATGAATTCATTCTAGTTAATGCATTTATATAATTAAAAGACAGGACTTTTGGGGGACGTTCAAGATAGGGCTTTCATTAAGAATAACTGGGGATAGGTGGATGTAGTGATACCACAACTGTTAGGGTGTTTGCCTTGCTCATGGCCTACCCTGGACCAAGCCTGGACCAACCTGGATTTGATATCTGGCATCCCATATGGTCCCCAAGCTTGCCAGAAGCGATTTCTGAATGCAGAGCCAGGATTAATCCTAGAATGCTGCTGGATGTGGCCTCAAACTAAAAAACAAACAAACAAACAAATGAACAAAACAACAACAAAAACTGGAAGTGTGTGTGTGTGAAGCAATAGTACATCGGGGAGTTAATTTACATTGCATGTGGCTTATCTGGGTTCGATCTCAAAATCCCATATTGTCCTCCAACTCCACAAGGAATAATTCCTAAGTGCAGAACCTGGAGTAATCCATAATGATTTTTAGGTGTGTTCCCCAACAAAAACACAACAACAACAACAATAGAAATGCAATTGGAATGTAGACCAAAGGTGATTTCTAAACTATTTTCTCTGTATATTTTGCTGTTTTCATTTGGACTCACAGGAGCTAAGTTTTTGCTATTGTTATTAATCTTTAGATATGGAGAGTGCATCTCTTAGTAAAAAAACAAAGTTACTGTAGAATAGTTATAATTCATACAAATGTGAATCTGAATAGCTAAAATGCTTCCTATAAATGCTTTAGCTTTGAGTAATAAACTCTGCACTTCTGTTTCTTCATTAGAGGAATTAGGATAATTGTTGTGATAGCATAATTAGATGTGTATTTAAATAATTTAAGTCAGTCCTGTGTTTTGTTTTATGTTTTTTTCTAGTCCATACTACACAGGTTTTCTCTCTCTCTTTCTCTCTCTCTCTCTATGGCCAGAGTCAGCAGTGCTCAGGAGTTACTCTTGGCAAGCTCAGGGAACTATATGGGATGCAGGGGATTGAACCCAGGTCAGCTGCATGCAAGACAAATGCCCTACCTGCTGTACTTTTGTTCTGGTTCCCTTCAGTCATTTTTTAATTTTAGAATTGGAAGTCCTAGAATATTATTTAATTTTCAGCTACCTATAGTGGATCTGTTAAGGTATTTTTACTGCTTTCCATCTACTCTCTAAGATTACTGCATGATAAGTGATTCTATATTTTAACAAAAACTAAAATATATCCTGAAACTTAACATACAAGAAACTGAAAACCTGGGGAAATAGCACAGTGGGTGAGGCACTTGCCTTGCAGAAGGTATATCCAGTGTGATCACCAGTATTAAATATGGTTCACTATGTACCAACAGACATGATCCCTGAGCATAGAATCAGCAGTAAAGCATTGGTTGAGTTATTGGGTGCTGGCCCAAAAAATATAAAGAGGAAAAGTCAGTTAATGAAGAGACACAGGATATTGGAACAATGCAGAACTGAATTATTGGATTGTGATAATTGAGAATACTTACTGAAGAAAGCAATACTGAGAAAGGACACTCAGAAGTATAAAGATGGTCTAGGTGTTAGAAAAATAAATAAAAAGTGAGAAAACTTTTACAGAATTTTTGTTTTCTAAACATCATAAACTGGCTCAAGGTCATGGTATCCATTATGCAGGAACGACATAGATTTACTGTGGAAACAACTTACCAGGTGCATGATTTCCCTTCAATTGTATGGTCTATTCCTCTACAACTGATGAAAAATAAATACATTTTCTCTACCTTATCAGACTAGCTTTAGGAGAAAGAGAATAAATACTTTCCATCAAGATCAAGAGGAAAATAGATGAAATATTAGACTCACAATTTTAGACTCATAATTTCTGGGTATCCATCTAGTAATTGAGACCTTTTGACACCTTAAAATATTTTAAGATGGTTGGTATATTTACTTAAATTAGAATTTGCTTTTAATATTTTACTTTTCCAAGGGAGCAGAAATTCTTACACCAAATAAATCTACCTTTTATTTTTTCTTTAAAAAAAAAAGTGATTTTGGTGGGCTGGAGAGGCAGTACAGGAGGTAAAGCACTGATTTTAATCTCCAGCACAGAATGTTTCTCTGAGCAAGGCCAGGGGACCCTTCTGAGCACAGTTTCAGGAGTAGCCCCTGAGCACTGCTGACCATGCCCCAAACCCTTTCACATACATTCAGATAGATTGGGTCAGGGGAGAAAAACTACAGTATAAATAAAAAGGAAACTGTTAGAGAGAATTATAATATACAACTATCAATAAATGGCTGAAGTGTTATTTGATTAAATAAGACTTTTAAACATAGCATTATTTGTCTTTCTAAAACAAGTCAGTAAGCTACATTATTAGTCTGAAGGCAAATGGACATGGAGCATTAAATGCTCTTGTGAACGTAAGGAAGTTTAATGCCTTTTCTGGGACTCAGATTCCTCATGTTTTAAAACAAGATAATATCTTTATGTTTATCTCTTGCAGAAACTACATGTCAAATCATGAAAAATTTTGCATAGAAAACAAAATATATGGTGATCTCAAGACATTTTGCTGCAATAAATTGCTCAGATGCTATGGGAGTGTGTTCTCAGTTGATCTGGGATTTGCATAAAGAGTTAAGTTTCAGTATATAATGCTGCTTTGGAAACATCTAGCATATGAATCCTGATTTAAAGACATTTAAGTGATTCTATTTGAAGAATGTTAGCTTGTAAGTCTTTATACCACATTGAGGCCTTTGTTGTAACGAAGTGGCAAAATTTTGAGGAAACTATAATTCTTCTAAAGGGGTTTGGAAAAGCAACTTTTGGTGAGAATATTTATTTTTAGCTAAAAATTAAGGAAAAGGAAAAGATTCTCTGAATAGAAATAAACCTTAGTATTTTCTGTGCTTCAAATTCATGACTTAGAATTGAGGCCAGCTAGAAAAATTAGGGACATCCTAGTGGATCCTTCAAAATCATCACTGACCCACTGCTCCTGGAATATCTTACTATAAACAAAACAAACAAAACAAAACAAAAACCTGACAGAAATCATGTGAATAAAGATGAGGAGACCAATGATGGTAAAAAATTTACCACACCAGGAATTTTACATCACTTAATATGACTGCAATAAAATTACCATAAATCAGGTGGGAGCTTTGGTGCAAGCTGCAGTGTAGAGCGCTCTCCTTGCACGCACTAACCTAGGACAGACTGCGGTTTCATCCCCCGTCGTCCCATATGGTTCCCCAAGCCAGAAACGATTTCTGAGTGCATATCCAGGAGTAACTCCTGAGTGGATGTGTCTCAAAAAGCAAAAAAAAAAAAAAAATTACCATAAATCTCATCCCTGACCATGTATCTGATAATATGGCAGTTTTGAAAATATCATACATGGATTAGAAGTGATAGTGGCCCCAATGTGAAATAAATCTCCACCTACACACCACTCTTTCTTGCGAAAGTCCTCCTCTCTCTTGAATAATCATACCAATATTTAGAGAAGTCCATTATAATATCTTTTCCTCTGGGGCAGTTTTTTTTTAATTCACCCATTGGTTATCTTCCTTCTGAAAGGTACTGTCTTCAATAAGACTTTACTAAATGTTATAGTCCTTAAATTATTTCATATGATAAAAGAATAGGGCATAAGTAGAAGTTAGGACTATTTCCTTTTCCTAAAAAAGAGGAAAACTATACCCCTGAAATACATGTGGCAAAGAATAGTTCCAAGACAAGTAGATCAAGTGGAAATTTGGAGCAGCCTAACAGCTGTTTTAAGTGGGGCGGGCAGTACTTAATGCCTCTGCCATGCAGAAGCTCACACAGACTTTACCAGTCTAATTACTTTCACATCCACTAGCAGTGACAAGATGATATAACTATAGTTTGATGAAAATAATTCTCTTCTGTCAACTGATTTGTACTTGTCTGTATTTTAGTTCTTATATAGAGAAAAAATATATGACCTGACTAGAAAACAGTGTGAATATTCTGGTCAATACTTTAGTCTTTCATCCACTTTGAATCTTCCTGTTATATGTTTATTTAGGGGTTACTCCTCAGGGTGCTTGGAGATTCTCCTTGCTCTGTAATCAATGATCACAGCTGTATGTATCAGGGATCAAACTGGGTAGACCACATACAAAGCAATGTGGTATTTCCCTGGTCTCCAGATCTTCGTGAATAAAATAGGAATATGGCAAAATATTTTATAATTATTTTTTAATAATTTTTATTTTGACCAAAGTGGATAACAAATCTTTCACAGTAATAATTTAGGTACATAGTGACATTGAATCAGGGGCATTTCCACCACTAATGTTGTTCTCCCTCCACCCCTGTTCCCAACATGCATCCCATATCCTTTTCCTTTGCCCGCCTCAGCTGTTAGTATAAGTGGTCCCCTCTGTGTCTAGCTTGTTCTAGATTGAGTATCGATTGTGTTGTCATTGGCTTTGGATTAGGTGTTTAAGTCTGATCACTTTTTATTTCTACTCAATGTTCATAAAACTGTTTGGTCTTGGTACCCTCTGTTATTTTCCCCTCAGTTTATGAGACAAAACAAGATGTTTCAAGTTATGTGGTTCTGTTTGAAGGAAAGAAAAAGAAAAAGGGGGGGGCGCAAAAATCAAACAAGCAAAAGAAGGGAGGAGTCCTTCTAGAGGCTATAAATATTCATTTTATTTTGCATCCTGTCCCTCGCCAGGACTGTTTGTTACTGTTATTGTTGTTTTACTTTTTAACTAAAACACAACTACAAACATGTTTATAATCTCAGTGCTTAAACAAAGACACTATTATAAGTAAAGAAATTTTAAAAAAATCTTCAGTTCATTTTGTTTTTTCTTCTTTTTCTTCTTCTTCTTCCTCCTCTTCTACTTCTTCCTCTTTTTTCTCCTCCTCATTTCTTCCTCTTCTTCCCTTCTCTTCTTTTTTATTTTCCTTCTTCCTCTTTCTCCTCTTCTTCATCTTTTCCTCTTCTTTTTCTTCTTCCTACACCTCTTCCTTTTATTCTTCCTCTTCCTCCTCTTCTTTTTCTTTTCCCTCTTCCTTTTCCTTATTATTCTTCTTCCCTTTCTTCCTCTTTTTATTCTTCCTCTTCTTACTCCTTTACCTCTTCCTCCAACATTTTTTAATATTTTCTTCCTGGGTTTCTGGGACTCCAATGATTCCTATATTGTTTCTGTTGAGTTTGTCAAAGACTTCTGTTTTCATCTGTTCACAATTTTTGAGTAGTTCATTCATAGTATGATCATTTACTTTAAGGTTCTTTTCCAATCTCTTCTGCTATATGAAGTTTTTCTACATTACATCCTCTGGCTCACTGACCCCGTCCTCAGCTTCCGTTACTCCTTTGGAGAGGCTTTTAATTGAGTTGTTCATTTCATCTCCCGAGTTTTTCAGAACTCTTATTTCAGTTGTAAGTTTTGTCATTATGGTCTATTCAGAGATATCTATGATTGCTTTTTGTTCGTTGAGCATCCTCCATAGTAATACTCTAAACTCCTTATCTAAGAGGCTTTTCAGGTCATCTTCATTCTCTATGTGTGGTGTTGTCCTGCATTGTTTCACCATTGCAACACCTGTAAAATGGTTTCTCTATGTGCGGTGCGAGGGTTCATGGGTTAGAAGATACGCTCGGCAGCAGAGTGAAGTGGAGCAGCCTCCTCTGGCTCCACCTTATTGGGTGGGGCCCTTATCGGGTATGGGCCCTGGAGGTTGAGTTCAATGGCGTCTCCTTGGCTGTCTTGTGAAGGAAAGTAGCAATTATTTTTAATGAAATCAGGTATAAATGTTTCAATAGAAAGTTTAGACTTCTAAAAACCTAAATAACAGGATTCATAATTCTATGATATTGTTGCTTGCACCTCCTTAATGTTACATTACAAGTTTTCTGTAGAGCTAAAAACATACTTATAATTATATGTCATGTTTTTTATTTAATGATATGCCTCTTGAATACTGCTATGAGTTATATATTTAAATGTTAATATATTAGAATTTATTAGAAGATGTGATTAAATTTACTTAATCCATACTGACTTGTATTTTAAAGTTGCTATTCATTACTTTAAAGGAATCTAAATAGGTATATGCTTATTCAAGTAAAACATAGACTAGAGTTTATGAAAAGACATTATTAGTTCAAAGGGGATAAAGATTTAAACGACTCTTGGGAAGTATTTTAAAATCTCATCCAACATGGGAGAAAATAATATAATTTTTCCGGAAATATTTACAAACAACTATTTAAATTAGAGCAGTATATAATAAATGCCTTAGAAGATTAAAATGCTAATGATCATTCTTATGATTTCTTAGGATTTTGGAAAGAGTTTGATCAGAAGTTTAAAGTTACATTATCTAAAACACTAAAGATAGATGGGCTAGAGTTGGAAGGGCAAGAAATAGGAGTGACTGGACTTGCCTGGGTTTCTTCACAGCATGATGGCCTCAATAATAAGCAAACATTGAATAGACTCACAAGTCTAGCAAGGTCATGTATCCACATTGTTGTTTTTTTTTTTTTTTTCAAAAAAGAGACATAAGCCTGCCCTAAATAATGACAGAAGTTGCAGTAAATTCTACTTCTTGAGAGGGAAGTGACAAGGCTTTAGAGGAGCATATCAGATATAAATATTATTAAATATTTTTGGCCCATAATCGTCATTGAAACAATCAGAATGGAATACATAAGATTCAGGAAATACACTCACCAACAATAACTGACTTATTTCTAGTCAGAAATGATTCCGCTTACTAATTCTGATCAAGACCTTATATCTTAAAGCATCTCAATGCCTTCTGGGCACTTAGACACATAGCTCAAAATACCAGTTTACACCAGGGATCATGGATCTGTTAAAGTATGATGTCTATAGTCTTCTATAAAATATTAATAAATAAATATTATAAATATTACATTTTAAAATAAATATTATAAACCAGGGTTAGAACATAGTTCAGAAGGCAGACATTTACCTTGTACATGGCTATCCAGGAATTTCTGTACCCCACCTGGTCTTGCAAGCACTGCCAGGAGTGATCCCTGAGCTTAGGCCAAGAAGGAACCTGAAAAAGGTGGGTGTAGACCATTTTCTTCCAAATTATATATATATATCTTTGAATTTGTCTAAAATGATGATGAGTTGCATTGTTGTTCAATAGACATTTATTGATTTTCCCTTTCTGAAGTAAAATAAGTTAACTTCCCTACTAACCCATTATTTTTCAACATAGATCAGTTTCTTGGTTTGAGAATTAGACACGGACAACTAAAGAACATCAATGTGCTTATACAGTTAAATTTGGCATTGTCTATACAGTTTAACTAATCTTGATTAACAATAAAAAATAATCTCTTAAGGAATCTCAGTATTTCAAGAGGGTTAAAGAAAAAATTCACACAAACACATCTAAACCCAACTGCACACTATAACAACATTGCCTAGCCAATCCCATCTTGTAGAAGATAAAATATCATTTATTTAAAGATATAATAAATATAATGCAAATGCATGTTTCATAAGCCACTGACTGTGGGTGACTTATGATATAGGTATAGAATTTCAATAGTCAATTAATATAAGCAAATCTACATAATGTGTTCGTTATTGTTCACAGAAGCCAATTTCCCCCTATTGCATCACTGACTCAGTTGATTAAATATATATCAGAGACATACAATTCAGACACATGTATAAAAATCAAGACAACATAGAAATGGTTACAGTTTTCATAGCCACTTTTTGTATTTACTAAATTAGGGAGGAAGATGTGCAATCCTCCCATTAAAGAGCTAGGTTGGTGTGCCAGCTGGCTCAGGGCCATGATTTAAGGGAATAGTAATGAATGAGGCGGAAGTAAATGGCCACCATCTGGGTAAAGCTCAAGTGAGCTTGTATGGACAAGGCTCCAGGGTCAAGTAAATGAAACGGACTTTAATTTCAAGATGCAGCTGTGAGTGAATAATTCCCCAGTCCTGCAAGCCACTGCAGGTGTAGGAAGGTGGCAAACTGTTTGAAAACAGGGTAGAATGCAGCAGTTTTTTTTTTTTTGAAGGCACTGGTGGTGGGTTGGCTAAAAACCAAATGAAGTGGCCCCTCGATAAACACTGAACAATGGGAAGATATTATTAGAGCTTGCTTGAAGTAAAAGGAACAGTATGGGATTTACACTAGGCAAGGTATGTTTATAAGACTTATTAGAGCATGCTGATTCCTTTTTTTTCTCTTCAAACAGGATTACTCAAAATGATACTTTATTGAAATGACGGGACTGCTATGGTTTTGCTGCTAAGTGTTTAAATTGGTGGAGAAAACATAGCTAAGCATAAGGATCCTGTTGATTAATGTTTCCCTCTTGGGCAATTTGGATCC
The DNA here is from genome assembly GCF_024139225.1 of Suncus etruscus. Lineage (NCBI taxonomy): Eukaryota > Metazoa > Chordata > Mammalia > Eulipotyphla > Soricidae > Suncus > Suncus etruscus. The sequence goes on from NC_064861.1 coordinate 57,353,096, forward strand.
ATACATTTGGAAACAAGTTGGGTTTGCTAGAAAGCAGTGAATGATTTTAAAAGGAAGATAAATATTGGGTTCAACAACAATAGAAAAAAAAGAGGAGGAAATTTGGTTCAGGACCACTATGTCAAGCAAGGAATCATAAAAAATGTCTTTAGGATTTCTGATTTTCTACTATTGTATGATACATTCAAATTAATGATCTTCAGGAAATAATACTTAATGGAATAAAATAAAATGTATCCTCTATGTAGTATATGTATGTGTATACATGTGTGTACAGAACAGCAGGTTCACGTGTAGTCAATAAGATCTTAGAAACTGCAACTTGAATTATGACATGTAACCAATACAGATGCTTAATGTCAATTGGAGTTTTCTTCCTCATGTTTTATTCATTAATAATTTTAAGAAAAATACCTTGAATGAAATAATGCTATATAAGAATCTGCTGTGAATGATTGCATAAAGAGAGAAATAGGTAATAAATTAACTAACAAAAGCTAATAATAAATTGATTTCCCACACCCCCAAAGTTCAGGAAAGCTCTAACATTTGGCAAGAAATTAAATGAAAAAAGAAAACACTCTGCGAAGAATAAATAATCTCATTTCCCTTGTCCATCATATGGCTTTCAATTGGGGCATGTGGGCTGAGGAGTTGAGACAGAATAGGCACATGGAAGCCCTTCCCTAAAAGATTTAGGAAGGCACTGAGTGAATTACTTGGTGAAAGTAAGGTCAACATAACATGGTTTACTTACAACCCCTTTAATTCCCAATTATAAGAAGATAAACAAAAAGAAAAGGTGAGGAATGTGTTTTAAAAATATAAATATTTTGGGGCTAGAGTGTAGCACATGGTAGGGTGCTTCTCATGTACACTGCTACCCAGGACAAATGCGATTTAGATCCCTGAGTAATTTCTGAGCACCAGAGCCAGGAGTAACCCCTGAGCTTCACCGGATGTGGTCCCTAAAAACCAATATGTGTGTGTGTGTGTGTTTGTGTGTGTGTGTGTGTGTGTGTAATTAAAAGAGGCAAACATAAAACACTAACATAAAATTAAAAAAAAATTCTCAGGGTCAGATATTTCAGAGGGATTCATTGCTTAGCCTAACTAAAGCTACATAAGTGTTTGAATACATTTATTTTAAATTCAGCTCCCAGCCTCAAATGAAGTCTTCTTTGTACTATAATATCCTTAAACTACACACTATGCTACATATCTTGAATATCAAGTGCAATATTGATAGTATAATGTCACCGATTATTATGCAATTTTATGTAACATTAAAAATAGAGGTTTTCTGACTCCAAAGTGTAAAGATAAAGAAATGAATCAGAACTTGTTGTTGATTATTTCTTGGTCCAGAAGAGTAAGATATAAGTGGATGACTGACATAGTGTATTGAGTGTAACTGAAGTTCTGTCATACCACTACGTTTGGTACCATTGTTTATGACAGACAAATGCAGTTCAGATGAGAAAGTCATGATTTTCACTTGAAATAAAGTACCTTTATTGAGTGCATGTGGTCCCCTACTGGATACATACATTATAGGCAATATCAATTAGCCCTATGCCTATATGTTCATGCACTAACTCCTTTGTCTTTTGTCAACATTCGAAAAATATTGAGTGTAAAAGAAAAACGTCACATTCTATGACAAAAATGTAGTCTCTCTTCTGAGATTAGTTCACATGGGCTGACAATCCATCATTCTGCATTCATTTTAGAAATGACTGGAAATTATTCTGTTGGGAGAAACTTGGATGAAGAATTGGCTTGGGGATGCTGGTTCCTGCCCCTCACGACCAGGCATTCCTTTTTACATACTGGTTGCCATAACAACTACATAGCACTTTTGGTCCCTAACACAACAGACTCCTTTATGGTGATGATTATTATTAGTTAGTTTGCACTCCAGGCAGAAATCTGATTTACTTTCCCTGAGGAAACTCACCATATGACATGCAAAATGTCAGAGAGAGAATAATCCAAACTGGAACTATGGAAATACTATGAAATAAAACATGTGTGGGAAAATATACCTTGTGAGCCCTTTATTATTTTTAAATGAAAAGTTGTCAGATTATGCAGCCTGAATTGTGTGTTAACTATGTCATGCCTGTGAGCTATATAATGGTTACTGTGAAGAGAGTGTTTGTAGACAATCAATTATGGGGTGTTTGATAAAATAGGACACCTGGAAACTTTGAAGGTACATGAAGGTTTGACACTATTCTGTATCCTCACTGATAGCAGCTGAAAAAATATGAAATAAAGTGTTTTCCAGAGAACACAGTGAAAATGAGACATATGCTGTCTGTCCTCTGCTGCAGTTTGAGAATGGGAGAAAGCAATTCCACTCCTTGAAAACAGAAGTGATTACAGTGAATATGAATAAGGTAGACTGGTCCAAATATGCTGTTTCTGAAAAGTAGAATTTAAGCTGTGTTCTTCCCAGCCAAACATAGCCAGACCATTATTTTAACCTTTAATGAGGTTTGACCTTCATGCCAAATCAGAAGAAGAAAACTTTTGGAGTCTTGTGTGTAGAAAAGAATTGCATCCACTGTATAAGTCAACTATTTCTTTGTGGCATGTTTATCAGTAATGTGCCCCTGCCCAGCAAGATTGTGTCCTTGAACCAGGGATATAAAATGATACTATTAAGGGAGCCAAGCCAAGTCTGGTCAAAGAAAACCATTTATTTTCACTGACCCAGCTGGTCAACTGAATTTAGGTTCAGCAGCTTGGCTCACTTGAGAATCAAGCACTGCCATCACGCCTGTAATTACAGCATGAAAGTGATTTCCAGGAACAAACATTGAAAAGAAAACAGACTTTCCTGGCAATAATATACTTTAGTGGAGGAAGTTTGGCTAGGTGAATACGAGTTATATATATTTTCATATAAGGTTTTCGATTCATCTAAGGTTTCTTTTTTAATTATAAAGCCAACCCAAATGTAATGCATTAGCACATAGATATTAATTATTCATTCAAAAATTTGAAAATTGGCTGGCATTTCTCTTAATCTGGGCCAGTTTACATAAAGGGAGGGATAGCTTAGGACAGATGTGCTTAAATATTAGTACTTTAGCTAGAGCTCCTGTGTTGGCTGTGTGGATAGGTCTCTCTCCACTTGTATTCTCATCTTGAGGAAGATCAGCAAATTGCTCATCTGGTGGGTGAAAAGTTTCCAGCATCAAGGAAAGGCATATTCTAATGTAGCACTGCTTCTAATTCTGTCTGTGTCATATTCACTTATGCAACATTGGCAGATGCAAGTCACATCGCCAAGTCAAAATTCAAAGGATGAAGAAATAGAGATGCACTTGATAGAAAGCTTTGTTGAGGCTTCCAGCCCATGTATTTCAGCTTTCTGACTGTTTAAGAATAAAAAAATTGCTGATGAGATTTAGCATATTTTACTTGTGATTTCCATGTGACTTTTTATCTTTTAAATAAATGAATCGTTTCTCCACACATTTAAATGTTGAACTAGTGGCAGGAAGATTATCAAGGTTAAACATAAAATTATAGCTGGTTTTGTCAAATTTTAGTTGGAGAAATTGAAAATAAATAGCTAATTAAAGGAAATTAGTTGGGTTTTTTGTTGTATTGCCCTTTGTCACATAAAATAATTTAATGGTTTGTTATATTCTCACCACCATGGCTGAAAGCTTTGACAATATGTGTAGAATTCTTAGGAGGAATATATATGGAGTTTTTTTTTTGTTTTTTTCACTTTTTGCTTGGGGGAATGGCACACCCAGAGGTGCTTAGGGTTTGCTCCTGGCTTTATATTCAGAGATAACTTCTTTGGGGATTTTAGGGATTAAACTCAAGTGGGCTGCATTCAATGCAAGTTACTCATTGTATTTCCTTTTTGGCTCCTATGAATCATTTTATTATGTTAATTTGAGATCATTAGCAATGTATTATGTTCATGAGATAAGAAGATCACTTGCTGAATAATTGATCTTATTTTTACCTTTTTTTAAAAAAATATATCTTTATTCAAGCACCATGATTATAAGCATGATTGTAGTTGGGTTCAAGTCATGAACAGAACAGCCCCCTTCACCAGTGCAACATTCCCACCACAAATGTCCCCCATCTCCCTCCTCCCCCATCCTTGCCTGTATTCAAGACAGGCATTCTATATCTCTCACTCATTAGCATAGTCATGATAGTTGTTAGTGTAGTACTAGATAATTGTGAAAATAAAAAGTCACCTGGTGTTTAAGCCATCTGTTTCATACTTAAAAAAAATCATAGAGAAACCTAGTAGCTTAAAACAAAAATGATTTCTTCTTTTTAACGATTCTGAGCTGGAATTTCTATTTCACTGTTTCTGTGAGTTGGGATTTAGAAGTGACTGAAGTGCAAGGTTCTATTGAAGAGTGTTTGACAAGTCTATGTTTAAAATGAAGCTGGGGATGAAATTATTTAAGAGTTTTTTTCTTTTGTATGTCTAGGATGTAGACTGGGAGACTTCAATAATTTTGTTTTCCTGTGGTTTCTTTACAAAACTTCTTTAGGAGAGATGCCTTAGGGTTTCTTACACAGTGATATTAGATATGAATATTCAGAAATCTGAAGAAAAATGTCCCAGGAGAAAGACAGGAGGAAAAGAATGTCTCTTCCAATCTATCTTCAAAAATGTCCTGGAATTATGTCTTGTGTAATATGAGGAATTACAAAATTTCAACCAGATTCATGAGAAGAAGACACAGATCCCAAATGTAGAAGAGGGAGTGAGAAGGCTCTGGCAGGGCATAAATATCTAGATATAATTTTCACTCTATTTTGAAACAGAAATATTTAACACATTTAGAGACATTTTAAAAGTATTTGCATGCAGACCTTTAGTATTGCTCATTTTAATTTTCTTGGACCAAATTGGAGTAATATAATTAACTAGATTCACTTTACCTTAATGATGTTAATTGTTTTGTATTGGTGATGCATTTCCATTTCAATCAAAGACACTGACAAAGGGTGTGAGTTCAGAAATCTTATTTGGAAAATAAAGAAAACAGAAGGGTTACAGTACCCATCAGATTAGGGGTTAATATTTAAGATATTCAAGGTACTGTTAGAATTTAGCAAGAAAAAATATCTAACACCATCCAAAAATAGAAGAAACAAACAGATATTTTCTCAAAGAAATAAAGATGTCCAAGAGGCACATGAAAAACATGGTCCACATTACTAATCAGGAAAGAGACACAAATCAAAATAACAATGAGATATCATCTCATACCACAAAGACATGTACACAAAACAAGAACAACCAGTGCTGACAAATATGGGGAGAACAGGACTCTCTTTCACTGCTGGTGAGAATATTAACTGGTCCAGATTTTTGGGAAAACAATATGGATATTCCTCAAAAAGCTAGAAATTGAGCTTTTATATGATCTAGAAATAACAGTCCTAGGGATATGCATGAGAAACATAAACATACCAGGCAGAAGAGCCCTCTGCATTCCTATGTTCATTGTAGGCTCTGGAAACAACAGAGAACAGATGAGTGGCTAAAGAAACTGACATATCCATACAATGGAATACTATGCAGCCAATAAGAAAAATGAAGTCATGAAGTTTGCTTATCCATAGATGGGTAAGGAAATTATGCTGAGTGAAATTATTCTGAGTGAAATGGGATATAGAATAATATCACTTATTTATGGGATATCAGAAAAGTGAAAGAGGGCCAGAATGTTAGCACAGAGTGTAGGGCAGAGGTCTCAAACTCAATTTACCTGGGGGCCGCAGGAGACAAAGACGGGGTGAGGCAGAGCTGCATAAGGGATTTCGCTTACCAAATATTCGCAATAAAAAATCGCATTAGTAAGAAAAATATCGCAAAAAATCGCATTAAACATTTGCATACCCCGAACAGAACAGCTCGGGGTATGCAAATGTTTAATGCGATTTTTTTCTTACTAATGAGATTTTTATTGCGATTATTCGGTAAGCAAATAATCGTGAATACTGCGATACTTGAAGGCCGGCCATGGGCCACAAAATGTTGTAGGGAGGGCCGCGAGTTTGAGACCCTTGGTGTAGGGCATTTTCCTAAAAAGCAGACAACCCATGTTCAATCCCTGGCATTTCATATGGTCCTCCAAGTCTGTCAGGAGTGATTTATGAGTGCAGAACCAGGAGTAACCCCTGATCACTGCTGAGTATGGCCCAGAAACAAATAAACAAAAAAGGTATTGTAGAGAGAGAATGAAAATAGAGATTAGGCCAGAAGGACAAATTTTTGGTAGGAAGCTTTCCATAAATAGTGCAGAGTGCAGTTAGGGTAGAGAAGGATCCACTATGTCAATGATAGTTGGAACTGATCCCTTTGAACACAAAGTAGATGTTGAAAGGGTATAAAGTGACATGCCTGGTACCCCTTTATTAACAATGTAAAAAGCAGTGATATAAAGGAAAGAGAAAAATTGTGTGTGTGTGTGTGTGTGTGTGTGTGTGTGTGAGAGAGAGAGAGAGAGAGAGAGAGAGAGAGAGAGAGAGAGAGAGAGAGAGAAGCAAAATGTCTGACCTCAGGTGGGGGTAAGTGAGTAGTAGGGAAACTGGGGACATTGTTGGTGGGAAAAGAGCACTGGTGAAGGGTGGTGCACACTCTATTAAAGAAACAATTTTGGAGCCGTAGAGAAAGCATAGTGGTCAGGCATTTGCCTTGCACGCAGCCAATCCAGGACGGATGGTGATTCGAATCCCAGCATCCCACATAGTTCCACACACACACACACACACACACACACACACACACACACACACACACACACACACACACACACACACACACACACACCGTGCCTGCCAGGAGCAATTTCTGAGCGCAGAGCCAGTAGTAACTCCTGAGCGCCACTGGGTGTACCCCCCCCCCAAAAAAAGAAACAATTTTGTAATTATGATGCTTAAAGAGAATAATTACATGTTTGTATATGTGTATATATAATGTATGCATGTATATATATAATGATAACAGAAGGTTGAGATAGGAATAAAATAGAATGTAAGACCACTATAAGTAACTAATACTTTACATCCTGCCAGAAGACTGATGAACTATATTTCAGAACTTGTAGTTAGAGGGCTACAGGACAGAATATGCATCTACTGACATTGGTTCCTGTAGTTGTCAGGTCATGAATGCCTTTGCATTTCCAGCTTGCTCATGTATATGTGCCTAATGCATTTTACAAATATCCCATTAAGAATATTCTCGGGCCTGGAGAGATAGCACAGCGGCGTTTGCCTTGCAAGCAGCCGATCCAGGACCAAAGGTGGTTGGTTCAAATCCCGGTGTCCCATATGGTCCCCCATGCCTGCCAGGAGCTATTTCTGAGCAGACAGCCAGGAGTAACCCCTGAGCACTGCCGGGTGTGGCCCAAAAACCAAAAAAAAAAAAAAAAAAAAAAAAGAATATTCTCAAAGCACCAAACATAAAAACAATGAAATTATGTGATATAGCATCATAGTGAAGGTTTTTGGGTTATATGCAAAACAAACTGATATATGACTACTCAGAATTGGGTTTGTATAAAAAGTAAGACTGTGATCATTTGTAGCGTGCAAAAGAAATTTAAGTATTGTATTCATTCTGGCCAAAAAAGAAATCAAATGCTGAACATTTACTGAGCACTGGATGCTATCCCAAGTATTAGGATGTAAGGGATAAAAAGTTACCAAGATGGAACTTTTGCATAGTCTAATGTGATTAAGAACCATGTAAAGCAATTACCACAGTATAACCAAAATATCATGAGATGTGGAAAGTGTGTTTATCAAGGAATAATATACATAATGAGAAAACCTTCATGCAAGTTTGATAATTGATTAAGATCTTCAACAAGGAAATACTTTATTTGATATGAAGATCATAGGAAACAGGCACTCTAAGCAAATGGTTAAGTAGGGAAATGGTTATGATATTACTTATGGAAAATAAAGCAAATTTTCATAGACTTGATAAACCTCAGGACACAGATCTTATGTGTGAGTAAATGGATATCCAATAGTATCAGTCCATTGGCCAAGGTCACACCACTTTCTCTTCAGATTTCACACATCACTGTAGAAAACCTGTGTCCTCAATAATGTTTTTTTCTGATTTTCTTGGCTTGCCAAAATATGACTTTTTAATCATTTGCTTAAAAGCAGGGCTATTACCATCTATGCCACATTTCCTCCTTTCCACTTATTCTCAAGTGCACTAATATAAACATTGCTTTAAAATAAAAAACAATAGTGGCCAAGTGATAGCACAGCTGTAGGGCATTTGCCTTGCATGTGGCTGACCTGGACAGACCTGGTTTTGATCTCTGGCATCCCATATGGTTCCCCAAGCCAAGAGCAATTTCTGAGCATGGAGCCAGGAGTAATCCCTGAGCATCACTGGGTGTGGCCCCAAAACTAATAATAATAATAGTAGTAGTAGTAGTAGTAGTAGTAGAAGAAGAAGAAGAAGAAGAAGAAGAAGAAGAAGAAGAAGAAGAAGAAGAAGAAGAAGAAGAAGAAGAAGAAGAAGAAGAAGAAGAAGAAGAAGAATTATAAAATCTAACCAAGAGAAATAACCGTGCTTCCTTTGCATGCAGCCAGCCCCAGTTTGGTGGAGGGACTAAATATGGTACTTAGATCATCATCAACAGTGATTCCTGAGCACAGAGTGAAACTTGAACACACCCATTGGGGCCCACTCCTTCCCCTTCCTCCAAAATCCAATTGAGTATGTATAGTGTGGACTTTTTAATAGCACTCACTTATCAGAGAATAGATTCCCCCTGGGCAGGTCAATATTGGCTTGTTTTTATTTGGGGTTGTGTGCAAGTGTCACATATGTCTGTGATTGAGTTTTATTCCTAGGACTTTGTTCATGGATGGCTCCTGAAAGTGCTCAGGGACCACGTATGGTGACAGGGATCAAATCTAATTTGGCTACTTGCAAGGCAAGTGCATTACCGATAGTATTATCTATCTAGCTTTGGCTGCTTAAAAATTGATTTAATTTAGGGATTTAGGTGAATGTAAGCCTAATTTTTATTTTCTGGATAAAACAACAAATTTAGACACCTCAGAACTGAGGTGGGTACAGATTTGGACAAAACCAACAGTGACTTAATAGAGACCCAGAGGTTGAATAATTTGTATGTTAAGGAAAAGGTGTAAAGAGGCTGAAATCAGCTTCTGATTCTTCCGGCAGTCAACATTTTAAGAAACCATTGAAGATAGTTTTCACAGGATTGCTCAAGTGTCTTAAGCAAATGTGTCAGAGAAAGGACAAGTTAAGGCTTTAGGAATAGATTCTCACATTGTCTGATATAGTTCAGCAATTTTCTAGAGAAACAGCTGGGTCAAAAATGTGATTTTTCTAACCATTCTGTCATTGTCCTTTTTTGGGTTAATGGATATTCACCTTCATAAAAGACTCAGAATGGACATGAGACAGATTTCATTTTTTATCTTCTTTTAGTTTTTTTTTTTTTTTAGCTAAAAGGTTGGAGAAACATTTTAAAACATTAGGGTCATTTTAACTACAGTGTAAGTACAGATAAATGAACCACTTTTCTTAGTGTAAGGTATAAGGGAAACGATCTTAGAATTTTTAATGTTTTTAAGTCATTTAAACATGGATCCTGGAAATTAAATGGTTGAACCAAGAACAAAAAGCACAATATTTAATTACTGAAGAAGAAAAAGAGTTGAGTCTTTGTTGAGTTAGGATTCTAAAATAAGAGAAAAACTAATGGGGTAAACAATTTGGAGATAATGTATATATGTAATATAGAACATATATAAATATGTGAGGTAAACAAATAGGAAATTATATATATGGAATTATATATAATAAATATATGTATATAAATCTGTATATAAACATATATGTATATATATGTGTATGAAACAGGCAGTCCAGGAACTGAGATGAGATTATGTGCTTTTCTTGCATATAGAAACCCAGTTTGGTCACCATCATAGCATATTGTGCCCTGAGTATCACCAAGAGAAAGCTCTGAGTACCAATGGGGGTGTGACCTCAAAATCAAAAATAAATAAATAAAAAAGGAGAGTTAACCTATAAAACTCATGAGTGTAAGCAAGTGAAGACTAGTGGAGAATTCATCCTAAATTAGAATAAGTATAAATATATCAGCAAATATAAGCTTGTTTTTATCTCAATCTTCTTTGCAACATTTATTTATGTTACAATAAAGAAATGAAGATAAACTAGCATCAGGCCAACTATCTCAGCTTACAAAGCCATAAACTAGCACCAATAAGACCATAAAAAATAATTTAGTTTTTGGTACTTCAGTTCTGAGCATCTTCCATATCAACACATAAGTACTAAGTTACTTCTGCTTTTACTTTTATTTTTTAAATATAAATCTTTATTTAAGCACCCTGATTACAAGTTTGTAGTTGGGTTTCAGTTATAAGCAGAACACCCCCATCACCAGTGCAATTTTCCCACTATCATGTTCTCCTCCTCCCCTGTATTTGTGACAGGCATTCAACTTCTCTCATTCTTTAACATTGTCATGTTAGTTATTCACTAATAACTATGCTTAGTTATTTCCCTAACAGAGTTCACCACCCTTTCTGGTGAGCTTCAAATTGTGAGCCGGTATTTTCAGCCCTTCCAGCCCTTAACTCTATTGTCTCTGGGCCTAAGTATAGTAATGTCTTTAATTTTTCTTAAAACCCATAGATGAATGAGACTATTCTGTGTCTATCTCTCTCTTTCTGACTTATTTCACTTAACATAGTAGATTCCATGTACATACACGTATGGAAAATTTCATGAGGAAAGCCTCTTTAACCAGTGGTGTTGGCACAATTGGTTAGCCACTTGCAAAAAAAAAAAAAAAAAAAGCAAACCAGACCCCCATCTAACATCATGCACAAAGATCAAATCCAAATGGATTAAAGACCTTGATATCAAGCCTGAAATCATAATCTATATAGAACAACACATAGGTTAAACCTATATGACATTGAGACTAAAAGCATCTTCAAGGAGGAAACAACACTCTCCAAACAAGTGGAAACAGAGATAAACAGATGAGACTATATTAAGCTGAGAAGTGTCTGCACCTCAAAGGAAATAATGCTTAAGATACAAAAGCCACATACAGAATGGGAGAACATATTCACCCAATACCCATCAGATAAGGGACTAATATCTAAGATATATAAAGTACTGACAGAACTTAATAAGAAAAAAACATATAAACCCATTAAAATGGGGAGAAGAAATGAACAGACATTTCCTCAAAGAAGAAATACAAATGGCCAAAAAGTACATGAAAAAATGCTCCACATCACTAATCATCAGGAAGATGCAAATAAAAACTACAATGAGGTTCCATTTCACATCACAGAGATTGGCACACATCACAAACAACAAGAACAATCAGTGCTAGTGAGAATGTGGAGAGAAAGGAACTCTTATTCACTGCTGATGGGAATGCTGTCTAGTCCAGCCTTTATGAAAAACAATATGGAGATTTCTCAAAAAACTGGAAATTGAACTCCCATATGATCCAGCCAAAAATACAATTCAAAAATCTCTTCCTCACACCTATATTCATTGTGGCACTATTTACAATAGCCATATTCTGGAAACAACCAAGATGCCCTTCAACAGATGAATGGCTAAAGAAATTGTGTTACATATATATACACAATGGAATATTATGCAGCTGTCAGGAGAGATGATCTGCTTTTAATAATGTTGCTTGATTATAATAAATTGAGCATGAGATAGTTCCACTATAACTGAATCTTTTATACCGATTTTAAAATTTACATCCAAGGAACAGGGAGATGAATTGAGTGAAAACTTTGTGCACAAAAGACTTAAATTAAATCCCTGGCATCATTTGGTCTCCTTGGCAGCACCAACAGTAATCTCAAGAGATTTGTACTGGGGGTAGCCCCCAACACTTTCAGATGTGCAACCCCATTTAAAATGATCAGGATTATTATAAATTGAATCAAACTTTTCTAGAGCAATTTAGAGGAGAAGCATACTATGTGAGTTAGAGTCAACATTTTTCAACTTTCTTTAGCCTGTTCAGGTGAATTAAGTAAGGAGGAATATTCCCAAAAGAGAAACAACATATATTGATGCACCAAGTTAGGTTCCATTAGGAATTCAACTCTGTGAAACTTTCAAAGATAAAGTAATCTATAGAAGTGGACCTAGGAGATAAAATATTTATTGGCAATGTCCAAACACTTGGATTTTAGAATTCTAATTCTATAATTTTTGGGTATTTAGGGGTTAAATATCAGAAGGATGCTTTCTCTTCATGTCTAGAGGTAGAATAAGTAAATATAAATCTATAATACTGTAATAAAAATAATAAAGCCCTGCAAAGGGACAGTATAAGTAAATTGACTAAGGAAGAAAATGTGCCAAGATATAGTGAGGGATGTAGAAACTTGAATGCTGTTACCAGATCTATGGTAGAAGTTATGACAACTGCTAAAAACCAAACTCAATGATATTTGTGATGCTAATAATTAAGGGCTAGCAAGATTGCTCTGGTTTATTGAGGTGGTCTTCACTGACTGTCTCAAACACAGGGAATAGATTCAATTACTCTCAGCTATGGGAGTGAATAAAACAAAATGTTCTAATGAAACCCTGAATGGAAATTCTTTACCTAGACTGTAGTACAACTAAATATTTCCTGGTAAAGAGAAAACTTTAGATAGAAATTGTTCCTAGCTCACTAAAATTATTAAAGCAATCATTTTTATACATCTGAGTGTCTTTTGCAATATCTATAAAGTGAATTGCAGAATACTGAGTTCATGGCACCAAACTATAATTCACAACTTCACAACACCGGATTAGACCCTTTTAAGAGAGGGAGGAGCAGCAGATCTGCCCTCTGTGATTTAAAGTTTGATCACCTTCATTGTTTGACATATTTTTATTTTGTATTTTGACCTTCAGAAATAAAAATCAGTAAGGGCAGTTTTCCAGGCCCCAAACAATAGTTAATGGATCGGAATCTGTAAATTCAGACCTTCCCAGTTTTTATACTACCTTCTGCTGAGTCTTAACTCATCTGAGATTAAGACTACTGAAATTGCTTTAACACACCCAGAACAGACCTGAAGGCATCACTTAAAACCCACAGGGCACTCAAATGGATCAAAGAACTGCCTCAGGCAGGACTTTCTTCATCCACATAAAGGTATTCATGGATCATTTCTGCTAGCTCCCTTGGGAGAGAAACACTCTCCTTCTTCTCCCTTTACTCCTCAGCTAATATGGTTTTAATTTAGTAATGAGACTTTCTCCCATCTTCATTCTTACCTGGTGAATTCTAGGCTTCTGTTGTTGGGATAGCTTTGTGAGCAAAACACAGACCACGCAAAAATCATAGTGGAGTTAGTTCCTGAGTATAGCTTCCACTGACTGTAAATTCAAACAAAAATTTATATTCATATAAATTACTTAGCGTATTCAAGCACCCACATGTAACCACTTTTCCTGTAGAAGTGGTATATATAAATGGGTGGACATATTTAAATCTTAAGAATAAAGAAACAAGGCACAACTACCAGTTATATGACATTAGGCAATTAACCTTTTTCTTTGTTACTTAATTTAGTCATTTAAAAGGACATATTTAGGGGCCAGAGAGATAACATGGAAGTAGGATGTTTGCCTTGCATGCAGAAGGACGGTGGTTTGAATCCCGGCATCCCATATGGTCCCCCCTGCCTGCCAGGATAATTTCTGAGTGTAGAGCCAGGAGTAACCCCTGAGCACTGCTGGGTGTGAACCAAAAATGAAACAAAACAAAAATCACACACACAAAAAAAAAACGTAAAAGGATAGATTTAAGCAGATTTTTCAACTTAGACACTATAGAACTTTGGGACCAGATACGACTTTATAATGGCATTGCATGGAATCTATTCTTTTATTTTTTTTTAGCAGTCTGTCAACCAAAAAATATTTTCAGGCACTGCTATATGTCATTTGTGGAAGGAGCATGAACAAAACACTCCCCAATAGGAAGGTACTGAATTAGGGGCCAGAGCGATGGTGCAGTGGTAGGGTGTTTGCCTTGCCCGTGGCTGACCCAGGACGGACCTTGGTTTGATCCCCTGGCATCCCATATGGTCCCCGAAGCCAGGAGTGATTTCTGAGTGCATAGCCAGGAGTAAACCCTGAGCATCACGGGTTGTGGCCCAAAAATAAAACAAATAAGGTACTGAATTAAAGATATCAGTAACAGGACTCTGGATATATTAAGATAATTTTGTATATGCATATGGTATTTATATGGATATACATGCATGGGGTATTAAATTCTAATGTTATAATCTTTGTAAGATGGAGTTGGAGCAATAATAAAGCTGGTTGAATATTTGGTTGACAAATGGCCCACCTGTGTTTGATCCCCTGACCACTGGGCCAAAAGAAAAAAATAATCTGTAAGATTATTTTAACAATGATTAAATGATATGTAATGATTTGATCTTGTTTAAAACTAGCTTTTACTATGGTCCAAACTATATAAGCATGACAGGACATTAGAGGTAATGAAATGATATTATACTTCCAAGATTAGATTGAAGAGTAACACACACTTGAATTTAATTTCACTCTAACTTTGGTCCATGTACTTTTTTTTTTTTTCCTTTTTTTTTTTGTCTTTTTTTAACCACACCCGGCTATGCTCAGGGGCTCTTCCTAGCTTTGCTCAGGACGCCTTCCTGGCATGCACGGGGGGCCATGTGGGATGCCGGTGACCGAACTCAGGTCGAGCGCGTGCAAGGCAAGCGCCCTACCCGCTGTTCTATCGCTCCAGCCCCTGGTCCATGTACTGAGCAAAGAAAACAAACAAACTTTTGCTAACCTCAGAGGTACACATAGCATGCATCAGGGTATAATGTATTTGATCATTATTCCCCTTTATAAATCTATTCTCTTTAGAATCAGTCTTTAGTTTGTTTTTATTTTGCTATAACAATATGCATATATCTTGATAATTAGTTCTATATTACTGAGTAAAAAAATTATGGAAGTTCTTTCTTTTAAAATTACTGGTCCCTTACTAATACACTGAAGCTAAAATAAAGAGTATAAAAGCAAAACCCTACAAATTGTTGTGTTCCTGTTTGGGACACCCCTGGCAGTGCTCAGGACTTTTGGTTTTGGTTACAGGTATCAGTCCTGGCAGGCTCAGAGAACCATATGGAGAGCTGGTGATTGAACCTGTAACAGCTTTAAGCAAAGCAAGCAAACATCCTACCTGCTGTGCTATCTTCAGGAATTTCCTTTCAGAGGGAAAATTTAATTTTAATTTTCTTTCATTTATTTTTAAATATTATTTTTTCAGAGTTTTACATTTACTTTCTTCCTTTTATTTTTTCCTTTAACTCCTCCTACATACTAATAGTTACCCATTTCTTCACCAATAACAAAACATTTTGCTTCTAAGTCTGGTGAAAATTGGTAAGCTAAAATACATTCTTTGTGGCCATTAAACCATGTTATGTTTTTTTTTAATCCAGTCTGTTTTTTGTAGGTATATGTATGTGGACATGTGTGTGAACTTAGCATGATATTTGTTTCTGCATCTGTAAATTTCAGTGTCTTTGAAACATAATTGTGAATATTGAATGAAAAAGAAATTCCAACAAATAACACATTAGATATTTTTGATTGAGGTAGCACTGGTTTAAAATATTATATATGTTTTGGTTATATGGTTTTATACTTTAACAACTGCATATGCCACATTCACCCACAGAATTCTAGTCACCATCCTTCATTATCTGATTCATAGCTTGTCTACTCTGCTCCCAAAACCCTCTTTCCCTCTGGTAACCATTATCCAGGTGCTGTAGAGTTTCTTTTTGCTTATTTATTTTGCTTCCTTAACATTCATAAATAAGTTCATTACATTACACTATATTTGTCTTGCTCCTAAACATATATATATATATATATATATATTTTTTTTAAAAAGATCTTTTCTTTTCTTTCTTTTTTTTCCCCTCAGAATTTGTAGGAGAGTGAGTGAATACCATGCCAGTTTTTTCTTCAGATAAGTGAGGAGGTGACATTTCATAACTCTACCGTGGTTCTCTTTTCTAGATTCAAGTAAGAGTAATGCAGCTCTAATGACAGGGCAAATATCCATTACAAAAGAAATCCATAATACTATGGATTGGTATTTCCACCAGGGAAAATGATTTCTATTTTAGCTGAGTTCAGCAATGCCTTACATTTAGTTAGACTTCCCAGGCCACAGGCAAGAGAAACTTGAGACAAAGTTTTCTCTATGAAAAGTTTGCTGGTGAATGAGTCAGACCTGAAAGAGAAGGTAGTTGGAAGAAGGAAAGAAAATTCATTAAACTTACTTCCTGTGACATATTGGAATCTATTTTAGCAACCTTATAAGGGTGCTGGTGGCTAAAGAAAGCCTAATTTTATCATTTAAATGAAGAAGCTAGAACTTATATGGCAGTGCCTTTGTTTTCCTAAGTGATCTTCCCATTTTATGCTAACTTTATTTTAATTAGGATTTTTTAGTTTAAAGTCAAGGGAATGAATTTTCAACTTTGCTAGGTCTCCACCAGGATCCGTAGGAAACTAACATGGTGTCAATAAACTTTATCAATCTAATATGTGATTCATGTTTTGATCAACATATAAGAACCCAGTAGAATTATTTTTATTGCACCCTGACAGTACTCCGAAGAGTTCCAAGAAAGTGCCCATGGCTATTTCATACTAGAGTCACAAGACATTCAGGAAACAGAAGCCATGTGCAAGAAAGGAATGAACAAGCATATCAGCTGGCATAAAAGAAAACTGAGGTCAAGGATTTAAGAAAGACATGTTGGCATATATTCTCTCTGGGCCCAATTTCTATCATGTATGCATTAATCTTTCTCCTCCTCTTGCTCCTCTTCCTCAGGACTTCTAAATAACATACATATTGTTATGTCTGAAAAAAAATTGAGACATGTATAAATAGTGCTTATTGTAGAATAGACATTAGTATGCATAGATTCAACATTTATTTTTAATATATTGGTACAATTTATGGAAACAGTACAAAATTATTGCCCAAATGCATTTAGAAAAACTGATTAGAAAAATGTTGCTTTATTCATAAAAAATTAACTTAAGATAGGCAGGTGCCAATAACAGAGGATATAGAGAAGCTTTAATTAGAAGAAATAGAGATCTAATTTTAGGACCAGAAGAGTTTGTGATATAATTACTATACATATTATAATTTTTTAGGAAGCTCATGTACATTCAGAAAGGGAAATGTTGAGCATGAGTGCAGTTGAGGAACACATGAAATTTACATGTACAGATAATGTCTGAGAAATATCACTGGGTTGTGTATATAAAAAAGAACAGTGGGGCTGGAGCAGTGGCACAGTGGTAGGAAGTGTGCCTTGCACTTGGCTGACCTAAGATGGACCTTGGTTAAATCACCTGGCTTCCCATATAGTCCCCCAAGCCAGGAGTGATTTCTGAGCGCATGGCCAGGAGTAAACCCAGAGTGTCACCGGGTGTGGCTCCAAAACTCAAAGCAAAACAAAAAACAAATAAAAAAACAGGTGACAAAAGATCAAAATGAACTTTAGCAGCTGGTTTCATCTGGTATAAGATTTGGTGTCTTAATTAGTGATGAAAGTGTTTTGAAATGCTTTAGTTTACTCAGAGCCAAGAAAGCCAAAAAGCCAAGAAAAACAGTTTCTCCTAGAGAGGTAGTCATTTTTTCCCCAAAATATAAGTCTCAGGCCAGTCCATTTTAGCTTTTTCTAATCCCAGAGAGCCACCATGAGTTGGTTTGTCTTTATTGTTATTTTGTTTATTTGGGGAGTCTTTGGGGAATGGGAATAAAGTTGGGAGAACTCTGACAGGTTCTAGCATTGGGAAGAGCAGGTTGTGCTCTGGCATTAAACTAACAAAGTAAGCTCATATTTTTCCCCTCCTTTAGATCTTACAAACTAGGAAGAAGAAAATATTTGTCAATTTTGCTAATAGTATAAAATGACAAAAGATGTTTTTCTATTGCTTATGATTCAAAAGATCATAAATACAAAAATATCATTACACAGTATACTTGGTTCCTAAGTATTATTATCTTGGAATAAATGATTGGTAGGGATGGAGCAATAGTACAATGAGGAGACACTTTCCTTGCATTCTATTGACCTAGGTTTGATCTTATCCTTGGCACCCACATGGCCCAGCAAGTTTGCCAGGAGTAATACCTGAATACATAGCCAGATATCTGATACCTGATATTTTGAGCCATGAGCACTGCCAGGTGTAGCCTCAAAATAAAAATAAATTAAACAAACCATAAAAAGATTAAAAAAGAAAGGAAAGAAGTAACTAAAATAATGAAAGGGAAAATGAGTAAAACATTTATTTGTTTTCTGTGGCTTAGGTTCAGTAGATAGATTGCTGAAACTTTCATGAGGCTTTTCCATAGGCTAGTTTTTACCTCTGTTGTATATAGGTTCTAATTTTTCCAAAATTGTCTCTCCCATATGCTTTCCTTGATTCAATTTCTGCAAATATTACTGTTAGACTAGGCCTAAGGGTTTGTTTCCACAAGAACTAACTCCTGAGTGACTGTCTGTAGATCTCTTGCCACATATTCACTACTCAGCAGACCTCCTGCACACTTCCATTATGGCACAAGGACTTCTGGCTTGAAGGACAATTTTCTTGTCTGTTTTGGTAACCAAACTGAAAGTCTTTGAATTTCAACCGCAATCTCACTTGTTTTATAGAATAATCAAAGTAACAGAAACACATATCGATCAAAATTTTTTTACAGTTGGGTTTTCTACATGCCTATTCTCAATTACTCCTTATAACCAATATCCAGGTATGTCCTGTCATTTCCACTATTCTCCCTGGGAGTAAAGTAGCAAAAATAAATTAGTGGATTTGATGAAAGTTATATTCTTTCAAGGGTCACATTGCCATAATTCATGCTTTCTTTAGTTCTTGAATGCCTAGTGGCATTAATAAAGAACTGGGATCATTATCTAAAATTATGCAGTTTTATTTTCTTTATTTTATTTTGCCTCTATTGTGTTGAAAGAACCCTGTGGAGATGAAAAGACTCTCCCCCACAAAACATTTCCCCTTTTCTTGCCATTCTGATTTTCTTTCTAGTGTTGCTCTAAAGTTTAACCATTCACTTTAGAAAGTTTTCCTCATAATATTTTATTTATTTTTTATAACCTATGACTATTTAACTGTAATCTTCTTTGCATGTGGCCCAATATGACATTGAGGAAAAAATTCGGAAAATGTAAAATAAGAGGTGGACTCCATTTTCTTTCACAGCCAGGTGAATGTTATTTAACAACCCTTTCCAGGGAGAGTTTGATTCCAGAAAATTGCCTTTATTTAACTTTGTTGTCTGTTATTTTGTTAGAGTCCGGATGCTATAAAGTTACATGTTAACATACATATTTTCTTTTCCTGGTAGAAAATGAACACAAATAGTAAGTTTTGCCCTCCCTTGTTTATTTATTTTTTTTTACATAAACGTTTGGTGGGTGGGAAAGTCTATGTGGTGCTTAGGATGCTCAGGGAATCTTCTTAACTATTCTTAGTAAACAAGGACAGCGCCTCAATAAAAGTTTGAATGATTTAATTTTTCTTGGGTTCTCAGTGCCTGATATGTTCAAGGAACCCATTCTGATACTGGGAATCAAACTGGGCTTGACTACATGCAGGACATAGGTACTAAACCATATCCCATCTCTCAGATCCCACTTTATTCTTCTTCAACATTTTGGCTGATAGCCTATATAAACACTTTTTACTTAAGTTCTCTGAATACTTTACCATCTTTACCATTACATTGGTCTCTTTTAAATTTATGAACTGATTAAAATACTTGAATTGTGTTCATCCCTTATTTGTATCATTATATTTTATGCTACTGAAAATTTTTGAATTTGACAATAGTCACTTTAACATACTTTAAAGCTCATTCATTTTTTCCAGATACTTAGGAATTTACTTTTTATAAATATTTTATATTTGTCCAGGGTTGGTTTATGTAATAACATATTTTAGTATTTAAAATGCAGCTAAGAACAAGACAGAGTATTAGGAAACTAAGAAGGGAGAATATGACCTGGAGGACAATATAAAAAATTGAATATGCTTATTCAGTTATAGGATGACTACAATCAATTGTGCATACATATATATCATCTTGGAAGAGTGATAAACACGTACATATATCATCACTATTCTAAATCCTTTATGGGAGCCCATTACCATTGTTTCAGCATTCACCTTTGACAATTTATATATACTTGGTCTTAGAAACATACTTAAAGATAAAGTATCTTGGATATTAATATATTTTGAACAATTGCATTCATTAATTTTGTTCCATAATATTATCAAGTTATAGACACAAATAAATTATGCCAAAGAATCTAAAATCCAAGATTTCTTTGTTTTGCAAAATTTTTCTCTCTAAATATTTAAAATGTAGCCATGGGGACATTTTATCTCATCTTTGGGCTTTAGTTATGTTATTCTTGTTTGTTTGTTCATTTGTTGTTTTTGAGCTTCACTTGATGACTATCAGGGTGACTCCTGGCTCTGTGCTCAGAAATCACTCCTGGCTGGCTGAGGGGACCCCATGGAATTCTGAGTCTCGAACCCAGTTCAGCAACTAAAGGCAAATGTTCCACCTCACTGTACAATTGCTCCAGCTCCAAGTTACATCATTCTTAAATGATCAGATTGGACAAAATGACAGTTAAAATTTATTCAGCTTTAAATTTTAGGGACAGGGCATAAAGATAAATATATAAATTTCATTTTATGATCCAGTATTTGTTATACATAAGTTAATTTATTAATATTAGAGTTCATTAGTAAATACCATAATTTAATTAATGCAACTGTGATTATGAACTTGTACCAACTTTTGTTTGGCTTTGTTTTATAAGCTATGCAATAAATTAGATCTTCCACCAGTTAATGTTTTGTTGCTGCTCTTTCTTGCAATATTGCCTAATGAAAAATAGCTAATTAATATGCTACTAATAATTTACTGAACCATATCCCTGGCACTTAAAATCAGCATTTGCAAATAGCTGGAACCATGATTCATGGGCATGCCTGTGACTTCCAATCTTCAAGGAAGATGAGAATTACATATAGTGTCTAATGAATTATTTATAATGGTAAGAAATGAGCTGAAACATTGCACACCAACCATGAGGAAGAGTGAACAGTGATAGCACTGGGAGCAATGGGCAAACTCTTATTTCTAGGACTACACTTTACCTTGAAGTTCCATGTAAGCAATTTGTGGCTTACTCAAGCTTTAGTCTTTCAGAGAAAAAAAAATTAAGATAGATCTTTTCATTTAATTCCATCTAAGTTGAGAAGATCAGTATTTTCTTTTTCAAGGAGTTCCATTTCCACCATTATTCTTCCTAGATATCCACTGCTTATTATTTTTCCATCTTTTATTCCTTTTTTGTTACTATTACTACTATTGGTACAATGACTGGAAATTGAATACACTTATTTGCTCTGTTCACACACTTACTTTGGTTCTTGCCCAAAGTCAAATAGTTTAGTTGTGGTGCTCTCACATAATATTTAATTGTGGTGCACCAAAGACTAATGCATAGTTTTTCCACTGGGGATCCCAAAAATTAGCCCCAAGAATCATACTCACTTGTAGAGGAATGCCAGAGTGAATTCACAGATTCCCTCCTGCAAGCCAGGTGATATGCGACAGAGCTAATCCCAGGTTTTCTCACCATATTTCTCTCAAAATCATTTGACATGGTTTATTCTTACCATTGACAGATGGGAAACTGAAACTTGCTCTGTATTGGAGTTCTAGATGAACCAGTTTTGTTTATTTAATTAATATTATTTTTCTCACTTTATGATATAATATACAAATCACATAAAAATAACTGGTGATGGGGGGTGTCCTCTTATATGACTGAAACCCAAACACAATCATGTTTGTAACCAAGGTGTTTAAATAAAATATTATTTTAAAAAATCGAAAGTATCGGGACCAGAGAGAGCATGGAGATGGGGCGTTTGCCTTGCATGCAAAAGGACAGTGGTTCGAATCCTGACATCCCATATGGTCCTCCGAGCCTGCCAGGAGCAATTTCTGAGCGTAGAGCCAGGAGTAACCCCTGAGCGCCGCTGGGTGTGACCCAAAACAAAACAAAATAGCAAAATAGAAAGTATTGTATATCTCTAAAACTCGTCTAGATCTAAAATTAAGTGAGAGAGCAAGAAAATGGCTCACAAGACAGGGCAGGGCAGGACAATATGGTTTGCTTTGGGGCATCTGAGGGCTATGTGGTCTC
Organism: Suncus etruscus; assembly: GCF_024139225.1. Classification (NCBI taxonomy): domain Eukaryota; kingdom Metazoa; phylum Chordata; class Mammalia; order Eulipotyphla; family Soricidae; genus Suncus; species Suncus etruscus. The sequence continues at coordinate 57,375,527 of NC_064861.1, forward strand.
CAAATCACTGCGGAAGTAACTCCTACATCACTGGATTTGGGTCTCAAATAAACAAACAAACAAAGCTCATTAAGGATAGAAAATTATACTATTGGTATTTTTGTTTTCCTATTATACCTTGCATTTGTTCTGTTCATCAATGCACTAGTACCCATAAAATTTATTATATATATTGAGAAAAAGAAACTGACACTAATCTAAGCAATGAAGATAAAGAGGCACAAAGAGTTTGAAAAAGACATCCTTGATGCATCAATATTCTGGCTAAAAAGAATAAATGCTTATTTATTGATGTGAGTACTTCTAAATTCGTGAAGCGTTCCATATTTAAAAAAAAATAAAAACATGATCTAATTTATACCCTAAAAACTACTGAAAACTCAGAATGTTCTATTCATTTCTCAGCACCGTCCTTTGGATGTTAATAAATATCCCCCCACCCCCGGTGAATATATTTTTATTAAGTGTATTTAGTCTTTGAAGACAAATTTTATGATAATTCTAAGAATTCTTTAAATATGTTTGCATATCAAACATATCTTCTCTGTATCATATATATATTTCCATATCTAGTTTTATATATCACTTTGCCATAGTACTTGGTAATATAAACAAATTAGATAGGCCCAATCCTCAAAGTAGAGAGATGCATTTGAAAGAAGTGTTCCCTAAAGAGGCCATAGCAGTTAACAGCCTAGGAGCAAAAATCATAATAAACAACATATGCAGAAAACTAGTTTTATCTTGGAACCATTTCAATGTATCAGACCCTGGGCATTAGGAGGATTCCTAAATAATCCTATTAACCATATGAGAACTGCTTAGACTTACCTACATATCTTGAATAATTTGTAAAAAAAAAAATGGAAAAATCACATTCACAATTTGACAGAATTGTGATATGCTGACTTGACTGTTGAAAAGAAATTGGCAAGACAGGAGATATTGTGTCCAGCGAAGAACATACTTCAATATCGGTAATATAGTGGAGATGAATTTCCCAAATTCTTTTGTGTTATAAATCAATGAAATTTGATTTTTTAGTTTTGATTTGGGCCAGGCCTGACAGTATTCATGGTTTACTAGTCATCTAGGGTCAGTGATCTTGCCTGGTGGGGCTCAGTGTTCTGAGAATCAAAACCAGGTCAGCCATGTGTAAGGGAGTCACTTTATCTTCTGTTTATTTTTCCATATATAATTTTAAAAAAAGTTTGACACTCCAATAGTACATACATTAAAATTGGTATTATGCAAAGTAGATTACCATAATTTTGGGTAAAGAATAAAATATAAGTTTGGGAAATGTTCCATATTAAAAAATAAAATAGGCATGGGAAGATGGGAGGATTCATTTCTCAACCAAGTTATCCTCTCTGGAGATAAACAGAGAGAGCAGGAAATTTCATTATGGTAAAATATACAGAACATGAAATTTACCAATTTTAACTCAATTTAAAATTTTTGCGTAATTTTTATATGTTATCAAAAGTCTGAATCAGTTGATGTTCTCATCAGCAGTTAGTGAGGTATCCTTTATCCCTGCGTTTGCACCAGAACTTGTTGTTCTTTTTCTTTTTTATATGTGTGTAGTGGTCTCTGTAGTGAGATGATATCTCATTGGTTTAATTTTCATTTCCCTAATAATGATATGGAACATTTTTCATTTGTCTTCTGACAACCTCCTGTTTTTATTCTTTGAGGAAGTTTCTGTTCATCTTTCCAATTTTTTGTGGAGTTAGATTATTTTTAAGCTTTACAGTGCCTTATATATCTTAGATTTTAGTGCCTTATTAGATAGAGATTGGGTGAGTAATTTCTCCCATTCCAGGTATAGTCTTTCTATTTTGGTGACAGCTTCCTTTGAAGAACAAAAGCTTTTTAGTTTAATGTAGTAACATTTGTTTATGTTTACCTACACTTGCTTGGTCAGTGGTGTTTCATCCTGGAACATGCCTTTTACTTAATGTCATAGGATTCTCTCTACATTTTCCTCTATATACCTTATGATTACAAGCCTGATACCAAGCACTTTAATCCATTTTGATTTTACTTTTGTGAAAAATATTCAAAAGAGAAATCTGAGTTTGTTTTGTTGCATGTAGCGGTCTAGTTTTTCCAACACTACTTGTTGAAGAGGTTTCCTACTCTATGTTGTATCTCTTGCTCTTTTATTAAAGATTAATTGATCATATACCTGAGTGTCTTTCTCAAAATATTCAAGTACATTCTATTGATCTGAGGGTATGTGTTTATTCCAATACCATGCAGTTTCAATAACTACCACTTTATAGTACAATTACAAGTTGAAGATACTGGTATTTCCTATCTTCTTTCTACCATGAACTACTTTAGCTATTAGTAGAGATATATCATTTCATAATTTCAGGAGTATTTGATCTATTTCTCTGGAAAGTGTTATAGGTATCCTTAGAGGCACCGCATTAAATCTATACAATACTTCGGGAAGTATTGCTATTTTAATGATGTTAATCCTTTCAATTCATTAGCAGGTTATGTGTTTTTCCATGTCTTTTTCTTAATTTCTTGAAGCCATGTTTTGCATTTTTTTGGCTAGGTTTTTCACCACTTTATTAAAGATGATTCAAAGGTACTTAATTATTTGAGGTATTATTGACTATTTTTAAATACCTCTTTCTTCTCTTTTATTATTTGTATATGAAAAATCCATGATTTTTGTATTAATTTTGTAAACTGCTACATTACTATGTAAAAGTATTATATCTAGAAGCTTTTTTTTGTGTGGAGACTTTAAGATTTTCTACATGCAGTATTATGTTATTTGTAAATAGTTATTGCTTGACTTCTTTTCTACTTATCTGGATGCACCCTTAATGTGTTTTCTTTACTTAATTGCTATGGCCAGGATTTCCATATTCTATGAATAGAAGTTGCTAAAGTGAACAACTTTGTCTTCTATGAGATCTTAGAAGAAAATCTTTGAGTTTATTCCCCATGAGGAATGAGGGCTGTGGTAAATGCTTTGGCTATATTGAGGAAAGTTTTTTCAATTCCCAACTTGTTAAGAGTTTTTATCATGAAATGGTACTAGTTCTTGTTAATCGCTTTCTTCACATCTATTGATATGATCATATGATTTTTATTTTTTATTGTTATGAAGTATTGTGTTTATTTACTTGTGTGTGGTAAACCATTATTGCATCCCTGAGATGAATTCTAGTTGGTCACGGTATATGCTGTTTTTTATGAATTATATTTATTAGTACTTTGTTGAAGATCTTTGCATTTAATACATCTCTGGTACAGATATCCACCTGTAATTTACTATTTTGGTAGTGCTTTTGTCTGTTTTTGATATCAGTTTGTGATATAACAGTTCGAAAAATTCTCTAGTGTATACATCTGGGCCTAGGATTTCATTTCTTTTAAGACTTTGGATTACCATATTAATTTCTTCAATAGTGATAGGTCTGTTCATATATTCCAAATAAACTTGATTCGATCTAGGGAATTTATAGGTTTCCACAAATTTGTCAATTTCTTCTTGGTTTGTGTGTATGTGTATGTGTGTGTGTGTGTGTGTGTGTGTGTGTGTGTGTGTGTGTGTGTGTGTGTAAGTGTGTGTGTGGCATAAAGATTCCAAAGCAATATTCAACTATATGTTGAATTTCTGCAGTGTCTGTTGTGAAACTCCCACTTTCATTTCTGATGATATAGTTTATTATTATTAATCTTTCTTTGTGAGTCTTGCTAGTAATTTATTGATATTGTTTAATTTTTCAAAGATTTTACTCTTGATTTCACTAAATTTTTTGGATTGTTTTTTGGGTTTCCAGTTCACTATTTTCTACTCTAAGTTTTATTATTTCCTCCCTACTGCTCATTTTAAAATGCTGCGCATTTTACTGGTAATTTCCCAGTTTTCTTCATTACTTTGCAAGCTCCTTTTCCCTTCCTGTTTTCTTTTTGTTTTGTTTTGTTTTGTTTTGTTTTGTTTTGTTTTGTTGTTTTTGGGTCACACCCGGCGGTGCTCAGGGATTACTCCTGGCTGTCTGCTCAGAAATAGCTCCTGGCAGGCACGGAGGACCATATGGGACACCAGAATTCGAACCAACCACCTTTGGTCCTGGATCGGCTGCTTGCAAGGCAAATGCCGCTGTGCTATCTCTCTGGGCCCTCCCTTCCTGTTTAATACTTGCAAATCTATAAATTTTCCTCTTAAGAACATTTTTGCGGTGTCCCACACATTCTCATTGCTCATTCCCTTATTTTTGCTTCCAAAAATTATTTCTTCTTTGATTTCCTCTCTTACCCACTTGTTGTTCAGTAGTGAGTTGTTTAATTTCCAGATGATAGAGTTATTTTTCCATTTTTTTTGGTAATTCACTTCTATTATAAGTGTATCAAGATTTGAAAATATTGCTGATACAATTTATGTCTCTTGATTTTATAGAGCTTTATTTATATAGGTATGCTGAGCATGCGGTCTCTCTTAGAGAATGTCACATATGCATTGAGGAGGAATGTGTTTTGTTTCTTTTTTGAGTAAGAAAAGCCTTATATATGCATATATACACAGACATATATGTATATATACAAACATATATGCCAAATATACACATATACATATACATATATTATATATAGATTAATATATATATTTGTTTATATAGACAGATATAGGCTTTTCATATATCAGATAAGCCCCTTCTTTAATTTCTCCTTTCAAGCCAGTATTTTAGTCTAGTTGATCTATCAAGACATAAGAGAACAGTGTTGAAGCTCCAACTATCACTGTGTTGCTATTGATATATTTATTCAAGTCTATTACCATCTGTTTTAAATATCTTACTGGCCCTTCATTGAGTGCATATATGTTTAAATGTGTGATTTCTTCCAGATGAGAAGTTTTGCTTTGTGCATCCTCACTTAGTAAGGCACTTTAATTTTGTGCTAAAATATTAACCCTTTCTTATAATAATAGTTCAGGAATCGCCTATTCCAGGAATTTCTACCTTATCTGCTTTTAAAGATGAGTTTAGTACTAGCTATATGAGTTATTATGGATCATTTTTGTACTCTGCTTGTTTTACTCAAATAGAGACTGATTTAAAAACAAAACCAAGACTCAGTTCATAATTTTATTCTGTTGAAAGCCTGCATTCATCCTTAAGGACTAGTTTCATAATGATACTTTTGTGAGTAGCCCTTGGCTGATTTCTAGGGAAGTTAATCTTGTTCAACCTGATTACAGATTTAAACTAGATTATTTATCACATTTTGCTCTATAATTTACTTTATAACTCATTGTACTTGGTGGTACAATCCCAGAACCTGACACAGAATCAGTTGTCAAATAGCCACTCAATGAATGATGTGTAGATTGAATTTCACAGTTAACATATATCAGTGTCCAGATATGAGTCATTTTTTTTCTCTGTATATTTTTTATATATGCTTCTATTCCTTACTCCACTAAAAAGAATGATTCTTTAGACATTTGATAATATTTATGAAGCTCCTCTCTCAGGAGTTGTTAGCTATGACAGTTGCAGAACTTAAATTATCCATGACAATGCTGCTAGACTGTGATTCCACCTGGGATTTCTTCTGTTTCAAGAACGCAAACAAGTAGGACCTGGATTCTCCAGGACCCTGTAAAGGTTAGAAACAATCAGCATATGTGTCATGGTGTGATGGTGTGATGTGTTTTGGTTTTCTTACTGATTAAAGAACAGAAATCAGGAACATAATTCTACAGGTACATTGGGCAGCTTATATATAGTAGTTTCTTCTTGGATCCCCAAAAGTAAAAAGTAAAGCACTATTTTGTACATTTGTGATGATTTCTGCTCTCTCTGAAAAATAAAATATCTCTCACTGGAGTAGACCACAACAATGGACAAAATATCTAATAAATAACTCTGTGTCTATGGTGTTATGATGGCATAACCTAGAAGGATTCAGTTATTCCATCTGAGGAAGCAAGAAGTGCTCATGGGGTTTTACAGATTTTAGGATCTGCATTCTTCCTCAGTTACAAACCAGAGGTGAAGTTCTTCTCTGTCAATAGATATTGATCCCTGAATTGTATTTTTCAGTAAAAAAAAGTCACAAAACTGTGCATGATATATTATCTAGTGGAGCCACATACACACACACAAAAAATGTTTGCTTGTAGCTGTTTAATTTTCTCTGAAGGATACTCAAGAAATCAATTGCTGGTTGCCTCCAGATAACAGGTGATCAGGATACAAAAAAAGGAAGATATTCCCCCCAACTCCAGGATATAGCCTTTTGTACTTTACAGTTTTTGATCAATGAAGAAGTATTTGTTTCCCATTTGAAACAATATAAATACATCTAGTGAAAAGACTGATGCCTGGGTCAATTGTGCTGCTTTTAAAGCAACTCAGGCACTTTCTTCTCCCCTGGAGCTCTTCATGACTCCTTTCTCTTCCTTTCATAAGTCAGAAGTAAATTCTTCTTTTCTATTGATTTGTATTAGATGGTCTCACAGGACACCAGCTGCATTGGGTGTTTATTTTCATCACAAACTTTTGCCCATTTTACTATTGCAGACAAAAATATTATCACTTCCCTACTTCCTAGTCAGAGCTTTCTAGAGGCCAATTAGGCAAAGATTTTCTTCCCTTCTGAAAAAAGGGAAAAAGAACCAGACCTACAATTGATTTTATGAAACATCAAATATATATTGAGTGGCTACTGAGTATGACTAAGTAATTTACATTTATGGTGGAGTTCAGTTTTACTTATCTTGAAAACAGATCAATAATAGAAGGAAATAAATATTTGTAAATCATTATTCTATGAGAGACTTTCAGATAGATGTTTTCATTACTGTTATTTAATACTCACAAACTTATAAATTTTTTCTCAGTTTCTAGTTGACAAAACAGATATAGGGATTATAAATTACTCATCCATCATCCACTTACTCTCTCTGACTTTAATACTCAGTATCAAACACCTAAAGAAGTGTAGCAAATGGCACAAAACAGTGGAGATCAAAAGGCTCATTTCTTTGTTATTGTCTTTTTGGATTAGTCTTGTATAGCACACTGTCAACACCAAATGTAGCACATATTTTATAAAATGCCTTAATCTGTTTATTTCGCACTTAAGACTACATTAGAGAAGCTGGAACTTGATCTTTATTTTCTTACTAACAGATGCTGCTACCAATTTATATGTAATTGAGCACTTCAGGGCAATTATTTTAAAATATAATGCTCACCTTCTCAATAACTTTCCATGTGGTTCACTAAAATTAAGACACATTTTATGTTGACTCATCAAAAGGCCCCAAGCCTTCTTCTTCTAAGATAATTCTACCTCAAAAATTATAGTTTTAAATTGTTAACCTAGTACAAAGAAGAAAAATGTCAGGCCTGCTACATATTCAGAACCGTCTGTCACAAGATCGAGAGCAGCTTTTTGAGGATATTTTTAAGCTTCTCCTGTGATACCTCTTTTCAGATCCAGGTGATTATTGCATTCATAAAGCATTTTTCTCTTTTATATAAATTTCAGAATCCTATAGTAGATGTGTATCAGGGAATATTTTAAAACACAATTTAATACTGTAGTTTCTTGATAACTCACAATGTATTGTGCTCTACACACCTCTACCAAATATTACCATTCTGTGTCTGTTAATCCCATCCTCCCTTGTCAAGATTTATTTATTGCTCAGACTACATTTCATCATTGCATTTTCATGGAAACAGGTCTAGACGCTATCTCTTCCCCACCAAAGAGAGCTATGAGTATCCCCATAGTGACAATATTGAACATGATTAGAAATTATCTTATAATAGTAATTTCCCACATTTGTTCCCTCTCCGTTCTCTCTTAGACAATTGCTATTCATGAACCACTGTATGTACTAAAATAGCACTGACTATGCTATTAAAAGAATAATCTCCTTTGTAAAATGTTAATTCAATGTTTGAACATGTTTGGTAAGTGAATAAAAACATAATTGTTTGTTTTTTTTTATTAGAGAAATCCAGAGATATATTGAGCTACAATGGTCTACCAACGACTTGCTGGGGACTGTGTCAGCTTTGGACAAGGTCCCTGAACAGGAGGAGGTCAAGAATATGAGCCAGAGAACCTGGCTGACCTACCCACATCATTTACACATTCTAAGATATGGAACAAATTAGTTCCATTAGACAGCCATCTCTCATTAGAAAATAATATTTCAGCTCCATATGGTAGGCCTGTATATTTTATGAGCTAGACTATATTATCTTTACTAATGAACTTGGAATACAATAAGCATTAAGAATCTTCCAATTCATCTGGGAACAGAGGAAAAGGTTAGAGCAAACCAGTAAGCAAACCTTGGTACTAAGATAGTATTTGATATGGATACTTAAGTTACCCATGCATTTTTAAAAAGGAAAAAGGAAAGAAAGAAAAGGAAGAAAGGAAGAAAAAGAAAAAGAAGAAAGAAAAGAAAGAAATAAAAGAAAAGATATAATAAAGAAGGAAAGAAGAAAGAATAAAAGGGAAAAGAAAGAAAAAGAAGAGAGAAGAAAGAAATTAAAAGAAAAAAGAAATAATGAAAAAGATAAAGAAAAAGAAAGAAAGGAAAGGAAGGAAGAGGAAGGGAGAAAGAGAAAAGAATGGAAGGGAGAAAGAAATAGAGAAAAAAGAAAAGAAAGAAGAAAGAAAGAAAGAAGAAAGGACAGAAGGAAGAAAGAAGGAAGGCAAGAGAGAAAAAGAAAGAAAGAAAGAAAGAAAGAAAGAAAGAAAGAAAGAAAGAAAGAAAGAAAGAAAGAAAGAAAGAAAGAAAGAAAGAAAGAAAGAAAGAAAGAAAGAAAGAAAGAAAGAAAGAAAGAAAGAAAGAAGGAAGGAAGGAAGGAAGGAAGGAAGGAAGGAAGGAAGAGAGGAAGGAAGGAAGGAAGAAAGAAGGAAGGAAGGAAGGAAGAAAGAAAGAAGAAAGAAAGAAAGAAAGAAAATAAAGAAAGAAAGAAAGAGAGAGAGAAAGAGAGAAAGAAGAAAGAAAGAAAGAAAGAGAGGAAGGAAGGAAGGAAGAAAGAAAGGAAGGAAGAAAGAAGGAAGGAAGGAAGGAAGAAAGAAAGAAGAAAGAAAGAAAGAAAGAAAGATAGATAGTAAGGAAGGAAGGAAGGAAGGAAAGAAGGAAAGAAAAAAGAAAAGAATGAAAGAAAGAAAGAAAGAAAGAAAGAAAGATAGGAAGGAAGAAAGAAAGAAAGAAAGAAAGAGAAAGAAAGAAAGAAAGAAAGAAAGGAAAGAAAGAAAGAAAGAAAGAAAGAAAGAAAGAAAGAAAGAAAGAAAGAAAGAAAGAAAAGAAAGAAGAAGAAAGAAAGAAAGGAAAGAAAGAAGAAAGATAGGAAGGAAGGAAGGAAGAAAGAAAGAAAGAAGAAAGAAAGAAAGAAAGAAAGAAAGAAAGAAAGAAAGAAAGAAAGAAAGAAGGAAAGAAAAGAAAGAAGAAAGAAAGAAAGAAAGAAAGAAAGAAAAGATAAGAAAGAAAGAAAGAAAGAAAGATAAGAAAGAAAGAAGGAAGGAAGGAAGGAAGGAAGGAAGGAAGGAAGGAAGGAAGGAAGGAAGAAAGAAAGAAAGAAAGAAAGAAAGAAAGAAAGAAAGAAAGAAAGAAAGAAAGAAAGAAAGAAAGAAAGAAAGAAAGAAAGAAAGAAAGAAAGAAAGAAAGAAAGAAAGAAAGAAAGAAAGAAAAGAAAGGAAGGAAGGAAGGAAGGAAGAAAGAAAGGAAGGAAGAAAGAAAAAGAAAAAAAACAAAGTTGGCATAGATCTAGGTCCCATTTAGTGATATCTGATTATTGTCTGATACATGTTACCTTCTCAAGCCGTTTTCTGCTGTACACTAGCAGTTTTCAAAGCAGGGTGCCTAGATGAGAACAGCTTTAACAAAACCTGGAAACTACTTTGAAATAGAAAATTTTCAAACCATTGGGGCAGGAGCGATGGCACAGCGGTAGGGTGTTTGCCTTGCAGGCAGCTGACCCAGGACCAACTGTGGTTTGATCTCCTGGCATCCCATATGGTTCCCAAGGCAGGAGCAATTTCTGAGCTCAGAGCCAGGAGTAACCCCTGAGCGCTGGGTGCAGCCCAAAATTAAAAAAAAATTTTTTTTCAAACCCTATAAAATATTGGGCAGGAGAGATAGCACAGCGGTATGGTTTTTGCCTTGCTGACCCAGGACATATTGTGGTTCAATTCCAGGCATCCTATATGGTCCTGCCAGGAGTGATTTCTATGAGCAAAGCCAGGGGTAACCCCTGAGCACTGCTCGATGTGACCCACCCCCAAAATGTCAACTGAATACAGTATTTTTGTTGTTTTGTTTTGTCAGGGGATACTCCTAGCTTCTTTTTTAGAAGCAGCTCTGGCAGTCCTCCAGAGATGATATATATTGGATATTAAATCTGAGTTTCCTGAATGCAAAGCATATGCTTAGTCATTGAGCTATCTCCATGGAGCTTAACATAAAACTTTATTACTTATTTATTTATTTATTTATTTATTTATTTATTCATTTATTATGGTTTTGTGCCACACCCGGTGACGCTCAGGGATTACTCCTGGCTATGTGCTCAGAAATTGCTCCTGGCTTGGGGTACCATATTTGACGCCTGGCGAACGAACCTCGGTCTGTCCTAGGCTAGCGCACATAAGGCAGATATTTTTTAATATGGGGGTGCTACACCCAGTATTGCTCAGGATTTACTCCTGGCTCTGCACTCTTTTATTCTTGGTGTGCTCACTCAGTATGAAACTTGGGTTGTCCATGTGCAAATCAAGAACTATACTATTGTTCTGGCCCCCAAACACAAAACTCTTGATCTGAATTTTAGCATGCCAGAATTTGAGAACCACTGTTGTAAGCAAAATAAATTGACAGACAATAGAAATATATTCCATGTCCTACCCCAAATAGTACCCTACCATTTCCAACCAATTTAGACATATGTTTCTCTATTAGTTATTCTATTGAATTTACACATTTCCTTAATTATCAATTGGCTCAGTCTTACCAGAGACTATTTAAACATTTCTTCCCATAAAATGTTCTTATTTACCTCACTTGAATTAAGAACTATTTTAGTAATAACAATATTGTTGCTATAATAATCCTGTAAAAAAACTTAGAGAACATTAGTTTTACTTTGTATCAATTACATTCCATAAGTCAAACAGTAATTTCTCCTACTGGAGAACTGGTAGAACTGGTGGGATATACATTAAAGGTCAGGAGGGAAAAGTAGAAAAAAAAAAAGGAATCTTTTCTGATTCATCATATTCTTTCTTATGGCAACCCATTCTCTTGGAATGAACAATTGTTCCAAATGTTTAGTTTTGGGGAGGCCTCAACTAGTCGAGTTCAGGGAATTTTCCTAGCTCTGTACTCAGGACTTACTCCTTGCTCAAGGGCTCAAGGACAATCAAACTAGGTGGATATGATCTAGGGCTTGTGATGCCCAATATCAAACTAGTTTGTACTATTCCTGTTGTACTATTCCTCGAGGCCCAATTACCTTTATAAAATGGTTGTTTCTACTTTGTTTTCTTTTTCTTCTTACAGGATCCTAAGTCTTCAGTTAAATGTTAATATTATTGACCATTCTTATGCACATCTTTGATCTTCATGCAGCATAGACAACATAGAGAGTTGTTTTTATCCTCTCTAGTCCATAATACTGGGCTGCAGGTGCAGAAAGGTTGAAAATCACTGGTATACACAATGACAGTCTGTGGGCCAGTTTGTAGTCAGGTTCCAATCCTTAGGTGTAAAGATGCTCAAAAGTAATAATCATTTATAGATTCTATTATCTTTATTCCTAAGTTCCCAGGTGGGCATCATTTGTTCTATTTCTTTAGGAACAAAATGACAATTAGATGTTTGCAGTTCACATACACTCAAAACTTCAAGTGGATATTTAAAAATTCCTGCCATTCATATACCTATCCATCATTATCATATATATATATGTATATATATTTAAGCTTAAATGTAGCACTTTCTTGGATACATTTCTGTAAATCAGTGTGGCTTCTATAAGTATCTGGCATGTTACATGGTCCTGAGAAAATGCCAGGAGTGTTTTTTGAGGACAGAGCTAGATGTCAACTCCACCACCTTTACCACTGTTTCTACACTTTATCATCCTCCTTACCTCACCCCCATCCCCACCTGCAAACTTGCCAAAATATTAAAAAAAATAGGTACTTATATTTTCATGTTAAGTATCAATAATCAGGATGGAGTAATAATACAGAGGGTAAGGTGCTTGCCTTTCATGCAGATAACCTGGGTTCAAATTCCTGCCTCCCTTATATTCCCTGGATCCCACCAGAAGTGATTTCTATGCACAGAGCCATAAATAAGACCTGGACACTATTAAATGTGTGCCTCCCAAGCAAAAATAAACTATAAGAAAATTGTACAAATAATCAATCGAATAAAAAGAACTCAGAAAAAAATTTTAAGCTATTTAAGTCAGATTGCAGACAGCGTTTCATAATTATTTTAGTTTCTTTTAGTTCACATGACAAAAGGTTATGCTTCAAGTACTCAAGGGAGAAATGTGTCAATACATACATTACTCTGGTTTTAATCTTTTAAATCAAATGCTCAAGTCCTCTTGAAAAGTGAAGATACAGGAATCAATTTATGGTGAGTAAACTCAAAGAATCCAGATGTTCTTAATTCATTGATTGGCTAATTAATTAACCTAGTAAAAGATTTTTCAGGAACTTGTCCAAACATTACTTTAATTCACATTCAACTTTTCTTGGAAAAGTGCATATTTTAGCTAATATTTGCCAGTAAGCTCTTATTCATTTTTAAAATATGTGTCAATGAGATTAGTTTTAAACAAAAAATAGATTCTGGGAGTCTACTTAAGTACTAAGACCTAAAGTATATATCATTTAAAATACAGTTTGTTCAAAAATTAGTACCGATGTTATACATAAATATGAAAATATCTATGCATGCTTAAGTAAATTCTTACATATCAGTTAAGATATCTATATTTATATTGACAATATCAATTTTAATATAAAATGATCACATTAAATTAAGCACATTTGATTTAATTAGGGAAATCTCAGAATAGCCTTCTGTGGACCAGGTAAAAAGTAATAATTAGCTTGTTTTTGTTTTGCCTTGTTTTTAAAAATTAATTTTATAATTTGTGGGGAAACTCCCAAATGACACATAGGGAGCCGATTCTCAGTGATCCTTAGACAACCAGGCTTCAGTACTAGCTTGAGAATGCAGTTATTCTCCAGGAAAATAGTTGTTTGAGACCCGTCAGTGCTATGCAGGTAGAACACACCAGGCTCCTGGGAGATCATGTAGTATAAATATAGAACCTAGGCCTTTTACATATAGGGCAGGGGTGGCGAACACCTCTCGAGCTTCATGCGGCTCCCGACCAAAATGAATGTGGCTCTTTGCCTTTTATCATTATTTTGTATACTGTGGTTCTTTGCCAAGTTTAGATTTTGCTATGCTGCTTCTGAGGAGGGACCAATGAGGAGAGATATCCGAGCGCGTAGTCCCGTCTCCCATCCCTCGGAAACAACTGCACAGGCCAGAGACCGGGGATCCTTGTGGCTCATGTTGGGTCACATGTTGCCGTGAGTTCTTAGTGTGGAGGACGCAGCACACCCTCACCATCACTGCAGGATTTTGACCCTCACTCAAAATGGCAAAATGCAACATGTGTTTAATATATTCTTGTTAAAATTATATGCTTTTGTGTGAGTGTGTGTCTGTTTTGGCAAGTCACTGTGGGTGTGACTATCTGACTCTCACAGTTTAAAAATTTGGCTCTTTCTGTCGAACTTCTTCGCCACCCCTGATATAGGGCATGTGATCTAACCAATTTCTGACCAACTTACTTTGTTCTTTCCTTTAGTTTTCTGGAGGTAGTATTTGGGTGATACCAGAATTGCACAGGGCTTGCTACTAATGTTGTGTTCAGGGATCACTCCTGGAATTGAATAGAGAACCATATCTGGTACCAGGGATTGAATTATGGTTAACTGTATGCAAAGTAAGCACCTACCTTCTGTACTGTCTCTCTGGTCCTATTCTTTCAGTTTCAGAGATCAGTTATATGTTATTTGAAATTTTTAGTTTAAGTTAAAAAGAAAATAAGGAACAAAACAGTTTACATGGCCTATTTATTTGTATAACTGGTACAAATAAATTAAAACAATAAATAAGAATTCAAGAATAAGGTTAGACCATAACTTCTCAAAAATATATGGATGGCTGAAATAAAAATGGAAAATAAAATACTGCTCAGCATCACCTATATAAATGCAAGTCCATTATAATATAACATCTCTCATGGTAAGAGAGCCTATAAACCAAAAATTGGAAGCAACAAAAATTTCTGACAAGGATATGAAGTAAATGGAACACTTGTATATAGTTGGTAGGAATGAAACTGGTGTAATTTCTATGGAAAATAATATGTAGAGCCTTTCTAAAATAAAAGTACTATATGATCTAGTGATACCACTCTTATGCTTTTGTCCTAACAATATGAATATACTAAATAAATTATAGAAACATTCCTAAGTGAAGTGGAACATTATTTATAATATCCCAACCATAGAATCAACATAAATGATTCAACACAAATGTTGGTAAACAGAAGACTACATAGAAAAGTTGTCCAATTCCATACTCAATGGAATATTACTATTCTGTTAAGATAGTAATTGTGATATTTTGTTGGGAAGAAAATCTTTGAGTGATGCTAGGGGATCTGGCAGTGTGATACTGGTGATACTCAGTTCAGTGTGGGTCTAATGATTCAATTAGGAGCATTTAGCCCTATGGAAATTCTGGGAGAGGAGGAACAGTAATTTACCCTGTGATGATTGGGAAGCCACTGCTGTATAAGTTCAAATGCTTGAACCACAGGCCTTTGACTTTTTACTTAGGCCGAACAATTCAATTATTTTACATCAAACTCAAACATTTAGTGACATCAAACATTAGTAAAAACAATAACATAGTGAAATACAGAATGATGAATAAATGCAGTAAGTGACATGGTCTTAAAGAAAGCAGAGAACTCTGAGAATGTTTTAAAATTTCCTTTAGTTACCACAGAATTACTATGAGTAGATAAAGATGTGAGGTGACTAAGTGAAGCCCAAATAATTCCTCAGCATTCTGCCTAAATAATAAGAACATGTCTTCATCTCACTTGCAAATAAATTTACAGAAGAAATAGGTTTGAATGGAAGGGCATGATAATTTAGTCATGGCAAGTTGAGATGTGGCCAACAGTCACCCACATCTATGTGTAGAAAAATAAGTTTACAAAATTGAGCAAGAAGATAAGAAGGCATGAAACTACCAATATTCCAATGAGTTTCAACTTCAGAATCTTGAAACTATTTTTAAAAGCAACTCACATATCAGTGTTTTGGTATTTAATCTCAGTAAATACCAATGCATTTAAAAAAATGAATAAACTACTTAAGCACTCATCTTAAGAGAAACAAACTTATTTGAAGATATAAATTCTATTATTCATTGGAAATTATTATTTCAAGTTATGTCAGATAGTATATTATATAAAAGTATATATAATTATATATGATGACATTACACATATGTTTACTTTTCTAGACAAACTAACGGCTTCACACATGCAAGGCGTGCACTCCATCACTGAGCAACATCTCAGTTTTAACAGAAATTTATTTTATATTTATTTAAAAAAATTCTGGAGAAAGGTAATATTCATGTTAATACAATTGCTTCATCTTTGAGGTACAGTTTCAGGTACTGAATTTGTCAATTTTTTTTCTTTTTTTTATTACAAAATTTGATAAAAGAAACCCTTAACTCCGTTGAAACCAAATTAGGTCAACAGTGGTTATGTGGGAATATATGAACCACTTAAATAAAACGTAACTGGTTTCCCAAAGTACGCTAATTCATCATCAAAGACCTAATTTTTATTTATTTTTATAAATTTATTTTTATTTAGATACCATGGTAACAGGTTGTTCCTGCTACAGTGTTTTTTTTCCCATCTAAAGTTGGTCATTGACTGAATTACAGTCATTTAATGTATAACAATCTTCACTAGTGTGCATTTCCTGATGCCAGTGTCAACTTTTCCTCTCACCTCCCTAATGACTCTTCCTTTCCACTACTCTCCCTCTCCTGCCTCTGTGGCAAGCATTATACTTCGTTCTCTCTCTCTCTCTCTCTCTCTCTCTCTCTCTCTCTCTCTCTCTCTCTCTCTGTCTTTCTCTTCTCTCTCTCACTTGCAATATTTGATATTTTGATTTGCACTACTTAATGAAAGAATGCCATGCATGTCCCTTTTATAGTATACCCTTCTCTACTCTGCCTACTGCCTAATTTTGAATATTGAATACACGTCAAACACATTCAAATGATATTGTGCCATTTATTGCAACTTCTCTGTCCTGAAGAAGGAAATAGAATCCACTAGCTGTTACGACCTACTATCAATAAGAATCTGATAAGGAACCAATTAATTGATTAAGGTCATTTGGTCCTACAACCAAAAAATGTTATGGGTATCAGAACGAATGTATAGCTGGTATGTACTTGTCTTGCATGTGGCTGACCTGAGTTTGAACCTTAACATCACGATTGTCCTCCAAGCCCTGTCAGATATGATTCCTCGTGCAATGCTAGGAGTAAATTCTGAGCAATGACAAATGCTGCCCCCAAATTTAAAAAAAATGAACAAAATACAAAGTTATAATATATATATATATATATATAATGGTATACATCAGAAATAAACACAATAAATAAGAAAGAAACTATATATCAGAATAGCAAAAATAAAATAACTAGACCAGATAGCAAAGGAAGCCAATAGAAGCAAGTGAGAATTGCTATATGGATAAGAAAAATAAAAAAAAATCTACTAAGAGCCTTTTAAAAAAAAGATGCTAAAAATGTTAAAGTGACAAGTTAATCTGGAAACTGGAAAATCTGATGGATATGCATCCTCTAATTCTAGTTTCTAGGCAATTTGGGAGATTTCAAAAATGTATTATGCTGCTCTGAGCTATAAAAGTTAAGAAAAAAAGAGAAAGAAGCAAAAATATATAGAAGTTATCCTTGGATTATTCTTGAAGATAAGAAAGAGGATGATTGAGCCATTGTAAGGTTAATGCAGTATAATTTAACAAGAAAATTTAGGTGAGAAGAAAATACTAACCACACAGAAAAAAATAAAATAGGAACCCCTATCTCACATCATCCAAAAAGTTAATAGAATGTGGATTAAATATTTCAAGAACAAACCTATATTTAAATTTTTCTTTTGTTTCTTTTTTGGCCACACCTGGTGACGCTCAGGAGTTACTCAGAAATCGCTCCTGGCTTGGGGGACCATATGAGACTCTGGGGATCGAACCCAAGTCTGTCCTGGATCAGCCTCACGCAAGGCAAATGCCCTACAACTGCACTATTGCTCCAGCCCCTAAAAAATATTTTGGAGAGGGCCCGGAGAGATAGCACACGGCGTTTGCCTTGCAAGCAGCCCACCCAGGACCAAAGGTGGTTGGTTCGAATCCCAGTGTCCCATATGGTCCCCCATGCCTGCCATGAGCTATTTCTGAGCAGACAGCCAGGAGTAACCCCTGAGCACCGCTGGGTGTGGCCCAAAAACCAAAAAAAAAAAAAAATTGGGGGGAAAAAAGGCAGTCATCACTAAGATAAGCCCCTAGAACCTTACTTTTTAAAACAATTTTATTCCATTTAGCAAAGGTAAAAAAAAAAAATAAATGGGGGGGGGCGGAGCAGTGGTACAAGTGGTAAGGCATTTGTCTTGCATGCACTAAACTAGGACTAACCATGGTTAGATCCTCCAGCGTCCTATATGGTTCCCCAAGCCACAAGCGATTTCTGAGCACATAGCCTGGGTGTGGCCCGAAAACCAAAATAAATAAAGAGATAAATAAAAGGAACAACATTGAATTTAGGAGGTTTTACATTGGTAAGACATTTGCCTTGCATGTGACTGACCAGAATTTGATCCCCAAAGTACCAATATTGTCCCTATGATCCCCTGAGCTTTCCTGGAATGATTCCAAGTGAAGAGTCAGCAGTAACCCTGGAATACATTGAGTGACCCCAAAACCAAAAGTCTAAAAATAAAAATAATTTAAGAAAGACGTTTTAAATGATCAAAAAATACCCTTGGATTAAAATAAAAAAAGACCTTATTTGCAAATAATACATTAGATAAAAAGCTAATATGAAGCATACATGAAGTATTCACAAAAATCAGTAGCAACAAAAAAATAGTAACTCCATCAAAAAATGTGGAAACAAACACTTTTTGACAAAGACATAAAACCAAACAATAACTATCTGAATAAACAATCTCATTGGTAGTTTGTTTATTTAAAGTTTGTAGTATAATTACAACTATTTTACTATTTCATTATTCACATGAAAAAATCACTTTCATGGCTAATAATTAATAGTTCATTTGCATGTGTATTTTATACAATATAAACACAAGACTATAAAATTTTACTCTAGAAATGGAAATCTGTTTTCATCTTATATCTCAGAAAGTTATAATTCTTTCTAAGCAAGGGGATAAAAATCAATCCCCAATAGTAGCAGAGAACAAAAGACTAAAATAGTTATTATTTGCATCACATAGACATTGAGACTATACACAGAGACAATATGACAGGAACATAATAACAAAGACATAAAGAGGCCTGGTTAGAGATGAAAAGTAAATAGAGATAGACATTGCCTCCCTTTAGAAAAGGAAACTCTTTAAAGTGATACTTGATAAGAAAAATAAAGGTTATCAGATTTAAATTATACTAGAACAAAATGGTACTCAATTATCAATTTTGAGACAATTCATAAGACCAAAACAAAATGTGGGATTATGGTTTGAGGAAAGTAGATAAGATGAGATTGTTAAAAGGAAATCTATGCACCTAAAGGGCATAATTTTAAGTAGAGGTTTCCACTGAGGCATCTAAAAAAAAAAAAGGAATTCAGGTTAAATATATTAAAGTTAGTTTGCTGAATATGTATCTTAAAAAGAGCTTAGGAGTGGTAGAGATAGTTACAGAGCTTACTGCATTTGCTTTGTATTATACCAAGCCCACCTCAAATCTTGTGTCTGAACCCAGAGTATTGCCAGGGGTGCCTGGGAGAAACTCTGAGTACTGTCAGATGTGACTGAACATCCCCTTCCAAGTACCTATCTACTTGTTAAATGGAAAACAATTTTATTATGATTACATATATGCGCAAAAGCTACTCACACAAATTGCTTTCCTGACATTATCTCTGATTTTAACTTTCAGTACCAAAATAAAGTAGCTCTTCCCAGAACCTCTCTATCAACTATTTTAATTTTTCTTATATTTTTTATTCATAGGACTTGTAAAATTGTTATTGAATAAAGTACTGTGATTTAAAATATATGATAATACATAATTTAAATAATTGTATATTAATACATAACATATATTAATACATAACATATATTAATCCTTACTTCATATGTGCATAATTCTAACATCACATCCATCATCACTTTCTCCCCCTCCTCCCCTTCTCCCAAAGTCCTCTCCATCAGCACTTCCCCCAACCCACTCACTACACAGATTCAGTTCTGAGGATCTCTTACTGTCTTTGCCCCCCCTCCCACTTTTTTTGCTACCTTACTGTGTATCTTTAATTTCCATATATGAGAGAGATCATTTGCCATCTATCCCTGTCCTTCTGACTTATTTCACTTAGCATGACATCCTCTACTTCCATTTAAGATTTATTTTTAAATAGAAGAAAACTCTAAGTCTGGTCACTCTCCATGATATCTGGTTCAGTGCTGCAAGACTGATAATTCAGTACTTCAACCAGTGATGCTTGGGAGTGATCAGTCACTTAAGTTGAGGTCAAACACTCAGGCATTTATGAATACTTGGTCCATATTTTTCTCTTTCTAGGTTACTTAAGGAGAATTAATTAACTTTATAATATTAGAATTATTTTGGGGATGTGCATTTCAGGTATTGTTTTTCAAGTTGTGGTATGACAAGTTTAAAATAACCTGCTAGCCTAAAAAAAAAAACTGCCTCAAATTTCTATGATAAAAGGTATGAAATAGCACTCTCAAGTTCTTCTTTTGGATATATTATTTAGCGATGATTTACTATTTGTCAGATGCTATCACTAGTCCAGGTATAGGACCTGATAATGAACAAAAGAATAAATTAAGATACAAAGCAGCCAAGTTGGAAATAAGGGTTAGAATTTTTCCATAGTGATGTCTGGGATTCCCTAGAAATCCCTAAGACCCCTGCAGGAAAATTAGCCACAATCCCCTGCTGTACAAATGATGAATATAATATGCAACCCCAGTGTTAATAAGGACATCACAGCCTTTAGAGCCTAGATAAGAATTCCCTCTTCACAAAATTATAAGTCTGATATTCTCGTTAAGTGAAAATTTCTGTGCATTACTCATGGCCACTGATGCCACAAAGCTGTCGTTCTCTCTGTTAACTGTTTAGCAACTTTAACTCTTTAATATCCCGTCGTGATTAAAGATCATTAGAGATCATTCACTTCTTTGCCAAGCTTTGTGGAACACATTAAATATTTGGTAACTCACAGATAATTTAGAAAATCATTTGAGCTATTCCTACCCCCAAAACTACTTCTCTTATTTGGCCACTTGGAACCTATTTTTAAATTTTATTACCTGTCCATTTTTGCTTGTTCCTCTCACTTCTTTCTCCTATTGTCTTTCATATCCTTTCACCTACTACTTTATGAATTTTCAATGCAGACCAAGATGTCTATTTACTGGTTTACCTTGAAGATTTTTTTTACTGTAACACCCAGGACTGATAGTCAAATATTTATGACAGTACTCTTCCACACATACTAGTCCTTTCCCAAAAGAAACTCTAGTAACAGGAGTTATTAGATATGATAAATGCACATATTATAATTAAAATATGCATTATAAGTATTTGTGCACATTTTCTTATAAATATATCAACAGAGTATTATTATCTAAATGATGTCCTTTACTTTCATTTAAGATTTTTTTTAATAGAAGATAGCTCCTACTGGTGATAGAAACCTGGGGCCCCATGATGCCTTTTATTCTTGGTGTTAATAATCTATAGATCAATATATGCCATGGCTGTATAATTACAGCATTACACAAAAATGTCTCATCATTCTAAAGGAAGCTTCCTATGCTTTGCCTTCATTTCTAAATCTTCTAGACTGGCAAAGGTTTCATTTTGGTCCCCTCTTCTCTGTTGCTAATGTTATGCTTGCCCTGCTGAGGTTACCACACATTTCTTTGCTTTATTAGGTGCATACATATATGCTTTCTCGAGGTCTCAACCATTAGCTGCAGTGCTCTCCAAGCCCATGTTTTAATTTCAATGCTCATTGAGTTGCACCCCATTATTTGTTGCACTCACAAACTTCTAGCTGTGGCATGGTTAGAAATCACTTGTAGTGCTTGGAATTCAAGTGCAACATCCGGATTCCAAGAACAAAACTGCCAGAATCAAACTCAGCACTTGGAGTAGTAGTAGTAGTAGGAATTGAAATTGAAACTTGAAATTGAACTTGAAATCTTGCATATCTTGCAAGGGCTCTAAGCCACTGAGCTTGTACCGGGATTCTGTTGGTTTTTGTTTCATTTTTTTTAAAAGAATACCATTCAGTTAGGATGCAGCTATTTCATCTGAGTATTTTTTATAGATTAATATTTGTATCATATTTCTGCACATCTCTTCAAGGCTTAATATACTCGTTTATAGTGATGCTTAGTGTTTCATAGTTTTGAATATATCACAATTTATTATCCATTTGCCGATGGGACTTCTTAGTTACTTCTAATTTTGGACAACTGTGAATAAAGCTGCTTTGCATATCCATGTATGTGTATTTGGTTAGACTAAGCTTTTCAGTTCATTTGGATAAATGCCAAAGAATGCAATGTAATTCATAAATAATTATGAGTGTGTTTATAATAAAATACAAAAATTATTTTTAAAGTGGCTTCTTTTGACATATAATGTGGCATTTTATATTCCTAATGAACACTTAATAAGTTTTTTGTTTATTCAAATGATCACTTATAGCTGGCATTCAATATTCTGAATATTGCCATTCTGAGAAGATTTTAGTGATAAATACCTATTGTTTTAACTTAAATTTCCATTACATGTTGCTATAGAGCAACTTTTTCATATACATATTTGCCATATATACTTCTTTACTGGAATGTAGAATATGCTATTTTGGTCACTTTAATTTTTTTTGTTTATTTTCCTACTGTTGGATATTAAGAAGTCTTTATATATTTTCTGTCTTTAATTAGATGTTTTTTGCAAATATTTTCTCCCAGTCTTTGACTTGTCTTCTCAATCTTTTGACAGATGTTTTTCGAGAAGCAGACATTTATATTATGAATAATAGTTTAGCAATTTCTTCTTTTATGAAATATGATTTTATTAATATATAAATGTCATTACAACTGTGCTCATCCATGGTTTTCTTGTTATATTTTGGGGGTTACATTTTTGTGTTTTATATTTAGGTATATGATCCAGAGTTCCATTTTGAGGGGAAGAGTCTTGAATAAATGCAATATTTCAGAGTTATTTTTTCAATAAAATTCATGAGACAATTTTAATATCTGACCAAGAGGTCTTATGGTATGGAGAAAACAATGCCAAAAGTTAATAAGGTGACCTAGAAATGCAGGAAAGTACAGGAAAACATGGCATTTAAGAAAGGCATATTTCCACTTGGAAAGAGTAAGTATTAAGTTGGAAATATCCAGTAGGATAAAGTTATTATGTTTAGTGATTGCTATGTAGACCACATTTAGAATATAGAATGTCAACTTTTTAATTGCATATAGCTATCTATAACACCACATGCAAGTGCAAAAATAGCTAAAGATTGAGTTAATATTAACAATAACTTGAATTTATATTTACCATTTTTGTTTTCTACTAGTAATTCACTTCTATCACTTCTGAAATATTTTAGAAAGATAACTAGAACATGAACATATCCACCTATCTTACATGCTTAAACAGACCTAACACTCTCAATACTTTTTTGATTTTATCTTAATTCAACCATATTTACTCCTTATAGGCCTTATAAGATATAAATATGATTCAAGTTAATCCTATATGAATTGGGTGTTTTCTTCAAGTAAAGCTTGTAAGTATTATTTTATTACGACTTTAGAAGAAATATGAAACTGTGCTTAAACTGTATTTGGTTTCCACTTCTATTATAGTCTCTATATGATCCCAAATTAAATGTGTTTTTGCCAGCTTTCACCACCTGAAATCTCTCTGCAGGCAAATTCAATATTACTAAAAATCCCAAAAAGTAAAATTAACAAATGGACCATTCCTAGATAATAATCTATTTTTAAATAAACTGGAGGCATTAATACTTCAGTCAATTTTTATAAATAGGACAGTTTACTATTTTGGGCACCATATAACTTTCTGGGACAATATATTGTGCTGTTTTTGAAATTTTTATTTTTCACCTTCTATCTAAAATGCAATTTATTTTTATAAAATAGCTTTTAAAAATATTTATTTGAAGTACAACAGTTTACAATACTATTAAAGATTTGTTGCCCTGTATAAATTGTTCCAATGCCACATCCTCCACCTGAGTGTGTTTTTTCCACAATATCAGGTCTTAGGTTATGTGAACTCTTGCTATTTGTTGCTCTTTTACTATTTTTCTTTACATCCCACATATGAGAGGTTCATTCTGTATTCGTCCCCCTTCTTCTGACCAGCTGGCATGATATCCTCTATTTCCACTCACAGTGGACAACAAGTAAAGTAATATGTATAAATTTAATGTTTTTTTTTTACTTATTTTTTTATTTTTTAGTTTTTGGGTCACACCTGGCAGCGCTCAGGGGCTACTCCTGGCTCTATGCTCAGAAATCGCCCCTGGCAGGCTCGGGGAACCATATGGGATGCCAGAATTTGAACCACTGTCCTTCTGCATGCAAGGCAAACAAACGCCTTAACCTCCATGCTATCTCTCCGGCCCCTGTTTTTCACTTTTTTAAAATACTATTCTGACTTACTAATAAACTTTAACTTCAAAGTACTTGGATAAGGAAAATAATAAAAATTCAAGAAAAAAGTTTTGCAGCTCACATGCAGCAGTGCTTGTGGGAACACTTGTTGCTGGATTTGATTCAAAGCATGTTCTCAGCCTGTTGAATTATCTTCCAGTTCTGAAATATTTTATTATTATATTAATATTATTGATTTTATTTTACTTATTTGATTCACACCCAGCAGTTTTGAAGGCTTATTTCTGGCTTTGTGACCAGGGATCAGTCCTACCAGGGTTCATATACAGTGTCTAGTATTAAACTTTGGTCAGCTGCAAGCAAGGTAAGTGACATATCTGCTGCAATATGTCTTTAGCCCACATTTTAATTTTTAATCTGAACTTTTATTTACTGGAGAAAAAGAGTGAAAAACACTCTATATTCAAATAAATACCTAGTATATAGCTCTGAATGAGTTCTTATTTATCTAGAATGAATGTAATATTGGTTATCAAATTAATTGTGCCTGCAGAGACAAAGCAATCTTTATTATCAGGTATTAAAAATGTCCAAATACTTTGTGTAAAATGGTGTTATATTCTTTGGGACTTCAAAGGCACTCTTGATATTATGGTTGTACCAAAAATTAGAATTATTTTACATTTTAATTTTTGAGTGTTACATATGAGAATATGTTTTTCTTTGAATACAGCTCTGATGTTCAAATACTAAAGTTTATATAAAATTAAATCTTTTAAATCTTTTCTGTGGGCATGTAATCATATTTAAAATAAACTAAGTAATGGGGCCAGAGCAGTGGCACAAGGGGTAAGGTGTTTGCCTTGCACACGCTAACCTAGGACAGACTGTGGTTTGATCCTCCAGGATCCCATATGGTCCCCCAAGCCAGGAGCAATTTCTGAGTGCATAGTCACGAGTATCCCCTGAGCATTAATGTGTGTGGCCCAAAAAGCAAAAAAAAAAAAAAAAAAAAAACAAAACTAAGTTGTGTCACTGAACAAATAGTTTACATTTTTGCATACATTTAAAATGTATGAATTTGCTTAATGAATGTATCTACTGCTTATTATGATCTATTAATTATTATTAAAATTAATATTACTTATATAATTATTGAACTATTAAAATTAATACTACTGATTATTAAACTTAATCAAGTTAATCACAAAAAAATTCAAGATTATAGGTTTAAAAAACTGAACATGGGCAGTTTAAGGATCTAGTTGTTATGAGCTCCAAATATATGAGGATTTTTTTAGGTAGTCTTTTTTTCTGTTATTCTTTCTGTAGTCTGTTTTTTGTGTTTGTTTTGTTGTTGTTGTTATTGTTCTTACATGTGAATGTGCTCAGGGCTTACACTTAACTGTACTCAGGAATTATTTCTTGTAGGGCTTAGAAGAACATTTATATGTGTTGATAAATGGATGCTGGTAACTACATGCATGTAAATACTCTGGCAACTATAATATTTCTCCAACTCTGAGAGTTTTAACAGGTAAATTCCTTTTTTTGAATTTGACTCAAAAGCTCATGGCAAAAAAAAGTAAGGCAATTTAGGTTTGCATTCTCTCTCTTTTTCTTTGGGGGGGGGTCATACCATCAGATGCTCAAGGAACACTCCTGGTGAAGTTTAGGGGACTATATGGAGTGCTGAGATGGACCTGTGTCAACCATGCACAAGTGGCTGATCCACTGGACTATCTCCATGCTAGTTCCCAACATTTGCTTTCTCCTCACACCAAATATTGCCACTCCAAAAAAAAAAAAAGTTCAACATCATTATCTTTCAAAAGTCACTTTTCTCATTTCAAGTTTTTCAAGTTTTGAGTTGCAGTTTCAATTAACTTTCACGTTTTGAGTTCTGAAGGGTCAATATGCTTACCTTCACATATGCAGTAATTAACAACTCTTTCCTGGTAGTAGAGCAATAATACGGTGGGTAGGGAATATATTCTGTGTGTGACTGACCTTGGTTTTATCCACATGGTACTCCAAATGGTCCCCTGGGCCCCACCAGGAATGATTTCCTGAGTGCAAAGCCAGAACTAAGCTTTAAGTACTGATAAATGTGGCCATGTATAAAATAAAATATAAATAAAATTTAAAAAACCAACTCTTCCCCATAATTATACTGATTTTAATTTCCTAAACTAAACTATCTCATATTGTATATAACATATTTATTGAAAATTAATTCTTTTATTTTTTTCCTCAGTTTTGTGGTAACTAATCAGCACTCATCCCCTAGATAACTTTATTCTGCACACCTTTGCATAGGCTGAGAATAAACTACTCTTTGTATCTTTTCCCTAATTTGGTTTAGTGTCGTGGAACATAACTATCTAGAGTCGAGTCAGTCATCCTAGAATATGAGGGAGAGAAGGCAGTGATACATAGCATTTATCATGCTTCCTTGTGAATATGTATGTGTTTCTTGAGAAGTTTAAGTTCTAAGAAGACAAGAAACCATCACTCCTCACATACCACCTTTTTAGTAAAATATCAAAGAATTCTGAGTAGAGCTCAAATCATCAGTTGGCGAAGTACAAATACAAAATCAAAAACCAAGGGGGAAAAAACCTCATAATGATGGGTGTCCCCAAAACAGTGATTTGGGTAATATGAGGTTAATTATGTGCCATCTCTTTCAGATCTGCCTCTAGGCTCTCCACAAGTAAACATATGCATCCACCACAGTACTAAAGAGATAGTGAGTTTGCATCTCTGGAGAGTACTTGAAATTTAACCCACTTGACATGGTAATGGGATCAAGCTTACTTTCTTAACTGAATGCACTTTCACTTTGCACTAATTAGCCCTTCACATATTCTGGTAAACTTTAAAGCTTCAGTAGATATCTCAAATATTCATGCAAGTGGCATTATTTTAATTTGATTTCATCAAGAATTTCATGTTTATTGATGCCTTTGGCAAAATATAGGTTTTTATTCTTGGACCTGTTTTTTAGTTCTTGCTCTTTTAACATCCATGATAGTAATACTGGGTAAAGCAATATTGTTCTAATTGAAAAATGGTGATACATTTTTTCCATAATGATTTTTGGATGTAAGATTTACTGGCATAGAGTTGACACTCAGAACACATGTGTATTTATATTTATAGATTTGTTTCTATAGTCTTCTGAGCTCTTACATTAAAAAAATACCCTGGGTTCTTAAGGAGATAGTAGAGCTTACAGGGTCCTTGCTTTGCATGTGGTCAACTGGTTAAATCTCTGGCAACACAATATGGTCCTCCAAATCCTACCAGTAGTGATCCCTAAAAAGAGAGCCAGGAATAAGCCAGAAGCCTCTCAAACCCCCAAAATATCCCTCAACTTTTTATCACAATCAAATATAAAATGCATGCATACTTGGATGTAAAGCACTTTCCAGATAGCTATGTGGTTAATACGTATTATTTTCACACATTCAAGAAAAGGCATGCATTAATCAAGCCATTGCAAAGTGTATGTGGGTGGTACTTATGAGTAGCAATTCATTTTGTTGGAATACTCCTTTTAATGACATGCTTAGCAGTGACTGTTTGAGCCCACCCACATAATCTGTTTATGTGCTGCTTGTCTGGGGGAAACAAAAGCATCAATGGCTTTCATTATCATGCATATTGAAAAAAAAGTCTTCTACATACAGCATTTTCATTTTACTTCCATTATTCAAAAACTTTTGTTTAGGGCCTCATTAGAGATAACTCAGTGTATTTCTATTCCTAATAGACTCATAGATATATCAGTTTCATCCATTCTTGGCATTTTCCCAATGAACTTCATATCTTACCTATGCTCTTGGATAATAAAAAGTGAAGGTAAATTTAAATTCCAACATAAAACAAATAACTGTACGAAAATGTAACCATAAAAAGTAAGAAAATGTATATGTAATAGCACACAAAAACAAATTCTGAATATGAAAAATTTAAATGGGAAAATAATATTGAAATAAACAAATTCAAAATAGAATAGGGCTAAATATTTGGAGCATGTTTTTATTTTGTTTTATGCTTTTAGGGTAGCTGCATGTCCTAAAATGAACTAAGCTGTATAGGTTTAATCTATGAACAGGTCAGGTCTACTTATTTTTCTGACCTACACCTAAAATTATTAATGTGGTATCTAGTTTTGTATATTATTTTTATTGAAAACAGTCATGGACTCAAATAATTTAACAAAAAATAAATATTTTTATATTATTATTAAGAATACAACTTTGGGGCCAGAGCAGTGGTAGGGTGCTTGCCTTGCAAGCGCTAATCTAGGGATGGACCATGGTTCGATCCCCAGGCGTCCCATATGGTCTATGATCCCCCCAGCCAGGAGCAACTTCTGAGCACATAGCCAGAAATAACCCCTGAGCATCACCAGGTTTGGCCCCAAAATGAAATATATATTTCCTACACATGATTATACAATCTAATGTTTTTCTAACCCATTTTTTAAGCCCATATTTTTCAAGATCATGTTTTATTATTTGCCCAAGTTGCCTTTCTCTTTCAGATATAAAGCCCCTGAAATAATTCCTCCTATTGTTTGGGAAGGATGATCATATAGACTTTTAAATTACTCTATGAAGGATTCATATTTTCCCCCAATTTATTCTCTTTCTTGTATTCTCTATGTAAATAAGATCAGCCTTTAACCACCCACCCCCACCTAAAACTCCAGTCACAGCAGAAAGATACATAGACAAACAAATCACTTCAAATGTACCTCACTGTTTTTTGTTTAGATTTTGCATAACTTTATAACACTAGGATCATTAGTCTATATCATGGGTTATTTCACTTATTAAGGACTCTGAAACAGTGTCATTTTATTTTAATAGAGCAAGAAAGAATTAAATAGACATCTAACTGGACTCCTTATATGCTCCTATCTGCTCCTTGCTGTTATTGCCATTCAGAACATACTTTGCTTGAATTTTATTATATTAGCAGAAATCAGACACAAAGAAACATTGAAAGGATTCTTTTCAGTGTTTTATAACAAATGCATTTCCTTTTTAAAAATGGAACTTGGGAGTTGGGGCCAAAGTGGTGGTACAAGCTGTAAGGCAATCGGCCTTGCACACTATAGCCTAGGACGAACCATGTTTCGATTTTCCGGCGTCACATATGGTCCCCCAAGCTGGGAGCGATTTCTGAGCTCATAGCCAGGAGTAACCCGACTATCACCGGGTGTAGCCCAAAAACCAAAATCCCCCCCCCCCCCAAAATTGCAACTTTGGGCTGGAGAGATAGTACAGCTACAGCGGATAGGACTTCTTCCTTGAAAACAGCCGATCCAATCCCCAGTATTTCATATGGTCCCTCAAGCTGGCCAAGAGTGGTTACTGAGTGCAGAGTCAAGATTAACCTCTCAGCACTGTCAGGAGTGGTCCCCAAACCAGGCAAAAACCAATAATTTTTTAATACATCCTAAGTATATCTATCAAGAACACCAAATAGCAGCATGCATACTAAAATGTAATATATAAACATTTTATTTATCAAAAGTATGTAACAACACACTTTTAGAACCTAACTGAATGTGTGTTTTAAATGCTTTGTCTATGGGAGGAGAGTTCAATCTGATGGGGCCCTTGTTGAATAATCATGGTCTTGAATGTTTACTCCTTTGTTATTTAATTTATAATTTATTTATGAGTAATTAGTGTTTTATCACTGTTACT
The DNA here is from genome assembly GCF_024139225.1 of Suncus etruscus. Lineage (NCBI taxonomy): Eukaryota > Metazoa > Chordata > Mammalia > Eulipotyphla > Soricidae > Suncus > Suncus etruscus. Next base: position 57,405,375 of record NC_064861.1, read on the forward strand.
ATGAAGTTTCAAAAAAGATCATATAAGCAAGCTCTGATTTAATTTTAACACTGATGCTTGAAAATGTAATTACTATTATCGATTTTACTGTAAAAATCGTAAAGGATAAAAACAGATGTGACTCACTCAAAGTTTCTAAGATCTCTCTGATACTAAGTATAATTAAGAAATATAGGGGCCCGGAGAGATAGCACAGCGGTGTTTGCCTTGCAAGCAGCCAATCCAGGACCAAAGGTGGTTGGTTCGAATCCCGGTGTCCCATATGGTCCCCCGTGCCTGCCAGGAGCTATTTCTGAGCAGACAGCCAGGAGTAACCCCTGAGCACCGCCGGGTGTGGCCCAAAAACCAAAAAAAAAAAAAAAAGAAATATATTAGACTAGGAATATTTTATGTTTCTTATCATTGTTAAATAACTTTAATTATATAGCCATAAATTAGATATTCTTTCCCTCCTAACATTCCCCTTAAAAGATAAAAAATATTTAGAGGTCCTTGTCTTATTTTTGTATGTGAAAAGAGTGTTTTGCAACATAAAAGAGATTCAACTGGGAGATAATGATTAAAATAAAAACAAGAACTTACAAACAAAATTTTCTCAGTAACACAATGTTTTAAACATAAAAATGTAAAACAACTTTTATTGAAATTCAATTACCATAGTCCTAAATCAGAGTTTAAAATAAAAGCAAGTAATATTTGTATCTACTACAAATATTTTTATTTTACCAGTAACTTTCTAGTGGTAGGACTAGCCAGATAAATTAAATGTAGCACAGTGAAGATAAATTAAAAGAAAATAATCTATAGTCTATAGGTTATGACTGTTAAGATACAAATAAATTTCAATAAGTTATAGGGCAGATTCCAGATAAACCAGAACTTGAAAAGTAATGACAATTAGCATAGACTAAAATTTGATCCTGACAGAGAAGGATGGATACTTGTGGCGCCTTTTGGTGACAGGCAAATTACCTGCAGCACTAGGAGAAATTTGATTTTATCATAAGTAGAGACATTCCTGACAAACAAGCAATCTCCAAATATCTGGAGGAAATAAAGAAACCAGAACACAAAAGAAGCATTTAAGAGCTAAAGAAAGAAATTAGAAAGTTTAGAGCATGATGAGAGATATTTATATTCAACTCTAGGAGCCGAAGCTGTGGTACAAGCTGTAAGGCATCTGCCTTGCCCGCGCTAGTACAGACTGCAGTTCGATCCCCCAGAGTCCCATATGGTCCCCCAACCCAGGAGAGATTTCTGAGTGCATAGCCAGGAATTACCCCTGAGCGTCACCGGGAGTGGCCTAACACCCACCCCCCAAAGTCACCTCCAATCTTTACTTTGAGAGAAGCAGAAAATCAGCTTGTGAATAGTGAAAGAATTTTAAAGTGAGAAATCACCATTGAAGTTCATGCACACGCGCGTGTCACACACACACCCCATATATCATAACAGTACTGACTGCAATTATGCTTATCATGTAAATAAAGTTTTACATGTTTCACTTGGCCTTTGGAATATCTCTGTGAAGTAGGAAAAATAGAAATAATTAGTGTGCAGAATGAAGTCTTAGAGGCTCAAAGCAACTTCCTAAAGAGACATCAGGAAGAAATAGAATAAAGCCACAGAAACAGAATAACAGAGTTGGGGGAGGGCAACTCCTGGCTAGTGTCTATTTAATTACAACATACCTCAAGCCTGCAGGCCTCATCAGTGACATACTTGCTCTTGAGAAATCACAGATTTGTGTCCTGGTCAGGTAAAGTAGTTAATGTTCTTTACAGAGTTTACAAAAGTCAGTTCCATAACAATTGTTTTTCAGTTTTCTATCTGGTCACATAAATGAATAAGGGTGATAATGACATTCTCATTATTTTCAGAACATATTTGCATTTGTAATGATACAGCTCCTATCAGGCACCAAAACCATAGAGACAACTGTCTGAATTAATTATATTTGTTTGGCTGATTAGATAAAAAATGCAAACATAAACTGCACATCAAACTACTTTAAGATTATTTAATCCTTCTCTTGAAAGGGAAAGAAGCCTCTGAAGTTGCTCTTTTAAGCTTAAAAAAATAGATGATTAAATCAAGCAATTGAAACAGTTTTTTTTTAAATTATGCTTCCCTAAAATTCTTGCATTTTTCTCAAGTATCTGAAATAAGCATATCAATCTACATAATATTAGGACTTATTTATTAATTTGCAGTTATTTTCTAGATTAGCCTACTCAATTTTCATGAGCCAAACCATATGCCTCTTTGAGAAGTGAGAGTTTAAACAGTGCCCATTTAGCAGACAGCAACTTCAAAGTGAGATTAGTATAATTAAAACTATCCCCGTGAAGTTCCTAATATGTGCAATTAGCTTTGCAGATGCTTTCTACACACCTATCTTATGTTTATTAATTCATTCTATTTTATATTCAATTCTTTAATTGAGATATCATATTTAAAATGATACTGATGTTAATTTTTTTGGCATACAATGATACTGTACCACATCCATAATGACAATATCCTTCTCTCCACTACTCTTCCTAGGTTCCTTTTACATCCAACCAACTTCTCTCTACTCCCCAGGAATCAACCTGAACTTCGCAGACTCAAGACTACAGAAAAAAAATCTCAGGATATTTTTTATTGACATTAGTCTATGCCCTGACTTAATTTTATTATTTTTGAAACATTATTCATTTTTAAAGAATAGTGCCAATATTGTTCTATTTTTGCCGAGTTGCTAAACCTTCTCCTCCCCACAATGTACCCGGTTCCCTACATCATTTACCCATGACCTCTCCTTTCTGTCTCTCTTAGCACCCTTAAATCATCATTTCATTGGCCATATCTCAGGGATCTTATTTCCATTGGGGGTGCTTTGTTTCTTTATACTTTGCATATATGTGAGATCATTTGGTGTTTGTAACTCTTTTCTCTGTGACTCACTTCACTTAGCATGACTTCATCCATTTCCATCCAAGTCATAGCAACAGCAAAAATTCATCTTTTCTCATAGCAGAGCAGGATTTCATCATGCAGTATTGCATCATTACTTTTACAAATTCTAAAATGGGTCACTGATTTTTTTAAATCTACAACCATTGCTGCTTTTGAAAGAGTGGGGACTTTAAAACTCTGCTTGCACAAATAGAAGTTTCCCCTATATCTTTTTTGGGGGGGGATTTTGGTTTTGGGGTCATACCCGGCACCACTCAGGAGTAACTCCTGGCTCTGTGCTTAGAAGTTGCTCTTGGCAGGCACGGGGGACCATATGGGATGCCGGGATTTGAATCGGCGTCTGTTCTGTATTGGCCACATGCAAGGCAAACACCTTACCTCTGTGCTATTGCTCCAGCCTCCATAAGTCTTCCCCTATAACTTAAAAGGAGTTAACAATTCATTTTACACATATTCTGGTAAGCAAATATGACATGTTTTATTTTTGGAGCCTTAGCCAGGAACTGATGCAAAGGGTATGATCTACTGATATAGACTCCCTTAACCAACTAAGTCAGGTATACATCACCACTTCTAATTTAAAGTTGGTAAAAAAAAAAGTGAGATAAGATCATGATATCCTCTACTCTTTTTTTCACACAATTTAGTCATCATATTCCTGCAAGCAGTTTGGATTGATGAAATGACTCAGGAAAGATTTGGCTAATGAATCAGAACAGAGGTGGTATGTTCATGTAATTATCTATGTTTCAGAGTATTGTTTAAATGTATTTTGATATGCATATGTGACATATCTCCTTTATTCTGACATCAAGAATGGATAGATCTAGGAACAGGGAAGTGAAAGAACGCAATGCCCTAAACATCTCCATCACTTCTATTAAATTGGAGCAATTTTCTTCGTTTCTTTTTTCGGGAGGGGGGGTGGACCACACCCTGCTGCGCTCAGGAGTTATTTCTGGCTCTATGCTCAGAAATCACTCCTGGTAGATGCTGAGCACCATATGGGATACCAAGAATTAAACCTGGGTTTGTTCCAAGTAGGCTGCGTGCAAGACAAATGCCTTACCTCTGTGCTATCGCTCCAGCTCCATTGGAGGAATTCTCAATCTCATATCATATCCACAATTCTATCTCATATCTCTAACTCCTTTACAAAACCACAATGCATGTTAGGAAACACAAGTATTTTAAAGTCTAGAAACAACTCGGATAATTTCAGAAATAATGAATTCTAATCATTAGGAGAAAGTAAGGATATTGTTATCCAATGGAACAGAGAAATGTGTGTTTATACCCAGGTTATCCACTTGATAGGTCTGCCATTTTTTTATTTAATAATATATTTTTATTTTAAACATAGTGGCTTGCATATCATTGACAATAATATTTTAGGTACATATTAACATAAAATCAGGGGAATTCCCATCACTAAATTGTCCTCCCTCCACCTCTGTTCCCGTCCTGCCTCCCATAAACTCCTCCCTCACCCCTGGGGCTGCTAGCATGAGTGATCCTCTCTGTGCCTAGCTTACTACTTAGTGATCTTACACCTGTTTGGTCTTGGTACCTCCCTTATTTCCCCCTCTAATTGGGAGGTGGGACTAGATAGTTTAAGTTATGTGATTTTGTTTGAAGAAAGGAAAAGTAATAAACTGGGGTAAAAATCAAAAAAAGTCTAAAATGGGCGAAGTCCTTCTAGAGGTTCTCGTCCTCGGTTTGAGAGACAAAGGGGAAAAAGAAGGTGAAACACCACAACAGTACAAAAAAGAAGTGTCAAATAAAATATCCAGTGAGCACTCCAACAATAAAGTTAAGCACCACCTAAAAGCCATGATCTTGAGATGAAAAACATGGCAGAGCACATAAAGGAAGAAGAGAAAAGATGAAAAAAAATAGAGACAACAGCTTCAATATCCACACCAAAAGAAAAAAAAAAGAAAAAAAGAAAAAAAAAAGAAAAGAAATCGACAAAAACTAGATAAATAAATATATAAAAATTATAATAAAATAAAAATGTTTTGTGCTTTTTGCCCTTTTTTTCCCCTTCTGCACAGGCAGTATAAATTTTGGGGTCATTCGAAAAAAATTCCCTTGGCCTAAAAGATACAGGGCTTCTCCATCCTTGAAGTATATTGTCATGGGATTAACTATAGACTCCTTTCAGGTTCATTTACTCTCCCCTTGGTGCTTTTGTGGTATATGGAAGACTTCTGTTCCGTCCTGGGTGATTAAGTCAGACCTCAGTATGTAGAGATCTCAGTGTCTGCAGAGGTCAAGGAGTGGAACTTATGATAAAGTCTTTTTTTGTGGTTCTAGAAGTTCTGTTCCGTCAGTGTCTTTTTAATCCATCTTCTGTGGTTGGTGATCTTGGTCTTTGCGCTGATCTTAGGATGGAGCCTGGGGTAGCCTCTTTCATTATGTTTCTTTTTTTTGTTGTTGTTTTTTGTTTTTGGGCCACACCGGTAACGCTCAGGGGTTACTCCTGGCTATGCGCTCAGAAGTTGCTCCTGGCTTAGGGGACCATATGGGACACCGGGGGATGGAACCGTGGTCCGTTCAGGCTAGCGCAGGCAAGGCAGGCACCTTATCTTTACCGCCACCGCCCGCCCGGCCCCCTCTTTCATTATGTTATCAGAGGACCCATTCAGTTGCTATTGTTTCAGTCAGACCTCTGGAATTAGAGATCATGGTTGTCGTGTAGATCAAACCCTAGACTAGGGCTTTTTTTTTTTTTTTTTTTTTTATTGGTCCCAGGATACATACTGCCCAGTCCTGGTTCTATCAGCCAGTCATCTGTAGATCACGATCTTAGCTTTTGCACAGACCAAAGGCTGACAAGTCTTCTGATTTTGTCTTATAGTTAGCTGATGAGGTAGAATAACCTGCTCTGAGGTCAAGTTGTTCCCCATTTCTTCGTTGTCAGTATATCATATTAGAGCTGTCACTTGTTAGTGTTTGAGCAGTATTAAGGATGTCCTGGATGGGATTTGTTTCCTATAGTTATTGTGAAGAACTGTGTCGTTTCTATATCTGGGATCCAGGATTCAAGGCTGGACGGTTGGTGTCTAATCACCTGAGGTCTAAATTGGGTCCACGTGACATATTTTCAAGGTGAAAGATGCCCCTGTATTGTAAACAAGTATGAATTCTTATCCCTACTAGATAGGAGCTCATTTTTATACATAAGATTTCCCCCTTTCGTCTGCCATTTTTTTAACAAATTATCATCATCACATGTGATTATGTTAAGTGAAAAATTGACACAACATTAGGCAAAGGAGATGCAAAGATGTCTCAGAAACAAGGATATGAGTCATAGGTGTAGGCAAGTTAATGGGGTTTGTGAAGATAATAACAAAGGTAAATAAATGCAAAATAAATTATAAAGATTATGTAGGAAGGGTCCTGGACATTAGTCATGGTTGGTAGATGTGCAATATAAGAACAATTGTTCACCTTTCAATTCACTTCTACTAAACTTTCTCAGGAAGCTTGGTCCATGGCAGTCACTGGGACAGCCCCAGTTTGTGAACTGTAGATTTGGGATATATTCTCCAAGATTCAAGCATTACCTTTGAGTTGATTGTGATTGTTCTAAACAGATTAATTTAGCCACTTGTTGTGGTCCCTACTTTTTCATCTATTTTATAAGTCCTATGTTAATAGAAATAAAAGTAATGGAAATGCAGATGGTCCATTGAAGCATTCTTTGAGATTCAATATCTACAGCATTTAGTTGTAAATTAGGATTTGATGAAACAGGATAACAGATATCCATTCTCTATTTCTAAAGCATTTTTACCAACTTTTTCAGCTGAAAACAATGTGTCCTAATAACAAAGCCTACATTTTTAAAACAAAGACTACTAGAAAGCTTAAAAGAAGACTGTGCATGTTATAACACATATATCTGAAATAAGTCTCACATCCTGCTCCAACATATCACTATGTGCACAGGAAATCATAAAGAACTAAACCATAACTCTGTTTAAGATGAGGTGGAAAGATTAAGTTGAAGCACTAGGATAGTTACTCCTATTGAAGCAGAATTAATGGAAGACATAGAAAAAGAGAAATAAGCCACAGTTAAAATTTCAGTGCAATTAGAGTTCAAAAAGAAATTTGTGGGATTAAAACCTGGGAGGAATTTAACTTCTTCAAGAGGATTATAAACATCTTAAGGCATGAAGGGAGGCTATTGTATTATGTTTGTATGCCTAGTTTTGAATCCACTCTCTGACATAGAGAAAATGCTCAATAAGTGAATGGAATGAAAATGATTTCCTAAGTAGGACCAGCAAGTAAGCAGTCCCCATTCCTAAAGAGGCACCTGAATAGAGACTGCTCCAATCACACCTGAAAAGAATCAGACAGATGGCTTTGAACAGCTTATTTTACAATGAATCCTTTTTATAAGATGCTTGGCCTTTTGTGAGTAGAGATACAGCTGTCTCTGAAAATGGCAACATATGATCCTAAGGCCTAAAATATAAAGCACTTGAAAATGTCATTCATTTAAGGTTACCCTCTGATGCTAAGAGCTTAGAGAAAAAAATTAATAGGAAGATATGGTGAAGAAAAATAAAGAACCAAATAGCTATTTTTATGAATAAAGGGATATGAAATACATACTTTCTGACAGATCTTTTTATTTTTACTTTAGAAGAATTAGCAGGATACTGAGGTTGATCATTTTGGATAATGTGGTGTCATAGAACAATAGAAATGATGGAATTTTTAAATATTCTAAAAGAAATGCAACCACATACTCAAAGATGGATGCTAAAAGGTGACTATAGTAAATGGTAGGACCAAGATAAGTGAAGGTAATAAGAAGTGATTTTACAAATGTGAAATTTCCTTATCATGCAATTTATATTTTTGTGACAAATATAATGCAGTTAATGGGATTCTCTAAAATGGAGACTAAAATGGCACCTAAAGCCTGAGCTATTTAGTGAATTAACATTACATATAAAACGTACATATATAATAAATAATAAAAATTTCTGGAGGCCTGTGAGGTGGCGCTGGATGTAAGGTGTCTGCCTTGCAAGCGCTGGCCAAGGAAGGACCACATTTCGATCCCCCGGCGTCCCATATAGTCCCCCACAAGCCAGGGGCAATTTCTGAGCGCTCAGCCAGGAGTAACCCCTGAGCATCAAATGGGTGTGGCCGAAAAAAGTAAAAAAAAATTTACATGGAGTCTTCCTTTTACTGACTGGTTCTTTGAAGTCTACTAATTAAGACATTTATGTAGATGGTCCCATTTCAGAATTAATGTGTCTAGAGAGAATGAGAAGATGAGAGTATAAACTTTGACTTGAGTTACAGTGTTGAATGATGTACGCTTTGTAATCTTTGCATAATTACAAAGATTAAAATCCAATACAAAGCTTTCTTTAAGTGGGAACTTTGATGAAATAATTCACAGAACCATATGTAATGCTGGGGATAAAATTTAATTTGCCCACCTGCACCATAATTCTTGTACTATCTATCCTGCCATTACTGACCACTGAATCTTAAAGTAATACTGTATCAGATGTCTATTGTAAAAATAAACACATTAGAAAAAATTTTTATATTGCAACAGATATAATTCGAAAGAAAGACATGTCAAACATGTCTTGATATATAAATAAGATAATCTCCAGCTCAAGTAAGTACAATAACTTATTAGTGCATATGTGATATGCTAGTGAGATGATATTAGAGCTAAACCATTCATATCATGCTAGTAATAATGTAACTTTGGGAGAGTTATAAGCAAAGAAACTAATATAGTGTATCTAACATTTCCCAACTGTTTTCTCCTTCTAAAGTTTCTTAATTCCTACAACTTCTCTATTCTATTAGTTGGCCCCTGAGTCTCATGCGGTGCTTCCTTTTTAAGTAATTTTTACCTGTAGGCTCTTGGATAATAGTAGTATCACACAGTGGGGCCAGATATTCCCAATTGAGAAAGACAATTATTTCTTATTACATATGAGAAAGTTGAGTCCCAGAAATAAAGACTAAATTGAGATAGAAAACAAAGCATAAAGTTGCATAACAGCGAGAATAACTGCCACTGCTCACAGGTAGCATTTATATCCAGGTTAAATGAGTTTATAGATTTCTTTTTTAATAATTTCACTGAAGGAATAAAATAACTAGTAAATTAAAATAATATAATCCTGAATGTTTATAAACATGGAACATATCAAAGTAGATATGAGTCTGGAAGAATGCCTCAGTACAAAATATGACAGAGAATAAAAGAAAAAAAGAGAAAAAAGAAGAAACAAGTTAAAAATAAATTGATTCTCAGATCTTTCTGAGGTAGAGCTAGAATTATTACTAGTCCCTGTCAGTACTAAGTTGTCTTTCCTTTAATATACATTTATTTATTTAGTATATTAGTTTATAAGTTCTAACTAAAGATATGTTCAAGGACTCAGGAGACAGTCCAGTGACAGTCTACCTAGCAATGTAAGCCTATTTTCTGCTCAGGTCTAGCAGGGCCACTAATCTACTTTAGCAATTCTTGAGAGCCATCAAGGCTACCGCTGGGCATACTTGGAAAATGAGACTTGTAACCAGTAATCAAACTCAGGGTTCTAAGAATGCAAGGCATGTATTCCATCCCTTTTAAGCTATCTAGTATTTATTTAGTTATTTAGTCTTAATTTTTGTGGAGGCTATGCCCAGTGGTGCTGGAGGGAGAACTGGAGATGAAGTGCCAGAAATTAAACCCAAACTTGTACATGCCAGACATATGTTCTACTGTTTGAGTCCCATTTTTTACCCTAGTGAAATATTATTTTTCCATGTGCCTATGGAGGAATTTCTAGCAATGATTGAATTCTATTTAGTATATTGAGTGTGAAATCATCAAGTGACATGGGCTTGATGATTCAACTCACAAAGTTTAACTGGAATAAAAGATGAAGTAAGAGGAAATTTTCTTATTAAGTTAGGATAGCAAATGTCTGCTACCTTCAGCATCAGAACTTCTGGCTCTTGAGCCTTTGAGCTCTTAATGGAGACCAACTGTTCCTTGGTATTTTAGATCTTGGATGTGAATAAATTATTATTTTGATTTTGGGAGTGGGAGCCACACCTGGGGGTGCTCAGGAGTTACTGTTGGCCCTGCAATCAGAAATAGCTCTTGCCAGGCTTGGGGGACCATATAGGATGGCAGGGGTTGAACCCAGGTCCACCCCAGGTCATCGGTGTGCAAGGCAAATGGCTTACCACTGTGCTGTTGATCCTGCCCCTGATTTTGATTCTTGAGTCTGAAGATGGAGAATCTTGTTCTTGGTACCTATAATTATTTATTTTACATATATTATGAATCAATGTATATCATAACTGTGCTCTTCTAATCATCTGTACATCTGTCTGTCTGTTCATCTATCTATCTCTGATTGTTTTTTTTTTATTATCTAGGGAACCCTCACCAAAATAAAAAAAATATTCTTCACATAATTTTCTTACATGTTGGAAAGATAGCTTAATGAATTTGTATGCAGGAAGTCTGGATTTGATCCTTAAAATCACATATTTCACAAGGGATGTTCTTCAAGTACTGAGCAGAAGATATCACCCAAGCAACACTGAGCATTACCTCAAAACCAAACCAAATGAAAATAAGACTTTGAAACATATAACACTCATATATCCGGGGTGTCATAAAGCCTGAAAGTGGGAGACATTGTCTTACTGTTTGCTATCTCAGCACATAATATTACTGTAACTGTAACTGCTAAATTATGTCTATAATAACTTACTCATACTAAAAGACTTAGAACTGTGAAGGATTAAGTTGAGCAGGTACAAGGAAACAGAATTTCTGAGTATTCTCTTTCCTAAAAGAAGGTAGTGAGTGATCTGCTTTAATACCAAACTCTTAGTTGCTTTCTCAAAGCTAGAGAAAATCTGAATTTTTAACCCAATAAAAAAAAATCTTTGGAGGATGACTGACTTATTCATGAAAAAGTAGATATCCTAGAATCTTGAAAATTATTTTCCATTGGGCACAATATTTATTTCATATTATGCAAACTAGAATTTCAAATAAGGGGTAGGGCCAACCTCTTCCCTCCTAAGACCGTGTCCTTTCACATACCTGTTTCTTGTGTAGGTTCACTACAAATGCACACACACACACACACACAAACTCACACACACACACTTTCCTATGTGTAAAATAAATGAGAACTCAGCCTATTTTAATGAAAATTGAACCATTAAACATTTTTTTGAGAAGAGAGAATTCCTAAAACACTTTTATTTGACCATAACATATGATCCCCTAGCATTTACTAGATGAATTATTTCTACTTCACTTTTCTAATCAACATACATATGTCCCTTTAGCTTTATTACCTTTTTTTTGTTTGTTTGTTTGTTTGGGTCACACCCATTTGATGTTCAGGGGTTACTCCTAGCTAAACGCTCAGAAATCGCCCCTGGGGGACCATTTGGGACGCTGGGGGATCGAACCACAGTCCTTCCTTGGCTAGCACTTGCAAGGCAGACACCTTACCTCTAGCGCCACCTTGCTGGCTCCAGTTTTATTACTTTTGTGCAGAAATATTTATTTCTTTCTATCTGTTCTTTCAACCAATCACTATATGGAACTGAACAATATGCCCAAGACATTAATATGCCCAAGTTATTTATCAATTGAAAATTAATCAATTGATGATTAATACAGAGGGTAAGGAGCTTAGCTTACATCAAGCAGACAGTAGAACTTGAGTATGTAGCTGACTCTAGTTTGATTATCCCAAATTATATATATTTCTTCATTACTGCTGGATGTGGTCAAATCCCCCAAAGGACAAAAATATAATCTAGAAATTCTTAGTTGTTAATAGAAGTAACTCATGGGCTTTGTGTATGAGAGATAGGAGCTTATTCATTAAAACAAAATTTAAGTAATCTCTAGGATTCTTAGTTTTCTAGGTTTCCTGTTCCAACTTAAAATAGAATTTATAAAAAATATATTGGTCTTGAAGTAAAATGATGTTTTATAAGAAAATTGCTTTTTTGGGGGGCTGGTGAGGTGGCGCTAGAGGTAAGGTGTCTGCCTTGCAAGTGCTGGCCAAGGAAGGACCACAGTTTGATTCCCCCGGCGTCCCATATAGTCCCCCCAAGCCAGGGGCAATTTCTGAACGCTTAGCCAGGAGTAACCCCTGAACATCAAACAGGTGTGGCTCAAAAAAAAAAAAGAAAAAGAAAAATGCCTTTTGAAAATTTTAATTTGCTTAATTGAATTTCAGTCATACAATGTTCTAGTATCTATCCCTTCACCAGCCTACACTTATTACCACCAATGTATTCAATTTCTCTTCTCCTTGGGAAAAAGAAGATGGAAGTTATCACTGTCCCCAACTTCAAACTGTACTACAAAGAGGTAGTAATTAAAACAGTATGGTATTGGATTAAAGACAGACTCTCCAGATCAAATGAACAGAGTGTATTATCCTAAAACATGAACAGCTAATCTATTCTCATACTACAAGGGTTTTACATTTCCTGAGTCATCTTAAAAAGTTGTAGCAATTTTTTATTTTAAAATATATTTTAAAAATTATAATAAATGTGAAGTAACAGATCTTGTAGAATGGATTTAACTAATATGCTAACTGCCCCTAGGATTTGAGTATAAGTTTCAAAATACTTTTAGAACAAGTAAACTAGCATACTTGGTGAGCTAGCTCCTAATAATAAGTTTGAAACATGAATAAAAATAATCTCAACATCATATGAATTTATGGCTTGGAAACAATGTTTACTTCAATACTTTATTATCTGTTCCCCTTGGTACTTATGAATGCTCTAGGAGAAATAGAACAGAAGTCAGACTTTAAAAAAAAAGTTTATCTCTATTTACATTCAATTTGAATAAGTATATATTTAAATAGAGAAATGAGTTTTCCAATTTTAAAACATTAATCAGAAAAATGAAGATTATATTATGTTTGTTTTATTTGGGGTTATGAGGTGCTATTGAAGGTGTTTCTTTGTCATGTTAATCCCAAAAAGACTTTTCCATTCCTTTTTTAATTTTTAATAATCTCTGCCATCTGTATTCTATTATCTATATAATCATTCAATGTCTACAAACAACTGATTATATTATTATGTGCTTTTATCTCCTTTCATTATTTACAAGAGTGACAAATATTCTCGTTCTTAGATCCAATAGTTCAGGCTGGGCAGCAGTGGACTTTTTACTATGTCATTAAAAAACAGCAGCCTCCTGAGAGTCTAGCTTTGTCAAGCCCCATTTTTTCATGACTCCCTCTGGATTTTCCCAACAAAGGCCTTGCTAGTTGGTATCTTTCATGTAACTAGTCCCTTTTTTTAAAAAGAAACAACGGGAACACAGTGCAGAGATTAGATTGGTGATACAGAAATGATTCTGACAACCAGTGACAATTCTGCCAACCTAAAACAGGATGCTTACATTATTTATAAACACTAAATGTCACCAACTTCCCTTTCATCAGATAATTTCAGAAGACAGAACCACTTTTGTGGGACTATGGGGAGTGTTGGTACATGTGCGATCCCAATCTTCCCTCTCCTCCCCACACCGGTTCTTTCGTTTATCACACTGGCTCTATGTCAAATTTCCTTCCCTAGGAAGGAAGCAGGTGCAAATGATCACGTTTCAAGTCCCACTGCAAGTCTCAGAGTAGGTCACTCTATAGGGATGTCAAGTATACTTGATACAGTGTGGGACTCTGCAGTGTAAAACTCTTTAGAAATCCAACTGCTTTTTTTTTCCTTTTTAAAATTCTGTTTCTCGGGATCCCTTAAGAAGACAATGACCAGAGGGAAATTAGCTGGAGTTAAAAGAAAAAGACAATATTCTTTTGACTCCCTGATCTAGTTATTGTGCGGATGGCTGGGAAGGAGGGACTCAAGTTATGCAAGGAATGAACATGATCCATATCGCTGGGATTTTCATGTGAGGAGAAGGGAACCAGCTATTAAGTAATATTCAATTAACATTAACAGGCAGTTTGAGTCTTTTCAAAGCCCTGCTTGATAAGCAGTGATGTGCAGATTTATTTCTTGTCACCGGATCCCAAGAGTGATAATGGTGCAGATAGATGAGATGGAATCCTGTCTTCATCTCAGATCTGAGATGAAATATAGTCTAGGAACTGAGGGCTCATGTTATTAAAAGAAAAATTAATATCAGTGTTAAGAAAAGGCTTCCCTACATAACAGCATGAGAGATTCCATTTCAGAGAAGAGAATATGCCCATCAATTCTCTCATACATGCCTCCTCTACAGATTCTAACATACTAGGTACCTGTCTTTTTTTAATTTATTCTTAAATCTATCCATGAGCCTAGATGATCTTTAAAAATAAGTAAGAACATTTTAGTTCCTTAGTATTCAATCAAGAATGTGACTTCTTAATTATTTGTCAATTGATTCCTCTTTAGAGCATGAGATAATCATGTTTAACCTCAAGATGACTTAGAGGGGGAAAAATCATCTTTTTTGTTTCTTAATTTCCCACACCACCTAGTGCTCAGGGCTTACTCTGCACTTAGGAGTCACCCAGCAGTCATATGGGGCTCCAGGATTGAACCCAGGTTGGACAGGTGCAAGGCAAACTTCTACTCACCAAACTATCACTCCATCCCAAAAGAGCATATTCATTTGCTCAGAATTCTAATACTCTCTCTTAGGTACTGGCTAATTTGAAATATTTTCACGTATTTTCTTTTTCCCTTCTTTCTTTCTTTTTTATTGGGGGGTTTTGAGGATTTGGGTCACACCTGACTATGCGCAGGAATTTATCCTGGTTTTTCACTCAGGGATAATTTCTGGCAGTGCTTAAGGGAAAATGTAGGATGCTGGGAATCAAATTTGGGTCAGCCATATGTTAGCAAGTACCTTACCCACTGTATTATATCTCTGGTCCCCAATAGAGCTCACATATTTTCTAACTGAATCTTTAAAATGACAGCTGTAACAGATTTTCTCAAAAGATTCTATTCTATTATCCAATTTCAAATAATATTTTGGGGGAAATAAAACATTTTCCAAAAATTACCTACAGACCACAAATGGATGGCAAATCAATTCAAATCTGAATTTATAATATAGATTCCATGTTTATAGTCCTCCTTATATAATGATTGTGCAAATTTTACTTTGCAAATTTTTGAGAAGGAAGCCTTAGGCTCCAGGACCTGGAGAGACATGTGTCTGGATGCCACATGCAGATGCAGATTCCTTGCCAATGCAGGAAATAATCCACACAATGAAAGGTAGTAAGAATGGGTTAAAGAATTCCAAGACACAAGCCTTCTGCTCCTAAAAGAAGGAAGGTTAGTGGATTAAGACCAGAGAATAAAAGATTAGCCTTCCTGAGACCCAGGCTTTTTATTAGCAAGAGCCAGACCACTCCCTAGGGAGGAGATCTAAGTAGGATGGGACTCAATAATCCAACACCAGATCACACCCTGAGAGTGGAGAATGAATACTAAGTAGGATAAGACCCAACAAATTTTATTCATATAAATGGCATAAATTTAACTCCTGTAAATTTTGCTTTTGTAAATGGCATACATTTTACTCATGTAAATGGAATAAATCATACTTTAACTCTTCCTATTCTCCTTAGTTTAGGAGAAAAAAAATTTCTGGATAATATAGTTTGCTTATGACCCATAATAATATATATCAAGTATAAGGCTTTTATTCATAATCTATAAAACACATAAAATACAGATATATATAAGCAATGTCTACTATTATTGTTGTATTAACAACATTTAAGAAAATGATATAAAAATGATTACCCCAGGAATAAAAAGTATAGTATATATAGGCAGAAAACTTCTAGGATTAGAAAGCAGTTTAAATTACTTAAGAAATTAACCTGACCCATCTTGTTTCATTGTATCCCCTTTCCTTTGCAAAAATGGAAAGAATCCGTTGATTATCCTGTTTATATGCACTTTCCAGTATCTTACCTGCTTTCAGTACATAAAAGGATGAAGAAGCCACAACTAATAATTTTATCAAATCATGTCTGTTTCTACTCTTAACCTTGGCACCTGCATGAAAAAAAACCCCACAAATTAGGTCAAAAGTTTTATGTTTTGTCTCTCAAACAATTGTTCATTTTGCCCTAAGTATCAAGGAATATTTCCTAAATTATAAAGAATATTAAATTGCATCCCTTAATGCCTAAATTAGTATTCAAGTTGTACAGTTAATTTAATTAAAGGGAAACAATAATAGGAGCTACTTAAGTTGAGAAGAAGGCTGAATTTTTATCATTATCAAGAAAATCACTATTTTAGATACAACTCTCCTGTTTTACTTTATATGTTTAATGTGATGTACGGTAACATCACTTTTATCTTTTTCATTAAAATTGAATCTGTTGAGTGTTTAATAAGTATGGTAAAAGACCATGTAATGGGAACTACATAAATTACTACTAAATGAAGATAAAATTCATACTTGTACACAACTTTATACCTGTAATCAATTTAAGCAAGATGTATCTATTATAGAATACAAACTGAAAAAGATACTCATATGATTTAAAGAATCTAAAATGAAATGAACTAAATTACAAAGAAAGGTACTTAGCATTTTTAGAAATTAACACACTTTAGTTTCTACCCTCATTAGGTAATAACAATTTAAGATTCAGAACTGTTCAAATAACCAATAAAATTAATTTTATCAAAAGTAGTCACTATTATAATAACTAAACATGTAGTTAATGAGAATTTATAAAGTTTTCTTTCTAAGTTACCTACTCTCAATATCTGAGATAAATATGAGAATGATGTATTTGGACAAATTTTGGTAATATATAAACAATCATGCAAAATACAAATATTGGATTTAGACTTAATAACCTAAATTCATCTAAATTCATAATAGTTTTCAAATTTTTCTTATGTTCTTTAAATCTTAGCCACTAAAGAAGACAAATGTGAAGTTATTATGTCCAAAGTAATTCTACACTCTATGATTCCCTGTGCGGACATCAATATGACCACATTTCAGGTACACTCTTTTGGGGACTGATAACACTAGGGCTTTCTGAACTGAGTATAGGCACCCTCCCCTCTATTCCCCTTTTCTTTTTTCGTCTGGAAATCCTGGCAGCTGAAAATACACCCCTAAAAGTCTCAGTATCAATAATAGTGCTTTGAATTTCTGGACAAATTTATTTGTTTGATGATGCCAACCTTGTAAAAAAAAATCATCAAGTTAGCAGAATGGACAGCTAAGAATAAGAGCTTACTAAACCTTCTGCTATAGTATTATTTACTTCATTGGAGATACAATAATTTTCAAGTGTACTTGCGACTGTATTTAAAAAAAACTTTCTTCTTTAAAGAATAAACGATATAATTTTTTAAATAAGTTATACAAATGCACATTCTTCAATAAACTTATATACATGTACATTTCACTAAGAATTTATATATAAACACAGCATAAACTTTAGTAAACCATTTAATTAAAATACCACTTGGTCCTTTCCTGCTACCTTGATATGGATACACAGCATTATTTTGGATTCCTGTCTTAAGTAAGAGAAAATTTTTCTATGTGCGGAGCTCACACTCTCCTGCTAATGAACGAGCAGAACATTTTTTTTAATTTTTTAATTTTTTTTTATTTTTATTTAGGTAGCATTATTACAATGGTGCCCACATGCCTAGCACTGATGTACAAATTTGCTGTACTTTTTTTGTGTGTGTGGGTTTTTTTAAATTCGCAGCAACAAGATTGTAGGTGTTAGGAAGTTCAATGGTTTCCATTCTTGCGCAGGGGCCATGCTAATCTTCGTGTATCGTTCCAATTTTAGTATATGTGCTGCCGAAGCGAGCACAAGTTCAATAATTTCCGAATGGAGCAGTCATCTACAATGGAAAAGTGATGAAGCTGTAAAATTTTTAAAAAAAAAATAAGTCTAGATTGGGTATCTTGATTCTGTTGTTGATGACTTTGGGTTTGGTGTTTGGGGCTGATCATTTTTTATTTCCACTAAATGCTCATATGACTGTTTGCTCCTGGTACCATCCACTTTTTTTTTTCTTTCCCTTCCATATATGAGGCAAAACAAGATGATTCAAGCCCTGTGATTCTGTTGGAAAAAATGAAATAAAGATGACGCAGGGATAGGTCTGTCTAGAAGCTAGCAATATCAATTTAAAAGGAGAAAAAGGAAAAAGAAAGAGAAAAAAGAAAGAAAAGAAAGCAACCAGGCAACAACAAGAAACACACAGCAAAAATAAATGCCAGCTAAAATCGCTACAATTCTGGGGAGGGGGCAGAAAAAAAGGAGGGGAGGGTGTGGCAAGGTTTTGTGTTTATAAGGGACCAGATACACTGGCAGTCCAGGGAGCAAAATGAGGAGGTATGGGATACATGTTAGGAACAGGACTAGAGGAAGGACAACAGTGGTGGTGGTTATGGCCCTAATTTACTATCACTTTGTACTTTACATATATCTGTGGGAGATTTGTAATTCACATTGGTCATAATTAAAAAAAAAAAAATATATATATATATATATATTGGGCCCAGAGATATATATATATTGGGTCCGGAGAGATAACACAGTGGCGTTTACCTTGCAAACAGTCGACCCAAGAACCTAAGGTGGTTGGTTCGAATCCCAGCGTCCCATATGGTCCCCCGTGCCTGCCAGGAGCTATTTCTTTTTTTTAATATAATTTTTATTTTAATAACAGTGGCCTACATATCATTGACAATAATATTTAAGGTACATATTAGATTGGAACACACATATCTTGTAGTGCAAAGGAACCTTACAGACTGAACATTGACTTAACGACCTGGCATAGGCCTCAGAAGAAAGGGCATTTTTCATTCACCCCTGAACCAGGGAAGCCATCCATGAAACATCCAGGTTTGTCTATAACATCACCTGGAAGCAATCCTCTACCACGGAGGACCCTACCACTGCTCAGACATCGACCTCCTCAAGAGACTTCCCTTAACACTGAGAAGACTTAACAACAACAATGACCTGCTTACAGGACAGGGCTTCCTGCATTACCCTTTAATTGTGAGGTGAAACGAGAGGACGCTCCATGCCCTGACTTCAATGTAGGATATACAGATTCCAGGATCTTTAATACAGAAACATGATACCAACAACAGACTTTTTTTTTTTTTTTTTTTGGTTTTTGGTCACACCCGGCAATGCTCAGGGGTTACTCCTGATTCTACACTCAGAAATCGCTCCTGGCAGGCTTGGATAGTCATATGGGATGCCAAGCTTCGAATCACCATCCTTCTGCATGCAAGGCAAATGCCCTACCTCCATGCCATCTCTCCGGCCCCTTGTCTTTCCTAATTTTAAAATAGACAATACATCACGACATTTCAACTTGAAATAAATAAATAAAAATGTCTAGAGAAGCTGCTGCGAGCAGACCTTGCTAAAACTCCCACTGAAAACCCATTTGGTTCAGAAACCCTGGTTAGCAGGGTAGTTTGAACTTTGCTACTTCTTCCAGAGCCACACCCATTGCTGGCAGATTCATTTCTAGAACATTCACTCACCAGATCCAGGCAACTTCCTGGAAGTTCAGATTTTAGCCTCTCACAATGGCATTTTATATTAAAACACCTTCTGTGGTTTTTACATACTACAGAACTCCCTCCTGAAGTGTGGACTCTGCATTCCCTAGAATTAAAAGTGAGCTTTTAATTTAAAACTCTGGGTACAGTGAATTGATACTGGACCTAGGCAATTCTATGCTTATAAAACTCCTTTTTCTGGAGACCACTGTGAGAATCCAGCTTGATGTCCAGAGATCCGAGGCGATTCAAAGGATAGAGCAGGCTGCCCCTGAAATGGCTATGGTCAAGGAAAAATTTCAGCGTTAATGGACTATTTCAGCTCCTGAGTTCCTTCTGCTACTCAGCCCGAGGCTGCAGTCAGGTCTGAAGGGAGACAGATGCCCTCTGAGCCATGTTACCAGTTCCCTGCTGAAGACTGGAACAGAACACTGCTCCGGGCATGAAATGGGCAAGGAAAATCCCTGGGGTTCTTAAAGTGTTCATCTATAGACTCCTAAAGAGAAAATGGAAATAAGGTCAGATGGAAATTTTGAGAGAGAGAGAGAGAGAGAGAGAGAGAGAGAGAGAGCGAAGTGGGGGGAGACCCCTGTGGCATTTATTTGAGTCTGTTTACATATCATCTGCAATTATGACATTCCCATAAATGTTAGAAAGGAATGAGTGTATGTTAAGTGAGTTTTGCTACATGCAGATTGATTTGCTTCACTGAGTTGTCTTCCCATCTAGTCGAAGAGATGAGGGACCGGCATCTAGGAGGCTCTCAGCTGCTCAGTCCTGGGTGATCATCTTTATCTGTTCCAGCATCTCCTACTGGACATTATTTCACACATATTGCCCTTGTGGAGTCAACATTTAACTGGAGGAAGGAGAGACTGGCAGGGCTCACATCATCTGTGGAGCATACAAGGGACAAAGAGAATATAAACCCCACCACCACACAGATTGGGCATTAACTGCTCACTCCTGCCTTCTGGTGGGCAGATATGAATGCCTGAATCCATGAATATTAATCTGTATGTCAACAGAATGAGGCATTTTTAGAAGATTTCTGCATGGGACTTCTGCCCAGATCTCTCCTGGTCAAGCTGTCCTCACCGAACAGTGAGGCCAAAGATTCCAATTCCTCCTATACTTGACCTTCTCCCTGGATCAGCTGATCAGCTTGAAAGGCTGCTTCTTGCTGCAAAGATGAACAGGACCTGAGACTGGCTGTACTGGGCCAGCAAGTGCAAGCAAGCCACAGACCCTCGAGGGTCCTCCTGGTCCAGTCCAATTTGCCAGTGCAGTTGCAGCTGGAGTGATAATGTGCCTCGAGCAGCAGTGAACAGTGTCTTAGCATGTCTCAGTCACAGTCATGAACTTCTCCAGGCCAAGCAGTAGTATCCCTAGCCACCTTTCCTCATTTGTTTTTCAATTAAGTAATTCATTTTTACATAAAAATGGGCCATAGAAATAGAGATAGGGTGCTTGCCTTGCATGTGGTCCCCAAAGTACGACCATAAGGAAAGATCCCTGAGCAACAGAGACAGGAGCAAGCTCTGAGCACAGCCAGGTGTGGCCCAGAAACCAAATAAAGAAGTTAATAGTCAGATAAGAAACCCACAGAGATCAGAAAATATTTTCAAATGATTAATGTGAAATATGACTTCGATATTTGTGAGATGTAGATAAATTAAGTTTAAATGTATGATTAGAGCTTTTTAAAAAATTCTTTAAGTACCATGGTTACAAAAATGTTCATAATTAGGTTTCAGTCATTCAAATATGCACCACCCTTTATCACCCTTCAGTGTAACTTTTTCTGCCCCACCAATATTCCCGATTATCCTACCATCTGCTTGTCTTCAGCATAGGTATTCTATTTCTCTCTCACAATAACATGGTCATGGTAGTTGTTAGTGCAGTTTTTTCTCTAATTGCGCTCATCATGCTTTCTGGTCAGCTTCATATCCTGGGCTGGTCCATCCAACCCACATCTCTATTGTTTCTGGGTATTATTACTGTATTGTGTTTTATTTTTCTAAAGTCACACAAAAGATTGAAACTATTCTGTGTTAATCTCTTTCCCTCTGCCTCATTTCATTTAGCATACTAGTCTCCATGTTCTTCATGTATAGGCAAATTTCATGATATCATTTTTCGTATAGTATTCCATTGTATAAATGTACCACACTTCCTTTAGCCACTCTTCTGTTCTCAGGCACCTAGGTTGTTTCCAGAGTCTGGCTACTATAAACAGTGCTAGGATGGAAAATGAGTACAGAGGGTATATTTGTGTTGTACTTTTGGGTTCCTAAATTATAGCTCTAGGAATTTTTTTTTTGAGGAATATCCACATTGTTTTCCAGAAAAGCTGGACTAGTCGGCATTTCCACCAGCAATGAATAAAATTTCCTTTGTCTCCGCATTCACTTTAGCACTGGTTGTTTTTGTTTGTGATGTGTACTAGTCTCTGTGGCATGAGATAATATTTCATCGTTGCTTTCATTTGTGTCTCCCTGATTATTAGTGATATGGAAGGATTTTCTCTAGTGTCTCTTGGTCATCTGTATCTTCTCTTTGAGGAAATGTCTGTTCATTTCTGTTCCCCATTTTTAGATAAGGTTAGATGCTTTTTCTTAAGTTCTGTTAGTAATTGGTATATCTTAGATATTAATTTTTTATTCGTGGGTATGTGTGAACAGTTTCTCCCATTTTGTGGCTGGCCTTTTTACCCTTGTAGTTGTTTCCTTTGAAGTGCAGAAGCTTCTCAGTTTAATGTAGTACCATTTGTTTATCTCTGCTTACACTTGTTTGAACAGTAATGTTTCCTTCTTTGAAGATGCCTTTAACTTCAATGTCATGTAGTGTTTTGCCTAAGTTTTCTTCAATATACCTTAGAGCAGGGGTCTCAAACTCGTGGCCCGCAGGCCATTTGCGGCCCTCCGTACAACATTTTGTGGCCCTGCCCTAGAGGAATCTTTTTTTGTTTTGTTTTGTTTTAGTTGTTTGATTCACACACCTCCAATGTTCAAGATTACTACTGACTTTGCACTCAAGGATCACCCTGACTTTGCCTCCTGCTGTCCCCAGGAAAATTGAGTTTGAGATCCCTGCCTTAGAGTTTTAGGTCTGATATTAAGGTCTGTAATACATTTTGATTTGACCTTTGTGCACAGTGTTAGACAGAAGTCTTAGTTTGCTTTTTTTTTGCATGTGCCTAACAAGTCCTAATACCACTTCTTGAAGAGGCTTTCCTTGCTCCATTTTGTATTTCTTGCCCCTATATAAAAAATTAATTGATTGTATGGCTGGGGGGCCATTCTTGAGTTGAATACTCAAGTCAATTCCTTTGATCTATGGGTTTGCTTTATAATAGTACTATGCTATTTTAAAGACTATTGATTAATAGTTAAATTTAAAGTTGGAAAAAGTAATGCATCCTGTCTTCTTTTCCTAAGGGTTGCTTGAGTTATTTGTGGACATTTATTGTTCCAAATAAATTTCAGGAATGTTTGATCCATTTCTTTAAAGAATGTCATTGGTATACTTAACAATGCTTTCACTGTGTCACACAAATTCTAATAATTTGTGTCTTCATTCTATTTTTTTCCAGTAATCTTGATTTTTTTAATTTTATCTCTTACCCATTGCTTGTTCAGTATTGAGTTGCATAATTTCCAGATTTTAAAGTTTTCCTCTGCATCTGCTTGTTTTTCACTTCTTTTTTTTTTTGTTTAGTTTTGTTTTGTTTTTGGGGACCATACCTGGTGATGTTCAGGGGTTACTCCTAGCTATGCGCTCAGAAATTGCTCCTGGCTTGGGGGACCATATGGGATGCTGGGGGATCGAACCATGGTCTGTCTTAGGCTAAAGCCAGCAAGTCAGGTGCCATACCACTTGCACCACCACTCTGGTGTTTTTCACCACTCCTGTTTTTCACTTCTTATTTTAGTGCATTATCACTTGAGAAAGTAATTTCTACAATTTCTATCATCTCTATCATCTTTGTTTTATGCATGATTTTTATGGATCAGCATGTGCTCTGTTTTGGAAAATGACACATGTGCATTGGAAAAGAATATGTATCTACTTTTCTGGGAAGGTAGTGATACTCAGTTTTCTGGGGATGGACACCTCTCTATCTATCTACCTACCTACCTACCTATTTATCATCTATCTATCTATCTATCTATCTATCTATCTATCTATCTATCTATCTATCTATCTATCTATCTATCTATCTATCACCCATTTATCATCTATCGATCTATCTATCTATCTATCTATCTATCATCTATCTATCTTTCTCTATAACTTCTAGGCCAATTTATTCTATTATCTTTTCAGAATTATTCTTAGGTTTCAGCCTGGTTTATCTGTCAAAGGGTAACAGAGCCATGTTAAAATCTCCCACTATTATTGTGTTGTTATTGATGTCTTCTTTCAAATTTGTCAGCAATTGCTTTGAATATTTTTCTGGTCCCTAATTGGTTGTAATTTAGGAGTGTAATTTTTTCCTGTACTGTATATTCCTTTATTATTAAGAAATGTCCATCTCTGTCCCATATAGCTTTTTTAAGTCTAAACTCAGTGTCTTCTGATATTACAAGGGCCTTTCCAGAATTTTTAATATATTTTTATTTAAGTAACATGATCATATTTGGGTTACAGTCATAACCAGTACACCCCTGTTCACCAGTGTAACATTACCCCCTCCCCCTTCCTATCCCCTGCCTGTATTCGAGACAGGCATTCTACTACAGTTATTTGTTTTTAAGTTCAGTAAGTTGTATTTTTTTTTTCCTTAAAGGATAAGAGTAAAAAAATATAGTAAAAGTGTGATAGTGGGAATCACCATTGTTTGCATAGGTCTAGAAAAATGGGAAAATGGAGAAAAACTCCTTGACCTGATTACAAAAGGCCTCACCCTAGAAGTTTATTGGCATAAGCAGACTCTTGGTTCCAGGCATACCAGTTTGTCCAACTCCAGTCATTCTCAAGGTCCTGGTGAAACTTTTTCACATTTTAGCTATTGTTGGTATCAGATTCTTATATTTAAAGATTCTGGATTCTGTGCATTTCTTTCATCAATGTCAGGCTGTTGTGGAGCATCTTCTAGTTTCAGTATACCATTAAATGCGGAGCGATCTGCCCTGCATGCAGATTGTTGCTGAGTCGTCTGGGTGTTGGGAGTACTCTTTCCAGCATTTTAAAGGGAGTTTTTTGCTTGAATGATTCTCCTCCAACTTTTGACTTTTACTCTGTTTTGACTATTCCAATGTGTTTCTTGTAGGCAGAAAAACGTTGGATTCTGAATTTTGATTCATTTTGCTATTCTGCATCTCTTTCTTGGTTCATTTAGTTCAATGATGTTGAGAGAGGTAATTTTCATGGGATTTAGTGTCATCCTTATAAGGAGTTTGGTGTGTCTGTTGGTCTGTCTCATCTTAAAGTATACCTATTCAACCTTTAAGGCAGGTTTTGAGTCTGTAAATTGCTGAGCTGTTATATATCCATGAAGCTATGTATCTTTTCTTCAGACTAAGTAAAGTCTTTACCTGGGTAAAGTACTCTTGGCAATGTATTAATTTTGTTTATTTTTATGACTATATCCCACTGCTGCTTTTGGATCTTGAGGGTATCTTGTGAGAAATCTGTTGTAAATCTTAGGGATACTCTTTTGAATGTAATTTTCTTTTTGTTCTTATTGCTTTTATTATTTCGTCTTTATCATTGGAGTTTGTCATTGTGAATAGGATGTGTCTTGGTGTACTTTTCTTTGGATCTTTTGGCCGATACTGTTTGACATGCAGTATGTGATTGAACATACTCCTTAGCTCTGAGAGTTTCTCTGTAAATGTCCTTGACTGCTGATATTTCATGAGGGTTTTCTTTAGGGTCTCTGGGACTCCAGAGATTCTTATATTGTTTCTATATATACACTGAGTTTATCAAAGGTTTTTATTTTCATCTGTTCACATTCTTTGAGTACATTTCCATTATCTGGTCTCTTGTTTGAAGGCTCTTTTACAACCTCTATTGTTGTATGGATTTATTATGTATCTCATCTTCCAGCTCACTGATTCTGTCTTTAACTGCTGTTACTCTGTTAGAAAGGCTTTCCAGTGAGATTTTAATTTCACCTATGAAATTTTTCAGCCTTGTTATTTTGAGTTTTCTCTCATTTCAACTCCCATATCTCTTGATTCCTATTTTTACATGTTCAGTTTGTTCCAGGGTCTCTGCGTTCTATGAACAGCTTCCATATTTTTTCTTTAAAGTCCTTATCTGAGAGTTCAAATCAGTGATTCGCACTTTTCAGGTCATCAGAGTTAGCACCTTCATTTTATAAGCATGGTGGAGGTCTGCATTGATTTACAATGTCATGTTTGCAGTGTGGTGTTTTCTATGTCTGGTGCTGGGGATTTTGATTAGGAAAGTGCACCACTGACAAGTGGAGTGAAGGAGCTGCACCCCTCTGGCTCTTTTGCTTGTGCTGTGTCCTTTCTTCACCTGTGGAATGACCAAGTGTTTGACAAAGTGTTTTCTAGGTGCCAATAATAAGGCCATTGTTAGTACAGCTGTTTCTAAAAACTTGGCTCTGATTAGAGCTTTTGATGTTGCCTATACAATGAAAATGTAAAATAATGGATTTTAAAATATGAGTTGATAATCAGGAAACACCTACATAGTCTTATTTAATTCTTTTAAGTATTTCTTATGCCAATGCAAAATCTTGTAAAGTGATTACCTTAAGAATACTTCTTTTACATGTAGAAAAACTGATACTTAAAAAAGTATATATTAACAATATTCATTATTTAGATATGACAGGTATTATGTGTTATTGCTATCAGACAGGTTTTTTTTTATTATATTTATATCCTAATCTTTTCCTCTATCCCTATAGTTTCCTAAATTTATTTGCTTACTTATTTTTTGTTTTGTTTGACTTTGAGTGATGCTCAGGATTTACTCCTGCCTCTGTGCTCAAAGACTACTCTTGGTGGATCTAGAGGCCATATGAAATTATGGAAATTGAATCTTTGTTGGCCACATGGATGGCAAACAACCTACCCACATATACTATCCTTCAGCCAACAGTCTCCTACACTTACTATCATTGGCAGTAATAGAATAATAAATTGGCCTAGATCCCATTAAATATTTTGGTTCATGTGAATCTCTTCACAAAAGGGGGGTGACTTATTTAAAAGAGGAGCAAGGAAGGTTACCTTCCTTAACAAAATATTGATTTCGCCTCTCTATTCGATTTTCCAGTGCACCATGCGCGTGAGGGCTGGTGAAGTAGGTTACACGAGTACCTTCACTGCATGAATACTTGCATTGTGCCAGTCCTACCCAATAGCTGTTAAGCTGCATTTGAAACCCACTGCCTGTAATTGATTTTTTCTAAAGGTGCAGGAATTTGTCCCCACTCACCACTGGAATTTTTAAAAATTTCTGACTCTAGGTAGGGCTAAGAATTGCTCTACGTATGAAAAGGAAAATCAGTCCTCACTTCAGCCAGGCATTCCAGAAGCATATTCTTTCATCAGAGAAAGAAATTTTCGGAGAAGACTAATGAATGAAGTAGAAAAAAATTACCTAGAAAAATTTGTGGGTGAGAGAAAGAGAAAAAGTGTAATAGAGGGAGAGAGAAAAGGAGAGAGATGCTCAAGAAAAAGCACAGGCTTCTGCATATTGAAAAGAAGCTTCTGTAACAGTCTTAATAAAATGAAAATAAAAAAAAAAACTATAAAGATTGAACAAAAGCATAGGGAGGATGAAAAAGCAGAATACTTTAAAGGGTTAATACTTTAAAGAGTTAATTATCTAGCAATCCTACAAAATATAAAGAAATATTAATAAACTATTACAAGTATTATTTATAATGAGTGGGCAATAATTGGAAAAGATCAAATGAAAAAATATTTCTTAAAAGCAGCACTAAAAGTCATTGAAAATAAAAAATATATTTACTTTCTTTTAATATAAAATTAAAATGTTTATTCAAAATATTTCCACACATTAAATCCAGCTCACAATTCTTTCCTGACAACTGAAAGGCTCACCCTAGTTGTATTGAGTTCAGATACTGAAAACAGCACAGACAATCACAATAAAGAAGTGTGGCACGTAATTGTTTTATTTGCCCACTATTTAAAAAGATTATCTAGGTTATGGTAGAGGGTGGAGCCCAGGGGCTCTACCACTACTGCTGCATATTCACAGGACAAGTAGATATCCATTCCCCATCCACTGGAGTCCTTAAAAGTTTACCAAAAGGTTTAATGGTCCTATTTACAAATCTAGATAATATTCACAGCACAATGTATTAGCAAATTAACATTCCTAAAAACATTCTTCTGATGGACTTTTTCTAAGATCTTTACCCAAACCATTTCACCCCAGTATAGTTGATAGCCCCTTGCAATGTAAAAAACAAACTAGAAATAATTCTTGGAATAATAGCTGAAGCATTAGCATTTATATAAACAATAACTTATAAAGACAAGAAGATAAAACTTGCTAAAATTATGAAATATTTTTAGTAGCATTAGATCATTTCTAAGCTGAAATCCTTTGTCTACTGAAAGAAATCATACAACCTTTGCTTCCAGTATTATATTATTATGAACTCATGTACATTTAAAAGATATGATTTCTCGTCTGAACTGAAATGTTCATTAAAATTATGTACAATTGCACAAATAAATTAATGCAAAGACATTTATGTATAAATCTAGTGGCTGTTAATTCTAAAGAATATCATAAAACATGACTTATCAGGGGCCTTAATGACAATATAGTCACAATATAGTGGGCAGAATACTTACTTGCAAACAGCTGACCTGTACTTGATTTCTGGTACACCATTTGGTCCCTTGAGCGAATGAAGAGTAATCCCTTGAACACAGGGGCATGTATAAGCCCTGAACATCACCATCTGTGACCCTCAAACAAAACTAAATAAAAACAATAAAAGAAAATTAATAAAGTTAAGAATATTGTCACAAAAGAAAGACTACTCTAATGATTAAATGAGGATATTAATATACTCTATATTTACCTCCTGTGACAGAACAATTTCACAATCGATAGGAACTCAGAGGCAAGTAGTTCCTTTCAGTCATACTCTAAAAGCTTGCAAGGGTCACAAATAGATTCTTAGCTCCCATCACCCATATATTAAATCACAATATACATTTTTACAAGACTGGTATCTTATACATTCGCTACATTTGAAAAATGTTATCTAGAGAATGAACATGGCATGATGGAATGGCATGAGGGTCAAAGATTAATGGATAAAAGATATTACCCAGGCTCTTATTTTGTTTCCATTGTTTACACACTTATCACCAATATTTGCATTCTAATATGACCACTTATTAATAACTTCCAACTCTGATGTACAGTTTTATAAGGAAAAGTTGGTAGACTCTTATGGAAGGTCAAAATATAAAAATAACACATCACCGAAGCATATAAAGTTTTAAAAGAAAATAAATGCATAACACAAAGTAGAAAAGTGAAGTAAACATGGGACATGGTCATAATAAATTAGAAATTTTATTACAAAGGAGATTAAAATAATAAATAAATGTGATATAAAAATGAGCGTTTAAAAAAACCTTATGTGTGTATTAAGATCCCAACAAATGAACATAAAAAGTAAGCATATCACAAAGGGAAATTTTAAGAGTTTATTAAAGGCAATTTATTTCTCTGCCAGTGAAATATGAATCCACTTTAATATTTGTTCTAGTTTAGATAACCTCCCTATTTCCTTTAACTAGATTTATTAATTTAAAAAGAAAAATAGATAATTTAGATAAATACTTCTTTTGAAATGGAAAAACAAAATGGATAAAATTGGAATTCATTTTACTGAATATGAATAAACATGGATGCAATAAAATAGGACATATGGGAGAATTCTGAGTTGTCCTAAATTCGATCTCTTTCTGAAAATAGGACAATGGAACAAGAATTATAACTTGCCCCAAATTTCATCTCTTTCTGCACAGTCAGCTTTAATAAGACAGAAAGGTGGCATTTTGACACATTTTTCTGATTGGAACTCTAAATAGAGTCACTGCCCACCAATATGCAACTCAAGTTAGCTCTTGCAGAGTCATTTCTCCCCCATCAAATTTTAAGTCTGTAAAGGGATGTGAGAAATTCACAGAGCTATGGCAAAATATACACAGACATTTGTGACCCCACATTATCTTGAGGAATTAGGAGGAAATAAATAACTCAAAATCCTATTTTTTATTTTTAAACAAAAGACTTGCTTTCTGAACTTCTTTGAATAAAATTTAGGTCCAACTTTTTACTTTTACCAGCAAGTCAAATTGCAATTTAAATGAAATAATATGCATGCCTATTTTCAATCAAATGTGTCATGTAGCATTCATTCCTTCATTAGAATAATTGACAGCAAATAAGATATACTTGTGAAATTATGACAGGTCGTCTAAAATTTCTGATCTAGATGTTATCTCCATTTAATCAAAATGATGTCTGCCTCATTTGAAAAAGATATTCATATAAGAATAATTTTACTTGTCATATCTGGTGTAACTGGTAAGCTCTGGAATGTCAAATCAGAGCAATTTGACTAAACACAGTGACCAATTCGTTACAGCAAATAATTCTACTGTGACTCTGGTTACTTTCTGTGAGAGTTTTAGTTCATTAAGAAAAATAAAAAAATAAAAATAAGTAAACCCCAAATTCACTCTATCAATATTTTTGATGAGGAACTTATTGTGCTTCTGAGAGCATTGCAATTATAATTTCTTGAGACCTCACCATGACTTTTTAAAAATCAATGCTCATTTGGAAAGAACTAGAATGAGACTGTCAGAAATAAGTAAGGTCAGTAAATGGCAAAGTATTTCATAACCCTCAAACTCTATTATACATGTAAAATTAAGCTCTTTTTAAATAAAGAAAAATGTTAATAATCATCATAGCTAAAAGCCTGTTAGAAAACTTAATCTCCTCTTTGAATTTGAATCTGTATTTGCAAAATATAATTGGTGGAATAATCTAGGTAAATAAGTTAATATCTAAGAATTTATTTGGAAGTCACTAATTATTTTTTCTTATACTAGTATAGAACAATCAGACTGTTTCAACTTCTCACCAGGGAAAACAATTATTAACAAGTCACCACCTTGTAAATGCAAAACAAAATATAATGATCTAGGGACCAGAAATATGGATTAAGAGATAGATTAGACACCTCCAATGTGCATGGTTCAATTCCTGAAATGCCATGTACCAACTTCCCTAAGAACTATCATATGTGGCCCTGATAGTCCTGGCACTGCCAACTGTTGTTCTCACAATTAAAAATATGCAACAGAATAAAGGGAGTTTCAGCATTGCCATATATTGAATGAAGGCAACAAATAAGCAACTTTAAAATAAAACTTTACCTTGAAACATATTTTAAATATATAAACCCCAAATACATTGATTACTGTTTGGAACAGTTTCTTTAGGCAAGGTAAATTACATACAAATAGAGAAAGATTGAAAATGAGGTTAACTTTTTTTTAAAGTTTTTATTAAAACTTATTTAGAAAGATGTGCAGGGAGAGAAAAGGAGAATTGTATACTCCATAAAGGTTTCTCTAGAGTGAAAATAAGCAAGCATGAAATATAGAAATAAGGGAGCTAAATCCATGTTCAAGAGAGAACATGGGCTGAAAGAGCAAATAGAAATTCCTGTTTTGAATTTGCAGAATGTGCAGACTTTGAAACAAGATACCTAAAATATCTGAAGGTAAATTTTCTCATTAACCACTATAGTTTGTCTTCTCTAATAGAATACATTAGCTTGTACTTGTCTGTATAATTTTCTATTCTCTAGAAAATTTAGCCTAATTTAAATTAAAGAGTTCCTCCCCTAAACTATCATTTACATCACTTTCATTGAAAGGGTTTTCTCTTTGACAGGTTTGCTCACTTTTAATATATTTTATTAAATTTTATATATATATATATATGTTCTGTTTGGGCTTTGTTGTGCTAAACCATTATTTGCTTGTTTTTTACTTAATGAGTCTCATAAAAATCTTGGAATCAGAGCAAACAAATCTATTTTCTTCAACTGGTCCATCTAGGAATTGTTAGGAATTGGTTACTATAGGAACACTCATTCCCTTTAGGGTCTGTGGTTTGGGTTTTTGAGTAAAAACTTCTCCAAGGAGTTTTTGTTTCTCTTTCAAGTGGTATTTAAAAATGCTTCAGGCATAGTCTTGCTGAAATAAAATGTTTTCAAATTGTGTTTAATATCCCACCATGGGGCTTTCTAAAGATTCAAAACGTGGATCATTAAACATCTTTTGATCATCTTTGCAGGTATTGGCCTTACACTAGTGAAAGAAAGATAGATCTGCTACTTTTTTCATGAAAATGCACAATCAGGTATATTCATTGAGGACAATAAATTAAGTACACATAGGGCATAAATGCCTCCTACTGAGTTTCTATTTAGGTACCAGCTAGGAATTTAATACTCATTTACTTTGTAAGTCACCGCCCATAAAAATTTACCCCACACAGAGCTGGCACCATCTTTGAATCTGGAAGAATTCATAGATAGTTAGACCTGGGCAAATCAGTACTTAGAATGAGCTAGAGTAAATGCTTCTTTTGTAATTAACCTCTTTTGATCCTCTAGCATCCTATTTTGTCTGCTGTGGGAAAGGAAAGGTTCTACTTTCCTTCACTGTCTGTTTTAAAAATGTGCGTTTTAAAGAACATATATCTTATTGGTAAGAGGTACAGTGTTTAGTATTTATCTTGCTCTTGCTCTTCTGAAGATGATGGTTGATTTTGTAAACACTGATACTACTGAATTTTCAATATATCAGGAAACCATGTTACAGATAAATCTTGAACACAGGCATAGCAACTCTGTGTCTGAGTCTACCTCTGATTATGGATTTACGATAAGCCTCCAGTTTTTTTGAGAAAAAATTGCACACTTCTTGTTTTGCAAATAAAGTTTCATTGAAATGTGGTCATGCCCTTCCATTCCTATACTGACAGCAATTGCTTATTTCAACAATCACAGAGTTGAGTACTTGGAGAAGAAGACTTTTGCCATTAGAAGTTTAAACTATTTGTCATCAAGCTGTTTATGGAAGTGGTTTGCTAGCTAACTCTAAAACTGGTCTTTTTTTCTTATGATCATTTAAGTAGACAAAACATGATCCATTATGTTTGTCAACATAGACATTCTCACCAGTGTTTCCCAGAAAAGTTTAATTAACCTCTCTGAGATACAATTCTCTTATCTGTAAAATAGAGAAATAGTTAGTGTATTATTAGCATAGAATATTAAATTAAGTATATTATTAGTAGAGAAGACTGAACTAGCTATTGTGTATAAACAACAGAGCTGGTAAAAGATAAGGCTGTTATTAGCATTTCTAGTGACAGTGAATTCATATTTGTTGAGGTAGAAGGTCAGTTATGTTTCTCCTGTTTTTGTCCATTAACCACTGGTTTCTGGGGAGGTTTTGCACATTTTTTTTTTATTGTAAGGGTTCCTTTTCATGCAGCACTTAGGAGTAAGAAATGAGTCTGGGCTTTATTGGCCATTCCGCTCAGCAAGAGACATCGCTCCTTATAAATTTGTGGATCATTGCTATGAGATTTCCAAATTGTGGGATTGACTTAATGAGAAAAGAGGAATGAGAAGCAATTACATTACCATTAAGTGGACAACATTACCCTTGATAAGTCTGCTGGAACTGAAGCATCTTCTTCTCCCTCAGGTGTAGTCATAGAAGCACAGGACTGATTGATTCATTAAATATTTGTTTGTTTTGCTTCTGAATCAAGCTGTCTCTTAAGATTATTCCATGGTCACAAAGGACTAAATTCCAATTTGTTGTGGAACTGTTAAGACTGTTCAGAGATTGTGAAAAGTATTGAGAGATTTGGTTTTTAGCACCCATGAAAAATGAGCAGATTCCAAATAGTTTTTGGAAATTCTCAGTAGTTAACTACAGGCCATTTATAATGCTGATATTGAAAGTAACAAGACCACAGATTGTCACAGTACCAAGCGATTTTATCTTAATTATGACAAGAATCAATTTAGCTAATATTTGCTCACCATTTTCTATGTACCAATGAAGTATGCTAAGGAAAAAAAAACTTTATTTATTTGATCCTATTTGGCACAGCATCTTTATACATCTAGAACTATTACCCCTGTTTTATGGACAATGCATTTGTATCATCAAGAATAAGTAGCTTGGGGTAGAATGCATAGGTCTGAATTTCATTTACTGAAATTAGACTAAAGCTCAGTTTAAACAAGGACAATACTCTTTTGCCCTTAAAGTAACCTTTACCTAAAAACCTACAAATAGTAAGTCTTCTTCATTTTTCCCTAGGCAAACCCCAAAAAACCTCCCCTCTACATCTGTAATTTTTGTTTGGGTATATATATATGAGTGGGCCTCCAGGGACCAGCCCATGGTAAATTTTATTGTTCATTATGGATCCTACTGTTTTGCACCCCGTCCTTTGTTTCCATACATTCCCAATATAAACCCTTTCACATGACCACGCAGTCATTACAGACACTATAGTCACTTTGAGGACTGCCATCTCTAAACTTATAAACATATTGCCAATTAAGTTATTTCATCACCCATTACCATTTCTTTGAGTTTGCTCCCCTTTAAGTGGCAGTCATTTATTCAGCAGGTATGGGAATAAGGGGTGGGTAGAAAAATAAAGAAAAGCAGAATCTAACAATGTACTTTTTAAAATTAAATAAAACAAAATGTGATCTGAAAAGGAGTTTTTGCCAATAGCTCTCAGTTCCAGAGTGAAAGGTCCAATTTAAATTAATTCTATAAGAAGACTCCATAGCAACAGAGTCTTGTCTAAGAGTACCAAATTCTTAAATTCATAGAAAGCTTCAAGTCAGGGAAGCTCTGAATAAGGCCTATATCACCGTCTGTGAACAAGCAAGGATGGCATTTCCCATCAACTACACCTTTCTTTTCTGGGTGTGCAATTTCTTCTTTCATCTTTTCTTTTGAAGATGGCCTGCTTACCACCTATATTTTCCTTTCTCTAAGTCTTGTTTATCTCTTCTCTTCATTTCAAAGCTCTCATGAGTCCTAAATAAAACCGCTTTGCTTCATTGGCTTTTCTTGAAATTATTTCTACAAGAATTGGCAATGAATTCAGGAGCCCGGAATCAAGATTTTAATGTCCATGTGTATTCCAGAACCTCTGCAGACTTTAGCAGTCCTAACCTCCCCCAAACACTTCACAAGAATATAGTGTGCTGAGTAGAAAGACAGATGCACACTCTACTGTCATGACATCCCTGCTCTGTGGCTCCCAGTGTACCTACCTATTCCACTGACAAGAGCTGTTAATTGTTCATTTGTGAAGTCTTTCCTGAAAATACAAGGAAAATAAATCCAACAATCTATCACCTCATTTCTAATAATATCTCACCTACTCTAAATCACAGTGAAATGACTGGATCAATTGTACAATAAGTATGGCATTTGCTTTGCACATGGTCAACACGGGTTCAGTCCCTGGCATCCCAAATTGCTCCTGGAGCTGAGTAGGACTGATTCTTGGATACAGAATCAGGAACAACCCCTGAGCACTCAGTTGCTCACAAACAAAACCAAAATGCTATCTACCACTAGTAGCTCACACTTGAATGATGTTTCATTAGCACTAATTACAGTTCAGGTATCATCATGTTAACCAGGTAAACTAATTTTTATCATCAAGTATCAAAATCAAATAAAATATACCCACTATGTTGAGGTCATTTTTGGTTTACTCTTTTCTTTATTTCATATCTTACTTTAATTATGTCTTTACCTAAAGCCTTTAATTAAAATTCATAATTTAGCTGAGGTAGTTATCTGGAAACAAATAACATCTACTATTTATAATACATTTTTTTACCTGTTAGACACATGGCAAAACATTTCACATGCAATGCTTTTTGCGATCTTTGCTACAATACTGTGAACTAGATATCATCATGAGGAAAGTGAGAGTGTGGGCTGCAAGCAGATACTCAAAGTGATCTGATTGTTATTTTTGCAACTCTTCTATCTATAGACTCTTTCTATCCTCACAATATCTTAGAAGGAATATCTAGGTGTAATTCTGAAAATTCCATTCTGCTGTCATCATGGGTCAATAAAACTTTGTTGACAGCAACCTGCCAGATTGGAAGATGGTGGAATCCTATTTACATAGTCAACAACTTGTCTGGATGGTCACAAAAGAAGTTGGAAAAAAATGCCAGAGTGCCAAAGTAATCAATCAACTCCCTGTTGGTTAGATTTCTTATCTGAAATTCTGAGGATAAAGTTTCTAAGAGTTCAAAGGGTCTCTATCTTATAATTTGGGTGAAGAATAAAAAAGGAAAAATAATAAACAGAAGAAATTGATAGTGTATAAATTTTAATCTATTTCTAATTTTTTGGGGATGGTTTAAGGTAATTGAGAGAAAACTAATAGATAGGACCATGGCTTGCAGTAAGTTACCAGAACCTCTCAATGGAATAGCCTACTTGTTACATTTTCTTTGGCATTGATGAGCTAAGACAGAGACTTGGACTTACTGTCTAGTCCTATGCAGTGGAGTCCACTACATATCTTCACACTATCTTTTCTTTCATTATTATAGTAAAGGATAACCCTGAGCATGCTTCTTTACATTTCTGTTTCTACCTGCCCATGATAAACATTTCTCCATGGCACATGCCCATTATTCTCTCTAATAAATTTGCATAAATTAGGGCCGGAACAATAGTGCAGCAGTAGGGCATTTGCCTATCAAGCAGCTGATCCAGGACCAGATCTCGGTTTGATCCCCGACATCCCATATGGTCCCCCAAGCCAGGAGCCATTTCTGAGTGCATAGTCAGCCGTAATCCCTGAGCGTCACCAGGTTTGACCCCCCCCCCAAAAAAAACAACAGAAAATATACATAATTATTCTTTAAAAGCTAGTCAATGTGTAGACCTCAACATCAAAAGTGGGAGAAATTAGGGATCAGAGAGGCTGTTGCCTCAACAGAGAGAGTGCCGCTACTCTCCACAGTGATCGGCATCTGCCTTCCAAGGGAATGTGGGTCGTTAGAATTGGTAAAAAAATATCTGCATAGTGTGGACAACTGAGGCTCACTAGGATGTCATCAAGCAAGGGAAAATAACCTTAAGCTTTTGGTGATATTGTTCAATTTTTTTTAATGTTGAGGTCTTTAGTTCCTGCTATGTGTATGTAGTGAGGTCAGACTATCTGGCTGCTTTCGAGATGTTGAAGAGTAAATTCTTTAGCTCAGATCTTAATTTTATTATTTCCCCAAAATTCATTGTTAGTGGCTCCTGTTACCTACTTGCTTTGACTTGCTCATTTTAAAATTTTAAGCCTGTGCTGGTAGACATTCTTCTCAGCTTAGGACTATTTTTCCCCTCTTTCTATCCAGTTGCTTTGTTTCATGGGGTTTTTTTTAGGGGGAGGGGGGAGGGGTTATATATTACAGATTTCCCAGTTATAGGAAATCTCTTCCTCTCTCCATGATCACTCTTCTAGTCTCTTAACATTCAATAAATATCGTAGGTTTGCTCTATTTTTCAAGAATGTACTTACATGTAAATTCTCCAAATAACTTAGTAAACTAATTTTTCCCCCAAACCTCTCTGATTCTGTTTCGATTATTCATCTATCTTGAGAAGAATTCAACCAAGTGAGGGAACTTGCCCTACACCCCTAATAAAATGATCAAAATCCTTTACTGTTAATTTACCCTGTACTTACTGACTACATAGGTGCAACTGTTCTTGTTGATATGTATTGTGGCAATTGATAGCAAGCAATGCATGTTGTTGAGGTTTATTTAATACATAAACTAACACAAAAGCAAAATGCCACTCATAGATCTTGTGAGGAAGAAAATGACTTTATTCTCTCTAACTAGTTCCACTTATTTCAAAAGTGATCCTGCTTGATCCTGCTTTCTTTTTTTTTTTTTTTCTTTATTTTAGGCCATATTGTGGTGCTTAGAAATTGTCGCTGGCTCTGCACTCAGGGGTCACTCCTGGCAGCATTTGGGGGATATATGGAGTTTTGGGAATTTAGAACTCGTGCAAGTTAGAATTGTGCAAGGCACATTGCCCTACTCTTCCAGAGACAGGTAGATTGGGTAGCTGAGAACATTTTCTGAGAATATACGATATATGATCTGATAGAACCATAGTTTGTGAAATAATGTAAGTTTAATTCCATAAGGCATAATATATTCATCGCAGTTGGTTAAACATGCAACACATTATCTTAATCATGGATTAGAATGCAAACAATCAGAAACTGCTGGAAAAACAGAAAGTATCTGGTCACAAAATGAGGAGACCAATCAACTGGGAGTTTTTGAAATGTTCCATGAGAGAAGTATGTTAATAGAGATGTGGAAAATATATTTTAAACCGCTCGTTGTGATTTTCATGCAAAATGATGCCATGCTACTGACATTGCCTTAGGGAAAACTGATTTCTGTTCACATATCCCTCTAAAATCATCTTGGAGATGCTGATTCTCTAGTTTTAACACCTAACTACTGTGTTCAATGCATTTCCAGCAAGTTTACTTTCATAGCACAGTAGAACACGTGTTTTGGATGGACTTGATTTCAAGTACATCTTGATTTCCTCCATGTAATTCCTTCCTTACCTACTCAACATAATTTTAAAATCAGAGCATGAGGGGCTCTCAGACATGATTGAGTACAAAGCGTTTATTTGACAGTAGAGAAACAGAGACTCAAGTATGTTAGTTATTCACAACTTCCCCAGGAAAGGGGTTGTGAATATATAATAGAAAATTATAGCTATTATTTATTAAACATTCATTTTGTAAAAGCATAGGGCTATAGATTACAAATGCATTATCTAATTTGGTCAGCACAATAAATCTATGAGTAGATACTGCTATTTTTATTCTTAAGAGAAGAAATTTGAAGCTTGGAGAACTAAAGGGACCTTTCCAAAAAAACAAATAATTTTTTGGTATCCTACACAGATGTTTGAGCTCCAAATTCATTTTTTAGGATTTGGGTCTCTAATTGCAATTACTCAGTTAAAAATAAATTCCCATATCTGGAGTATAAAATTAATATTCTCTAAGAAGCCCTATATCAATCCCTTTAAAAACAACTAATAATGATGCCATTTTTTCTAATTAACTGGTTATTTTTATACAACCTGTAATCTAGCTCTAAAAGCTTTGTAAATTAGAATAAAAATAAAGTTTTAGAAGGAAAACACTTTCTGTTTTGTTTTTATTAAGAAACAACTTGACTATATTAAGAAAATTTAACCTGTGCTTCAATAATTTGACTGATAATTTCTGAAAGTACTTAGCAAGATACTGAAAATTTTACTCTATTATACAGGACACTACAGGGGAAAAAAGGAGTTGTTTCTGTTCCATATTTATTCAGGCATGATTAATCTAGTGTTGAATAATAATTTTTAATTTCCATTTCTTGAATATATTTATTAATTTACCTCCTGCCAATATATGACTCTAGTTGCCACTATTTAGAATTTATTCCTTGTCTTCCCAAGTATCATTTGCATAATGAAATGACAAGGTCCATTCACTAGCAGTTGGTTATGGAGTATTGGACAGAGTGACTGTGTTGTAATTAGTGGCATCTGGCCTCTGTTTTCATTAGCATGCAAATGGACCTACTAGAGGCCATAACAGCCTGGTGGTTTCACAACAGTCACTATAATGAATATCTGCTTTTATAAGCAAATCAGTGGGATTGCTTTTAAAAAAATGTTTTTTTAACTTAAACACCATGATTTACAAAGTTAGCCATAATTCAGTTGTTTCTCAATCCATGTTCCAACACCAATCTCACCACCAATCCATCCTTCCCATCAGTGTCTCCAATTTCCCACCCAGCACCCAACTCTGCTCCATGGCAGGGACATACAAATTTTCTTCCTATTGCTTGTTACAACAAAATGGCAAATGGAATTATCAGGAAAAAGATCGATAAAAGTCAATTGTGCTTATTGTTATATCTCACAGTGGTGTTACTAAAGACATTTTTCTGAGGATTCACTGAGCTGATTGATGCTGCTTGAGGCTTTTGTTATTGTTTGTTATTATTGAGCTGGGGGTGTTATGCAACTTCCCCACCTGAAAATTTCAGTTCTCCTACCTAGTTTGTAGTATTGTAAAATACAGAGGAGGTGACACATAGCCATGCAGTGTATGTAGCCATGCATGTGGAGCTGGGACATGTATATGTTGGTGGAGGTAAGGTGTGGTGGCTATTAGATCGAGAGGAGAGAAATCTGGCCACCTCCATTTCAAAAAAGGCCTCAGAGTTTTCAGCCCACAGATCAATCTACCTGAAATGATCATACTGTGGCTTCTTTACCTCAATTGTTTTTTATAAAAAGATAAAATAGTTATGTCTGAATGAAGATGACTGTCCATCTTTAACAGTTTTTGTTTTGTTTTAGTTTGGTAAAAAAAAAAAGAAAAGAAAGAAAAAGAAAAAGAAGATTGCCAAAAAGCAGTCTTTAGATTTTCTTTCCCATTTTTGTTTAGTTACAGTGTAATCATGTTTGTGCCTGGTTTGTCTGTATTTTCCCAGTGAAATCTAGGCTTATCTTCTTTATTTTTCTTTATTTAAATGTTCAAGTTCATTTTTGTAAATAATAATTTTTATCAAGATAACACTTTACTCAAGAAATAATAAGAACTTCCATTGCCCCATATCCCTGTGTCACTCTTTGCCAGTCTCTTCAAGGTTCTCTTATTATTTGTAATCAAGAATGAGTGGATTGGGATAGGAACCAATCTTTTTTGGATTCTTGATATGCACCAATGATTGTTTCATTCTCATTGACTTTAAAATTGAATAAATTATTCAATTATTAAAGTCTTACTTGCAGATTAAAAGAAAATAAAATGAAAAATAAATAAAAATAAAAATAAAAAATACATAAAGGTCCTGTAACTTTTTTTTTTATCTTCTAAATTTTATTTTAGGTACCATGATTATAATCATGTGAATCGTAAGGCTTCATCTATTTAACACTTATTCCAGCACCGCAAACCTCCACCAGATTCTATTTTTCTCCACCCCTGGACACCATACTCTCTGTTTTCCTGCTAACATTTCAAAGCTTCTTAATGGAGACCACATTTTAATTTCTGATGCCTTTGTGCATGTATTATTTTCTTACTATCTTTCTTTATATTCAAAATATGAGGGAGACCATTTTTTATTGATTCATCTTCTTTTGATAAACTTCACTTAGCACAGTACACTCTAGATCCATTCACATTAGCAGAACATTGCAAGATATCGCCTAAAATACAATATATTTATTACAAATATACAATAATCTATGCACAATGGAATACTACTTGGATATCAGAAGAGACTAAATTCTGCCACTTTTAATGTCATTCAATAATTATTATAGCTAGAACTTGAAATAAAACTTCTTTGGGGATAGAATTCCCTACTTTTTACTTCGCACAACTGATGAATATTTAATTAGAAAGTAATTCTGTTTTCTGAGGATTCCTTAAATAATAGTATTTTATCATTACAAAGACATTTCAAAGACCATAATGTGATAAGTATAACATCCTGGCAGCTTGATATGTTTTACTTATTTGTATAAGTCAGTTTTACTCTGTATCATCTCAAGGACTGCCATCACTTTATTCTCAAAGACTGAATTATAGAGTTTTTTATTTGTTTATTGACCTATATGACAATGAAAATACTTTTGGTTTATTAAGTTTGGGGCAAAGTTACATTATAATTTCCCCCAGAGCAGAATTTCTAAAAGTCTTTTATTATGTTAATGTGACTATCTCTAATTTAAATGGAGTCTGAGAATATAATGTTTTTCTTTTTCACTTTGTATGAAGTTCTCCTTTGTTTGTCAGGAAAAACTTGTGACAGTTATGCTGTTAGGGACTGCTCTTTTTTGTTGTTGTTGTTGTTGTTTTTTTTTGTTTTGGGGCCACACTTAGTGATGCTCAGGGATTAGTCCTGGCTCTATGCTTAGAAATCGCTTCCTGGCTTGGAGGACTATATGGGACCTTAGGGATTGAATCAAGATCTGTCCTGGATGGGGCCGGCGAGGTGGCACTAGAGGTAAGGTGTCTGCCTTGCAAGTGCTAGCCAAGGAAGGACTGTGGTTCGATCCTCGGCATCCCATATAGTTCCCGCAAGGTAGGGGCACTTTCTGAGTGCTTCGCCAGTAGTACCCCTGAGATTCAAACGGGTGTGGCCCAAAAAAGCAAAAAAAGATCTGTCCTGGATCAGCCGTGTGCAAGGCAAATGCCCTACTGCTGAGCTATCACTCCAGCCCAGCACTACTCTTAAAACAGTATCCTGTGGCTAATTCTCAAAGCCTTTGGAATTTCTTTTTCTTGAACTATATTCAGGGGTCTTCAAACTACGACCCGCGGGCCACATATTGTTTCTTCACTTCTATATAAGATATATGCAGTGTGCATAGAAATTTATTCATAATTTTTGTTTTTACTATAATCTGGCTCTCCAATAGTCTGAAGGACAGTGAACTGGCCCTCTGTTTAAAAAGTTTGAGGACCCCTGTATGTACATTGATATAGAGAAGTCACTGAAATGCAAGAGACTAAATATATTTTAAATTGTCAGTGTTTAGACTAAAGGAGGTAATACCTGTAAGGAATAAGACAGTGCTCAATAAAGGTTTATTGAATTTAAATATGAATCAATTTTTATAACTTATTACTCTGTTCTTTTCCTTATCTAATTTTAAAATATAAATGTTTGATTGACAAGAAGAGAAAAA
Organism: Suncus etruscus; assembly: GCF_024139225.1. Classification (NCBI taxonomy): domain Eukaryota; kingdom Metazoa; phylum Chordata; class Mammalia; order Eulipotyphla; family Soricidae; genus Suncus; species Suncus etruscus. The sequence goes on from NC_064861.1 coordinate 57,447,852, forward strand.
CACTGCCATCATCCATACTATAATTATCAGCAATCAGTAGTGAATTAATAGCAGTGTCCTCTCTGTGTTCCCTTCAATTATACACAATATGAATGGATTGACAAAAATCTGCCAAGGTGTAGACTGTTAACAGGAATTGACAACTCAGTTATGGCTGGTGTCAGACATTAATTTTGGTGTGTGAGACTCTCACATTAAAATGCATGTTGTGGGGGCTGGGGATTTTTTCAATTGGTTGAACACATGCATTGCATGTATGGGGCAATGAGTTTGAGCTTTAGAAATGCTTTGCTACTCAGCTTTTTTTAATTACAAAAATAAATGTGTCTTTAATATGTGGGGTGGAAGAGAAAACCCATCCTGGAAAGTTATATAAAATATAAGGTAAAAGAAAGATAAAACAAGTTTGAGAGAAGAGAGATAAAGAACTTGTGTCCAGAGTATGCAATGGTTACTAGTGTTTCTATATGATACAAGTTTATTTTACTTTTATTTTTTTGTTTGTTTGTTTGTTTCTGATGCTCAGGGGTTACTCCTGGCTATGGGCTCAGAAATAGCTCTTGGCTTGGGGGGGACCATATGGAATGCGGTTTTTGAACTGCAGTCCTAGTTCAGCGTATGCAAGGTAAACACCTTACCGCTGCGCCACCGCTCCAGCCCATGATCCAAGTTTAATTACAAATTTCACTATTGACACAATTTTTGAACTTTTATTAAAGCTATTTACTCTGAGATATTTTTCCATGCAATGGAATGCAATGGAAAAGTGGGTTGCTTGAAGACTTTCTGACTTTTACTATTTCTTCTTGGCATGTAACAGTGCTAACATAATTATCCAAAGATACTATGTTAGAAGATAAAAGATCACAGGGAGTAGGTCTCTAATGTACAAGTGAAGGTCATCTTAGATCTGCCTAAAGACCTTCCCCAAGCTATGCTAAAAAGTAGATCACATTAATTTTCAGTACCTGAGTGTGCCCTGCTGAGAAAGCACTATGCCTTATACTCTCAGGTTTGGGTCAAAATTAAGAGCTGATATAGTTTATTATGCTTCAGTAGCTAACTAATGAAGAAGTTGAGAGTAAAGTGAGGTACTTCTATAATAAAAACCTGCAATGTGGAATATCAGTTTGGTTGGAGTAATAAGTGGAACCAATAAAAAAGAGAGGCTAGCAATTGGGAAGCTTAAAAAATAGTAGTCAGAGTTTTTTATTGCAGGCAGTAAATATCATGACCAATTCTATGCAGCAGCAAAAACAATTCACAAAACTGCTGCTAGGTGTTAATAATAAAATGCAAAAGAAAAATTATGATTTTATAAGGAGTATCCAAGAAGAACATGGAAAATGTCTTTGGAGTGTGATAAATTTATATGATATGGCGTGGAAAGTAAAGCATGAGCCTACGAGACATCTGACAATTTAAGTAGCATTAAAAAAGAGCATGTCAGTATTTTTGGTAAAATGTACAATAATATCTTATCCCTAGTTTCTCTAGGCTGTAGAAAAATTTTAAAGAAAATAAATAGAGGTTTGGGTTATAGATTAAAGCAAAGATATAGCTACAAAAATCTTAATGTTTCTTTAAGGACTAAGTTATCTACTAAATTCTTTAATTAAAAAAATCATCTGTAGATATTTAACTGGGGTGTGTGTGGTGGGGTCATTGGAAAACACATCCAGCTGTGCTCAAGGCTGAAGTCTGTCACTGTACTCAGAGATCACTTCTGGCAGAGCCCAGGGACCATATTCTGTGCTGCGTATTGAACTAGGGCCACAACATGCAAGACAAGTGCTTTAATTTCTGACTATCACTCAGTCACTATCTAGGATTATGAAAGGTATTTTTCAAAGTGATCTGGCATGTTTAATAAATTTGTAGCATGCTTAACCCAAATAGGGTTCCAGTACATATTTTAGGTAAAGGTATAAACATAAATAAATTTTTCCCCAAATTATAAGCAAATGTTATGCAGTAGGGTGATTATTCCTCAATAATCACCTATATTGAGGAATAAGATTATGCCTTTGGGTACTTTCAAAATAGATTATTCTGCCTCTGTAAAGGGTGCCTGTGAGATTGATTGAAGAGCAATACCATATTAGGCGTCATAGTGATTTTAGAAAATGTGAAGAAACAGTTTCTATTGATAAAAAGATAAAAGAGCTTTCCTGTAGAGAAAGGTAATAGCTAAATAGTTCGTTAAATAAAGAAAAGCATACTCAGTCTACAGAAAAAATACCATCGTCAGAAATTACATATCATACCTTTTAAAGAAAAGTAAGAAGTGGAAGTCATCCACCCAAACTCAGATAGGTTTATACAAATAATACTCTAATTTGTGTTAACTAACTCATTAAAAAGGTTACCCTTTTAATCCAAATAAAGTCATGTGTTGAAAACTATACAATAAAATCTTAATTTTTGTTTTATGGTTGACTAAGGGGATTAACCCCTACCAAGTGGGGTTAATTATTATGAAGATGGCATAATAGAAAGACAAAGGACTGTACATTTCACTCATGTTCTAAAGTATATTAGAGTATAGATGAAACAGAAGTTATTTAGAGTTCTAAAATTTTTTCTTGTTGAATAGTACAAAGAATATGTGGGTGGTAGAGATTTGGCAGAAACCCAGGATGAGGAGTTTTGACAATTATAGTCATGAATTGAAATATCTGATATTTTGCTTATATTAAGTAACTTAACTACGTTATTTTTAGTTTTCTCACTTGTACCAGGGGGAAAAGCAAACTGATTTAAATAATTAAAATTTGAACTTTACCAGCAAACTTCCCTATCTTTTATCTAAAGCATCATTCTGTGATTGGTGAAGGCTTGAAAAAAGAACTTATGTAAGTTTCCTAATATTGAACTATGGAAATCAAAGTCAAGAACAGGGTTGAAGTCAATTCTATTTGAAAGGTCATTTTCATTGGTTCCAGAGAATAGGAAGAAAAATAGTTTCCATTTGTACACTTATTTTCCAAATTTCAACTTGTCAAGTGATTATTGTTTTATTTTTACAAGTGTATATTTAGTTGACACGTGTTTTGTTTTACTTTTTTTTCTCAACCTTTGGTCCAGAAAACTTTATTGCAAATAATAGTAAATTTGCAAGTATTTCTTCAGATATGCCTAAGAAACTCAATGTCTTTACATAATAAATTTGCAATAAACTATACTAGTGAATTTTGTATGGAAGAAAATTACGGTATAATATGTGGAAACAAACAAGAACCTAACAAGCTTTTCATGGAGTCTCTTAGAGGTCATCATAAAGATAGGGCTTTTGAAGTGGCTATTAAAAAAAAGAGAGACCTGAGTATTCCCAAGTATTGCTGTGATAGTCGGCAAATACAACTGAATGGGGCCTTGTTCACCCTCAAGAACAACTAGATATGGCTCAACAGCTATGACCCTAGTGACCTCCATCTGTATCACCAGGAGCAACCCAGTGCTGTCCGGTTACGGCAACAATGAAATTTAAGGCTCATATCACTTGGATCGTCCCTTGGACCCTGAGAATAACTGGAGAGAACGCTTCCCATCACTACCTTCACTGCCCTTAAAGATAACACATTTACTAACTATAGTGCTTAAGATTCAAGATAGCTCAACTCTGATTAACACCAAGATATGTTCAATATAATATTTATTTCACTAAATGGAATTAAATGATAACTTCTCTTCTGGGATTTGAAGGAGAATCTGGATTACTATAAATGGATAAAGAAATACTGGGCTCTCATCTAATAATGTTCTCAAGACATATTATTCTTGCCTCACTTTCATTTCTCTTCCAATAGAAAATAAATATGAAAATAAATGTCATGAAGTTGTTTCATCCTGCCTCGGGGTATATACTTGTGCATGTATAAAGGTATATGCCTATGTTATAAATATACACCATAATAACTATATTTATTTGTATATGTAGGTTGCAAAATCTAAAACTGTGAGAATAATTTTTGATCATATGCTAAATTAAGGAATATGTTTCTAAAGTTTGTATTTCTAAACCTCACAGCATGAAGACCTGATAGTATGACAGCAGTCTTTGTAATATTACAGATGTAAGTTCAAAGCCTTCTTGAGTTTCAGTAAGTTCAAAAGGCTCCAAATAATAGGGGCTACAGATTATACATGCAAACTTTTCATTCAAAACATTCAATATGAATGAAAAACTAAAAGAAATGAACAAAAATGAACCTGTGACTCAATATTTTAGCATGACTAGTTTGTAAACTTATCCTACCATTATACAAGTAGAGGCACATTCATTATTTTTCTTCCCCCCCCTCTCCACTGAGCTGCCCCTCTTTGATTTCCCCTTCCCCACTTTTTAACCATCCTTTCCTTCTGCCCTCTCTTCCCTGTTATAGGAAGATGATCAAAATAACCACATGTGTTATTGCCTCCTTCTTTCTCTGGTTTCTACCAAGACACTTTTCCATTGTCTTACTGCTAATTTTTTTATGTTTGATTTCATCTCCTTATGTATTCTTTCTTATTTCTTCAAATAGTCATTTCATTCCATTTTAACAGTTCTGCTCAAAACTGAAGAAAAACACATATACAGAACTCCATATTAATAGCTAGCATACTACCCTAAGTGTCTACTATCAAGAAATATCAGATTTGTTGAAAACATAGCATTTTATTGAAGGATAAGAATAGTAACAACAATAATGTATTGAGGGGCTTTGGTATCAATTCCTTAGTCTTTAGTCTAAAGAATAGAATAATCTTTAATTTTCCACCAGTTTATACAGAATCAGAGATTTCTGAAATAACTGAGATCCTTCCATTTCCTCTCTTTACTTGACCTTACTGGTGGAGAGTAAACATATTTGCTGTTCTTATTTATTAAGCATTTGAGTTACTTTTTGGTTTTCCCTCATTTTACTATAGGAATTTACTATAGAAATAAACAATATAAAATGCTAGTGTTAAAGTTCTATCAAAGTTTAATGAGAATGATTACAATAACTTGAATTATTATCTTTAGTTTTCTAGTATTCATAGTGTTCATGCTAAAATTATATTTTCTTTACCACAATAGTGGGCATCTGTATAGTCTATTTTAATAATGGAAATGACACTGGTATGACCAATTAATATGTAAGGAATTGTTATTTATATATATTAATTTTGTATTTGAATCTTCTTTTGAAAATATTTTGTATATAAATATTCAATACAAAAATAATTCTATTTAAATCAAAACAAATGGGAGTAAATATTCAAAAGTTTTTAAACCATCAACTTTTATCTTAAACTTTTTCAAAATTGAGCATAAAATGGTATCAAGTCATCTTCACTTAATTATGAGAAATTTTTCTTTTAAAAACTTTAAAAAATATTTTTCAAAAGAATTGGTGGCACTAGAGTGCACAGTTATTGATGTATCTTATCATTTAATGACTGCTTTCTCCTCATTAATTATTTAATTTACTGCATACTCCCAGTGGTTGTAGATAGAAAAATGAGTAATAATAACAATAATAAGAGGTTTACTTAATTTTCTGCTACCTACAAAGATCATGTTTTTGATAATATTATTCAAAATAACTCTTATCACTACTTTCATTTCTTTGTTACATTTTCCCAGTGCACCAAACCTATCAAACAGCTTTCTCTGATCCAGTTATGCCTTATTACTACTGGATACAGGTATTTTCTGTCTTTGACATTATGGCCTGTGTTATTCTTTGGATTGTTTCTCCCATCTGCTTTTTCTATGGCCCTCCACAGAACCTGAATCAACACAGTCTGTTGTACTTCTGTTTAAACTTGTGAAGAATGAGCCAAGAAGAACTTTAGTCTATATATTCTGCCCTGTATGATATGATATGCTATCAAATTTTATCTATCCAATGAATCTTCACATTCAATAAGGAGACAAAGCAATCTATTTGAGCATGCGTTCTATTTTGCTTTTTTTAGAGGTGTGCATTTCTAGCAATATTCAGAGGATACTCCTGGCAGTATTTAGGATAACAGGAGGTTGTTGGGGATAAAAGCTGAGCTCCTTTGTCTGTCTGAAGGGAGGTTTCCACTCCCAGTGATGCTCAGAGCTTATCATTGACCCTATCTCAGAGAAAACTCATGGTGGGGTACTGAGCATGGCATGGTAGGATTAAACCCAAGTCTGTCATACGCAAGACAAAAAACTCTCCTACTATACTATCTCTCTAGCTCCCCGAAAGTCTGTGCTTCTTCAGACAAAAGTTATCTTCTCTTCTATACATTTGGACTTCCTCTGTTAAGTTTTATTCCAACTACATATAATACAATATAAAGTTGCAACTATAATTACTGACTTTAACTTAGTTAATAAGATGTCTGGAAAAGGTGGCTTTGTTCTCAATATTTGCTTATAAATATATTCAATAATCCCAAGACATTTTAATTTGTACCTCAATTCAAATGGTTACTAACTGAGCTTGTTAGTCATAGTTCTAACATCATCCTATTACCTAGAAGGCAGCTTTTAGCACTATAATTTTTGAGGAAGTTATGACATGAACAAAATTTATTTTTTGGGGGGTAGAATATTATTACATGATTATTCCTAATCTTATTATTCAATAAGTGTCTGAAATGATTAATTCTTATTATAAACATTAGAATTCACTCCTGGTGCTGTGATCATGCCTTGCCTTTTTTGATATTAAAAAGCAACTGCTTACCTCCTCAAAATTACTCTTGTTACCAGGTAAAAAACTGTGGAAGGATGGTGTGGTGTTGGGATGTCCAATGCATAAAACTTTACCATGAACAATATGTTAAACTTTGGTGCCTAAAATAAAATTTATAAAAAAAAAATATTGAATGAGGATAGTTTGGCTGTGACATGATGTAAGTCAGATAATTCTCTGATAAGCAATGAGAACCCTGAGCCCTAAAATAAGGATGAGAACAAGTACTTCTACCAATCACTTCCAGCATGACCTTGGATGTACAATTTAACCTCTCTCTCTGCTTAAACTCTCCCTCCTGTGAAAAATGAGGCTGATAAAGTGGCATCTTAGATCTCATGTAAATAGGAGGCATTGGAATACATCACTCAGCCCCAAGTATTCAATTCTGCCCAGGCCCTGTATAGATTATAAGAAGTTTGATTAAAGAGTGTACTCAAATGACACTTCTGTTGTTACTAAAGTTCAACAGAGGATGCTGTGTCTCATCTACAACCCACTGATTTTCAAAATTACCAATTTATAAAAGTTCTCTTTCAGAAACACTCTGCATAATTTATCTATTGTTTCACCTTTTCCAATGTCTGAAACAAATCAGTAGCAAGGAGACATATTTAATTTACTTCCAGAGGCTAGTACTCTCGAGATAAAAAAAAAAAAAAAAACGGAATGACTTATTGGTGTAATGTGTGTAGATAAACTAATAATGAAAATCCTGCGATTGTTTTAGTATCCACCCATAGAAAAGGACCCAGAAGACCCTGGAAATTTCATGAAGGCGGGGGAGTTGAACCAATGTATTAGGTTTAAGCACCAATAGCTTTGCAATTCCCTAGTTCTATTCGCTGTAGTCTTTTCAGGAAGAACATTTATCAAGGGAACAAGTATGACAAAGGTGAATTCTGCTCACTTCCCTCAACTGTGTTATGCTGAATTAAAAGTACTACTTCAAAAAAAAAAAAAAAAAAGAAGAAGAAGAAGAAGAGAGAGAGTTGATGATGCTCAAGTATGAATGACCACTTCAGCCTTTACAATGGCTAGCTGGGAGAAAGTATAAAACGCGGGGGGCAGATAGCGCAGTGGTAGGGCGTTTGCCTTGCAAGAAGTCGACCCAGGACCAATGGTGGTTCGAATTCCAGCAACCCATTTGGTCCCCGTGCCTGTCAGTAGCGATTTCTAAGCACAGAACTAGGAGTAAACCCTGAATTCCGCTGGTGTAATATCCGCCCCTCCCTCCCCATCAAAAACCGTGAAGTATACCAAGATTGCCAAGATTTCCTTTACAATGGGGTTAATGCAGTGCTTCTCAAATAGTGGGGCGGGCCCCCCAGGGGGTGGGGCGCTAGGGCTCCGTAAAAGCGGGCGGGTTTGACCTCACCAAACACTGCCATAATAAGCTAAGCCCTGTGTTTATGTCTCTGTATGTCTCTGGAGCTGAGACTTGCTGTGTACTGCTTCAAACCCAGCTTCGAAAAACTATGCTATGCAAAACGTGCTCATTGTAGCCATTAATCCAGACATCACCTTTGATTAAAAACTCAGCACAAATTATCTTATATATTTTTCTTTTGCAGGTTAAAGTTTTTTTATTTAATAAAGATACTATTTACAGTCGCGCGGCGGGGCACGAAAAATGTTTTCTTCTTCCTAAGGGGGCATGACAAAAAGTAATTGAGAAACACTGAGTTAATGGAAGGTAGGAAGAAAGAATTTAAAAAGACAAATAATATTTTAGAGGCATTTTATTAGGGAAGGGAATAGCTGTTTACCTCTCTCTACAACATATATCAGAAAAAATATAAAAAGCTTTGTCCATGCCAGTAACTAACCCTACAGTAAATGCTATGTTTATATAATGGAATAAACAGACAAATGCAGAGTTCTGCTAGTTTCACAAGGGGGACTTTTGATATGCTAAACAACTGGCTATCTAGTGGCCCTGCTATATAGTCAGGTACTCTTAAAATATGCAAATGCAGAATAGTTTAAGATGACAATATGTGTAGTGTATAGGAAGGTGTGAACTTTGGGCACTGAGATAGAAAAATATAACATAGGACTGAAAAAGACTTAGATTTATATTTTGTGTCAGAGATTGGTTCTGGCCCAAAACCTGAGTGATGTTTTACCATTCCACATCAATATGATTATACATTCTTTGGTTCTAAAATTACATTCCCCAAACTAAGCATCATCAAAAATGTAACAAAGGAAGAGATGGTTTGACAGTCCAAATGCCTCTACACAGGAAGAAAATAAAAATTTCATTTTCATAAAACTTGCTTTGAAAGCTGAAATTCACATAATGAATTCATAGAGATTGTTTCCTCTGATTTGGTCCTAAAATAAGAAGTGATTTTATTCACGAAAGAATTCCTTAGTGATATTAAATATCTTTCCTCATTTCTCTCTGATCATTTTTATCATGTTGACAAAAAATAGGAAGCCCAATAGAAGGTTTTCATTTAAAAAAATAAGAAGATATTTCATGGCTAAAATATGACTAAAATGTCTGAGCCAGGACACAATGTCTGTGAATAACTACAGGCAGGGATAGACTCTTCAAATGAATTTACTGACAATATTATTAAACTCAATAATTGAAACACTGAGTTAGGGCCGGAGAGATAGCATGGAGGTAAGGCATTTGCCTTGCATGCAGAAGGTCAGTGTTTCGAATCCCAGCATCCCATATGTTCCCCCGAGCCTACCACGAGTGATTTCTGAGTGTAGAGCCACGAGTAATCCCTGAGCACTGCCGGGTGTGACCCAAAAACAAAACAAAAACAAACAAAAAATACTGAGTGAAACAGATTTAGTTAAACAGATTTTATAATCACTTTTCAAATAAGAATATAATTTTAAATAAAATCTTTCAAATACAGAATGATCTTCATTAAAATGTTTTTTTTTTTTTTTGGCATCCTATATATCTGGATTTTCTTTGTCTTCTGTGATTTGGATAATGCCTATTGCTCTTTGAAAATACCTTTCAAATTATATCTCTGTAAAGAAGTATTACTTTCTTCATTGGCCTCACCTAGTCCCAATGAACCTGGCACTCTTGAACTTAATCAGTGCACTAGTAACTGGGCCAACTGCATATTTATGATATTGAATAATATATTCATTTCTCTTGAAATGAGGGGACAATTTCTTTTCATCTCTATCCCCCAGTGTCCACTGCAATGCCTGTAGCTGTCTGTTGAAGAGAAAATTAATGCAGGATACCAAGTGAATATCATGATAAACTATTTTTGTCAATTTAAGACTAATTTTTCTTTTTCTAAAAGAAAAATGATTCTTCATCTACAGTGAAATCAAAGTGAAAATAATTATAGATACACAGCTTTATGGAATGAGATTGGTTTTTGTTTGAGCTATCTAATTTTCTTGTGATATAATGCTTAACCTCTTTGTGTCTCATTGCTTTTCTCAGTCATAAAGATAGGTAATACCTTTGATGTCTACTCATTTTTTTTATCTCTGAACCTATGAGTAATGAGAAAATAGATTTTTTTCTTTTCCCTATCCTAGAAATACAGCATTTTCAAATAAAATACCATATGTATTATGATAGTAGGTAGATTTGTGACCAAAATGAATTATATATTATAAATTATTTTGTTGGGGGGGTAATACCAAGCAGTGCTCAGAGCTTACTCCTGGCTCTGTGCTCAGGGATCACTTCTGGCAGTATGCTGGGACCATATATGATGCTGAGGATTGAACCCATATCATATACTTGCAAAGCAAATACTTAACCCAGGCTATAGTATTTCTTTAGCCCCCAGAAATTATTTTGTAAACTTACGTTTATCAGTTGACATGCCAAGTACCCAAAGACATGAGATTTCATTAAAATACTTAAGTGTACATATATAATATATACTTACACCCACATATATACACACATATGTTGCCTTCTACAAATACTAATGCTAATTGTTATGCAAAATAGGTGCTGTTTGAATTATGTCTTATTAAATGTGTAAATTAGGTGTAGACTTTCATTTTCTTTTTAGAGGAACAGATAAAAAACAGAGATCTGAAATTCTACCACCATTAACACAATTGAATGGCCTTAATTTCTCAATAGGATCATTCAATATTCATTTTTTAATTTCTGCATTTACACATAATATCTCTCTGGAGGCCTCTAACAGATTCTACTGCTGCAGTTTTAATGAGAACTATCAAAGGTTACTATGAGATGATGATCTATACTTAATTCATAGATTTCCCTAGACATTTGAGCAATTTAGAGATGTTTAGTTTCTTTTTTAGTTTTATTGTCCTGAAACATTTATCCCAATTTTAACGGCATGTTTAATCATTATTAGCATAACCTTTTTGTTCTTAAAATTAGTATTTTGAGAATTAATATAGAATAATGATGACCTCTTTAAGAAATTTAAGAACTTTGCTTGTGAGAAAATACTAAAAGAATCATTTTAGGCTTGTGTTAAGTTCAACATATGTTCAAATCAAACATATTTATTAGAATAGTATTATATTTGATATTCTCAAATTTTACTTTCTCAAAATATTTATTATTTTTATATAAATGCATGGTGTGAGTAATTAAATAGCAAATGCTCATCAGAAGTTAAAAAACACATGTATTGATTTTAAATAATAGGGGTGACTAAAAATATAACAAATTATAGGGAAAATATGATAAAAACAAACTTGTATTGATATGAGCATTTTGAGCTTGGTTTTTGTTTGTTTTGTCTTTTGGTATGGGTCTCATACCCTGTATTTCTCACAGTCTAATCACATATCTTTGCTCAGGGATTACTTCTAGTAGTGCTCAGGATCACAGGTCACATCAAGGAATAAGCAGCTATTGGCTACATGCAAAGTAAGCCCCATAATTCATGTAGTCTCTTTTCTTCCAATAAAGTTGCTTTGTCTTATTGCAAAAAATTTCCTTTTGTGTGACTAATAATAATCACAATAAATGACAATAAAATGAATGAGGTATAAATGTGATCATAAATGTGATAACCAGATTCTAAATACATGTACTGTGTTGCTTTAATTATTGTAGGCATTCCAGTAAATGATACCAGATTTAAACTATAGTTCAATAGACTGTAATCAATACACAGAATTGCATGTCCTCAGAGCACTGTTGTGAATATTGTCTCTATTCCCAGCAAGGTATGGAGCTAGGAGTAGCCCATAAACACTGCTGAGTATGGCCCCTAAATAATAAACGTATTCCAAATAGGTCATACCACATAAATTCAAATTGAATATAATTTAGAATGATTATCTGCTATATTAAATTCTAGATATGTTTTAAGTATATATATATATATATACACACTCAGATATATAAGTATATATAATATATAAGTATAGGTATATATACCTATACATATCTATCTATCTATCTATCTATCATCTATCTATCTATCTATCTATCTATCTATCTATCTATCTATCTATCTATCTATCTATCTATCTACCTACCTACCTACCTACCTACCTACCTACCTACCTACCTACCTACCTACCTATCTACTGGCCAAACTGAGAAGAAATTCTTGAATTTAAATAATATCTAGAGGGGCCAGAGAGATAGCACGGAGGTAAGGCATTTGCCTTGCGTGCAGAAATTCGGTGGTTTGAATCCCAGCATACCATATGGTCCCATATGGTCCCTCGAGTCTGCCTGGAGTGATTTCTGAGCGTAGAGCTAGGAGTAACCCTTGAGCGCTGCTGGGTGTGACCCAAAAAACAAACAAACAAACAAAAAATAATATCTAGAAAGGCTGGAGCGATAGTATGACAGATAGAGCACTTGTCTCAAATAAAGTATACTCAGGTTTATCCTCAGAAATCTGTATGGTCTCCAGAGTCAACTAGTAGAATTACCTGGGAGCAAGCCATGAGACCATTGCTAAATAAGCTACCCACCCAAAGTTAAATAATATCTAACAACTTTATAAAATGTCTTTTCAGTTGACCAAACCTTATCGGTGAATCTTTCTAGCTATGAATGCCTAAATGAGACTCTCCTTGGGCGTCTATAAAAAGTTAGTTTCAAAGAAATTAACTGACTCTGTCACTTACTATTGATTGTCAATGATAAGAGAGCTATAGAATCTCATCTACTTATGACTTAAGTTAAGGAGAGAGAAATTAAAGTGAAGTGTTTAAAAAAGAAAAAAATGTCTTTTTTGTTTTTGTTTTTTTGTTTTTTTGTTTTTGTTTTTGTTTTTTGGGTCACACCCGGCAGCACTCAGGGGTTCTAAACTCAGAAATCGCTCCTGGCAGGCACGAGAGACCATATGGGAATGCTAGGATTCGAACCACTGTCCTTCTGCATGCAAGGAAAACTCCCTGCCTCCATGCTATCTCTCCGGTCCCAAAATGAGTCTTTATTTAAGCAAATCTATAATCCAACATGACTTTCTTGTCCTGATATTTTATATGTATAGAGTTTTTATATATAAAGAGATTTTTATATATACATATAAAGTTCATGTGTAGCTTTATATTCTTTCCATAATTAATCTCTACTCAATTTCTAATCAAGATTGACTTTTCATGTGACAACCTGTGTCAACATAAACATTTTAAATAAAATATATTTAAAAAAATAATTATGTTTATGTTTTTCAGTATCTTCCAGATGTGAATCATCTAAATTCTGAAATGTTAAAAATAATTACTTGTGGACCAGAGTGAAGGCACAGAGGAAGGGCATTTGCCTTGCACATGGCTGACCCAGGATAGACCTTGTTTCAATCCCCCTGAGTTCCATATGGTCCCCCAAGCCAGGAGCAATTTCTGAGAGCATAGCCAGGAGTAACCCCTGAGTGTCACTGGGTGTGGCCCAAAAATCCATAAAAAATTTACTTTTCTATAAATTTTACCTATCCTTAGAAAAAGTGAAAGGAATTCTAGATCTAGTGATATTATTAATATTACTTGTCTTGCTAAGTTGTTTGTCAAAAAAGTCATTTGTCTTCCTTCATTAAAAAAAAGTAAGGTTGGGGCCGGAGAGGTGGCGCTAGAGATAAGGTGTCTGCCTTGCAAGCACTAGCATAGGACAGACCAACCAAGGTTCGATCCTTTGGCGTCCCATATGGTCCCCCACCAAGCCAGGAGCAATTTCTGAGCTCATAGCCAGAAGTAACCCCTGAGCGTCAAATGGGTGTGGCCAACCCCCCCCCAAAAAAAAGAAAGAAAAAAAAAAGAAAAATGTTAGGTTTATACCATGTGGTCACCAAAATACCATTTGATTTTTATTAATATTAAATTTTCACATATCTCAAGTTCATCACTCTTAAATTCTACAATTAAGACATTTCATATGTACTAAAATAAAATAGAATCTTTTCATTTGAACTATTAGTTTGATTTTGTTTTTTAAATAAAAAAGCATAATATCAAAAAATTTAGTTATTATCTATTCCAGAATTATTTAACCATTTATACCATCAGACTGGCACCTCTCCTGTAGACTGGCCCATTGAACTGGTTGAAACCACTAGACAGGCATAAGTGACATAAATTTCTGAATGCATTCTAATTTTTGACTGATTCAGAAGATGAATCTAGTAAAAGGCAGAATATTTGAAATACGAGCATCCTCCAATGGTCTATCAAGTTTCATATGCTCTTGTCATATGCATCTTCAATTATAAACTGAAAATAGTCAATGCTCAATTTAAGGAAGATACGAAATCTCCCTTCATAGATTTTAGAATGGAATATATATTCCATCAGATCCATACCCTATCAAAAACTTATTCAAGAAAGAAGCTCTTTAACCACCAATATCTCTAAAAATTATCTGAAGTCAATTGCTTAATACCATTGTTATTACTGTCATTACTAACCAGCTCTTCCCTACATTTATCCATTTCCTATATTATAGGTTCAAGCAGAAATTTCCATTTCTTTATTCTAAAACTCTCTTTGACTCTGTGAATTTCAGAGCATGTTATCAATAAAATTCACTATGATCTCACTGTTCCCCATACATGTTTATTTTATATCTATATTCTAACTGTATATTACTTGTGGAGACAGCTTTAACTATAATTTCCAAAGGAGTATATTTTCCCACAATAGTCACAAGTGTTCTGTGCTTCAGTATCTTCATATTTTTGAAACTTTTCTCCTCACTACCAACACAAAGCAAATCCTTAGCTTTAAATCACACCCAATTTTTAGTATTTTCTTTAATACTGACCTCCAATTACACTCAAGATATTTCTTCACCTACTAAAACATCAAAGCAACTAGTTTACTCCTTAAGTTTCACTATTTATTTTTCTCATACATAGTGTGTGTTACTAACTTTAAAGTAAATTAATTCAATTCCTTTAACCTATCATTTTTAAGCTTATGATCCATTTAATATAACCATGAATCCTTTCTCTTTTCTGTTTTCATCTTTTTGCCCATTGCTTCTTTAATACATGACTTCCAGTTACATAACCCCTTAAATTCTTTTTAAATAATTTGTTTTAATTTATATAACATCCTACAAAAACATCTTGGGCACTATTGTAGATTTAGAATGGATCACTTGGTCCTTTTTTTTAATATAATTTTTATTTTGATCATAGTGTCTTACATATTGTTGACAATAACATTTTAGGTACATATTTACATAAAATCAGGGGGGATTCCCATCACCAAATTGTCCTTTTGATAATTCCCAAAACTATTTGAGTTAACTCAAAAGCATGAGGAAGGCTCAAATTGTAAATTGCTTCCTAAACTTAAAGGACATTTTATTTATATATTTTATTTACATTTTTTATTTTTAGATTCCATGAAATATTTGGCATAACTTTGTACCTTAATTGCTATTTTTTTTCTATTGGCCCTATTTACGTTGGCTACCTTTTTTCTTAACTTTTACTATATCATTATTTTGTTTTATTCTATCACCACTAGTGGCAAAATAGTTGTATTTGTTGAGTATACCTACAATCCTATAAGCATTTCTTTAATTTACTGCCACTTACATTAAAATACCATTTCATGATTACCATTGTAAGAAACCCTGATTCTTCTATTTAAAGTTTTGTGATATTATCTTGCATTATGTATATTAATATATCTTTCTATACATGTTCTTTAACAACATTGTTATTTGTTTTATACTGAGATTTTTTAAAGTTTCAAATACATTTTCAAACAAAAACATTTTATACTTATTCACGTATTTATTATTTCCATTGTTCTACATTCAAATGTAGATTCAAATTTTATGTATAATTTCTCTCTGCTTTCAGAACACTTTAATTTTCATTTACTGTAATTTTGTCAAACACATTCAGCTCTTATTTGTCTAACAGTATTTTTCAAAATAAAATTCTAGGTTGATCATTTCTTTTGTACTTTCCTCACCACAGTAAATCTCTTGCTTCTTTGTATTTCAGTCTTATAGTTTATGAATATAAATAAACTATTTGCTATACAGTTCTTGCTATATTACAAATAATAGTTTTTCTCTTGCTACTAAGGCTTGCTCCTTCCTTCCTTCCTTCCTTCCTTCTTTCCTTCCTTCCTTCCTTCCTTCCTCTATTCCTTCCTTCCTTCCTTCTTCATACCTTCCTTCCCTCCCTTTCTTCTTCCTTCCCTCCTTTTTTCTTCCTTCTCTCCCTCCCTCCTTTCCTCCCTTCCTTCCTTCCTTCCACCCTTCCTTCCTTCTTTCCATCCTCCCTCCCTCTCTTCCTCCTTCTCTTCCTCCCTCCCTTCCTCCCTCCCTCCCCCCTCTTCCTCCCTCCCTCCCTCTCTCCCTCCCTTCCTTCCTTCCTTCCTTCCTTCCTTCCTTCCTTCCTTCCTTCCTTCCTTCCTTCCTTCCTTCCTTCCTTCCTTCCTTCCTTCCTTCCTTCCTTCCATTATACTCCTTTAGCACACACACATATATGCAATCTTTCCTCTCTCTTACATTTTGAATTTAATTCTAGCTCTGAGCATAGCAATCACTGTGCAAGTTACTGGGTACTTTATAGGGGTATTCAGATCTGGGTCAGCTGTATGAAAAGCTTAGAAACTTTTTTTGACTTACATGCATTATTATTATATCAATTATATTATATGTTATGTTATGTCACTATATTATGTTATGTTAGTTTACCTCATATGTTAATTAATTTTGTCTTTTGAATAAATTCTTACAATAAAAAAGAATTTTTAGATTATCAAAATAAAGCTATTTTTAAAGAAAAAAATTATTAAGACTAGAAAAAAAATAAAGTAAACAGAGACTCATTTTGGCTTACAGGAAAAAAAAAAGAAAAGCAAGCATATACTGTATTATATTTCCAGCATCTCTTTTCTTTTTTGATACAGCATCAGGAACAACTTGAAGTGATACTTAGAAATCCATGCTTAGTACTTCAATGTTCAGACTCAAGGATGAGACATTTCTCAATCCCTGTTTGCTGTGAACTTCCAACGACACACAAGAATATACACAGTAACCATGAAGTGCCAGGTTTAACACAGACTTTACAAGTACCCCTTATTTAATGTTACTGATCTTAATGTTAGACATTCACATCTAAGTAATGTTATATTTTAATTATGGTCATTCTTTCTTCTTTCTCTTCCTTTCTTCCTTCCTTCCTTCCTTTCTTTTTCTTTCTTTCTTTCTTTCTTTCTTTCTTTCTTTCTTTCTTTCTTTCTTTCTTTCTTTCTTTCTTTCTTTCTTTCTTTCTTTCTTTCTTTCTTTCTTTCTTTCTTTCTTTCTTTCTTTCTTTCTCTCTTTCTTTCTCTCTTCCTTTCTTCCTTCCTTCCTTCTTCCTTCCTTCCTTCCTTCCTTCCTTCCTTCCTTCTTTCTTTCTTTCTTTCTTTCTTTCTTTCTTTCTTTCTTTCTTTCTTTCTTTCTTTCTTTCTTTCTTTCTTTCTTTCTTTCTTCCTCCCTTCCTTCCTTTCTTCTCTTTCTTTCATTTTTTCTTTCTTTCTTTCTTTCTTTCTTTCTTTCTTTCTTTCTTTCTTTCTTTCTTTCTTTCTTTCTTTCTTTCTTTCTTTCTTTCTTTCTCTCTTTCTTCCTTCCTTCCTTCTTTCTTTCTTTCTTTCTTTCTTTCTTTCTTTCTTTCTTGCTTTCTTTCTTTCTTTCTTTATTTCTTTCTTTCTTTCTTTCTTTCTTTCTTCGTTCCTTCCTTCCTTCTTCCTTCCTTCTTTCTTTCTTTTTTTCTTTCTTAATCTTTCTTTTTCTCTTTTTTCTTCCTTTGATCCTTGTTTCCTTCTTCCTTCCTTCCTTTCTTTCTTTCTTTCTTCCTTTCTTTCTTTCTTTCTTTCTTTCTTTCTTTCTTTCTTTCTTTCTTTCTTCCTTTCTCTTTCTTTTTCTCTTTCTTCCTTCCATCCTTCCTTCCTTCTTTCATTCTTCCTTCCTTCTTTGTTACTTTCTCTTTCTTTTCCTCTTTCTTCCTTCCATCCTTCCTTCTTTCTTTCTTTCTTTCTCTCTTTTTTCTTCCTTCCTTCCTTCCTTCTTTCTTTCTTTCTTTCTTTCTTCCTTCCTCCTTCCTTTTTTCTTTCTTCTTCCTTCCTCCTTCCTTTTTTCTTTCTTCTTTCTTTCTTTCCTTTTTTCTTTCTTTCTTTCTTTCTTTCTTTCTTTCTTTCTTTCTTTCTTTCTTTCTTTCTTTCTTTCTTTCTTTCTTTCTTTCTTTCTTTCTTTCTTTCTTTCTTTCTTCCTTTCTTTCTTCCTTTCTCTTTTTCTCTTTCTTCCTTCCATCCTTCCTTCCTTCTTTCTTTCTTCCTTTCTTCCTTCTTTGTTTCTTTTTCTTTTTCTCTTTCTTCCTTCCATCCTTCTTTCTTTCTTTCTCTCTTTTTCTTTCTTTTTTCTTCCTTCCTTCTTTCTTTCTTTCTTCCTTCCTCCTTCCTTTTTTCTTTCTTCTTCCTTCCTTCCTCCTTCATTCTTTCTTTCTTTCTTTCTTTCTTTCTTTCTTTCTTTCTTTCTTTCTTTCTTTCTTTCTTTCTTTCTTTCTTTCTTTCTTCCTTCCTTCCTTCCTTCCTCCTTCCTTCCTTCCTTCCTTCCTTCCTTCCTTCCTGTCTGTCTGTCTGTCTGTCTGTCTGTCTGTCTGTCTGTCTGTCTTTCTTTCTTTCTTTCTTTCTTTCTTTCTTTCTTTCTTTCTTTCTTTCTTTCTTTCTTTCTTTCTTTCTTTCTTTCTTTCTTTCTTTCTTTCTTTCTTTCGTTTTTGGGCCACACCCAGTTAAGCTCAGAAATCTGAGCTATGTGCTCAGAAATTGCTTCTGGCTTTGGGGACCATATGGGATGCCGGGGGATTGAAACGCGATGTGTCTTAGGCTAGCAGGCAAAACAGACGCCTTATGACTTGCACCACCACTCCTACTTCTACTTATGGTCATTTTTATAGCATATAATTAAGACTTTAGAGTATGTCTCTTTAAAAGGTCATACAGTCAATTGCATTGGCTTTTCAAATTCTAGTAATCACTTATAGTTATTGTTCACAAACCCTATTCTCTATCTTTAGATCTAATATATAAAGCTTGGCTTCCATGTCTTCATCTGTCTCTTGTTAATATTCTATTCCTCTCTTACTCTATTTACTCTCTCTCTTTCACTCACTTCTCTCTTGTGTCTTCATTCTTTATCTTTTCTTTATTATTTTTTTTTGCCACTTGCATCCCCTCATTGTTTATCTTTGTTCTTATGTTGGGAGACCTAGACATTTTGGTTATCATACACACATCTACATTCATAATTTAGTCATATGATGAAAAATATTTCTTTTCCAGATAAGGTAACACATTCACAAGCTGCTATCAGAGATTGGGATTTGGATCTATGGGGGTGCCATATTTAACCATGGTAACAGGAGTTTTATTAAAATTGAAAGGAAAATGGCAGTTAGTTCCTCACAAAATTGCCATGCTCTCTCTCCTACTAACATCAGTGTACCTGTTTAATATTATTACGAAGATCTCTTTGTGCATACATTAAATTTTCTTTTTTTCTCCCTGCACTTTGGTTTAGGTTACTATATTGTTCAAAAACACTTTTCTTTCTTATATTAAGTATGGTATAACTTAAATATATTTATTTGTTTGTTTATTTATATTTTTATTCTAATATTCTTGATGATTTCAGTCTATACCTGGGGTGGGGATACAAAAATGTGATGCATCGGGAGCCATATATCTTATCAGAGATCAAAGTGAGGTCTAACAAATTTATAGCAAGTGACTTATCCCTTGTCCTATCACTTTTGTAAAAGTCTATCAACAGTGCCTCAGAAATACTTCAGGTTTTTGCTCCATGGAAAATATTCTTTGCCAAAAGACATTTTACATTTATCCTTGAATCATGAAATTTCTACTTTGTGTATTATGTCTACATCTGGATGTGGTTGACCCAGGGACAGGGGATTTCCTCATAACCTTTATTCTTTCTCTGTGTTAATTCCTATTTTATAGCACTCTGCTCTGCATATCCCAGCCATTTTCATTTCTTCAGACACCAACTGTTCTCTCTGCAGACTGCTGATCTTTGAATTTCCCCAATTCCTCTAAAGAAATCTAGAAATTGTTTCCAATCATTGTCAAACTTGGTAATGATTCCTTCATTTGTTTCCCTTTCTCATAGTTCACAATCCTGTCAATGGGTCTAGTTTCATAACCTAAAGTATTATTTGTACTTATTTTCCACTTATTCAATAAAATAGACTATATTCAGACCCAAATCAGTGCACAATGCTCTCATAATTTTGCTAATTTTTCATCTAATGTTTTTAGAAATACTTTTGGAAAGCTTAGAAATTCTTTAAAATAATCTTTATTAAGCTATTTTTATTTAATTGTTTTGTTTGTTTTTGAACCAAATCTTGTGGCACACATGTGTTACTCCTGGTTCTGTGCTCAGAAATTCCTCCTGGCAGGTTCAAGGGACATATGGGATACCATGAATTGAAACTTGGTAAACCATGTACAAAGCAAATGCCCTACCTGCTATGCTACCACTCTGGCACCTTATTAAGCTTTAGTCTTTCATTAAAATACAAACTTCAACCAAAATTTTTCTCTTGTGGCTCTTGCTCCTCATTATTGTTATTATTTTTACTATTATTATTTTATATGTTTCTATCTATAAAGTGGCATTTGAAGTTCTTACTACTTTTAACATTACAATTAATTAAATAATCTTCACGCTTTAATAAGTTTTATCAATGTTTATTTTTTCTATTAGTCTCTTAGACATACAATTACAAAAATTATAAATATTAATGCATTTCATGTTTATATTTAATAAGTTTGATATCCTAAAACTAAGAGGACAGCATTTTGATAATAAGTTTACACAAAAAGATGATACTATTATATATATCTCTATACATATCATGTGTTGGTGCTAACAGAGATGGTGTAGCATAGTTGCTTTTTATAATTGATAAATGGTATCTACTATGATTCAATGCAGTGAATGCCATATAAAATACATGCACAATACAATGGAAGTATACAAGTGAAAACATCTTATTGCCAATGATTTAGGGAGACCTTAACGAGTATGGCTACGATAAAATAATGAGATAAAGAACAGAAAAGTTTCGATGATAGTAGTTTTGTTTGTTTGATTTGGGTCCACATCTGGCTATGCCTAAGAATTGTTCTTGACTCTGTGGTCATAATCACTCTGGCACTGCTCAGGGGATTATATGCAATACCAGTGATCAAACTTAGGTAAAACCCATGCAAGGCAAGTACTTGTCCTCTTTACTATCCAGCTTCTTGGCCATAGTTTCTTATGAGATAATTAAATAAATCTCCAAGTCTAAATTGTTTTAAAATAAACTAATGATTTATCATCAGCAAATGTTTTTTTTAGGCATCTGCTTTCTGTGCCCTGGGTGCTACAGAAGAAATAAAAAAGGATCCTAGGTGGAAAATGTTTAAGAAATTCTATTCTTCTGGGCTAAAGCAATAACTCATTATGCTGAGATCATGCTTAGCATATGAGTGGCTCAGATTTAATCCCCAGAACCATATGGTACCCTGAGCATATGACCAGGAACAACTTCTGAGAACAAAGTTAGGCATAGCCCTTTCTAGACTGGCTGAGCAAGAATGCTAATTTCAGATAAATAGGACAATTCTGACAAACTTTTAGCAAGTTAATATAACTGAGTGCATGTGACTGTATGGGAGTGAATGAGGAACATAACTAATATCAGAGAATAAAGATTATAAACAACACAAATTTTCAAAGATTTCTGACTTTATTACATATAATACAATCATCACAATTATGCCATTAAAATAAATTTTTTATTTCTAATATTATTTGATGTGAGACAAAAATTTTAATAGAACATTAGAAATTCAAAACAAAAAAAAGACACATTAGAAATCCAAGTACTAGTTTTATATACCAAATTTCCAATTTAATTTAGGAACAGAACTGTATAAATTTCTATATAACAAAAATGAAGACATTCAATTTTCCTTCAGAATCTTGAAATATGAATTACTAATTTGGGGAATAATATTTGTTGATATCAGAAGTTCTGAGAATAGAGATTTCTAGAATCTCAGGCCAAGAATTTTTGGGGGCTATAATGATTTACAACAAATATAGAATATTTAAAAATCGTTTTAGAGTTTTGCCAACCCATACTATAGCAGGGAAGATATTTGCCTTGCCAGCAATTGACTAGGGTTCAATACCCAGCACTCCATATGATCCCTGAGTATTGCCTGATCTTTGAGTATAGTCAGGAGTAAGCACTGATCACAGGTATGTGGGGTCTAAAAACAAAAATATTCATGTAATTCCAACAATAAAAGAATGGCTTGTATGTAGTTTAATTATTCAAAAAACATGTTATTATATTAAAATTTTGGACCATAATTTATAATGTTCATGTAGTAACTTACATGATAATTTTTAGTTCATACGCTGCTGGTCAATGGAGTAGTTCTTTTTGTCTACAGCTGTGTAAGTTATTCTCAATGAAACTTGATATATTACATTAAATGAATTAACTGGTGATCAGCTCAATCTGGTTTTACTATGTTTTGGTTTTTTTTTGCTGATATTTTTAAAATTTGACCAAGTGCTATTACTTATCAGAAATTAATCATTATACCTTGTACCAGTGTCTTTTCTTCCAGAAAGTCTATCAAAGACTTGTGCACATGATATTGTGCAGAGAAAATTTAAAAAAAGCAAGAAAGACCAGAGAGATAGTGCAGAGGTTAAGGATTCTTATTTGTACCTAGCCAACCCAGGTTCAGTCCCCAACACTACACTACTAGTGATTCTGGAAAAAAACAGAAGAAAACTTCTACATTGCCAAGAGTGACCCAAAACTGAAAACAAACTTAAGAAAAGAGCAATCAGAGAATTTCTAAAGAAAGTCATCATGATTGCAAATATAGTGTGAGACATTACAGATGGTGGGAAACTGTCAGTTTACATTACACATGGGGTTAGACCATAGAAAGTAAAGTGCAATTATTTCTACAATCTATCGCAGAGTGGTGTATATTTTTATGGAAGCATATATATAAATATACAGACAATTTTGCATTTATTATAAATATCTAGATATTTATTTAATTAAAAGCTTCACATATATCTCCTTTATGATATACTTTTACTCAATGTATGCCAATGGGAATAAGGATTTTGCAGACTTCAAGCACCTCATAAAGAATAAAGTCATACTCATTTTTTTCTTGTTCACTGCAGACAATATGAGATACAGTTATAACTTCTCATAATTATAATACAATTTACTGAGATTGTTTTAAATTCTAAAACTCCCCACTCTTTAAACATGGTCATATGCCAATTAATTATCTTAATTTTCTCTTTTCTTTTACATCAAACTGAGTTCTAAATTGACATCTTTCTAGATGAATGGCTGTAACTATTCCCTCAGAAAATAAGGCTTGGGTTAATCTAACTCACTTGAATGCTCATTTATCCAACATTCCAGATGGCTTTATTCTGTATTTTTGTGATAAAATGAAGATATTTTCATTTGGCTATCAAGAGATGTAAATATTAAGATAAACTCATTTTGAGTTTTATAGGCTCTATATAATAATTATCCTCAAAATATTAGTGATTCTAGCCAATCAGATCTGTTTCCTCAAATAAAGTCAATTAAACAGAGCATTATGTTCAATCATATAATTCTAAAAAATACTTACCTTTGATCTACCATATTTGTGCAAGTAAGTTTTGAAAGGAATATTTTAATATGAGATGATTAGAACCCAAATATAGGAATAAACAAGAGATTAGACGTATCTATTCAGCTTTTAATGTAGAAAAAATTTACAAGACTAAAGAAATATCCTTCCTTACATTTTTTTTTAAATAAGACAAAACTAGATTAAAACGAATACACTAGAATTAAAACCTAGGGTTCTTTTATGTAGTCTTAGAAAAACAGATTCCAAATGAATTTGTAAACTATCTAATGTCCATAATATAAAAAGAATTAAAGTGTGTTAGCGAGAAAACATTTCTATCAGTTGGGGGCCGGAGTGATAACACCTTGGTAAGGTGTTTGCCTTGTACAAAACCACCAGGGACGGACTCAGGTTTTATTCCCGGCATCCCATATGGTCCCCTGAACATGCCAGGAGTAATTTCTGAGTTCAGAGCCAAAAATAGCCCCTGTGTGCCACCGGTGTGGCCCAACCTGACAAAATAATTTTCTACCAGTTCTTTTGGTCTTAGGCTATACAGAAGAAAAATTAAGAAATGTACTTGGTAATGAATTCTTCATTAATACCATTGATATTTACTTAGAATATACCTTACATTAGAAATTCTGCTATAAACAAATTTGGTGATGCAAAATAAATCTTAATACACTCAAGTTGTGATAAGTATTATATAGAAGCAAGACAAAGATTTTTACTTTTATTCTATACATTATCTTAGATTTCCTAGTGTAGTCAAAAAGTACTTATATAAAGGTGACACATGACTAGAGATCTGAATGAAGTAATATTTTAAAGCCACAATAATTTCTAGAGAAGTTTTATAATCTATTTTGTCTACAGATATGACACTGAATATCTAACATATCATAGGCAGTGGATCATCAATCATAGCATAATTGAAACACAATTGCTGATCAGAACAAAGATTTCTGTATATCACTATATATAGAAATATATGACATATATATGTATTCCACCTCCCACGACTGTGAGCTGGTGAATTTTAATGGTTCTCTGATGGAGAAAGCTTTTAGGTCAAAGATGTGACTATTTAGTCCTAACCACATTGAAATCTATGAGACTAGTTAAGTTAGCTGAGCCCTCATCATCTGAAAGCTCAGACTTACCTAATTAGCAGAGGTAGTTCTGAGACCTTACCTCAGTAGAAAGAAAAGAAATTGGCAAGGGAGGTTTAGGCTACAAAATTGACAAAGAAAAAAATCAATGGCCCTCTTATTCACAAATAATGATAAAGAAGAAATAGACATTAAGAAAACTATCCTAGGACCAGAGTGATGGCACAGTGATGTGGCGTTTGCCTTGCATGATGCTGACCCAGATGAACCTCGGTTTGATCCCTGGCATTCCATATGGTCCCTCAAGCCAGGAGCAATTTCTGAGCGCATAGCCAGGAGTAACCCCTGAATATTACCAGGTGTGGCCTGAAAACTATAAAAAAAAGAAAGAAAAAAAAATCTCATTCACAAAAATACAACAGAAACTTGATACCTTGGAATTAAATAAAGAGGTGAAAAGTCATTACAAACAAAACTACAAAACACTGCTTCAAGAAATAAAAAATGACACAAGGTAATGGAGACATATACCCTGCTCATGAATTGAGAAGATTAACATAATTAAAAAGGCAATACTTCCCAAAGCATTGTACAGATTTAATGCAATCCCTCTCAAGATAACTAGGACTTTCTTCAAAGAAGTGGATGAAATTTATTTGGAACAATAAATGTCAATGAATAGCTAAAACAACCCTTAGGAAAAAGAAGATAGGAGGCATCACTTTTTCCACTTTAAATTGTACTACAGAGCAATAGTCATTAAAACAGCATGGTATTGGAATAAATACTGACACACAGATCAATGGAATAGGCTTGAGTATTTAGATAATGTTCCTCAGACATACACTCAATTCACCTTTGAAAAAAAGGAAAGCTTCTTTAACAAATGGTGTTGGGAAAACTTGTCAGCCACTCACAAAACATAGAACTCAGACATCTATCTAATACCATACACAAAGGTTAAATCAAAATGGGTTACAGACCTTGATAGAAGACCCCAAACTATAGGATATATAGAAGAAAATATAGGCAATACACTCCATGATATTGAAACTATAGGCATCTTCAAGGAAGAAACACCAAACTAGTCTAAACTAGTGGAAACAGAGGAAAAACTATGAAATTAAGAAGCTTCTGAACCTCAAAGAAAACAGTAACAAATGCCAGATACAAAAACAGATAAAAAACAAACAGATACAAAAGCCCACCCACAGAACGGGAGAAACTAATCATTCAATACCCATCAGATAAGGGGCTAATATCAAAGATATGCAAGATACTAACAGTACTTAAGAAAAAATCATCTAACCTCATCCAAAAAATGGGAAGAAGAAATGAACAGACATTTCCTCAAAGAAGAAATACATACATATGGCCAAGAGATGTGAAAAAATTTTCTATATTACTAATCATCAAGAAGATGCAAATTGAAATAACAATGAGATATATCTCATGCCACAGAGACTGGCACACATCACAAAACAAGAACAACCAGTGATGGCATGGATGTGGGGAGAAAAAGAACTCTTATTCACTGGTGGTGGGAATACTATCTAATTTAGCTTTTCTGAAAAACAATATACATATTCCTCAAAAAAATTAAAATTAAGCTCTTATACAAACCAGCAATACCACTCCTAGGAATATATCTAGAACACAAAAACACAAAACGAAAATGCCCTCTGCACTATGTTCATTGTAGCTGTATTTATAATAGCCAGAAGCTGAAAACAACCCACGTGCCTGACGACAGGGTGTCTAAAGAAACTGTAGTACATCTACACAGTGGAATACTACATAGCTGTCAGGAAAAATTAAGTCATGAAATTTTCCTATACATGAATGGACACTCAGACTATTATGCTGAATGAAATGAGTCAGTGTGAGAGTGATAACACAGAATAATTTCACTCATCTGTGGAATTTAAATAAAAAGACAATATGATAATAATACCATGAGACAATAGAGATGTCTCTATTGATCTACCATACATGATATGAAGCTTACCAGAAAGCATGGTGAGCACACTAACAACTACCATGGCAATGATGGTGAGAGAGAGGCAAGGGTTGGGGAATAAGGGAAGTGGGTGACATTGGTGGTGAGAAATTTGCAGTGATGAATGAGGGGAGTGTACATTTTATGACTAAAAGTCAACTACAACCGTGTTTATACTCATGGTGCTTAATTGAAGAATTTATTGAAGAAAAGTAAAATAAAATTTAAAAAACAGGCAAAATTTTACATTAAAAAATAGGCAAGGAAAGCCAAGAAAAAGTCAACTTTTTTTTGTTTGTTTGGTTTTTAGGTCACACCCAGCAGTGCTCAGGGGTTACTCCTGGCTCTATGCTCAGAAATCACCCCTGGCAGGCACAGGGGACCATATGGGATGCTGGGATTTGAACCACTGTCCTGCATGAAAGGCAAACGCCTTACCTTCATGCTATCTCTCTGGCCCCTCATCTTTTTCTTAATGTCACTTTCAATAACTACAAAAAGAGATAAGGGGAGTGCAGATTTGAGAAGTGAGGAATTAAATGTTCCTTAATAGTTACATAACAGATCAAAATGCCAAAAATCAAGAGGATAAGGGACGAAAAGAAGTTCAGTAAGATTTTGTTGTTGTGGGGCTGGAGCGATAGCACAGCAGTAGGGTGTTTATCTTGCATGCAGCGATCCAGGACAGATGGTGGTTTGAATCCCTGCGTTTCATATGGTCCCCCAAGCAAGGAGCAATTTCTTAGCGCAAAGCCAGGAGTAACCCCTGAGCATCATTGGGTGTGGCACAACACCCCCCCAAATTTTTGTTGTTGTTCATACAACCTACCATAGTTTGCATGTTTTGTTGATTTAAATCAAACTTATAATATCCTTCTCTTGGAATTTTAATTTAAATTATGTCTTGCAAATAATTAGCTCATAAAATGTTTGAAAAGCAAAACATTCAACCCAATTTGTTTGTCTATTGCTAGGCATTGTTGTAGAGACTCTCTTTGCTAGATGCAAGGAATTCCCTTAAATGAGAACTAGTTATGTAATTATTGCCCTAATTAAAAGCTCTCTGGGTTAAGGGAATAATAGCATTATTTACCAAAGTTCTCTCCAATGATTTAAATAACAATAGGAGGTTAATAAGATGAATATTTATCACATAAAAGTAAAACAAATAGAGTGCTCATTTGACTGTTTTCTATTTGAGGACTTCACATCAATGTACAGGGTGTCTGGGTGCACTTAATGAGCCAGACTCCCATACCCCCAAAATCTTAGCTCAATGATCAGGCCTGGTGATGTGGTGACTGTAAGTCCAGTGATAAATTGAGTCCACCAGGGCTATATCAGGTGGGTCTCAAGGATGATTAGGGATAAAAGTCAATGCCTTGTACAGGTAAGATATGGACACTTAACTCCTGAGTAATTTCTATACTAGTCTATTAAGGACATAATAATAAATTTAAACTTATTTTTATAGGTATTTATTGAATGATTCCAACATTCTAGTCCTCATTAAACACTAGAGGAAAACTCATGCAAAGAAACTCAGCAGAGTGATTATAAAATTTACAACTTAGCCCTTTCTTACCTTTTTTTGCAAGAGTATTGCTTTGCTTGATCCTCATAGGAACAATGAAAATATAATTATTAATATTCTCTTTGAAGAAAATTGTAACTCTGGGAAGGAACCTAGTGTATTTCATTTCCTGCTATTACCACACATTGCCTTTAGAAAGCTGGCAATGCTGTCAAAGGGAAACACACACACACACACACACACACACACACACACACACACCAGTGAAAACAATTGATAGCATTGGGTGAGCAAGTCTTCAATTCTGAGATCTCTATGCTCCTAGGGTGGAATCACAGCTTTAGCTTTTATTTCCTGATAATGAATCTACATAATTTTCATTCATGGGATTTCTGTGATGAGTCCAGGATTCACCCCTCTCTCTTTTTATTTAGTTAGTCTGAAAACTATAAAGCATGAATTTTAGTTAACTAGTGATCAGCTAACTCTAACTTATTTTACTGATGTAACTGCACTTTATAACAAATTCCAAAGTGAATACTAGTGATGTTGAACATTATTTAGATATTTGAGACCATAAGAAAATTACTCAGATAGTGTTATGCAAAGAAAATTAGTTTTTATTGTAGTCACTTCATTTGTCTCTGTCAATTACCCAACTCTTTACATAAATGACATATTACTCATTAATGGGTTCTCTTTTCATCATAACCTTTCTGAATTCTCAACCTCAAAGGTCAATATCAGTTACTTTGCCAGCTCCTTGTGAAATAAGTTTCTGTTTTTTTTTCATTTTAGTAATACCATATTTTCCAGTGTATAAGACGACTTTTGAAAAGAAAAAAAAAGTCAACTGAAAATCGAGGGTCTTCTTTATATGCCGAGTATATTCCTGAAAAACGTTTCGATATCGTGCTAAACTAAAATCGACTGGATATTGCCATGAAACGAATTTTCCAACTCGATCCTGCACCAATCACTGCAAGGCTGCTTGGACTACCTCTCTAAATAAGCCAATCTAAGTAAGCTTTTAATGCGTGCAAATTATACATAGTTCTGTACCCAAATCTACACTGTAAAAAGCCTGTTCAGATTAGCTAGAGTCAGAGAGGAAGTCTAATTTTAGGGGGTTGTCTTATATGCCTGGTCATCTTATACACCAGAAAATTTGTTGAAGTTATAAATGTAGTCATGATAAAAACTGTGGTGTTCTAGGCAACAATTTAATTTTTATTTATTATTTTCTTTCTTGGGCTCACAGCTGGTGATGCACAGAGGATATTTCAGGGTACCAGAGTATGTGATTTAAATGGCACTTAGAATGATTAAGATGAGCTAGTCCATGCCTTTTGCATTTCCATACCAGCAAATGATGGAACTTGTCTTGAAACATAAAGTACAAGCCTTATTTGTTTAATTTCAAACTTTAAATATTTGATTACAAACATCCCA
The DNA here is from genome assembly GCF_024139225.1 of Suncus etruscus. NCBI lineage: Eukaryota > Metazoa > Chordata > Mammalia > Eulipotyphla > Soricidae > Suncus > Suncus etruscus. The sequence continues at coordinate 57,477,807 of NC_064861.1, forward strand.
TTAGAGGCATAACAATACTGAAAATACTGAACAGTAAACACTCTTCTTTAACTTTTGTAATTGTTAATGTCTTTTTTGTCTTTTTATTTTGGTTGGTTAGTTGGTTGAGTTTTTTGTTTCTGATGTCTAGATTTTGAAAATAGGGATGATATTACTATTATTTTCCAGTTTTCTGCTTTGAAATCTCACTATTTTAAATAGTTCTTTTTGTATAATTTTCCATATGAACTCAGTAGTAACATCGTCACTGTAACTAGTGGCTTATTCTATACCTGAGCAAAATGTTTTGCATTCTTTCTCTCAGCAATGTTCATAAAATTACTAAGGCTACTTATTACAGCTATCCTTAGTTGGGAAAATATGTCATGAAAGGTCTCCCCTTTTAAATTAGTCATAACTTCATGTCTCCTTAGCTGTTTGTGAGGTAGTTAAAAATGATTTGTAAGTTTTAGCCTTTACATATCTCCTTCAATGTTTTCCTTTGCACATTGTCAGTGACTTACCTTAGTTTATATACAAATATACATATGTATGACTCAGAAAGCTTAAGAGTACCTGATAATAGTTTCTCACCAACTAGAATGAAGGTACAATTTAAGGATCCACTGATTTGTGCTGATTTGACTCTATAGTGCAAGAAATATCTAGACAAAAGAGGTGGTGCTCAGGAGACCTTTGTGATTACCTTTCAGGAATTGTGTTGGAGATTGAGCCAGAGTCCACCCCATACAAGGTAAGTGCCTTAACTTCAATATCTCTTTAGCCTCCTTTATTCATTTTTTTTTGGAAGGAAGAGTGGTCACTCTTAGGTGATCTTAGAGATTTCTCCCAGTTTAGTGCTTTGGAATCACTCATAGGGCTAGAAATAAAAACTGGGCTTTCTGCATGCAAAGTATGCATTCAGTCCATTGAACTGTATCTTCTCCCTCTTATTTATTTTAGTGAGAATATTTAAATAAACTTCTTTCCGAGGACAAGAAAGGTTATATAACAACCAGACCACTTGCCTTGCTTGCAGTCAATTCATAATTGATCTCTGGCAACCAATTATTTTCCTCCAATCCCACCAGGTGTCATCTCTGATCAAAGAGAAAAAAAGTCAATCCTTAATACTACCAGCTAAGAAAAAAATAAGAAAAATTAAAAAAATGAAGCATTTTACATTTTTTCCACTTGTATAATGTTTTATATCATGTGTTCTATACTGAAATATTGAGGAAATGATCATAAATAATATATTTATTTTGTCCTCAAAGAGTACAGATATTGATTTCATTTGTCTTATAGGTATTGTGTTTCCATTTTGTCATGTAATGTAGAATAGGCTAGGGTACTATATTTAATTTGTAAGATCATAAAATAAGGATTTTGTGTTTCTTATAATAAAAACAAGAGCACTTTACATATCAACTATATTAGATTGGTTAATGTTGAAGAGATAGAATTGAACTTAAAATCAGAGTTATATTCCTTTTTTTTTTTTTTTTTTTTTGGTCTTTGGGCCACACCCGGCGATGCTCAGGAGTTACTCCTGGCTGTCTGCTTAGAAATAGCTCCTGGCAGGCATGGGGGACCATATGGGACACCGGGATTCGAACCAACTACCTTTGGTCCTGGATTGACTGCTTGCAAGGCAAACACTGCTATGCTATCTCTTCGGGCCCCAGAGTTATATTCCTAATGATTCTGTAGAAACTACATTCTAAATATGTAGTACCACTGACCATTATTCATGATTACAGCTGATTTTTATTTCTCTGAACTTTTTGCTCAAAATATTATTTACAGTTAGTCCAAAATTACTTTATATAAATGAATAGTGCTTCTACACACACTAGAAGTGTTATATCACTATAGATATTTGTTTTTAGATAATGTATTTTCTGTAGCATATATTACAGAGATCAAATATAGTGCATAATCTTTTCTTTCCTTTTCTTTTTTATCTTTTTTTTGGTTTTTGTTCATCTGGTGATGCTCAGTGGTTTCTCCTGGCTATGCGCTCAGAAATCACTCTTGGCTTGGGGGACCATATGGGACACTGGAGGGATTGAACTGCTGTCCTTTTTAGGTTAGCGCGTGCAAGGCAAACACCTTAGCAACTGCACCACTGCTCTGGCCCCAACTGCATAATCTTTTCTTTTTGTTCTTTTACCTACACATATATGACTTAGCTGATAAGTTTCTTATTTTTCATTCATTCTCTCATTAATTTGCTAACTATTGATTAGTAACCTGGTATAATCCAGGCATTTTGATATTTTGATAAATACCACATTATTGCCTATACTTTGATTGAAGTAATCAATGTTTAAATTTTTAGCCACCATGTTCTATAATTTTATAATATAGTATTACTAATACAATATTTTATTGCTACCTCACACCACTAAAGTTTTCATTTCCCTCCATCATTACTTCAAGGCCTCCCAACCCCTATCTCAATACCCTTCATCTGCTCCAACCATCCCCATATCTCACTGTCAGTTCTAAAGGCAAGTTTATAATTCTGTTACTCTTGGCTTTTGATATTATGCTATAATGTTTCTTTATATCCTGTAAATGATAGAGAGTATTATTTATGTAACTCTTTACTTTTGGTAGACTCTATTAAACATATAATTTTTTATTCTTTAAGAATTTAATTAGGAAGATATATAAAATTTTAATCAGGAAGACAATTAACAAAATTGTGTATATGACCTATATATGTAGCCAAGGAAAAGAAGGAAGAAATAAAAATAGAGAGGCAAAAATTGAGTATATTTAAAATAGGTGAACAGGAAATTTTTTATCAATATATTTGAATAGAGACTAAAAGGAGATCCTTGTTGACAAACTCATGTTTTTATCAAGAAACAGCCAAGCATAACCCTTTAAATCCTCTATGATGATGTTTATAAACAAAGTCTATAGTAATTTCTTTGCAATCTCCTTATCTTGACCACTTCATTACTTTGCCTGTTCAGTGTATGATTGGAATACAATATCATTAAATAAAATAGTTTGGATGGATACATACATAGATATGGATATTTATATATAGAAAGTTCAAATTAAAGTTATCATTAGCATTTATGTTTTACAAAATTTGCTGCTCTCAACAGTTTGGAGGTTTTGCACCCACATGTATCACTCTTTAAAAGGTATTATATACCAGGTGCATTGGTGGAGATACAAAAGAACAGATCTAAATATCCAAACCAAAGTCAACAATAATAAAATTGAGTGAGCCAAACTATAACAATGAAAACTTAAAATGGGCCTGTTATGCTGGCAGGCTGGGGTGCAGTTTAGGGGTTGTGGCATGGATGTACTCTGGGAACATTGGTGGAGGGAAGTCAATATTGGTGGTGGAATTGCCCCTAATTCATTGTATGTCTGAAATCCAACTTTGCAAATCACAATGGTTTCACTAAAATAAAGTTTACAAAAAGTATTATATCCCAATATAATTATAACATCTAATAAGAAAAATCACATCTCAAGTCTGAGAGATTCTTTTCAAAATCTGCTCAAACTTTCTTCCATTCTTTAACTACTTTGAAAGGAACAGTGTCCTATGTTTTCATGCATTGCAGTGGTTCTTCCTTGTCGAAATCTCTCTTTCTTTAAATCAGGGAGGAGAATAGGAGGGAAATCAGATTCTGTGTCTCTGTGTGTTCTCTTTCTATTAGTGCCCTCTTCATGGGGCTGTGAATAAAAAAAGCTCAAGTACACAGTCTCACTATTTAGGGAAAAGTGGCTGCAGTTTCTTACCTCCCGAGTTGTTTTGGTTTTGTTTTGTTTTGTTTTAGTTTTTTTCAGTGTTCTAAGGGTCTAGTTCTTCCTTTTCCTCTATGTGGCCATTTAATTCTTCCACAAGTGTCAAAACTTTCAGTGCCCACAGTGGGTCTAAGACTTGGTCCTCAGGAAGCACACAGATTCACACAGTGCTTCCACTGAAAGGCTTAACGAGTCATTATCATCTGCCCTCTCCTTGGCTTCCCACAGATCTTTGGCGCCACTGGACAAAATTTCTTCATGCTGACTGTATCAGAGGGTGAGAGCTTTTCTTTAAAAATATGTAACCTGGAGTGTTTAGAAACACAGACACAGGCCATGAGTAATTTTTTATTTTATTTTATTTTTGCAATGTTGTTAGCAATTATGTTATGCTAGGCTATAGTTTCACACAGTTAAAATGAATACTGCCATTTTCAATAGGGCATTTTTTTTCCCAGAAATGTATCACAATAATAGCCTAATTTTCTTAACCTAAATTTATTCTTCAGTGTACCACTTACTTGTCTAAGTATTTAAATGTCTCCTCTACCTTATGAGTAGGCTCAAAGTTAGAGGTTGCTATGATTCACAGTTTAGAGATAAAAGTCAAAATGGTTAAATCATTTCCAAGAATGCTGGGCTAACAGAGCAGCACAAACACTCTAGAAAATTAGTGAATTAATCTCAAGGTCTGACTTCTTGGTTCACACATGGTTATCAATCCAGAGCCATCATTTGTGTTAAATGTGTTGTCCTGAAAGCAATGTCTTGGCATGACTAAGTAAAAAGGCAAACATCTTTCATGATCCTTGTACATCCATTTATTTTTAAGTACTATGGACTCAGCTTGAGGGTTATGAATTAATTAGCTATCTTTTTGGAAACAGTGTACATGTAAATTTAAAAAATGAAAAATAATTATGGGGTGGGGTTTTAACAAGGTGGGGCCCAAACAACATTGCATCTTAGGGAACTGGCATTGAAATCCACCCCAATTGGCCAAGAATTGCTGATGTGTATGTCTGGGGGGGGGGTCACATAATTATTGCTTGTGAACCCTGTTTATTCTTCACCTTCTAAAAAGAGTGTTGGTAAGGTACTTTAACAGCATTGTGGAGAAAGTGAGCCTGTTTCAAGTTAGGCATAATGAGGGCTCTCCTTCCCTTCCACTATGACCAAGAGCAATGATAAACCTGAAGATTGGAAATAGATTACATTAGGTTTGGAGCGATAGCACAGCTGGTAGGGCATTTGCCTTGCACACAGCCTATTCAGGAAGAACCCGGGTTCGAAACTCTGCATCTCATATGGCTCCCTGAGCCAGCTAAGAGTGATTTCTGAGTGCAGAGTCAGGAATAACCCCTGTATTTCTCTGGGTAAAGTCCGAAAACAACAAAAAACAAACAAGAACAAAAATAAATGAATTAAAATAAAAATTAAAGACAACACACACAATATATATATATTATTTTGTTTTTGTTTTTGGGCCACACCCGGCGTTGCTCAGGGGTTACTCCTGGCAGTCTGCTCCTGGCAGGCACGGGGGACCATATGGGACACCAGGATTCGAACTAACCACCTTAGGTCCTGGATCGGCTGCTTGCAAGGCAAACACCGCTGTGCTATTTCTCCGGGCCCAGAAAATATATTTTTTAAGTGAAGTAAATAGTTAAAGAAAAATTAGAGGGAAGGCAGGAAAAGAGAGAGAAAAAAGAGAGAACATTTTTGAGGTTATGATGTTACCTTGAAGATAAAGAGTGCACCTAGAAATTCATGCTTTTATTTTTCCTAGAAATTAGGAAACTTCTTGGTGTTTTTTAAATTTAATTTTACTTTATTAAAACCATTGTGTTTTACATGGTTCTTCATAATTGGGTTTCAGACATACAATGAATTAAGACCAATCCCACCATAGTGTTGACCTTCCTCAACCATATTTCCAGAGTATAACCCAAACACCACACTTTGTCCCCTAGCTGCCATACAACAGGCACATTTAAAGTTTAGATTGACTTAGATTTGGATATTATGTTCTGTCCTTTTCGTTTTTTTTTTTTTTATTTCTCCACCAATTCACCTGAAACCATTTGGTCACTAGTCTCATTTCGTATTTGTAATTCTCATCCTCCACTTAGATTTTTTTCCTTCTCTTGCTATATTCTGGGGCCAAGGCTGTTCAAGACAACTCACATTTTGACCATTATATTTCTACTTGCAATTATTCTATATATATACCACTTACATATTATATCACTCTGTATTTATCATTCTTTTTCTGGCTTACTTTATTTAACATATTTTCCAGTTCCATCAACATTGCTACAAATTGTATAATTTCATCAGTTTACAGCTATGTAGTATTCTTTTATCTATCTATCTATCTATCTATCTATCTATCTATCTATCTATCTATCTATCTATCTATTTATACCAAATATTCATGATCCATTCGTCTTAGCTATTGTGTTGAGTGCTGCAATGAATAATGGCATGCACATATCTTTTTGGATGAATGTTTTTAAGTCTTAGGTATAGATACCCAGAATATAGATTTCTTGATCATATGGCAGCTCAATTTTGAAATTAGTGAGAACCCTACATACTGTTTTTCATAGAGGTTGGACCAGGTAGCATTGCTACCAGCAATGAATGAGAGTTCCTTTCTCACCACATCCATGCCAACAGAGATTATTTCCATTATTTTCAATATGTGTCATCCTCACTGGAATAAAGTGATATATTATTGTTGTAATGATTTGAATTTATCTAATAATAATGACGATGAGCATTTTTTTCATTTGTCTGTTGGCCATCTTTCAGTCTTCCTCTGAGAGGTGTCTGTACATTTCCTCTCCCCACTGTCTTAGATATGGTACAGGCATTTAAATCATTTGTATCACAACAGTTATATGTGAAGTGAGTCATGCGTAGGTTCAAGAGGTCAACATTAAATGTTTCCTTGATACAATAAAATAGCCCATTAATAAATGATAGACTTCTTAGTTCAAACTGTGATCTTTATATATTATGGATTATTAAGAGTAAAACATTGCTAGAATAATCACAAAAGATTAATATTCCATACTAATTGAACTTTACCAATATTTTTTATTAAAATAAACTGATATTGGGACCAGAGTGGTTGTGCAAGCGGTAGGAGTATGACTTGGGCGTGCTAGCCTAGGAAGGACCGCAGTTTGATCCCCCAGCGTCCCATATGGTCCCCCAACCCAGGAGTGTCACTGGGTGTGGCTGAAAACCAAAAGAAGTAAATATAAATAAATAAAAATAAACCTATACAAGAACTATCATCAACTCAATCTATGTCAAATAAAAGCCACATGTTTACCTTCTCTATAGGAAAGGAAAGCTGACATATAGGGTGATGTGGACAAAACTGAAAAGGGTAAACACCTATATAGATAGACTTCACTAACATAATGGTCAGTACTCGAGACACGAAACCTATACATACCCAAAAGTTGATCTATTAGTTTCCTTTCCTTACAAGTACTATACTTAGTACACAGCACACCTCTTGCACTCCACACCTCTCTATATTAATATACACCTAAGCTAACTTCTATATATTTATATGTGTGCAGGAGCACACAGAGATAGGAAACCTCCTTAAGGGACAAACCTAAATCACAAACAACTCATACCTATACCCTATATAACGCCTCCCATACACTATCCCCATTCCCTCCTCCAGAAATCCGACTATTCCTTCACCCCTCAATCCCACCCCCAATATCCCCACCACACTATAACTCTTCACCCTCAGCTCTTAATCCATTAGGCACCAAGAAAGACCTCCTACCGCAATGAACCAGTACCCACTATCCAAGTGAAGAGACACCCACTCAAGCTCTCACCTCATTACCTGCAAGAAAATACAATCAACACCCTGACAGACTCATGCAGTGTGGCCCTCCTAATTACCTCTCCCTAATGTGGACTGTGGCTTGATAACGGAACTAGCTCCAAAGGACCCCCACTGCAGGAACTCTACCCAAGACCTCCCTGCCTGGACCCCACACCTCACAAGAATATCTCAAAAGACAAGGGGGAACCCTATTATTTCATCATAAGTATAGACCTATATAACACCACCTTTTATCCTGTTTCTCCCCAAATGTAAAGTGATCTCGTGTATCACTTTCTTCCCTTTTTCTTTTTTTCTCTTTGCTTATCTTTTTTATTCTTGTTAGTTTCTTTTGTTTGTTTTGTCTTGTTTTAGTTTTTTTATTTGATTTGATTTGTTTTTGCTTCTTTTGAGTCACTGCTGGCAGTGCTTGGAGGGTGCTCCTGGCTCTATGCTTGGAGAACGTCCCTGGTGGGCACGGTGGACCATATGGGATGCCGGGTTCTGAGCCACCGCCCTTCTACAAGAAGAACAGACGCCTAGTCTCCATGCTATCTCTCCTGGCCCCACTTTATCCCTTTAATTACGTCTTTTATTTAATCGTCTTTTTTTTTTTAAGAAACATTTTTTTTCCTTTAGATATGTGTGACATATATATTCTTAGTTTTTGTCGGGAGTCTGTTTTCTTTTCTCTCCACCCCCCAAATCCACCAGCAATATAATTTAGCACCACTTCCTCCTGCAAAGATATTTTAAACAAAGGGGAAATTGTACATATAAAAACAAGCTCTTATCTACTAGGGATAAAAACTCATACTTGTTTACAACACAGGGACATCTCCCATCCTAAATGTATGTCATGTGGAAACAACCTAGGCTCCATGAAACTAGAAACTGACCATCCAGCCTTGACTCCTGGATCCCAGAGTTCTCCACAACAGCTCCAGGAACCAAATCCTCTTCAAGGCATTTACAATGCTGCTCTGACACCAACATGCGCCAGTCTAAATTGATAACCTGACAATGAGGAAATGGGAACAACTTGATCTAAGAGCAAGTTGTCCTTCCTCATCAGCTATCGATAAGACAAAATCAGAAGACATGTCACCCTTTGATCTGTGCAAAAGCCAAAATCACTATATACAGATGACTGGTTGTTGCAACCAAGACTGGACAGTACGCATCCAGGACCAACAACAAGAACAGCAACAAAAAGCTCTAACCTAGCTTTTGGTCTATGATCTCTTCAACAAACAAGAGCTCCAATTCCAGAAGTCTGACTGAGACAACCGCAACTGAGCGGGTCTTCTGGAAAGACAAAGAAAGACTTTATCCCAAGCTCCATTCTAGGAGCAACATAGCGACCAAGAACACCAACTACAGAAGATGGATTAAAACGACAAGCATAACTGCTAGAACCACAAAGAAAGACTTCATAAGCTCCATTCCCTGAGCTGCATAGCCACCAAGATCTCTATATACAGAGGTCTGATTTTACCATCCAAGACAAGGCAGAAGTCTTCCACACACCACAAAAGCAACAAGGGAGAGTAAATGATCATGCAAGGAGTCTAGAGTTAATCCCATGACAGTATACTTCAGGGGTGGAGAAACCCTGTATCTCCTAGGTCCAGGGAATTCCCTCTACAATATATCCAATAATTACTGTGCCTATGCAGGGGGAAAAAGAAAAGGAAAATAAAAGCACAAAACAATCATTTTTTCACATGTTTATTTATCGATTGATCGATTTTTTTTTGACGTCTTTATTTTGGTGTGGAGATTAAGGTTGATGTCTCCAATATTATTTTATTTTATTTTGTCTTGTCTTTCTCTTTCTTTTTGCACTCGAGCATGATTTGATTTCAGAACCGAGACTATTGTGTGGTGCCTGTCTTTATTGCTGTAGTGCTCACTGGTTATTTAATTCGATATTTCTTTCTGTATTGTTGTGGTGTTTCAAGTACCTTTTTCACATCCTCTCTCAAACTGAGATTGGAAGCCTAGAGGGACTCAGCCCATTTTCAGCGTATTTGACTTTTGACTTCTTCTTTATTTTTTTCCTCTTATTTTGTACCCCAATATATTGCTTTTCTTTCCTTCAAACAAAACCACATACCTCGATTTATCTAGCTCTGCCTCTTAAATAGAGGGGGAAACAAGGGAGGGTTCCAGGACCAAACAGATATGTGATCACTAATAGTAAGTCAGACAAAGAGGGGTCCACCTACTCTAGCAGCCCGGGGAGTGGTGGTGGGGTATATGGGCTGTAGAAAGGGAACTGGGATGGGGGGGAGGACAAATTTGGTGATGGGTATTCCCCTGATTCAATGTTAATATGTACCTAAAATACTACTGTGAAAGATATGTAAACCATTATGGAAAAAAATTTGTGTTTTTAATCAGAAACTTTCTTTGACTTACATGTATTATTATTATATCAATTATATGTTATGTTACTATATTATATTATGTTAGTTTACCTCATTATGTTAATCAATTTTGTCTCGAATAAATTTTTACAATAAAAATATTATTAGGATAATTGCATGCATTTTAAAGAGTATTTTACTATGAACCATAATACATTCAAATTATATGAAAATTTAGATTTTTAAGTTCAATAAAATTTAGCTAATGTAAAATAATTTATATGTATATTCAAATTTAGTTACTATAACTTAAATTAATTTGTTTAAATATAATTAAGAGCCAGGAATAAGGATATAGCTCAAGTATTAGAACTCATGTGTATGCTCATCTCTGAGTTTGATCACTAGACTCGCAAACTTTCAGCCCTGAATGGGAGAAATAGCAAAAAATGAGTATATGTCTAAAAATTATCTATGGATAACTTCTAAACCACAGTGCTTAAATAAAAAAGTTAAAATAAAAATGAAATGAAATTAAGTGTTTAAAAGACAAAAATAATTCTTGCGCAATAGTTAAAAGGAGGTGAGAGAGTAACAATTTAGTCAATTGTGTTGATGGACAATTTATCAATATATAGTTATGTAAATATATAAATACATGTGAAATTAAACTTACAATTGACATGTTTATAAATATGGATTATATATATAAATTTGTACCTTAAATTATCTAATTTATGTTTAAATACTTACATATTAAATATATATTATCAATACAAAAAAGAAAAACCAAACAAAGTAAATATAAATAAATAAAAATAAACTTATACAAGAACTAAAAGAACATTATAACTATTTTTCTGAGTAATTTTTAAAGTTTATGACAGAATTCAGTGTTTATCTTTTCATAGTTTAGATTTATAAATTTTAACAAATCAATTGTTTATAGTTATAAAATGTTATCCCAGAAAAATCTTATGTAGGTATTAAATAAACTGGCAACTGACAGGTCACACTCATATATTTGTAAGTGATATAATCGCATTTTAATACTACAATTGATCAAAGAAGACTGCATTTAAAATGTCATTTATCCTTAAGTAATCAATATTTTTTAAAGATTTCTGTTCCTATTTAGTTATAATATGCAATATGAAAATATACCATGCCTTGCATTTATTTATAACACATAATAACATTTACTAGGTAAACTAATTTCTCCTTTTGCTAACATCCTTGAGCTGGAAACTTTTCATCATGTTTACCATATTATAAATAAACCTTCCAGAAGCTACAGTATGGACAATGGCTGTCACCAAAATGTGAGAACTCAACAACCTATGAATTATTCACTTTGAAATAAAAGATTTATCTCTATAAAGCTTTCCACACACCTCATTTTGTTTCTTCTGAAAATACTCAGACCTCAATTTTTTTCTTGGTGTATCCTCCATGTTCACCATGTGGTGAATATCATGTGGTACTTAAAAAATTCTGAATCTTCATGAATATTTTTCCTATATTCAACTCTGCATAAGCACATTTTCTAACACTGTTGGAGCAACTCAGAAAGTGTGAAAATGCCTCAGTAAGTTTTAGTCATATCACTTTTAATGAAGGAAACTGTTTCTTGATTTATAAATATTTTTCCCCACTATCATTGTCTTATTAGGAAGTTTCCAGGGAAGTTGGTTAAAATTCAGGTTCTAATACATTACTTTATCATGCAAATAATCTGGAGATACCCTATTTCTTACTCAAAAGGAATACTTATCTTTCTCTTTGTCTCCTAAACAGTTTTATGACTGGAATCAGTTAAGAAACTCAACTTTGATTTGCCGTTCAAATTTTTCTGAGAGAAATTATTTAAATGTTTCCTAGAGTTTTACTCAGAATTGAGTAAAACGGACTACCATTACATTTATTTTTTTTTTACCACCTATTTAGATTCTTAACCTTAATTTTCACTTAGAATGATTGTAAGATAAAATCTGCTAAGTGATGCTTCCAAAATGTAAAAAGAAAAAGAAACCATTTGTGAATAGTTCAATGGGTAGGTAAGTCTTTTATAACAATATTCCCCACATGAGGAGTCATGAAGCTAGTTATTTCTGCAATTTAGGAAGTTAGTTAGTAGAAAACTATAGGTTTTCTCTAATTAAACAAACAAGTGACACCTTAATATACAAACAAATGTCTGTGCTATTCTCTATTCTCATACTATTTTCCTGATTTCTTTTTTAAAACAAACCTGTTGTCAGGTTTAAATTAGCTTTCTTGGTTGAAATCAGCAGTCTTAATTTGCAATTGAAATCCATCTAATTAAACAATAGATTGCCTGGAATTAATGGTAATTGAACAATCTAAATTAAATGGGAGAGACCGTGGACAAGTGAAGAGGAAAATAAACATGGCACAATTTAAGCTTGGAAAGTCACATACATTAATGGGACTGTGCAACCATGTTCCTTGGGATGCCATTAGCTGTCAGACACATCTATAAAAGCCTTCATGGACCCTACATGGAAGTTAAAAATGACTACCTTGGCAGACATTGAATCCACTCAAATGGGAGTAGCAAAGAGTCCCCTATCTTTGTAATGGATTTATTTTCTCTTGGTTAATAGGACATGGCAAAATATCCCTATGCTGTCATCAACCACATAAATGTGACAAGAAAGGGATTTTCCACTTCATATACTGTAATACAGCTCCATCAACTGGTTTAAGTCTCCTTGTTCAGGCATGATGTAATGGCTAAGATATCAGAAATTAAGTGCCATGGTGATTTCTAGGAAGAGAGTTAGCAAAAGAGGAGAGAGGTGGGAGGAGGGCTGGGAGAGGGAGAGAAAAATTACAGATATGCAATCATTTTTGCATATGTACTACTCACTCTTTGAACTGTAACTCAAAATGCACGGCTTTGACTTTTCAAATAGGGACCTCTAGTTGACTAATAATAAGAATTTTAAACAAAACAACACAGATCATTCAGAAAAAAACTACAGTAATCTCCCATAGAGGCAGGTAACGTTCTTAATCAACATTTAGTTCTCAGATAGTAGCAAGATGATATGAAAAAAATGTTCATTACTTTCTTAGGTGATGTCTTTGAAAGAAGCAGACTGGCTTTAAATAGATTAGCAATGGCTTTTGATAGCTAAGAGACCTTTAAGAAATTTGTTTTTTTTTTTTTGGTAAGTGATTATATTAGATTAAATTATATTAATATGCATAACAGTACTCTAGCATTTTTTATAATATATATAATTTTTATTTTGATCATAGTGTCTTACATATTGTTGACAATAACATTTTAGGTACATATTTACATAAAATCAGGGGGGATTCCCATCACCAATTTGTCCTCCCTACACCTCCGTTTTTGTTCTACCTCCCATTTCCTCTTCCCTCACCCCCAGGGAGACTAGAATATGTGGTCCCCTCTGTATCCAACCCACTACTTAGTAGTCTTGCCCCTGTTTGGTCTTAATGCCTCCCTTATCTCCCCCTCTAACTGTAGGCAGGACTAGCTAATTCAAGTTGCATGATTTTGCCTGAAAAAGAGAAGATAAATAAACTAGGGTAAGAGTCTAATACTCCAAAAATGGATGGAATCCTTCTAGAGGCTCTCATCATCGATTTGGGAGATGAAGGAGAAAAAGAAGTTGAAACACTCCACCAGTACCAAAAAAAGAGTCAATTATCCAGTGGGGACTCCATCTATATCGATAAGCACCTCAAAAAAAAAAAAACAGATGAAAAACAAAGCAAAACAAAACAAAACAAACAACCAAAAACCAAACAAACAAACCAAAAACACGCCATGGTCTTGAAATAAGAAACATGGCATAGCACATAACGAAAGAAGAGAAAAGAAGAGAAAAAAAAATAAGTATAATTGGGGACCACGATTTCAGTAGTCACACCCAAACAGAGAAATCGACCAAAATAGATAGGTATATAAAAATAATAATAACAATAATAAATGAAGGGAAAAATATATGTATATATGAAATAACCAAGGTTTTGTGGTTTTTGTATTTTAAGAGATGAAGTTGGGGTTAGGGCTTTTAGATCTGGGTTGGGATTTGAGAGTTTATTTTTCTTCTGTGCCAGATTTTGTTCAAACATGCTGTGATACATAACACAAGTAAAATATATTTAATGACTATCCACATCATAATATACAATTTAAAAATCAAAAAATAGAGTTAGAGTTTTTATTACAGACTTTGTACTGAGAATGAGCAATATTAAATGACTGTCTCCAGTTCTGCCATTGAGTCTGCAAACTGTGTCGACCTGAAGTTCCATATCATTCTAGTGGCTTCATTACTGCAATGCCTTAAATGTATTGTTCTACATCAAAGTTCTAATTGTTTTCCCCAAATTTTTGCTTATCCTACACTTACTAAGCTGTCTTATTTGCTTAAGTCCTTCACATTCTCTAAATTCAGATCTCTTAACACAATGACCATATTAGAAACATAGCAAATGAAGCTTGACAGCACCCCAGAATCAATAGTTGTTGATCAGACTACTATTTTAAGTTTCCTGGTCTATTAATAAACATCCATCATTTAAAGAAATGAATCCAGACAGAAAACACAAAATAAATGGCTATTCAGCTTTGATATTTCTACTTTTAGTTCACAATGTTTGTCTCTTGGTAAAACTTTGTCCTCTACACAGATGATAAACATATTTTCTGACAATAGCTTGTCTTATTTAATTGTAAACTAGAAAGTATTATATTGGGGATGGAGAGATAGCATGGAGGTAGTGTGTTTGCCTTGTATGCAGAAGACTGGTGGTTCAAATCCCGGCATCCCACATGGTCCCCCGAGCCTGCCAGGAGCAAATTTTGAGTGTAGAGCCAGGAGTAACTCCTGAGCGCTGCCGGGTGTGATCCCAAAACCAAAAATAAATAAATAAATAAATAAATAAATAAATAAATTAATTAATTAATTAATTAAAATAAAAGAAAGTATTATATTAAGGCTCCTACATTTAGCTATCTCATCTTTTCAATATTTCCTCTATCTGTGGTTATGTTCTCCTCAAAGATTTTAGTTTTCTTTAATATATGAAATGTTGCCAAGTAATTGTATCATGACTAAATATCTATGCTATTCAACTTCCTATATTATCATAATTAAAAATAATAAACAGTGGAGCTGGATTGAGATATAGCAGGTAGACTACTTGCCTTGCAAGTGGCTAACCTGGGTTTGATCTCATATAGTCTTCTGAACCTACCAACAGTGATCTATAAGCACATATCTGGGTGTGACTTCCCATTACAAATTTTTTTCAATTGTATTTATATCTCTTTTCCTTTGCTGCTATTGTTGCTGCAAGTACCAGAAGTCTCACTGTAAAAGATGATGCCAGTGATGTCTGGTCCTGGGAGAGTTCACACTAGGGTCAGGTGGAAAGCAGAGAACTTGGTATTTGGAGTAAGGCATTCCACAGTGATTACTCTATTATCAGAGGAGAAGAAAAAACTAACAGGATTTACCTGCACCTGAAGATTGAACAAAAGAAAGGGAAGGTCCTACTGGACAGGTGTACATGAAGCATATCAGGTCTGCAGATGTGACCTACTTGACCTACGTGACTAGGTGGAATGTGACCTACATGACTGGGAATAACACAGGAGATGGGCTACATTGTGATATGTCATACTTAGTTAAATTGCCTACACATTGGCTGTGGTGTTTGCCAAGATTCAAATACTATACATATGCTTACCATGGGTTGCATTCACTGAGTTGTGATACACACACACACACACACACACACACACACAGTTGGCAATGTGCCATCAATTGCACACATGTTTTGTGTCACTAGATTTTTCAGATAGCTGGGTCACATGAACTGAACTATGTTTGGTGCCTAGGGTTGGCATTCATGATCAAACTGCTGATCTCATTATTACAAGGCAGCATAAGCCTTCCCTAAAATTTTTCACTTATGCTTCTTTGTTTAAGAATTCACACTGCCACCTCCAAAATATTTAAATAAATCTGGAAAAAATGCATGAGAAATATTTGGTAATGCTCCTGGAATTTGGTGTGAAATTTTATTTAAATACTTGTAAATGCACAGGAAAGAACTATATCCACTTCCACAATTGACTCTAGGTATAAACATCAATAGTAGTAAGATTAAAAAATTGTAATTGTATAGCTAAATAAAATCTTATTTAAATCTTTTGTTCAAAATTGATTTATGATAAGCCTTTTTAGTACTTAAATGTCCTGATCAATATTCACACTGCATACTGTGAGTCTTTTGTAATATCAGAAAATTATGCTTTGGTTGGTTAATATCTGCTTTTTGTACAACAGTCTGCAATAGAGCATTCTTAAACAATATTAAACATATTTCATTTGAAAACCTGTCTATTAAGCTCACAAGTAATGACATTAAGATATACACACGAGGAAATACTTTAATTATACAAAGTAATATAAACAGTAAACCAGAGAGTAGATTTTAAAGGTCTATTTAGAAATAAAGTGTGGCACCTTTTGAAGAAAAATCTGAGGCTACGTGTATTATGTTTTAATGTTTTTGTTTTAATGTTTAGTGTTTTTGTTTAACTAAATGTCATTTTATTTTTGTTTTAATGGTATTTTACTCTTCCCATCTCTTGACATGAATAATGCTCAAAGCTTTTAATAATACTTATAATAGGGCCCGGAGAGATAGCACAGCGGCATTTGCCTTGCAAGCAGCCTATCCAGGACCAAAGGTGGTTGGCTCGAATCCCGGTGTCCCATATGGTCCCCCATGCCTGTCAGGAGCTATTTCTGAGCAGACAGCCAGGAGTAACCCCTGAGCAACACCGGATATGGCCCGAAAACAAAACAAAACAAAAAAATAATAATACTTATAATAGGAGTTACCTATTCGAATTAGGTTAGCACTTTATGGTGCCAATAAGACGCAATTTTTCCAATTTTACTGTTGTACCATATAATTGCTTTATTTAAGCACCATGATTGCAGAAATGTTCATTGATAGTTTTCAGTCATAAAATATCCACCACCTTTGAACCGTGCAAATTTCCCACCACCAAAGTACCTATTTCTGTTCCACTGCCCCTCCAACTCCTGCCTTTCTCAGTAGCAGACATTTTGCTTCTCTCTCTCTCTCTCTCTCTCTCTCTCTCTCTCTCTCTCTCTCTCTCTCTCTCTCTCTCTCTCTCTCTCTCTCCCCCTCTCTGTTTCTTTTTTGACACTGTGGTTTTCACTATTGATAAAGAGAGTGTACTAGGTATGTCATTTCATCTCTTTACACACCCAGTTCTTGTCCAGATTGACCACTTCCAATAGTAATTGTCGAAGCAGATCCTTCACTACTCTAACTGCACTCACCAATTTGTGGAAAACTTCCCTACCATGGAATGGTCCTCCTGATCCTCATTTCTATTGTCTCTTTGGTGGATATTATTATCATACTGTCTTTTATTTTTATATTGCACAGATGAGTCACATTATTCTATATCTATTCCTTTTTCATTGATTCATTTCACTCAATAATATTACTTCATGTTATCCATTTATAAGCAAACTTCATGACTTCAGTTTTTTCAAAAGGCTGCCATAATATTCCTTTGTGTAGGTGTATAAAAGTTTCTTTAGACACATTTCTGCTGTCAGGCACCTGTGTTTTTTCCATATTCTTTCTAGTGTAAATTGTGCTTTGATGAACATAAGAGTTAGAGGGCATTTCTGATTTGTGATTTTGTGTTTATTGGTTTATCCCTAGAAGTGTTATTGCTAGATCATATGGGAGCTCAGTTTTTAGTTTTTTCTTCCCCAGAAAGGATGGATTAGATGGCCTTCCCACCATCTGTGAATGAGAGTCCCGTTCTTCCCTTATCCACACTAGCACTGATTGATCTTTGTTATGTGTGCCATTCTCTGTACTGTGAGATAATATCTTATTGTAGTTTTGAATTGCCTTTCCCTGATGATTAGTGATGTGAGCTTTTTCTTATCATTGTGCCTTTACTCTTATATTGCACAGATGAGTCATATTATTCTATATCTATCCCTTTATCTCTGATTCATTTCACTCATCATAATGATCTTCATGTCATCCATTTATAAGCAAACTTCATGACTTCATTTTTAGCCATTTGTATTTCTTCTTTGAGGAAGTGACTGTTCCTTTCTTTCCCCTATTTTTGGATACTGTTACATGTGTTTTTCTTGTTAAGTTCTGTCATATATTTTAGATATTAATCCCTATCACATGGGTATTGGGTGAATACTTTATCCCATATTGTGGGTAGCCTTTGTATCCTACTAACTGATTCTTTTCAAGTGCAGACAGTTTTCAGGTTAATGTAGTCCCAGTTGTTTTGACAGTTGTGCTTCCTCCTTGAAGATGCCTTGATTTTCAATATCATAAAGTGTTTTGCCTTTGTTTTCTTTTAAATACTTTGTGGTTGCATGTCTGATATTTAGGTCTTTAATCCATTTTGATTTGATCTTTGTGCATGGTGTTAGAGAACTGAGTTTACTTTCTTTGTATGTAGTTGATCAGCTATTCCCAACACAACTTGTAGAAGAGGTTTACATTACTCCACTTTGTATTTCTTGCTTTGTTATCAAAAATTAATTGATTATAAGTCTGGGGGCCAGTTTCTGAATAGTCAAGTCTATTCCATTAAGTTGAGGATTTGTCTTTATTCCAGTATGATGTTGTTTTAATGACTATTGATTTATAGTACAATTTAAAGTTGGGCAATTATGGGTCCAAATAAATTTCAGGAATATTTGATCCACTCCTTTGAAAACTGTCATGGGTATTCTTAGAGAGATTGCATTAAATCTCCACAATGCTTTCAGAAAATAAGCCATTTTAATGATGTTAATTCTTCAAATCCATTAGCAGGGTGCATGTCTTCATTTCCCTGTATCCTCTTATGTTTTGAAGCAGTGCTTTGTATTTTTCTTTGTATAAGTCTTTCTCTTCTTTAATTAACTCTAAGTTAATGGATTTTCTGACACACAATTATGGACTTTTTTTGGTTTTTCTTCTCTTTCATTATTTGTAAAAATCCAGGGATATTTGCATATTAATTTTGTAGCCTGAAACTTTACTATATAATTTTATTGTTTCTAGAATCTTTTTGGTAGAGTCTTTAGAATTTTCTAAGTATAGTATCATGTCATCTGCAGACAGTGAGAGTTTGATTTCTTTTCCTATCTGGATTCACTGGATTTCATTTTCTTCCCTTATTGCTACTGCAAGTACTTCCAGTACTCTTTTATTAATTTATTTATTTACTTTTATAATTTTTATTTTGACCATATTGGCTTACATATATTTCACAATAGTATTTTAAGTATATATTAACATTGAATCTGGGAATTCCCATCACCAAATTTGCCCTCCCTCCACCCCCATTCCCATCCTGCATCCCATATCCTCCACCCTCACCACTTCCGGGCTGCTAGAATAAGTGGTCCCCACTGTGTCTAGCTTACTACTTAGTGATCATATATCTGGTTGGTCCTGGTACCCTCCCTTATTTCCCCCTCTGTTTGAGAGGCGAAACTAGATAGTTCAAGTTGTGTGGTTTTGTTTGAAGAAAGAAAAATCAATAAAGTGGGGTAAAAATCAAATGAGCCAAAAATGGGTGTGGTCCTTCTAGAGGCTCTCAACCTCAGTTTGAGAGAGGACAGGAAAAAAGAAATTGAAATACCACAACAATACTAAAAGGAATATCGAATAAAATATCCAGTGAGCACTACAGCACTAAAGGCAAGCACCACTTAATAGTCTTGGTCCTGAAATAAAACCATGCCAGAGTGCAAAAAGAAAGAGAAAGATAAAATAACATAAAATAAGCTTGGGGACATCAACTTCAATATCTGCACCAAAACAAAAAGTCAAAAAAGATAAAAATAATAAAAAATGAATAAATAAATAAATAAATAGATTAAAAAACTATTTTGTGTCCCCCCTTTTTTCTGCATAGGCATAGTAAAAATTGGGGGCATTAGAGAGGAAATTCCTTTGGCCTAGGAGATACAAGCTCTCTCCACCCTTGAAGTATACCAGTACTCTTTTTAATATAAGTGGCATTAGGGGCAAACTTGTTTTTTGCAGATCTTAGAGGAAATAGTTTTATTTTTTTCCTATGGAATATTATATTTGTCATGAGACAATGGTAATTGGCCTTGCTATTTGATGAAAAGTTTCTTCCATTGCCCAGCTTATGAAGAGCTTTTTTCATTAATGGTTACTGTACCTTGTCAAATGCTTTCTCTAGATCTATTGATATGATAATATGGTTTCTGTTCTTTAGTAACCTCCCCTTTCCATTTCTAATTTGGTTTAAGTTTCTTGCTCTCTTTGTGACTTTTGCTATTAGTTTTTCAATCTTGTTTATCTTTCAACCAACAAACTTTTTATTCATTTGCTTATAGATTACATTTTAGTCTTCCAAATTATTAATTTCTTCTCTAAGATTTATTATTTAATTATTTATGCATAATTTTCATTTATTTTGTTAATCATTTTACAACTTTTAAAATGCGCTATTAATTTATATATGCCCTTTCATCCTTCATGATGAATTGCTGTGTCCCTTAAATTATGATAATCAGCCTTCGGTTTCATTTGTTTCCAAAAGTCTTTTGATTTCTTCTTTGTCTTTGTCTCTGACCAACTGGTTTATCAGATTATTCAGGTGTGAGTAGTTTAATTTACAGGCGTTAAAGATTTTTTTCTACATCTGTTTGTAACTAACTTCTATTTTCATTGGATCATGATCTGAGAAGATAGTTGATACAATTAGTATCCTCTTTATTTTATAGAGCTATGTTTTATGGCATAGCATGTTGTCTATCTTGGAAATGTCCTATGTACATTGGAAAATAATGTGTATCCAGATTTCTGGAGATGGAGAAATCTTTATGTTTTTACTAAGCCTCTCATCCATGTCATTCTTTATCACCAGTAAATCCTTGTTAAATTTTAGCCTGGATGACCTTTTGAGAGGTAGCATATTGTTGTTAAAGTCTCCCACTATTATTGTGTCGATATTAATTTCTTTATTCAAATCTATCAGCAATTGTTTTAAATATTTTGCTGGCCCCTCACTGGCAGCATATATGTTTATGAGTGTGAGTTCTTCCTGTTGTACATAATTCTTGACTATTATAAAGAAATGTTCATGTCAAAACCATTTGAAGCCTAAAGCCTGTGTAATCTTATATTAGTATGGCCACTCCAGCCTTTTTAAGGAAGTTGTTTGCTTTAATGCTTATCCTCCAATTTTTGATTTTGAGTCTATATTTGCTATGACTATTCTGATGTGTTTCTTGTAAGCAGCAAAATATTGGATTCAGTTTTTGATCCATTTTGCTACTCTGTGTCTCTAACTGGGGAATTTAGTCCACTGTTGTTGAGAGAGATAATTTTTATGGGATTGTTTTATTTGGTGTTTGTTTGGTCTGTCTTGTCTTAAAATATACCTTTCAGTTATTCTTTTAAGAATGGATTTGAGTCTGTAAAATTTCTTTTAATTATTTTGAGGTGTGCTCGTTGGGCCAAACCTGGTGGCACTCAGAGATTACTCTGTTGCTCAGAAATCACTCTTGGCAGGCTTGTGAGTCCATATCAAATGTCATGATCAAACTTAGGTCAGTCTGGGGTCTGCCCTGACTAGGTTGGCCAAATGTAGGGCACATGCCTAACTGTTGTGCTATCATTTTGATTCTAGAGATTGTGTAGTTTTTGTTCTGTTTTTGTTTGTTTGTTTGTTTGCTTGTTTTAATCCTTGAAGCTGTGTATATTTCCTTCAAACCTGAATGTAAATCTGGCTGAGTGAAGTATTCTTGGGAAAGCATTATTTCATTGTATTTTGTCACTATATCCCAGAAATGCCTTAGGGACTTGAGGGTTGCATGTGATAAATCTGTTGTGAATTTTAAGGATGCTTCTTTGTACGTAATTTCCCATTTAATCTTGCTGCCTTCAGTATTCTATCTCTTTCTGTGGTTTTTATATTTGTAACTAGTATGTGCCTGAGTGTTTTACTTTAGATTTCTTTTAGCTGGTACATTATGGGCATCCAAGATATGGTTGCATGCTTAATTTAGCTCTGAGAACTTCTCTGCAATGATGTCCTTGATTGTTGATCCTTCATGGTGGTTTTCTTCCTGGGCCTCAAGGTCTCCAATGATTCTATCTTTTGAGTTTATTCCAGAGTTCTATTTTCATCTGTTCTCTTTCTTTGGATATTTTTTCCAAACTTCTGACTGATTATTTTAAGGCTTTTTTCCAGATTCTTCTGTTGTATGAAGGTGATATGCAGCTCAGTTTCCAATTCACTGATTCTGCTCTCATTATTATTATTAATTATTATTATTATTAATATACTATTCTGATCTCATTATTCTGCTGGTGAGGCCTTCCAATGAGTTTTTCATTGTTCCAATCAAGTTTTCAGTCCAGTTATTTCAGTTTAAAGTTTTATCATTTCTATCATCATATCTTCTGAGTCTTACTTTTGGTTCATTCAATCATTCCATGCTTTCTTTGATTTCTTTGAACATCCTCCACATTTATTCTCTAAAGTCCTTATCTGAGATGCTATAAAGGTGTTTGGTACTTATTGGGTCTTCAAAGCTACCATCTTCATTCTCTAAACATGGTTGAGTTTTAATTTTTTTTATTTTAATTGTCACCTTTGAAGTGTGTTTTTTTTATCTTGTACTGGTGCTTATTGATAAGAAAAATTGTGCAGATCTCCACTTGAATTCTTGGGGCATGGCTGTTCTCCCTAAATTTACTACTGATAGCTACTTTCTTTGAATGAGTTTTGCTGTTTTGTTGTAAACTATATGTAGAAAATGCAAACACAAATATGGAATCAAATAAAACTCCTAGTAATTTGAGAAAATATATGTAATCAGAATTTCACATACAAGAAAATATTTGCAAATATACTTGATAATAATTACATTCAAATATAATATATTTACTAATAAATATATTTCTCCCTAAATTTCAATTTTAATTCCAGGGATCAAACATGGGTCAACCACATGCAAAACAAATGCCCTACCCACTGTTATCATTCTGGTCCCCATAAAATGTACAAAGACTGAAAATAGGAATGGACTTGAAGACAACTGAGAAATAGTTCTGGAGACTGGTCAGTCTAAAGAGTAATTGTTATCAACTTGAAGCACAGTACAAAATCAGAAACTTTTCTGGGTCACAGCAATTTAATACTTAATTTTAAAAATTTGTTGGGGGAGTGGCACATCCAGATGTGCTAAGTCCATCCCACCTCTGCTTAGTGTCTATACTTTATCTTTTATGGAAGATAATAATGCATGCTAGGGATAGAACTTGTGTCAGCATGTGAAAGACAAGTGATTTAACTCCTTTACTATTTCTCTATTTCTGAATACTTTAGTTTCAAATGAAAACTCAAACACAAATTACAGAATGGAAAGATAGTGAGTTTTAATAGGGGTAAAATAACAAGTAGACACTGTTATCCTTAATATTCTCTCCACTGGCTCAGCTTATGTCAAGATATGGTAAAATAGTATTTATGAATCATATGAAACAATATCGTTTTTATATTTGTCAGAAGAAACACAGAAACATATGAACAATGAAATAAAAATAAAGGGCAGGGGCAGAGTCAGATGTGATTTAAATATTAACTCCCTTAAATAAAAAAAAAATAAAATGAGAACTACATTGCTCCCAGTTTAGCCCAGATTCAGTCTAGATACTCAGTGGTCCGTCTGAAATGTAATAAACAGTTTATGTTTGGTGAAGCCAACTTAGTTGAACGTTCATAAGAGTATACTGTGATCAGATTCATGACTGGTTTGAGAGGTCTGCAGAGTGGTTTCTCTTTAATTAAACATTTTTCTCCACATTCACAAAAAGTGCTACACTTGAGAAGAAAACACCAGAAAGAAATAAAGACAGAACATAAAATTCAGAGAGAAAAAGCAGTTCTTATTTCCACTGACCAAAGTTGAAACAACTTGATGCAAAAATCAATTGTAGGGGCCGGCGTGGTGGCGCTAGAGGTAAGGTGTCTGCCAGCACTAGCCTAGGACAGAAGGTGGTTCGATCTCCGTTGTCCCATATGGTCCCACAAGCCAGGAATGACTTCTGAGCTCATAGCCAGGAGTAACCCCTGAGCATTACCGGGTGTGGCCCAAAAATCAAAAAAATAAATAAATAAATAAAATCAATTGTAATGTTTCTCAAAGAGTATTCTCTTAGTGGAACCATATGAGCTGCACTACACTCTAACCCAAATTAAAAGCAAGATTCAAAAAGATTAAATTGAGTGATAATAACACAAAACATATTCATGAATAAAATCAGGAATACTCAAAGAACTTTGAAAAAGTCCTGAAACGGAATCAAAAGTGAAAATCAACTTCATAACCAAGAGAAATTAGCAAAAATTGACACAGGAGAGTCTGACAGATATACCGCAAGTAAGATATAACAACCTTTATATAGTTAACCTGTGTTGATTCTTGGCACCAAATAAGGTTTCCTGGTCCCATCAGGAGTGACCCCTTAGCACAAAGATAGGAATAAGCTAGGAGTAAGTCCTACTTAGTCCTAATACAGCAAGGTGGGCCCATACAATTAAATAAAAAAAAAATCACAAATCACAAATGAGACAAATGTAAGAAACAAATATTAAAACAAATAAATATTTTAATTTTGTCAAAGAGAAAATTCAAGTTTGCTCTTTAAATTATTGTTCTCCCTTAATGATGTATCTAACTGCTTTCTATGTTTCTTTGCTTGCTTATTTTCACTCTTAGGAAGTGTATGTTGTCTCTGGACGACACACCTTTCTTTTTTCTGTACAACCACATCTTTCTAAATGGATTTCAATAATAACTAAATCAAAAACAACAACAATATCTGCAAGAACAATCAAATACTGACATCTAGGGAAAGAACATTAGTCTAAAATGAAAATGGCATTGTAAGAGATTAACTAAAATTATAAGTTTCAGAACCAAAATACAATGAATTTTAAGACATAATAATGAACACTAAATTAAACAACCATTGAAAGGAATGAAAGAAAACAGGGTTTGATTAATGTGTGTGTGCTCAAGAGGAAAAAAAAGTAAAACTCAGAAAAAATAAAACTACACAGACAAAAATAAGACAAAACAATTAACTTTCTGATCCAATGTACTCAACAAGATACATGCAATACACCTAGACATGCCATAGTGTCAATATAAATAAATGTCTAAATCAATACATATATTTATGTAATATATTTATATAATTTATATAATATATGTTATATATTATATTCATATAATTATATATAATTATAAATAAGAATATTGGAAATAATATTGATAACACTAAAAATCAATGTGCAAGTAAAAATCAGAATGCAAGTAAAAATTTAAATTCTATCTTTAAATTATTAGAGGAAAATATTTTTAAACCTAGATATCTATATGCAACAAATATAACTTTCAAGAATAAAGAATTTTTTTTTGTAAGGGGGCAAACCCAGTGAATCTCAAGGGTTACTCTGGCTATGCACTCAGAAATTGCTTTTGGCTTGGGGGACCATATGAGACGCTGGGGGATTGAACAGAAGTCCAACCTAGGCTAGCACCAGCAAGGCAGATGCCTTACCATTCCTGTCACTGCTCTGACCCCTATAACCCAACTTTTAAATGTTTCCTCGAGAATAAAGTATAATTTTTAAGACATATGGTAGTGATAGTTAACTATAACAAGATCAGTACAATAAAAACACTAATAAAAGTCCTATCCTCAGAAATAAGAAAAATGATTCCACATGAAATTTAAACCAGTCATTGTGTAGCAACAATTAATGCAAGTAAATAATAGAATGTAGATTTTTCTGAAGAAGAGAATTGGTTAAATTTGGAAAGGTATTTTTATAGTGGGAAATGCTGTGATGATATTAGAATGTGTTGAACTGTGAAAAATAATAAAAAGGGTTGTTTTTTCCTATGGACATATTACCTATATATAAAATGAATTGTAAGTTCATATTCTCTTACCTTCACTTCACATAAAATAGTTGGAAAAGCTTGGCTAAAAGAATGAACAGATAGAAACCACATCTGCATCATTCTGCATTCACTACAAAATATAGAAAAATATAGACAAAATATAGACAAAAACAAAGATTAATTACAGGAACATACTTAAATTCTTCTTGAGAGAGGTACTAAGATACACACACCTCCTCTTGATATCTTCTGCATGCTTTTCCACTTTGTCTCTGATATAATACATCTCTCAGTTCTGTAATATAAGCTTACTTATGAGAGTTCCTTTTCTGACAGAAGTACCTTGTCTTTGTAGAAAGACACTTTTGTCTATTTCCTCAATTCTTTCATAAAATTCTGGGTAATTTCAACAGACTGAATTATGACAGGTCAATCTGGAGCTTTCTGCAACTAGATACTTCTCTGTCTCTCTCCATAATTTCATTCCATCAATATTTAGTTCTGCCTATTGAAGAAAATAATTCTGATTACAGTTGATCCAAATCTTGCTTTTCTCCTAGATATTGTGCTTCAGATGCTGGTGTCTTTTCAAAGTTGACATTCACTGGGCATGGTAAACTAAGAAATGATCAGCAAGACTAGTAAATCAGAAATTCTTTAAGGAACTAACCACAATTTGTAACAAGTAATGATGACAATAACTTACGTAAATCTCTAAAAGTCTAATGTGGGTAGAAGGCTGGGAGAAGGGAAAGGGAAAGAGAAGAGAAAGAGAAAGGAGAGGGAGAAATACACAAGTATTTTAATGCTACAAAACTAACTAGCTGTGAGATTAACTAACTCAGTGGTTCACAATAGTCCTGTTGTGATAGATGAGCTGGCCTGATCATTCAGTTAATAGAATTTAGCATGGTTTTGCATTGATTAGATTGCATAATTAAAGCACTTTGTTGCTATTTTATTTTATAGAATTTACTATGCTCCTCTTTCTAACAATGAAACAGGAGAACTATTGGCACCAGAATTTTAGCTTTCAAGAGTACAGTTAAATTATGAATATAATTTTATCTAACTATTTCATTGTAATGATTGAGGAGGAAAAATAACACCCCTGTGATTTAAATAAAGGATTCTCTCTGAGGTTCTGCTCTCATTATACATGTGATATATTTCTTAAAGTCACAGATTTCAAGAATCTTTATACCACATTAAGTTAGTATTTACTATAGCACGTTATAGTAAATATACAATAATAAGCTAATTTCAGGAACTTTGTATTTTTGTTTGTTGGTTTGTCTCCCATTTTCCCCACTGATGCTCTCAAAGCCCAGGGATCATTACTGGAAATTCATCTCAGAAGCTAAATGCAAAGGCCTAACAATTGAATGAAGTTAGGGTCTTGATATCTTAATAGATTACCCGCAGTGCTTGAGATGCCATGATCTAACCAGGTTGGCTACATATGTCATAATATTTATATTTTTTTTACATCTGACAATGATTTAATGACTTTACTGAGATACAATAATTTTCACAATTTTTTGTTACTGTACTCTATTTTATTTCATTTGATTTCTTTTCTTTTTTTTAATTTTTTTATTTAACCAACTTTATTACATACATGATTGTATTTGGGTTTCAGTCATGTAAAGAACACCACACATCACCAGTGCAACATTCCCATCACCAAAGTCCCAAATCTCCCTCCTCCCCACCCGACCCCTGCCTGTACTCTAGACAGGCTTTCCAATTCCCTCATACATTCTCATTATTAGGACAGTTCAAAATGTAGTTATTTCTTTAACACCTGTACTGTCTGCATCCAGCTCGTATTATATATTTTTTTCTTTTTTTTCTTTTCTTTGTCCTTTTCTTTTCTTGCATGACTCTTTTTTTTCCTTTCCTTTCTTTTCCTTTCATTTTCTTTTCTTTCTATTGTCTTCCATTTTCTTTTATCTAATCAGCTTTCTATTCTACTTTAATTCATTACTGTAGTCTGAGGAAGAAAATTTATTATAAGAATGATAAATTCAGGGGCCGGGCGGTGGAGGTAAGGTGCCTGCCTTGCCTGCGCTAGCCTAGGACGGACCGCGGTTCGATCCCCCGGCGTCCCATATGGTCCCCCAAGAAGCCAGGAGCAACTTCTGAATGCATAGCCGGAGTAACCCCTGAGCGTCACAGGGTGTGGCCCAAAAACCAAAAAAAAAAAAAAAGAATGATAAATTCAAATCTTAGGAAACATTTTATAGCAGAGAGTCAGCTATTTTTATGCCACTGAGGGGTCATAATAAATGATGAGCATGTTTCATGCTTAATATTAATTATAATATATTTAAATTGCTTCAAAGAGGAAAATTATTGCTATCCTATAGTAACTTTCATAAATTTTTTGACATGTTGATTTCTGTCTCCATTAGCTTTTTCATATACTGGAACATTATATTTAATTACAAATAGTTCATATTAATTATGTATCATGTGTATTTTTAAGACTAGTAAAATGTTCCTTATTAAGTTATGTGCCATTTGTATAACTTATCAAGATAAAGTAATTTTAAACTACTCTGAAGAATGATATTGTTTGGCAAAAAACATTTAGGTGTGAAGCAGTTAAATTATTATCATGTATTCATCGCAAATGCATAAAATTACTATAAACATAAGATAAGCCTATATATTTAATTAGCTCTGAAAATATGATAGAGAAAAATAGTTAACACATGGAATTTTCTGACAGATAATCTGTTATCTACTGAAATTTTTATTGATGACTCTAAAGCAACTGGAATGATGAACCATTTACTGGATCTAATATCTATATGGCATCTCAGGAGCAGATGGCATGGAAGTGCCCCAATTGAGGCAATCCTTGGCAAGCCAATGACTCATTTAAAATTTAGTGGCTGTTTATGAAGATGATGTATTTTCAGAGAGAAGGCAAGATTAAGAAATCTGCTAATTTTAATAGAATGTTAATATGTTTTGCTATTCTAGGCTTGTGACTATTTAATATTAAATATAAAGTAACATAATGGAAAAACAAAGGTGATTTTTATGAATTAGCACCTTGTCCATTGGTAGCTGATAAGCTAACAGTGAACTTGTCTTAAATTCTGTTTTCTCACCTTTAACAATGACAGAGATAGTTAAATTATGAAAATTGAGGGAGTCATGGTAAATGAAGTGAGTCAGAAAGTAAAAGATAAATACCTGATGATCTCACTCTTATGGGAAGTATAAGAAACAAAAAAGGGACTACAATCTTCCATAAAAACAAACTCTGAGATATGCTCCATAAATCATAGAACTGAGAGAGCAAGTACAGGAGAAGAAAATCTGTAAAAATGGTGGAATGATATGAAAACAGTGATTCAGGGATCAGTAAAATAGCGCTGCAACTGTCAGGTAAAAATTAACCTCAATATAACTGAAAATAAACAAGATAATAATAATAAAACACCTAGTTTAAAGCATATAAAAATTTTATTGCATAAACAATATGTAGGAAAAAACACAATTTACATATATGTATATATACTTAGAAAAAGCAAATATAATATTCTTCTATAAGAAGAAAACAGCAGATTTTTAATCAGTGGACATTACATGGATGAATGTGTCAAATATTTATCTGTGTTGATATAAATCCATTGTTGAGGTCAATGCTTTAAGGTAAAATGCTATGACAATAGTACCTGATAATGATCCAATACAGCAATTGAATTTTACCTCTACTACAGTATAGGTCTTGTCTAGTCATTTATTAAGGGGTGAGGAAGTTCATTCTTGGTGTATGAAGAAAAACTAATTATGACTACTTGTAGGAAGATTATCTTTGGAAAGTGTGCCAGTTAGAAAAATAATGGAAGACCAATGAGATTTTCTGCAGCAAATGACATATGGATGAGACTGTCTTGACACTTCTTAGCAGGGGAACAGCAAAATAGAAGATAAAGTCTCATTGTCACATATTTACTATACTCTACATAGCATACTTGGAAACTCATAAGAATAAATATTTTCTTTTGTTCACACCACTCATGATACAATAATAACATAAATACTAATAACGAACCTTTACATTTTTTTGTACTGGGTGTTGGTTAACACCTGGTAGGACTTTTGGATTACTCCTTGTTCTGTGCATAAAGTTGGATCCTGATGAGAACTTATGGACCATATATGGTACTAGTAATATAATGGGTTAGTTGCATGCAAGGCAAGCGCATTAAAACTTGTTCCATCTCTCTGGCCCCAGTGAATCATATTTAAGGGATTTTTTTTCTATTGAAAGAATGCATCAACTTTATCTACAAATCTATATTGTAATTTACAAAATTTACAAAAGTTGAATGCATTAAGTGATTACAACTCCTCTATAGGATACTGTGATTTAGTGATATGGAAAATGCACAGATTTTGAAAGCTTTACCAAGAATGTAGGGGAGTCATTTCTGAATTCAGAAATTTTCTTTCAGAATATATGTTCTTACAAAAAGCTATAATGACTTTTTAGTAACTGATATTATTTTCCTTTTGTATCTGTGTTATTGTTATTAAAGTACACAAGTATACTTTGCACTTTAACCTATATCCCAAAACTCAGAATTGAAGTTTGAAATTAACACTGTCTGCCATCAAGGTCACTCATTCACTTCACTTCTACATGCTGAATTATCTCCAAATTAGAGTTTTATAAGGATCTTCTAAAGAAGGGATCTTAATTAGGCCTTATTTCTATTTTTCCTTTTAATATTTTATACCCAAATTAATCTATCATGACCACTAATTTTCCACAAAAGATTCACATTGATTGATAATATACAAATAAATACACCTCTATTCATTGAGTTTTCCTTGATTCACATAAATTTTTTTAAATCTGGGGTAGCATTACAGAGGTGGTATTAATAGTATACAGTTGAATACTTTTCCATGAGGAAAAATGGTGGTTCTATCTGAAAAAGTGACTATCTTAGTTGTATTATAGATAGATAGATAGATGATAGATAGATAGATAGATAGATAGATAGATAGATAGATAGATAGATAGATAGATAGATAGATATAGATAGATTTCCTGGAGAACAATGATACTTTTTACATTTATTTATATATAATTGATATTGATTAAAGAATTTCCAATTGATATCACAAGTGGCAAACTTAGACATATAGAGTCATAGATATAGTGAGTATTGTTGATTTCTAAGATTGTGACACTATGAATACGATGAGTTAATATTTGTGCATCTGTGTGTAAAGACATAAGAAAGAGAAGGCTAGTCAACACTTTCTTTAATATCATACTTATAAACATTTAAAATAAATTTTTTTTAATTGTTATATTCTTGGTCTTCCAGAGAGTGAGCTCTTGGGGAAACAAAGGCAGCTTAGTAACTATAATTTTCCAGGTCTTACAGAAGCAACAAAGAAAATATCTAGAGAAAGGACCAAAGCATGTAATTTCTGTAACCACAGGAGATCGTTTAATTAGACTCCTCTTTGGTTCTTAATAGTTTTTCAGATGCATGTGGGAATTATGGTATGAGGACTATTGTATATGATGGCTCTGTCTCATTATTCATAAACAAAACTTCAATCTGATGGAGTGAAGTGAAAAGAAATTCTGTCTAATTGGCTTTCCATTATGAAAAAAACTTTGTTGAGATAATGTTATCTCATTTATTAAAATAAAATGAGATTCCAACCCCTCTTAAGTATTATAAAAGTTGAGATATTTTAAATACCACTAAAACTCTAATAATTAGCTATAAGCAACTCTTGCTTACCTACAAGGATCAGTAAATGCTTAAGAGGACTAGGCAACTTCTTCTAATTATGTTAATGAAGTATGAAATGGACTAATTTTATCTTGTTTCCTTGCCAATATTTTTCTGACATAAAACATCTAACATAAAAGTTTCTGCCCCTCAAAATGTCAATCTTCTTCCTATCCATATTTCTTTATTATAAATATCTTATATAGAAACACTTATAAGAAGCATTAATAGAACCATTACCAGAATTGTCAACATCATTATATTTACATATTGTATCATTAATCCCTAAGACTAGCTTCATTCAAATTTATCTGTACAATCCATCCTCCACAGTGAAGAGAGCTTAAGCTTCTTACCTAAAGTCCAAAACGTGTTTTTAATTGCTTTAAAATTGAAAAACATACCTCTTCATGACAAGCAATGCCCATGAGTTACAGCCTGAATTTTATTCTGCATCAGTTACAGTGGCTTTGTTCCATTCCAATTCAGGGGTATCTTCTATTTGGGGTATTCTACTATACTGTATAATCTTTTAATATTTTATGTAAAGCATTTTATTTACAAAGTTATTAATAGTTGGCTTTTTAGACATGTAATATTTTAGCAAGAATCCCATCACCAGAGTCAGCCTTTAGTCACCAATGTTCCCATATTCCATCTCATGACACTAGGAAATCACTAAGGTGTTGTGTATGTCATTTTGTTTAATTTCCAGAAGAAACTTAGGAAATTCAATCATTATTTAATTTTATATTTGACTAAAAATTCACAAGTGGAAAAAGCACCCATATAAGTCAACTTTTAAATGTATCCACTTCTTATATATGTGTGTGTATGTATGTATGTATGTATGTATTTCCATTTCTTCAACATTTTTTTCTAATATTAAATTCAGTGATCAAAAAACTCTCTACTCACTAATACACACACTCTGTTTATCAGGTTAAATTCAATGACCCCACATTCTTCCTTGGAATTCAGACGTCCAGCATATGCCTACCCCGAGATTAATTATCAGCACAGAAGAATATTGGATGTAGCTCTTGGGGCTCTGGGGCACCAGCAGGATGTCCCAAGCAGCATTGCATCTTCATCCTCAGATCCTTGGTACTTAACCATCAGCTTGTTGGGCAAGAGTATCTGGCAGGGTCCCCTTCTTGAATAGCATTAAGAAACCTCACTTTCAGAAAATAAACAAAGGAGTCTTCCAAAATATCCCATCTTTTTTTAAATTTTTTTCTTTTCCTTTTCTTTTTTATTTTTTGCCTTTTGGACCACACCCGATGACACTCAGGGGTTACTCCTGGCTAAGCGCTCAAATATTGCTCCTGGCTTAGGAAGACATTATGGAACACCGGAGGATTGAACTGCGGTCGATCCTGGGGTAGAGTGTGCAAGGCAAAAGTCTTACCACTTGCGCCACTGCTCGGGTCCCAAAATATCTTATCTTTTATAATGATAATGCTATAGTCTAAAATTATTTCTTTTTTTCATTTTCTTTTGTGGGCAAAACACAGTGACACTTAGGGTTACTCCTGGCTGTGCACGCAGAAACACTCCTGGCTTGGGGGATCATATGGGATGCTGGGGATCAAACCCAGGTTCATTCTGGGTCAGCCGCATTTAAGTTAAACACCCTTCCACTGTGCTATTACTTCAGCACCTAGTTTCAAATTCTTAAAGTTTTGTTTCAATTAATATTATTCCATAATTTGAATGTATTCAGCTTGCAAATAACATTTATAGACTCTGTACCAAATTTTAATTTTACATAACTGCACACAAATTCACACCAAGATAGTCATTTAAAGAAGCTGGAGTGGGATGTTAAGTGATCAATATAGACAGCATTAGGCAAAATATATTGGGAGCAAAATAACAATTAAAAACAAACAAACAACAAAAGACTCCAGTGTTTCAAGAGCTTATCACTAAGTGAAAGAAATATACAGGTCAAAAGGATGTTTAAAAATAGACTGTGGAAGGGACTACCAGGAATGACCTGTGAGTCCAGAGCCAGGACAAACCCCTGAGCATCGTTGGTTGTGGCTCCAGAATACAACACAAATCACAATGGTGCTTGGAGCTTATTGCTTGTTCTTACTTTGGGAATTACTCCTGATGAGGTATGAGGAGCATTTGTGGTGCCAGGGATTGTACCTTCATCAGCTACATGCAAAGTAAGTGCCCTATCTGCTGAACTATCACCATTTAGACCTCATAAGATCTCTTTTGAATAAATGTTGATTAAAAGAGAATATTACAATTAACCTTACTTAGGAATATAAAATACAGCTAAGTAATATATTCTTGATGAGAAACTAATAATTTATGTACTCATAGTGGAAAAAAATCAGTGATCTAAATTTCTATAAAGTAAAAAATGAGAAAGTTAACAAAAAAGTCAATAAGAACTTAATAGATAAAAAATGAAAAAGTGAACAGACCAAATATATATATATATATATATTTAAATCAAAAAACTAATTTAATCTATAGAACGTTGAAATCTATGGAAAGCAAACTCCATATACCCAAACAGTGTGAGAGCTGCCACTTTTCTAGCTTTAAGAACCAAAATAACTGAAAATATCAAGAACTCTTCTTAAATTTGTCAGAAAAGTGAGATGATGATAAGAAGTACTATTATTAAATTGGTTATATAGTAGGGACTGTGAAGAATCACAATTTTCTTGAGCAAAATTTTCCACAGCAATCAATGTTGGTATATTATATTTTAATTTCAACCCAAAATTACAAGATATATTCTAAAACAAAAAAAGAACAGACAACTAGATGCATATATGAAGCAATTATGGAACTATAAAATAAGGAATTATTTTTGATAACTGATTCAGAAAGTAGACAGCAAGTAATTCTTGAGTCATTATTTTATTCACTTCAATCACAATCTTCCTTCTTACCAAATCCAAATTTTCAAAGATTAGATGGAGAAAAATTTTCATAGTTTATCTGTAGCTTCTTTACTCAGCTGAGAAAAGTCTCCATACCATGATGCCATAATATTTGAATACCATTAGATTTCATATTGGAAAACAATTCTGGATCTATTCCCTTGTTTTAGGAATAGTTTCATCTTCTAATCTGAGGAATTCTCTGTCAGTTTTCAAGTTCCCTCCATTTGTGGTACACAGGTCTTTTATTTTTAAAGACTACTTTTGTCATACAGTCATATATCATAATTTTATTGATAATACAGCATTATCTTCCATTTATTTTTGCTGTATTATTGTTTATTCACAAGATAGTATTAAAATTTTCACTTTAGATAATTTTTATATGAAAGATCCTATAAATAGTATAGGATGAATACTGGCACTTTAGTAGTTGCTCTGGTAACACTGTACCTTAATAAAATGTTATCATAATGAATCAAACAATATTTTAAAGAAATTTGGGGGTTTTTATGTATAGGTCTTGCATAAATGTCTGGCATGGATTGTTCTTCAGAGCACCACTTGGTACAGTCTTGAAAGTCTAAAAGGATTTTAGCTAGAGGACATGCTACAAGCTAGATGACAGGGACACCATATAGGAGTTACAATACATAGTTTGTATACATATGTATAGCGTTTCAATTTCTAGTACTTCAAGGACCCATAAACATTGCGTGTGACCTCAAATCTACTTGTGTGACCTTAGTGGTCTGCAGAACTCCAATACTGGAGAGAAGTAGATCAAATTCCAGCCATGGATGGCCAAGTATGTAATATAGGAAATGTTATCTGTAGAGCCTGAGCACAGCTTGGGAGCTCCACATCTATCTAACTATGTTATGCAGGTACACATCAGAAAGAATGAGAACAAGCAGTGCTGGCATGGATGTGGAGAGAAAGGAACTCTTATTCATTGCTGGTGGGAATGCGGTCTAGTCCAACCTTTGTGGAACTCAATATAGAGATTTCTCCAAAAGCTGGAAGCTGAGCTCCCATACGATGCAGCTGTACCACTCCTAGGGATATATCCTAGGAACACAAAAATACAATACAAAAATCCCTTCCTCTCACCTATATTCATTGCAGCATTGTTTACAATAGCCAGACTCCGGAAACAGCCTAGATGCCCCTCAATAGATGAATGGCTAAAGAAACTATGGTACATATATACAATGGAATATTATGCAGCCGTCAGAAGAGATAAAGTCATGAAATTTTCCTATACATGAAGTATATGGAATCTATTATGCTGAGTGAAATCTCAGAGGGAGAGAGATAAACACAGAATGGTCTCACTCATCTATGGGTTTTGAGAAAAAAGAAAAACATTTGTGCAATGATTCTCAGAGAAAAAATAGAGGAGGACTAGAGGGTTCAGCTCCTGACATGAAGCTTATACCAGGGATTGTTTAGTGCAGTCACAGAAATACTTATACTGAGAACTATCATAACAAAAATAAATATGTTATGCATATGGCAAATATGATATTAAAATTAGTAAATAGTAGTAATAAGAATTATACATAAATGTCTATAGAGTTACCTGCCAAGTTTTAGGCATATGGACAATAGAATGGCAATTCTACAGTTTTTGTTTTTGTTTTTGATTTTTTTTTTGACTTTTGGGTCACAACGACAGTGCTCAGGGGTACTCCTGACTCTATGCTCAGAAATTGCTCCTGGCAGGCTCCGGGGACCATATGGGATGCTGGGATTTGAATCAGCATCCTTCTGAATGCAAGGCAAATGCACTATCTTCATGCTATATCTCAGCCTCCTTTGTTTTTTATTTTTAATGAACAGGAATACTAGAATAGCAATCCTAAACCCATTTTAAAGAATAATTTCTTAGAAAGATGGTGAGAACTTGCTGAGAAATTGAACAATTTCAACACTGAAAATAGAGGATATTTATAAATTCTCCAAGAAATCTGGAAGATCTGATGAAGTCACAAAGGGAACAGAATTAGATTTAGAGGCCACAAACATGCCCCCAGGCCACCACCATATCTGCTCATCATTCAGCTCTATAGACTTATTTTATTCTTGAAAAAAAAAATGCAAACCTAGCCACAAAAATAAGTACATTATTCTTGTAACTGAAAACTGGGGTACTCTCAGAAGTAGAGCCAGGCTAATTCTTCATGCTGAAATCTTGACAATTGCACACACAATCCACAAATGCTCTGACATTAATGGCCCAACTTCAGTGCCCTCAACTGACCTCTGCAAAGATGCTTAAGTAGATCAAAATTTTAGGTTTAGTTATAGAAATAACTACATTTTGAACTGTCCTAATATTGAGAATGTATGAGGGAAATGGAGAGCCTGTTTAGAGTACAGGCGGGGGTTGGTGGGGAGGAGGGAGATTTGGGACATTGGTGATGGGAATGCTGCACTGGTGATGGGTGGTGTTCTTTACATGACTGAAACCTAAACACAGTCATGTATGTAATCAAGGTGTTTAAATAAAAAAAATTTTAGGTATGAAAGCATTTGGATGGAAATATCTAGGATTTTATTAAATTGAGTGAGAGTAGCCTCCTTTTGCCTTTTTGTAATTCTGGAAGCCTTGAAAGCCACAGACATGCTCCACCATAATCTCCACATCAGCCACAGAACTTGAAATTTTCTAGAGCACATGGTCACTTTTGCCACATATTAATCATTTTACATATCATAACACTCTAATAATTTTATAACCTAGGTGATTCATCCAGTACTAATCACTTACTACTAAAAGCATAATTGGTAAAATTTCAAGTTCCATTTGGACATCTTCAAATTTTCCACTACTGACTCCCCAGTAGAAACATGCCAAATTAGATATTAAATTAGCATAGAACACACTGAAGATTAACAAAAGGATCAATAACAGAGTGATAAACTAGGTACAAATAGCTTAGCAAACCTTCAGACAATGACATAATGACCCCATTACTAGATATAATAGTTTTCACACATTTTCTTTTGCCTGCAGATAATTTCATTACCACTTATCTGTAAACAAGCAATATATAATAAACTATTTCATTCCTGTCAAAGGGGTGGGTAGGAATTTTACACTGATACTGGTAGTACTGTGGAAACATGGAAAGGCAGACACACAAGTATTATGAACAACAGTGAAAACCATAGAATTTAAATAAAATTTTAAAAGGAAATAAAGTGGTAAAAATACTGGAGACTTAAAAGAATGTACAGTGAAAAAGCAAGTAGAAATGGTTCAAAAAATGAAACAGAACTTTTGCATACATCATGCCCAAATGCTGAGTATTTCCCTAGACTGATTAAATTTACTCTTATTTTATTTTCTCTTCTTTTTCTATTCTTGTCATGCATGGCAGTTCTCAGGGCTTACTCCTGGCTCTGTGCTCAGGGGTCATTTTTGGCAGTGCTTTGAGGGCAATATCTGATGTCAAGGATTGAAGCAGAGTCAGCTTTGTACAAGGCAAACATTAAACTATATTTCTAGTCTACACTCAACCTATTTCTATAATCAATTTGTAAAAGGCAGGACTGACCACATTACATAGTAAACACTCTAGTAATGTTATAACCCATGTGATTCATAAAGTACTCTTTACTATTACTATTTACAATTGTACAAGAGTACAATTGGTGAATGTTCAATTTCAAGACAGAGAATATGTAAAGAGCAATGGTTTTTCTTACTATAGCCTAAATGTTTTCTTTAAATTTTATTGGTAAAATACATCATGCATGATGGGGCTTTCAAAAGTACTATATGATTTAGATTCAGATTTTAAGCAGTGTATACTTTGATGTATCATAGAATCTAATAAAAATGCTAAACCAGGCTGTTAAATATTTATGTGCTGCTTGTATATTGTGTTGGAAAGAGACTTTAATTAGTTTGCTGCACAAGAGGAATCTGTATTTCCATAAGGGAAAGAAATGTTAAGATGGATGTTCTAGCCATAGCTTCCTATATACACTGCTTTTGGGTACAATCTGGAAACTATTCTAATTGTATTAGACAAATAAGAACAAGATGGGATAATAAAATTTTAAATGAATATTATTCAATAACATATAATTAAGGTTGATGTGGTTAAATGTAAGCCATAGAGAATAATCTTGATATTCTATTCTTTTACATAAAGCACTTATCTTTTTAGTTGAGGGTTCATATACAATACATTTTAATACCCAACTCTGTATGGGTAGGTACATTAAATGATTTTAGTTCATTATCTATCCTTTGATTTTCTTTTGGGCCACACCCATCAGTATTCAGGAGTTACTCTTGGCTCTGCTCTCAGGAATTACTCTTGGTAGCTCGGGATCTCAGGAGGACCTGGGGATCAAAACCTGGTCAGCCACATAGAAGGTGAAATGCAAGCCTAACCAACTGTACTGTTGCTCTGGTCATTGGCAATTTTGAAGTGTCTTGGAGGAAGGTCTGGGGAATCGGAATAAAACTTTAAAATGGAAAGGATTAAGCTTTTTCATGTTTGAGCATGTAAATTTGTGAAAGTTATTATCTAAATTATATTATTTTTGATGTATTGATAAACAATACTAATTGCCTTAATAGTATAATTAATAGAAATTAGAAAAGTTATTTAATTAATTATCACATTTTTTTCTTGGCAAATAAAAGAAGCTTAGCCAACATTTCATTTTGCCATTCTTGATTCAGGCATTATCCTGATGTGCATTTATTTCTATATTTACATTGTCTAATTATTTTAGCTCTTTCAACATTCTTATATAGCACAACTCTCATTTCTTATCCTAGTCATTGTTACATACTTCCAACACTCAACTATAGCAACTGTTCAAATTATTGATTCTTGATAACATTTTATTTTATTTTACCTGTTTTTGGGGGGACACACCCTGTGGCTCAGTGGTTACTATGGCTATGCACTCAGAAATCGCTCCTGGCTTGAGGAGGCATATAGGACGCAGGAGGACCAAATCCCAGTCCTTCCTGGGTAGCGCGTTCAAGGCTAACGCCCTAGCACTGCACCATCGCTCTGGCCCCAAAGTCTAGGAATGGTTGGATTTATTTTTAAAGCAGTTTATTTATTTGTTTTGTTTTTTTTTTATTGATGGATTGGGTCACACCAGGAAATGTTCAGGGGTTACTCCTGGCTTTGTGCTCAGAAATCGTTCCTGGCAAGCTCCAGGGACCATATAGGATCTCAGGAATCTAACTGGGTCTGCCCTGAGTCGGCCGCCGCTTGCAAGGCAAATGCCTTACCACTATGCTATCTCTCTGGATCTTAGCAGTATTTTAATCATGTCTATCTTATGAAAATCTCTATTGAGAATGTATACATTTATATGATTTTTAAGCAATGATTTATTTCTGAAAAGTAAATATGATTCACAGACATAACATCATCTGCATAACATATTTTCTTCATCATTTTATCTCCAAATATCACCTGATTATCTATGAGCTATTTATCACCTTATTATCTATGATTCAATTACTTTAACTAATACTAAATACTTTTTTTTTTTTTTTTTTTTTTTTGGTTTTTGGGCCACACCCGGTAACGCTCAGGGGTTACTCCTGGCTATGCGCTCAGAAGTCGCTCCTGGCTTGGGGGACCATATGGGACTCCGGGGGATCGAACCGCGGTCCGTCTCCTAGGCTAGCGCAGGTAAGGCAGGCACCTTACCTCCAGCGCCACCGCCCGGCCCCCTAAATACTTTTTCTATTCATTTAGTATTAAAGAGGCTGGAGAGATGGTACAGCAAATAGGGTATTTGTCTTGCACAGGATTTTTCCTAAGCTTGGCACTACAAATGGTCCTCTGAATCTCACTAGAAGTCATTATGCACAGAGCTTGTAATAAGCCCTATAAGCTACTGAGTGTGGTCAATTACAAACAAATTGGTAAACAAACAGTTGTCTATCTCATAAATCAAGTTTAAGTATCAGTCATTTTAAGAGTTGTTATTATATTCTGCACAACCTATGACACCAATTTCCCTGAGAACTTTTTTAATGGTCTTCTTATTTCCTAATGGTTTTATCCTGTTTTACTCTATAACATCTGAAGCTGATCATAGTATGCTATAAATTGCTAATTTATTTGGCTTTTGTTTAAGGCAGGGGTCTCAAACTCGTGGCCCGCGGGCCCTTTGCAGCCCTCCATACAACATTTTGTGGCCCGGGCCAGCCTTCAAATATCGCAGTATTCACAATTATTCGCTTACCAAATAATCGCAATAAAAATCGCATTAGTAAGAAAAAAATCGCATTACACATTTGCATACCCAGAGCAGTTCCGTTCGGGGTATGCAAATGTTTAATGCAATTGTTTGCGATTTTTTTCTTACTAATGCGATTTTTTTATTGCAAATATTCGGTAAGCGAAATCCCTTATGCGACTCTGCCTCACCCCAACTTTGCTTCCTGTGGCCCCCAGGTAAATTGAGTTTGAGACCCTGATTTAAGACTTGAGTTCCAAGAAAATAGTATATCTATAGTTATGACCTGTTAACCATCAGATTTTGCATCTGTTTTAAAATCGCAGGTATATTGGAATTGAGGAATAATGAAAATTGGCTGTGATAGAGCAAAATAAATGTGTATATAATAATATGGTCAATTTTGTTGTATTTTATAATTTTTTATGATGTTGATTCATATATTTACATTAAAATATAAAGTTTAATTTAAAGAATTGTATTTCCCACCTGCTCCCTTAAATATTTTTAGAATGAAGAAAATCAAAGATAACAAAATTGTGAACAAATAAATAACAAATTAATAAATTAACTCCTTCCTTCCTTCCTTCCTTCCTTCCTTCCTTCCTTCCTTCCTTCCTTCCTTCCTTCCTTCCTTCCTTTCTGTTTGTTTTTTTTGTTTGTTTGTTTGTTTTCGGGTCACACCCATTTGATGCTCAGGGGTTACTCCTGGCTAAGCACTCAGAAATTGCCCCTGGCTAGGGGGGACCATATGGGACGCCGGGGGATCAAACCGTGGTCAGTTTGTCCTATGCTAGTACTTGCAAGGTAGACACCTTACCTCTAGCACCACCTCGCCGGCTCCAAATTAACTCATTTCTTTTTTTTTTTTTTTTTTTTTTTTTTTTGGTTTTGGTTTTTGGGCCACACCCAGCGATGCTCAGGGGTTACTCCTGGCTGTCTGCTCAGAAATAGCTCCTGGCAGGCACGGGGGACCATATGGGACACCGGGATTTGAACCAACCACCTTTGGTCCTGGGTCGGCTGCTTGCAAGGCAAACGCAGCTGTGCTATCTCTCCGGGCCCCAAATTAACTCATTTCTAACTGAATTTAATTCTAGCATATCAATAAAGGTTTGCAAGATCCATCAAATAAATAAAATTAACTGAACAACAAGTAGCTTTAACTTCTTGTTTTCTTTTTACTTTGGCCTTTCTCAAATTATTTTTATAATATAGGGAAATACTAAGTAGTAAAGAACAAAAAGCAGTCAGAACACTGTGACTTTAGATAACTTTAAAATGCAAAAAATAAATAAATGCAATGTTAGACATAAAATTTAAAAATTTCACATTAAAAGGAGATGTATATATAAGAATCAACCTCAGCCTCTTAAAAATAGTTTTGTTTTTTTTTTCAGGGCCGAAGAGTGGTTACAGTGGTTGGGCCTTTACCTTGCATACAGCCGACCGAGGATGGACCTGGGTTCGATTTCTGGAATCCCATATGGTCCTCTGAGCTTACCAGGAGCAATTTCTGAGCACAAAACCAGGAGTCATCCCTAAGCATTGGCGAGTGTGGTCCCAAAACAAAAAAAAAAAAAAAAAGAAAGAAAATGTTTTTTTTCTACCCGAGGTCTTTTCTTGTAATCCTCTTAAAAAAATGAAACTGGATGAATGAATTATTTAGGAAACAAAGAAGAAATCAACTTATGATGGGAATATTTCTCTTATTCAGAATAATTTAGAATCAATTATGTCGTGGCAAACCTGTCTTTTAATTGCAAGTCCTAAAGAAGATTTATTTATTTTTTATTTATTCCAATGTCTTTATTTTTACTCTATTTGTATTTTGTGAGATTAATACTGGGCAAATATTGTTAAGGCAAGTGTGTTCTAGTAAAAGTATTTGTTAACCACATGAAAGTAGGCCTTGACATACTTTAGAGACTTCAAGTATAAAATAACAGAAACATCAGATTGAAAGAAACTCTGAGAAGTGACAAATTTTATGATCTCTTTATTTCATAATACAATAATTCTTCCCATAACATTGAGCTATGAACTAATTATCCATATTTGATGAGATAAATTAATCCTCAGAGATAGTTTTACTATTTTACTTTATTTAATTTATATAAATGTAGGATAAAAGAAATAAAACATAAAAGAAAAATGTACTGAGTCAATAGAGTAGATTTATCTACATTCTATGGTCATAATAATATATGATGCTGAGACAGAGCAATAGCGCAGCGGTAGGGTATTTGCCTTGCACGCAACTGACCCAGGTTGGAACCGGGTTCACTTCCTGACATCCCATATGGTCCTCCAAGCCAGAAACGACTTCTGAGCTCATAGCCAGGAGTAACCCTCCCATATCAACAGGGGTGGGCCAAAAACCAAACAATAAAATAAAAAAAGATCTATTATGCTTCATAGTATCAAAGTCAAATCTTTTTAATTTATTGTCTCTAATACATTGTTCCTATGATGATTCTGTATTTATAAAGGACTTACAAAATCATGACTTAGTTTATAGTAAAAATATCTGGATTTCTTTTTAAATCATGACTTTATAGTAAAAAATCTGGAGCATTATGAAAAAATAAAATCATTAGATATCTAACATCTTCTAAATGTATTTAAGATATGGAATAGGTAAAAATGTTATAAAATATTACAATATTAGATACATGTATCTGTGAACTGTAAACATAGATCACTTTAAGATATATATGTTGAAAACATACTTGAAATTTTTTTATTCCAGTATTTCTTGTCTGTAATAATTTAACCATGAGAATTTTCAAATTTCAAAATAAAATAAAAAAATATTTAGGTTTTTAATTTTGGAAAGTTGGTTTCAGTCTACACCTGTGCTCAGGACTTAATCCTAGCTCTGTACCAGGGGGTTGCATAATGGCATGCTGATGTTCAAATCTGATTTTGTAGCATACAAGGCAAGTGCCTTACCCACTGTACATTCTCTTCATCCTTCAGGAAACAAAATTAAATATTAGAGTTACAATTGAACTATAAAGAAACCTCTAAGGTAAAATAGGTTAAAACTTTCCAAATACTCAAAATCTAAGTAAATATTCTAAAGTCACTTTTCAAATGATAATCTTTATGTTTGGAATTTAAATATATATGAATTTGGCTATATAAGTCAAATGCTTAGAAAGTATTCTAATTGATAGATTCTAATAATATGGGGGGATACTTA
This sequence comes from Suncus etruscus, assembly GCF_024139225.1. Classification (NCBI taxonomy): domain Eukaryota; kingdom Metazoa; phylum Chordata; class Mammalia; order Eulipotyphla; family Soricidae; genus Suncus; species Suncus etruscus. Next base: position 57,522,004 of record NC_064861.1, read on the forward strand.
GTTTAATTTTCTACTTATAATATGTTTTCTTTAGAGTTGGAAAATATTTTTAAATAAAAGATAATTAATGACCAAATAAATTAAAAATAAAAATAAATTATAAAATAAATATAATTAATTAATATAAATAAATAGTTTATTATTTGACCCAGATGACAAATTTAAGAGATTTTTCAAATATAATTACAATACATTTATTTCCTTTGGTGAGTATCTTTTGATTTTTCTCATGTAGGCTATGTTATACATAGCCTTATTTTAGAAAAGAAAATTTCTTTTAGAAAGAAAATACATCAGTCTGAAAGCAAAGAACTGTTTATATCTCTATATCATTATTTTCCAATGACTATTCTTTTTCTTTTTTTGTGGAGAGAGGGCAAGGCTACATGCAGTGATTCTCAGAGATTACTCCTGGCTCTGCACTCAGGGCCCATGCCTGGTAAATTCAAGTTCAAGAAATGTTATGGGGTACCATGGATTGAACTCAAGTTGGCTATCTGCAAACCCTACCTGCTGTGCAATCACTGTGGCTCCTCCGGCCCCATGACTATTCTTTTTTTGCATTAATTCTACAGTCTCCAGTCATTTAATTTATACACATAGGCCTAGAAATTCAATTCACTTAGAATTAGTTAAATATTTAATTAAACTGAGTGGTGTAGCCTAACAATTTATTTAATTTTGTCTCTCCAAATACCCTACCAATTGAATGTTTTCTGTTTTTCTCTCTTTTATTAACCAAAAACATCTAAGGCCACATTGGATAAGTAACAGACTAAAATACAGAAACCTTTTTGATTTTGTTATTATTTTGTAATCAATGTGCTTTATTGATTATGTTCTTTATTGAAATGTCTTAGAACATTTAACTTAAAAAAATTTTTTTTTCATCATCATTAAGATAGACATATAGGGGCTGGAGAGATAGCATAGTTGTAGGCCGTTTGCCTTGTGCAGAGTCGATGCAGACAAACAGTGGTTCTTGGCATCCCAAAATGATCCCCATGTCTGTCAGGGGCGATTTCTGAGTACAGAGCCAGGAGTAATTCCTCAATACTGCTGGTGTGACCCAAAAACAAACAAACAAAAAATAGGAGTTTATACAAACCAAGACTTCTTTTTTTTTTTTTGAGGGGGGACACACCCAGTGACGCTCAGAGGTTACACTTGGCTCTGTGGTCAGAAATGGCTTGGGGGACCATATGGGAAGTGGGGGGATCAAACCGCAGCCCATCCTAGGCTAACGCCGCAAGGCAGATGTCTTACCATTCTTGCCACTGCTCCAGCCCTCAAACCAAGATTTCTCATCATGACCTAGTACTTTCTAACAAACAAGATCAGTTTATAATGTAAGATTATCTTAGTGTAAAGTATATATATTTTTTCTTTTTTTAAAATTTCTTTATTTAAACACTGTGATTACAAACATAATTGTTATTGGGTTTCAGTCATAACAAGAACAGCCCCCTTCACCGTGCAACCTTCCCATCACCAATGCCCCCATCTCTTCCCTTCCCACCTGCAGCCTGTATGTGAGACAGACTTTGTACATCCCTCACTCACGAATATAGGTATGATAGTTCTCAGCATAGTTATTTCTCTAACTGCACTCACCACTCTCTATAATATTCTGTCTTTATCTGTGGTTTTCCTCATTCTGATTATGATGTGCCTTAGGGTGCTTTTCTTTTTTTTAATTATTTATTTATTATTCTAATTATGAGTTACCATGGAAGTACAATCACCAATAAACACAGTTCTCAAGAGAAATCCCCTTACTGACACCTTAATTTTGAACAAAGTCAAGGAACATTAAGAAGAAATAAAACAGAACCCATGTACAATTACTTTGTCCATCAAGTCTCCAGATATACATTATATCATTTCTTAGTGGTACACAAAGCAATTTAAAGCCATGATATTTGTGTAACTCCTGAAACATTGAATGCATAGTATTTTTTACATTTCCATGCATATGCATATTAGTTTATGTTAATTTCAAAAGTTTAAGTAGGTTTTTTTTTTATTTAAGGTTTAGAGTCAAAGGAGCACAGTGGCAATTATTGTTTGCATAGGCCCACCAAAATATGGGTGACATGGAAAGGAAAATCCATGGTATAAATACAAGGAGACCCTACCCCTGAAGTTTCCTGACATAAGACCAGCTCTAGGTTCTGACAGAATAGTTTGTCTAACCCAAGTCCTTGTCTGTAGTGCCAATACAGTTTTATTTTTCAAACAGCCTTTGTTGTTGGCAAAAGATCCTGGAATCTGCATATTCTACATGAAGTCACGCTGGTGTCAAGTGTCCTCCAGTTGCACCTCACAATTAAAGAGCAATGCAGAGAGCCCTGTCCAGTAAGCAGGACATTACTGTTGTTAAGTTTTTTCAGTGTTAAGGGAAGTCTCTTTTGAGTAGGTCAATGTCAGAGCAGCGGTAGGGTCTTCCCTAGTAGAGGATTGTTTACAGGTGATGTTATAGACAATGTTGGATGTTTCATAGGTGGCTTCCCTAGTTCAGGGGAGAATGCCCATTCTTCTGAGGCCTGTGCCAGGTCATTATGTCAATGTTCAGGGTGTAAGGTCCAATTGCACTACAAGTTTTGTGTGTTCCCAACTCTATTAGATAAGAACTTACTTTACATATAGAATTTCACCATTTTAATGTGCTTATGCAAACAAGTAATAATGCCACGTGGCATTATTGGTACATATAGGGGCTGCAAGAACAAGTCCTACAATTCCCGTGACTTGGTTCTTACATAAGCGATAAACTGAGGGAATCAGTCACCAAATTCCTAATTAATCAGTTCACAAAGAGAAGAAAAGATAAAAAATAGGAGAAATTGTCACTATATAAGAGAATATTAAGTAAGAGATATAGCTGTCAAATAAAATAGATATAAAAAATTCAAAGGGCATATTTGCTGTTTATGCTTTTGAAATAGTTGGGTGGGTGTTAAATCCAGTGCACCACGTTGGTCTGTGATTTTGGATGATGCAGTGCTGAAGTTAAAAGGGGTAAATGTGGAGTAATGATAGTTTGGGGTGAGAGAGTTAAAGAGTAAAATAGTTTTGTAAGTGTGTGATAAAGAGTAGAATACAAAATGGAAATTCTGCATACATAAAAACATATCATAATGATATGGAGTTCTATTAATATATATTGTGCAGATTGGAACATGTAGACTGGTATGGAATTACCAGTGACTGCCTGAGTACAGCCGAGCAACTATCTGCCACCCCCAATTAAGCTCCTCCTGGTGTAAAAAAGGCCTTTGGCACAACGGAGGTCTGCGGAAACTCATGCTAGCCGAACTTCCGGATCCCAGGAAGGAAGGAGATCCTTCCTGAGCCAGAAGGTTGGAAGTTCATAGCCAAAACCCTTAGCCTCCCTCTGGAGCCGGCTTGGGTGTGGGGAAAGCTTAGGGTACCCCATTATCTCCTCCCAGGAACCCACCTTGCTGGCTTGCCCAGGCATGTGGCCCAGGGGAAGCCCTGGAGCTCCGGAGGAAAGAGGTAGAGGAGGGGTGCTGGGGTGACCCATGTTCCCACCCCAGCCCTAAGCCAGGTTAAATAGGCCTTTGGCACAACAGAGGTCTGCCGAAACCTATGCTGGTCGAGACTCCAGGCAGGCAGGCAGGCAGGCAGGCAGGCAGGAAGGAAGGAAGGAAGGAAGGAAGGAAGGAAGGAAGGAAGGAAGGAAGGAAGGAAGGAAGGAAGGAAGGAAGGAAGGAAGGAAGGAAGGAAGGAAGGAAGGAAGGAAGGAAGGAGGGAAGGAGGGAGGGAGGGAGGGAGGGAGGGAGGGAGGGAGAAAGGGAGGAAGGGAGGGAGGGAGGGAGGGAGGGAGGGAGGGAGGAAGGAAGGAAGGAAGGAAGGAAGGAAGGAAGGAAGGAAGGAAGGAAGGAAGGAAGGAAGGAAGGAAGGAAGGAAGGAAGGAAGGAAGGAAGGAAGGAGATCCTTCCCGAGCTGGAAGATGGAAATTCAAAGCTCGCACCCTTAGCCTCCCTCTGGAGCCAGCTTGGGAGTGGGGAAAGCCTAGCGTACCCCATTAGCTCCTCCCAGGAACCTACCTTGCTGGCTTGCCCAGGCATGTGGCCCAGGGGAAGCCCTGGAGCTCCGGAGGAAAGAGGTAGATGGTTGCTGGGGTGACCCAAGTCCTGCACCTCAGCCCTAGGCCAGATTAAAAGGCCTTTGGCACAACGGATGTCTGCCGAAACCGATGGAGCCCAGAACTTCAAAGCCTGCACCCTAAGCCTCCCTCTGGAGCTGGTTTGGGAGTGGGGAAAGCCCAGGGTTCCCCATTAGCTCCTCCCAGGAACCCACCTTGCTGGCTTGCCCAGGCATGTGGCCCAGGGGAAGCCCTGGAGCCCCAGAGGAAAGAGGTAGATGGTTGCTGGGGTGACCCAAGTCCCGCACCTCAGCCCTAGGCCAGATTAAAAGGCTTTGGGTACAATGGATGTCTGTCGAAACCCATGCTGGCCGAGACTCCCGGCTCCCAGAGAGGAAGGAGATCATTCCGAGCTGGGAGGCCGGAAGTTCAAAGCCTGTACCCTAAGCCTCCCTCTGGAGACGGTTTGGGAGTGGGGAAAGCCTAGGGTTCCCCATTAGCTCCTCCCAGGAACCCACCTTGCTGGCTTGCCCAGGCATGTGGTCCAGGGGAACCCTGGAGCTCCAGAGAAAAGAGGTAGAGGGGTACTGAGGTGACCAAAGTCCCGCACCCGGCCCTAGGCCAGGTTAAAATGGCCTTTGGCACAACGGAGGTCTGCTGAAACCCATGCTGGCCGAGACTCCGGGCTCCCAGGAAGGAAGGTGATCCTGCCCGAGCTGGAATTCCTCTGTAAAGTATATTATTGCTAGTATATATTTTAAGAATTTACTTAAAGTTCTTCAATAATTCATATTAGAATAGTATCACTGACAAAATCTTTATGTTATGACACTTAATATCCAATATTATTCCAGAACTCATTTCAATATTGACTCAAAGACAAAGGGTAAAAAAAAATGCTTGATTATCTAGAAAAATTCTTAATGCATAGAGGCTATTTCTAAATAGAGGTGACATTCCTTTTTCAATCAATAATAATATGTTATAATGCAAAGAAACATATTTGCAGCATCTTTATATATTAACCACTGAACATTTATTAAAAAACTATAAATGGAATATGAATTACATTATTTTTACCTGTCAGGTGACCAAAGTAAACTAAGACATCATCTGTTACATAATAAAGATGATGAAAAACATTTTCCTCCTAGTAATTAAAATCTCACAGATAAGAGGCTCATTAAAATCTCTATGGAGTTATAAAAATGAAATATATGTGGTCCTCTTAGGTAGTTATAGAGCTATGAAACTAATGCATGCTTAATTATCACATATGGTAATGAAGAGATTTTTATACTATTCAGAATCACTCACTTTTAAGTTTCATTTAAAAAATGCTACAAAAGGTGCAAGATTATATTCCCTACTAAATCTAGGCACCATTTGGTAGAAAACCAAATCAGTGCCCATATTTTGCAGAAGACATAATTGAAAATAATTTATAGAAACTAATACAAAATGGGCATGACTTTGATAACTCTATTTATAGTCAGCTTAAAAATAAAAAATGCTATAATCTTTATATGGGTAAATATTGCATAGAATTCACAGAATTAGAAAAATTTAGGGAGTGTTTCTTGGAAAAAATAGAGAATAGATAATAACAATAATAATAAAAGGTGTTTCACTTTGACATGCAACGAAATGGGTTTCCTGTATCTCCATTTTTTAATAAATTCCTTCTGACTATCTACTTTTCTATAAATAGCAAGTTGTAAGAATTTCCCAGCTGTTTTTAGGATGGATTAGATCTAAATAAATAATCCATACTAAGTAACATTTTGGAAAGGAAAAAAAGAGAGAGATGATATTAATAGGTTCGGTGATGAATCAACAATTTCAAATACATATATATTACATATACATGTCAGCCATATCAGAGCTTTGAACATCCCTTTCTAAAGATTGAAGCCGAATGAAAACAATGAATTAAGATCAAATTTTTCCTGGCATAACTATTTATGATGTTTGTAAAATATTTATGAGACAGACTTTCTCCCCAGTAAAATTTACTGATTGGTTTATTCTTTGACAAAAGATGTGAACAGGACAATTTTGAAATACGTCTAAAATATTACTGTATTTATGGCATAGTGAGAATATAAGGGAAATTTAATCATCCAAAGCAGATGGAAGTAATGTAGTTAACCATACCTCTCTCCTGAGTACAAATTGTACCAGTAAAACTCTCTCACTATGCTGACAGAGTGTTAAAAGATGGTGTAGAGTGAAGGCAGGAAAAATAAATAAAGCAGAAAACATATAGAATATGGGGAATTGATGAAAAAGGAAGAGAAGTAAACAGTGAGGTTTACATTCTACATAGTATTGGTAAGTCCAATACTTTAATAATAATATTAATTTGGAAACAGGTGACTGACATTATAGACTGTCCATCTATAAAAATACCCTACAAAGAGACCTGAATCATGTCAGCCCACAAAAATTCACAATTTGAAAACTTAACTTCCAATACCTCTGTATGAAATGTTAATGGTAACAGATTTCTGATAGATAAAATTAGATATATTTATCTGCACTCATTAGGTTGCATGTTAACTTAATATGGCAGTGTCATAAGGGCCTAGATTGACAAAAATACACATAAAGAAAGTTCCATGGAAAGTCATAACAGAAAGCACAGAGACAGAAATAAACCCTGTGTATGGCTGAGTGTGTCCCTAAACCAACAAATAAAACAAAGCAAAAACAAAACAAAAACACTATAGCAGAGAATGAATGGACAATTCTGAAATAAGATACAGTAGAAGCCATAAGAATCTAGATTTCTGTCATATTTGTGACAGTCCTGATAAGAAACAAAGTCTAACATTACTGGATCTTGGCTGTCTAGCCTTACTACCTGTAAAGTTATTTATTTCTTTTGTTTAAAATCATCTAATTTGTGGTATTTCATTTAGAAATCTAGCAAGAACCTGCACAGAACTTCGATTACTGCAAAAGAAACTCAAACTGCAAAAGTAAAAACTTCCAATGGTACCACTTCCTCCATTCCATTTTATGGTAAACAAGTCTCCCCAAAAGTCTAGCTTTATGACGGACAATTTTATTCCATTGCATTCAGAATACACACTTTTCAATACTCCATAGTGTACTTCCTGGCTCCTTTTATTGTTTTTTTACATATTATAGTTGCATTTTAGTTGTTTTTTAAACCTGACTTCCCCAAATACATGGTAAATCTTAGTAAATAAAAGGTTGTCCCTGCAAATAGGAAAGAACCAGATATGCAAATACATTTAATTTTAAAATGTAAAGTAGCAAATGTGATAATCACAGAGGCTAAACAGCTTGGAATCTAAAAATGGGGACTGTCAGATTTAATGCATATCTACTAGCTGCATGATGACTATAAAGATTAAATATTATAAAGTAATTTGGTACTAATATACAGGTCTTATATACCAAGATGTGGAGGAAGATAATATACAAAATGTGCAGCAAGACGAGTGTCTGAATCCTGAAGTTGCTTCTTAAAGAAAATCCACTATCTTGGTCTTGTTTTCCTCATTTGGGTAAGTAAGATAATGAACAGTTTAATTATAAAGGAAGACATTAATGTAACAAGTGATATATCTTGAAAAAGTTCTATAAACACATTAAGTTTTAATAATCTCTCCTATGATAGAGCTAAAAATCAGCAAATTTATATGTATAAAATGTTCTATGAGATCCTTTTTTGATAGATGAGTTTATAAACATGTCTTTCTTATTATTTTGCTAAACTGTGCACTTATTGAAAATATTAGTTTCTTAGTTATGAAGACTTACAGAGTTCTAGGTACTCAAGCCTTTAAACTAAACCTCTGATATGTATATGTACTAGCAAAGATTTTTAATCTAGATGTGACCTGTTACCAGCTTGCTTAAATGATGAACCTAATTTAATTACAATTGGTAAAACTCGACTCAAAATCTGTTCTAGCTCCCACTCCTTATCTCCTGAATATTAGGTTAAGATTAGTTATCTGTAACAGATTTTTCTCATGTTAAACTGTATTTAGTGTACTATAAGAATCCAAGGTGTGGGCTGGAATGATATTACAGCAGGTAAAGCACTTGTGTTGCATGTAGCTGACCCAGTTTCAGTCTCCAGCATCACATATGGTTCTCTGAGCCTGCCAAAACTAATTCTTTTTTTTATTTAAATATTTATATTTATTTAAACATCTTGATTACAAATATGATTGTGATTAGGTTTCAGTCATGTAAATAACACCTCCCATCTTCAGTGCAACATTTCCACCACCAATGTCCCAAATCTCCCTCCATCCCACCCCCCCACCTGTACTCTAGAAGGTTTTCCAGTCCCCTCATTCATTCTTTATTTTTGAATATATTTTTTAAGTAACATGATCATATTTGGGTTACAGTCATAACCAGAACACCCCCCTTCACCAGTGTAACATTACCCCCTCCCCCCTTCCCATCCGCTGCCTGTATTCGAGACAGGCATTCTACTACAATTGTTTTTAAGTTCAGTAAGTTGTATTTTTTTTCCTTAAAGGAAAAAAGTAAAAAAAAAAAAGTAAAGGTGTGATAGTAGCAATCACCATTGTTTGCATAGGTCCAGAAAAATGGGGAAAATGGAGAAAAATCCTTGACCTGATTACTAAAAAGGCCTCATCTCAGTTTATTGGCATAAGACACACTCTGGGTTCCAGGCAAACCAGTCCGTCCAACTCCAGTTATTCTCAAGGACCCGATGAAACTTTTTCACAATTTAGCTGTTGTTGGTATCAGATTCTTATATTTAAAGACTCTGGATTCTGTACATTACTTTCATTGATGTCAGGTTGATGTGGAGCATCCTCTAGTTTCAGCATACCATTAATTGAGGAGCGATCTGCCCTGCATGCAGACTGTTGCTGAGTCGTCTGGGTGTTGGGAGCACTCTTTGGAGTAAGTCATTGCCAAAGCGGTGGTAGGTCTTCCCTGGTAGAGTCTTGGATCCTGATAATGTTAAAGACAATTGTGGTTGTTTCCATAGATGGTATCCATTGTTCAGGTGTGTATGGGCGATGCCCATTCTTCTGAGGCCTGAGCCAAATCATTATGCCAATGTTCAGGGTAAAACGCCTAATTACATTACCAAATTTGTGTCCCCATCTCTATTAGATAAGAACTTGTTTGCATATGTATTATTTCCCCATTTTAATGTGTCTATGCAAAAGAGAAGCAATGCCACAAGATATTGTTGATGCATCTGGGGGCTGACGAATAAAGTCCAACATTCCCCGTAACTTGGTACAAACATGAAATCTATACAGAGATATTCTTCTACCAGTATTGCTTATAAAACAGATCTCAAAGGGGGAAAATCAAACAATCAAATAACAAATCCAGTAGGCAAAATTGTCACTATATCAAAACTAATTCTTTAGTAAAGTGTCAGGAGTAATCCCTGAGCACTGCTGGGTCCTCTCTCTGCCCCTTCCCCAAATATCCAGGGTGCCCCAGATAAACCATACCTATGTGTCTCAATTGTTCTTCCTTACTACCTACACAGTCAGTTTGTTGTTCCGGTAATCAGACTCAAAGCATTACACATGCAAGGCAAATTCTCTGTAGCCATATCCCAGGCTGACACTCTTGCTTCATTGTTCCCATTATGCACATGTTATGGTCACACAGTTTCTATTTTACATGTTAAATACCCGGCCACTGAAAGACTGAAAATAACCTCTCCAATTGACAAATTACTAATGAATGAAAAATTACTAATGACTGTGCTAACTTAAATTAGGTACCTAAACTGTAGTTTATACCTCTTATGAGGTAAGATTTTATTTATTTATTTATTTATTTATTTATTTATTTATTTATTTATTTATTTATTTATTTATTGGCTCTTGGGCCACATCTAGTGATGCTCAAGTGTTACTCTTGGCTATGCCCTCAGAAATCGCTCCTGGTTTTGGGGACCATATGGGACACTGGGGGAATAAACCATGGTCTGTCCTAGGTGTGCAAGGAAAACTCCTTACCGCTTGTGCCACCACTCTGGCCCCAGATTTTTTGTTGTTGTTGTTTTTTGTTTGTTTTTTGGCTCACACTCGGCACTGCTCAGGGGTTACTTCTGGCTCTATGCTCAGAAATTGTCCCTGACAGGCACAGGGGACCATATAGGATGCCGGTATTCGAATCACCGTCAGTGCTAACTTTTTTTTTTTTTTTTTGGTTTTTGGGCCACACCCGGTAACGCTCAGGGGTTACTCCTGGCTATGCGCTCAGAAGTTGCTCCTGGCTTGGGGGACCATATGGGACACCGGGGGATCGAACCGCGGTCCGCCCTAGGCTAGCGCAGGCAAGGCAGGCACCTTATCTTTAGCACCACATTGGCTTCGGGATGACCAAACAACATAGGAGAGGGCTTATCATAACTTTTCCTTCTAAAATAAGCTTCTGAGTTCTGATGCTTGGAAAATTTTGCTGTGAACTCTGTCATGGCAAGATAATTCTGGCCCACTGGAATCAACTTATATCATGTTAATCATTTTTTATTATCTATCATGGTGTAGGCTTTTTTTTTCATCACAGCGATATCATGTCGCAGTCTAATCTGATGTAGCAAGAAAATCTCTGATAATTTTGACAGCACTCACCTGCCAATATTTTGTCATCAATGATGCAATCAGTTGACATCCAAAGGGAGATAGACTGCTCTTTCAAACATGGTAGAAATCCCCAACCGACTTAAGGAGGAACCTTATGGCAGGAACCAGTTGCAGACAGGGCTGTCTACCATGAATATTAATATTATTATTAATGTACATGTCTACTAAGCTCTGAAACAGAAGAAAAAACTCACAACTTTGTACTAGGATGATAAATATTGCAGACTAGTTTGGGCACACTATAGTTATCTATGTGAATGCCTGATATTATTATAGTCAACATAAATAATCTGTCCATAGAGAAATGAAAAATACAGTCCTATGCATAATTTGTTAACAAACCATCCTGTATATTTCAAATTCAGTACATTGAAGTTATTGACAAGAGCCTAAATTATGACAGGGATTTAAATACGCTATAAAGATATTATCACTTCTTATAGGAATGAGTGAAAAGTACTAATAATGCAGCTTAAGAAGACAATTTTTGCTTTAAAATTTGACCACCGAACATACTATAGAAAAAAGAACATTGAAAAAAGATAAAAAGTGTTATAATTACATGAGACAAGAAGATATTTTTAGAATTAAAGAACTGTATAAAATACTGGTGTTGGTATTATTTCAAAATGTGCATCTTAAACTACTGGTTCAATAATTTTAATAATGTCTTCATAACACTGAAATTTTAGCATTCAAATGCACTAATATCTCTCATTTTATTCTTTGCAAGTAAGCAAGATAGGTGAAAAAGTAAGTGAAGAGTAACCTTTAAAGTCAGATCTGAGCATGACTCAGATAAAACTAAAATATAAGTGTTATGTCTCTGACCAGAATATATATTAATATGAATAATTCACCTTGATTAATTTTTTCAATATATCTCCTGCATTTTCTAAATATATGTGGCATTCAATACATACTTATGGAATGGATTTATGAATGACTTAATATTTTTCATCTTTGATAGAAAACAATGAATGTATGAGTCCCTGAGTTTCATCGCTGGTATCACTGGACAAGAATATTGCTGGATGTGGTACCTATAAAACAATAAGGAGTACCAGAGAGAAATCTCACTGTTATGGAGCAAAAATATAACTTGCAGGAGATGGAGAGATTATTACCAACACTACTTTATGATTACTGCATGGATAAGAAAATTATTCTCCACAAATAATGATGGCAGCACTCACTTGGGTTCTTCAAAAAAGTTAGATACTACTAGACATACTTTATTGGTAAATTTTAGAAGAGATTCATTAGATTGCATGTCAAGAAGACTTAGTGTAGCACAACTGATAAAAATGCAAACTATATTCATTTCATACATAACTTAGATATTACCCAAGATTAAATAATCTTTTAAGATGTGGGAATTATTTCTAATTAATAAGTGTCGATTTATCTCCTATAATCTATAGCTAAAATACATAAGCTTTTATGTGTGTAAAGAAATACATAAGTTTTTAAGTACATAAGGACATACACAGGACTTTAATGCCTGGATTATATCCTATGTATGAATGTAAAATTAATTAATGCCACTTTAGGGTTATATTTACAAAAAGTAGTTCAGTAGTTTAGTGGGAAGCAACATAATTTTCTCTATATTCAGGAGAGAATGAATCAGATGATAATACATAAATATATATTTATTATCTCAAAAGTGATTCTCGTGACAGCCGTGATTTTTTATGCCTTAGATTGAAACATTGAAAATAAATATAGAAATGATTAATACCATCATCTAGAATTTGAAGAAGTGGAAAATAAGAAGCCATTTTGCCAGGTAAATTGCAATCAATTACCTTTTAGACAGATAAAAGAAAGTGACTATGGTATTTTCACATTTTGATGAAGTATATTTTCTTTAAAAGACATTCAGAGTTACCAGCAACACTTTTATCACTAATATTTAGATTTTTTTCTTGCTTTTTGGGCCACACCCGGTGATACTCTGGGGTCACTCCTGGCTATATGCTCAGAAATCGTTCCTGACTTGGGGAACCATATGGTATGCCTGGGGATCGAACCACAGTTCGCCCTAGGCTAGAGCAGGCAAGGCAGAGGCCTTACTGCTTGCACCACTGCTCTGGCCCCTAATATGTATGTATTTTTAATCATTACATGGTACATAAAGAAAATCTAGCAGGACAAAATTTAGACCTAAATACATACATATACATAATTGAAATACAAGGAGTTCAAACTTAAAAATTCAAGAGTCTTGGATTTGAGGACAAACATACTACAAATTTGGGCAAATTTGAGTTTGGGCAATATACGAATTGTAAGAATTAGTATCCCCATTTTATTGTAGAGCATCCAAGTGCCAATTCTGTTGTCAATGGGTTGATGTGCAAATTTTATACCATAAAAAGAATTCTCTACAATGCCAATTACACATTAGTCATCAATAGAGAATATGTGTTCTGTTATTACTGTGCTATTTTTTGTTGTGTTTTTGTTTTGTGGTCACACCCAGTGATGTTCACGGGTTACTTCTGGCTCTCACTCAGAAATCGCTCCTGGCTTGGGGGACCATATGAAATGCTGGGGGATCGAACCGCGGTCCATCCTTGGCTAGCGGGAGCAAGGCAGACATCTTACCCCTTGCGCCACCGCACTGGCCCCTACTGTGCTATTTTGATTGTTATTTGCCCAATAAAACCTGCATTGCTTTGAATGCTGTTGTGAAATATGTGATTGAAAATGCCTAGAAGTATAAATTCCATTCAGTTGAATATAGTGAAAGGCATGTATCTGACATCCCAGCTGGAAATATAACATATTACATATTTACATAGTAATCATAATAAATGAGAACAATAATTAATGCATTGATATAAAATAAAAATCATTGAATATTTCCATTTGTACATTGTGTCTCACTTTATATATTACTTCTTATTTTCCTACAACAAAATTTTGTTTTCTAAATAAAAATCTCATGTATCTATCTCCTCCAGTAATTGTCATGTAATAAGAATTACTCTAGATTTTATACTAATACTTATATGAAAACCTGGAGAAGAGGAAATAAAATTGCAGTAGCTTAGCAATCAATCATTTCATTCTCACTATGCTAATATTATTTTTCTACCATGGTTCAAAGTCAGAATTCTAGTTAATAACTCACTTGGTCCTTAGTAATCTTAGGATAAATTCCTACCAAAGCGTGAGACAGATCTAGATAGAATTAATAGAACAAAAATAATGCTCAAAACATGAAAACATTAAAATAAATATATTCACTTTGGAGAATATATATTTCTGTAACATGTTTGATTATTTTCTCAGACAAAAATGTTTTTTTTTTTTTTACTGTCACTCTTTTAGGTGAGCACTTTATCGAAGTTACATGAAATAAGTCATACTCTGAACCCAGGACAGACTTTCATAAATGCTTCTCAGTCATCTTGGTAAATTCTCTTTGAGAAAAGAATATGCTATGTTATAATGATACTAAGGTGTACTTTGGGGGGTAAATGTCTATCCACTACACTTAATATTGTCGATGTTATATTAGAAAAGGCTAAAAAAGAAAAGATCATATGAGAGCACACAGGAAATTCTTTACTATTTTGTAATAAAATACCATACCATACCATACCATTGTATATATGGTACTTTCAAATGGAACAAACTATTTCCAAACCATCTATCAATAACTGTCTCTCTATTTACAATGAATAATTTCAGAATTATGTATGAAGAACAGATTTTCTCTAACATTTAAAGTAAAAATAATACAGTTTAACAGCATGGTATTGGAAGAAAGCCAGATTCTGATCAGTGGAACAGACTTGAGTATTCAGAGAATGTTCCCCAGGCATACAATCAATTAATCTTTGATAAAGGGGCAAGAAATACAAATTGGAGTAAGGAAAGCCTCTTCAACAAGTGGTTTGGCAAAACTGGTTAGCCACTTACAAAAAAGCAAACTCAGACCTCCATCGAACACCATGCACAAAGATCAACTCCAAATGGATTAAAGATCTTGATATCAGGACTAAAAACATAAGGTATATAGAACAACACAAAGATAAAACACTATGACATTGAGACTAAGGCAACTTCAAAGAGGAAACAGTACTGTGTAAACAAGTGAAGCAGAGATAAACATATGGGATTATATTAAGCTGAGAACCTTCTACACCTCAAAGGAAATAGAGCCTAGGGTACAAAAGCCATTCCCAGAATCAGACAAACTATTCACCCAATAGGCGTCAGACAAGGAGCTAATGTTGAAAATATACAGGAAACTGACAGGACTTAGTAAGAAAAAAATATGTAGCTCCATAAAAAAAAAAAAAAAAAAAACGGGTAGAAGAAATGAACAGATACTTCTTCAAAGAAGAAATACAAATGGCCAAAATACACATGAAAGAAATGTTCCATGTCAGTAATCATCAGGGAGATGCAAATCAAAACAACTATGAGGTACCATCTCACACCACAGAGACTGGCACACCTTACAAAGACCAAGAATAATCAGTGCTGGCAGGGATATGGAGAGAAAGGAACTTATTTACTGCTGGACAGAATGCCTTCTAGTCCAGTCTTTATGAAAAACATTATGAAGATTCCTCAAAAAATTGGAAATTTAGTTCCCATATAATCCAGCTATACCACTCCTAGGAATATACCCTAGGAACACAAAAGTACAATTCAAAAATTATTTTCCTATATCATTGCAACACTATTTACAATAGCCAGACTCTGGAAACAACCAAGATAGAGTTAAGAGCTAGAAGAACAGGCTCACAATTTGAAGCTCACCACAAAGAGGTGGTGAATGCTGTTAGGGAAATTACACTAACAACTAGCATGACAATGTTAAAGAATGAGAGAAGTAGAATGACTATCTCAAATACGGAAGGGTTGGGGGGGAGAGGAATTGGTGGTGGGAATGTTGCACTGGTGGAGGGGGGTATTCTGTTTATGACTAAAACCCAATTACAAACACGCTTGTAATCATAGTGCTTACATAAAGAATTTTTTAAAAAAAATATAGTGAAAATAAGTCATTCTTATCATCTCTTAGTGTATCTTATGCTCTTTGCTTTAAATTGGTCCATTGATAAAATAAAAGATAAAATAATGAAGTTCTCTGTTCTATTCAAGATGCATAAAATACAAGAAAATGGCAAATGATTATACCTGAATTTATTTGAAGTCAAACACTTCGAAGTCTGTTAGCTATTCTCTGCCAAAGATCCATCCATGAGCAAAAAATAAACCAAGTCAAACTCAAGGATGTTATGAAAATTGTAGGATTGTTAAGTGTTTTAAAGATGTTTTGTTTCCCAAAGTCAGTTGATTAAATTACCTGTTATTTGTCCACTGGGATAAATAAAATTTAAAAAAGAATTTAAAAAACATATTTTTAGGAAAGAAAATGAGAAAGATATGGTCTCCAAAGATACAAATACAAATAACATGTACTTTTATAGCTTCTTGATTTATTATCACATAGTATGAGCAGAACTAGATTTATTATTTTGTTCTTGTTTGTATACTTAATAAATATCTCTTTCATTTCCTCAACTATGCTATCAAAAACCCAAATGATTCAATAGCAAGAAATATTTCATAGCTAAGAATAAAAAGAAGCCATAAAGAATTGAGTTTAATTGTCCTCACAAATCTAATCTGACTTTTCTCATAATGTTTCTACCCTGGGTGCCTCTGCTTCAGACATTATTTTTGTCAAGTACAGAACAATTATTATACATATAAGAGTACAGGTTATGTTTTGAAATAATACTTTCACTTTCTTGCAGGCATTCAGAAAAAATTTAAAATATGTACCTGTAGTGATGTAAACAATAATCAGGTATCACCAACTATGATGATTTCAGTTAAAAGTTGATATTCCTTAGGGTTTTATCACTAGAAATGGATTCATGGCAGTGGGAGGCATGGGAGAGAGAGAGTAAGTGATATCCTTACTACTGGTTCACAAAACTAGTGAAAATTAATGCTTTAATTTTCTTTTGAAAGAAATTGAAAGTTGACAAATGCAGTAAGTTGAGCAAACTTTCTGCATGAACTTAGAGACTGATATTTACAAATCCATATTCTCAAAACATTAAGTGTTTTGAATGTTGTTATGATAAACAGAAAGCACTTATAAGGGCCAGGACAACTGATACATGGTAGGAAACTTGCAGCATAGGTGGAGTGGGGTGGGAAGAGCAGAGAAGGAACAAATATGACAAAGGGAGTTATAAAATATCTCTCTGGACAACTGGGTGTTGAAAGGAATTAAAGTGATTTTCATGATGCCTCTTCAGTAACAGTATTTCAAACCATCTAGAAGAAAAAATGAAAGAGAGAGATAAAGAAAAGGAAGGTGTCTGCTACAGGCTAGGGGAATGGATTGGACATTGGTGATGTAAAGAGTGCATACTGATAAAGGAATAATAAGCATTTTATCACTGAAACTAAATTAAAAATAAAAACTTTTTACATTTTAAGGCAGATAATCATCTATATTTGGTAAAATGTATAGTTAATTTTGCTTTATATTACTTATAAAATTTTAAAATTTTACAGTAAGTATAAAATAGGACAAGTCTGAAAATTAAAATATAGTCAATACCCTAAATATGTTTTTGCTAATGGTTTTTAGAGAAGTGTTCATAAAGTCAATTTTGTTGACATAAAATATTTCATTTTAGTTTCAAATTTTTTCATCCTAAGAGACTTACACTATATATACATATATATGAAGAGGTATAAGACAAATTATCAAAAATATTTGCTTCTAGGTATTAGAAGAATCTATTGTAAAATAATTGCCTATTAGACTATTATAGTGTGTTTCTATTGAATCAGACTTGAAAGGATAAGTACACTTCAAAATGTAAAAATTTAAATCTAGCCACAGAATTTAGAATAAAGGTATTCAAGAAGATAGAGTGATTTATACAAATATTTTGAGCAAATTAAGTATAAAATCTTATTCTTGTATGTCCTCTATCCAGCAATAAAAATGGTGGTATTGGTGATGTTTATACACACTTTACCTATTTTTCAAACCAAAAGGCTACATGGGTTCCATCAAAGAAGAGTCAACCAAACCAGAAACATCTTGATATCAACAACAAAACATTAATTATGAACCTCAGAGCAGAGCTAAAAATCCTATTTTCAATCCAAAGTTTACCTCATTTTCTATTTACAGTTTCATAGGATGATGAATTTTATGATAGCATAGGCTCCTCATTCTTAGGCACAGAAATAATAGAAACATTTCAAGATTTTTATTTAGTCTAGTAGCCTGAATGTTTAAGTTCATAGTGAATGTTCTTTTGGATAAACTTTGCACTGTACTTTAAAAGAATGCTCTGATGTGGAGAGCAAGAAATCTGCCCCCCCCCATTTTTATTTTATTTGTTTATTTGGTTTGGTTTGATTTTGGGCCACAACCGGTGATGCTCAGGGGTTACTCCTGGCTATGCGCTCAGAAATGGCTCCTGGCTCAGGGGACTATATGGGATGCCATATAGTCGAATCTAGGTCCGTCCTGGGTCAGCCACGTACAAGGCAAAAACCCTACCGCTGTGCTATCTTTCCAGCCCAATATTTATGTTTCAATTTAAAGAACATAAGTGTCATCTCTGATGACTGCTCCTCAGAATGCACAGTTAGACACTTAAGAGAAAGAAGAAAGTCAGAGAGTTTATTAATTTTCTCACTACTCACTACTCGGTATGTCAGTTTTCTTTGTTTCTATAGTCAATCAGACCATTCAGGAAATAAACCTGCTATCAATTGTTTCTACTTTAGTAATTCATTGTTTGAAGATTCACCTTATGCTTTTTTCAAAACTTAAATTCAATTTGGACTTAGAGTTAGGTGAGTGAGAAGAAATGGGCAAATGAGTCACATAGAAATTCAACATTAGTCCTGGATTTCAATATCTTAGACTGTGAGTAGAGACAGTATGGTCAATCAGATAGAAAATAAAATCTTAGAATTTACTTTTCTAGAAATAATCATATTTTGCTGGTTAAAGATTATCTTATTGATTTGATTCATTATTCAGAAGCTGAAGTGAATACAAAATTTGGACTTTTTGTACATTTAGAAGAAGGAGATATACTACATTAGCATAGTTTTCTCAGATGAGAACTTTTGGATAACATTATTTTAAGAAAAAGTCACACAAAATAACATTTTCTTTACCTGTTGTTTCTTTTGGGGGGTGGGAATCACATCCAGTGATGCTCAGGGGTTACTGGCTTGGGGACCAAATGGAACTCTGGGGGATCGAACGTCCTGGGTCAGCAGCACGCAAGGCAAATGCCCTACTGCTGCTCAGTCATTTGGCCCCCAAAATAACGTTTTCAAAAAAAAAAAACATTTTTGAGCCCCCAAGTATTCAGGTACAAATAAATGTGCCCCTGAAATATAAAAAATACAGTTTTTTTCACTGTATGTTTAGTTTTTATTTAGAGAGTGAATTTATATCTGTATTTTGATTGTCATCTTATTTTGGTGCCCCCTTTCTATCTGAACAAATAAAAGAAAGAGTTACAGAAAGTCACTGGGGAAAAGTAAAATATTTTGAATAGTCCAAGGAGGAGCCCTTGTTTAAGGATAAAGTAGTCCTTTTCAGCACACTTCATTTTGACAGCTCTCTTATTTGGTGTCTTGCAGTGAGACAGATAATATCACAGCATGCCATGGAGACAAAAAACTTGAAGGGCCAAAACAGAGCCCTCCGATAGGAGTTGAGTTATTGATTTTTCCCCTTAAATCACATTTCTCTGAAAGTGGAGAGGTTAAGATTCTAAAAGAAAAGATACTTGCTGTTTTATGCCTTCTGGTTTTCTAAATACTAAGAACACAAAAAAAATTAATAAAAATATATACCAGTGCACATTCTAATGATGTGATGGTACCTGAATCCATTTATTTTTACTGCAAGACTGAAATTCTTGATCTTTTTGCTTAGTTGTTTATGTTTAAGAGCACATTAAAAGAATTTTCAATTAATTTTGGAAAAAATTGCCCATGTACAGGATAGTTATTTTTCACTTATCACATACTCCTTCAGTGGAAACTTATTTTGAATTTCTGAAAAATACAACAGCACTTAAAAATTAGAAAATAAAATAAGAAGCAGAACTTACTCAATAGAAAGTGCTCTCAGATATAGAGTCAGATTGGTGTCCTGATTATTATGAAATGTGCTTTTTATCTCTACAGTGATCTCAAAATGAACAATTACTTGTAGTCTACTACTACCACTGCACACATCACACTAATACACATTCAGAAGACAAGACCAATTGGGTCCAGAGTGGTGGCACAGGGGGTAAGGCTTCTGCCTTGCACACACTAGCCTAGGACAGTGGTCGGCAACCTTTTTTTCAACTGAGCCAAATCTTGCCAAAACCATGATTGAAATTTATTTTCAGAGCCATATTTTTTGTTTTTTGTTTTTGTTTGTTTTGGGCAGCGCTCAGAGGTTACTCCTGGCTTTATGCTCAGAAATCACTCCTGGCTGGCTCAGGGGACCATATGGGAAGCCTGGGTTTCGAACCACCGACCTTTGCATGAGAGGCAAATGCCTTACCTCCATGCTATCTCTCCGGCCCAAGAGCCACATTTTTAAAACCAAAATACATAGGATGTGTTGGGGACTGACTTGTTTGAGGACATTTTGCTGTTCTCTCTGCCATAGCCCAGCTTTTCACCTAAAAGCTATATGCAGTCTTGCTGTAAAATTTTGAGCTAAGAGAAAAGAATGTGTAGCTGCAGGACATAATTTAGCTCTAAGCCCGGAGGAGAGTAAAAGCTGCCTGGTACAGTTATCAGAAACTAGGCCTCACTCCTTAAGACCACATTCCGGAGTGAACTAGGCTGTTATCAATAAGTGTATGCTACATTGTCTGTTCAAGATCACTGAGGCAGGCACATCTTGCACCACCTCCTGATAGTCAAGCAATTAGGAATGCAGCTGGAAGGTCACTAGAAATTTCCATGGAAACAGCACGTTCATCATAACTTGAAGGTCATCCAGCCCCCTAGCCCACTGCCCACTTCCTTATTTAGAGAATGCTTAACTTTCTTTGTTCCTTGAAACCTGAAATATATCCTTGCCTTGTATGGGCCTTCGCGCCAAAAGTATGACTGACATCACCTTTGTACTGCCCCCTTTCTCCTTCACTATATAAGAAGGAACTGTAGCCCAATAAAGTTGCCCTTAAGCAGTGAGACATTGCCTTGGGTCTTTATTATTAACCTCTCTCAGATTTATTACAGATGTGGTTGTGCCTTCACTCAGCAAAATAGGAGTGCAGTCGTCTGAGAAGCTTCCCCAGCTAATTCCTGCTGGCCAGGCCCCCCCTGGGGGGCTTCTGGACCCTGCAAGGATGGTACACTGTTTTTTGTTTCAATAAGTTTTTATTGAGAATATTTTTCATGCAAGTATCCATATAGGTCAGGAGGATACAAATAACACAACTAATAAAACAAAAACTGTAGAACTATATTATTTATCGATAAAATTAAATTCCATAAAATTTGCCTTACAATGTAGAGAAAATTACATCCTAATAACGACTGACAAAGTCACAAACACTAATGTCAACATTGGCCTTGCATTTCCTTGGAAAGTTTGAGTAAGTCAGGTTTGTATGTTGTTTTAATTTTAGGCACGATTCCAGGTTCTCATCGATGAGACTATTTCTCAATTTACTCTTGATAATATTCAAGCTTGAAAATGACTGTTTGCATAAATATGTAGACCCAAATGAGGAAAGAACAGCAAATGCTAGGTGTTTTTTAGTTGATTATGAGTCAGGAATACTATTCCAGGTGTTAAAAATCAACATATCTTCCTTCTCCAGGTCTTTCAAAGCAGAACACTTGTGCTGTGAACTAAGTTCACATATGTGTTTCTACAATCTTTCTAAATTAGTACAAAGATGTTCAAATTTTAAGTTCCACTGTTCTTTTTTTTTAAATCCAGAAATTGCATTTCAAAGTTGCCAATCTCAATATTAAAGGGAGAGAAATTTAATTTCATTACAGTGGCATCCAGAGGTTTTTAACAAAGGCCAACATCGCTTTTCTGTTTCTGAAATCCTGAAACCTCTTGAGAAAAGCTTCCCTTATATTTAAAAGTGCTGTTATAAATTAGGTAATGTCAATATCAGAATTATTTTCTTGGCAATGTATCAACAGGC
The DNA here is from genome assembly GCF_024139225.1 of Suncus etruscus. NCBI lineage: Eukaryota > Metazoa > Chordata > Mammalia > Eulipotyphla > Soricidae > Suncus > Suncus etruscus. The sequence continues at coordinate 57,543,966 of NC_064861.1, forward strand.
TTGGAAAGTGAACCAAAGTTTCTCTGTCAAAATCTTGAGCAAAAACAGATAATTTGTTTTCAAACAAAATAACTTCTAACATCAAAAAAATTGTGTTTCCTTTACCCTGTAGTTTATAATTAAGCTGATTTACATGTGAAGTAACATCCACCATGAAGTACAGTTTTTTTAATCCACTGATTGTTAATTCTGGATAGTGAACACCCTTCTCGAGGAAAAATGCTTTGATTTCTGTTAATAAGGAAGCAAAACGTTTCAAAACATTTTCTCTTCATAACCAAAATGTGCTGAAAATTTGAAACCCTACAATATGGAGATGAAACAGGTAAAAGAGAAAAACCTTTTAACAATCTTTAAAAGCAAGAACAATGTTCCAGAGAAAAGTAGTGATTTCACTGAAAGGAAAAAAATCTATTGACACTTTAGTGTGTGCAGCAAGAAACCAAACTAAAATACACACAAAACCAAAAACGGAACTTCGTTAAAGGCATACAATATCATATCATAAAGGAATTATCATAGAGTGCCTGAAACATTTTAAAAATAATTTTTATTTAAGCATATTTGTTACAAAATTATTCATACTTGCATTTCAATCAGAATGTACACCACCTTTCACCAGTGCACTTTCCCCACCACCAATGTCCCTGTTTCCTTCCCCTTCACACTCTTCTGCTTATGTCAGGTGCAGTCATTTTGCTTTTTTCTCTCTTTTCCTTTATGACACTGAGGCTTGCAAAATTTTCTTTATGACACCGTGGTTTGCAATATTGTTAATTGAAGGGTAACATGCATGTCACTTATCCATTTTCAGGATCCAGTTCTTGTCCAAAGTGTAAGTTCCAACTATCCATGTCATAATGTACCTTTTTCTATTCTAACAGCACTCACCACTTTTTTAATAATATAATTTTTATTTTGATCATAGTGGCTTACATATTATTAACAATAATATTTTAGGTACATGTTAACTTAATATCAGGGGGATTCCTATCACCGAATTGTTCTCTCTACACCTCCATTCCCATCCTACCTCCCATATCTTCCTCCCTTACCCCCTGGGCTGCAAGAATACGTTGTCTCCTCTGTGGCTAACTTGCTACTTAGTGGTCTTACACCTGTTTGGTCTTGGTAGCTCCCTTATTTCCTCCTGTAACTGGGAAGCGGGACTAGATAAATCAAGTTACATAGTTTTGTTTGAAGAAGAGAAAAGTAATAAACTGGGGTAAAAATCAAATACGCTAAAAATGGGTGGAATCCTTCTAGAGGCTCTCATCATCGGTTTGAGAGACAAAGGGGAAAAAGGTGAATCACCCCAACTGTACAAAAAGAAGTGTCAAATAAAATATCCAGTGAGCACTCCAACAATAAAGGTATGCACCACATAAAAGCCATGATCTTAATATAAAAACATGGCAGAGCACATAAAGAAAGAAAAAAAGGAAGAAAATAAATATATAAATATAAATGGAGATGACTTTAATAACCACACCAAAACAAAGAAATTGACAAAAACTAGATAGATAAATAAAAAAGAAAAAAAATTGTTTTGTGCTTTTTTTCCCCCTCCTGCACAGGCACAGTAAATATTGGGGTCATTTGAAAAGGAATTCCCTTGGCCCAAGAGATACAGGGTTTCTCCACCCTTGGAGTATATTGTCATGGGATTAACTATAGACTCCGTACAGGTTCATTTACTCTCCCCTTGGTGCTTTTGTGCTGTTTGGAAGACTTCTGCACCATCCTGGGTGATAAAATCAGACCTCTGTATCTAAAGATCTCAGTATCTACACAAGTCAAGGGGTGGAACTTATGATGAAGTCTTTCTTTGTGGTTCTAGAAGTTCTGATCCCTCAGTGTCATTTTAATCCATCTTCTGTGGTTGGTGGTCTTGGTCTTTGCATTGATCCTAGGATGTTTCCAGAAGACCCATTCCATTGCAGTGGTCTCAGACAGACCTTTGGAACTGAAGATCATAGTTGTTGTGCAGGCCATAGCTCAAACTCTAGACTAGGGCTTTTTTTATTGGTCCCAGGGTACATACAGTCTGGCCATGGTTCTATAAGCCAGTGATCTGTAGATCGCAATCTTGGCTTTTGGACAGACCAAAGGGTGACAAGTCTTCTGATTTTGCCTTATCGTTAGCTGGTGGGGTAGGATAACCTGCTCTTAGGTCAAGTTGTTCCCATTTTCCTTGTTGTCAGGATATCATATTAGAGCTGGCACATGATGGTGTCCCAGCAGTATTAAGGATGTCCCAAACGGAATTTGTTTCCTGTAACTGTTGTGAAGAACTGTGTCATTTCTATGTCTGGGATCCAGGGTTCAAAGCTGGACAGATGATGTCTAATCACCTGGGGTCTAAGTTGGGTCAACGTGACATATTTTCAGGGTGGGAGATGTCCCTGTATTGTAAACAAGCATGAGTTCTTATCCCTAGTAGATAAAAGCTCATTTTTATATGTAAGATTTCCCCTTTTTTAGTATGTCTTTGCAGGGGAAAATGGTGCTACATTATATTGCCGCTGCATTTTGGGGTGGAGAGAGAAGAAAACAGAACAGGTCACACTCCCAAGAAATATAAAAAATATAAATAAAACTATATGTGCTCACATAAATATATAAAAAATGAAATAACAAGGTAATTAAAGGAACAAAATGATGCAATAGACTATCTTACATCTGGGGGAAAAGCAGGTAAAGAGGTACTGTGTACAGGTCTTATACTTATGATAAAATTATAGGTTTCCCCATTGTCTTTTGGTATTTTCTTGTGGTGTGTGGATTCCCTAGCACCTTTTCATCATGTACCCTGACCTTCTGATTGATAAGAGAATCGCGGCAGGAAGGTCTTGGGAAGAGTTCTTGCTTTGGTGGTAATTTTAGAGCTAATTCCATTTTCAAGTAACAGTCCCTATTAGGAAGAGTTGTTAAGGAGGGACGAAAGCATGAGTCAGCAGGGTAATTGGTTGGCTCTTCTTGCTGGGGATGAGGTGTGGGTTTGACTGGGTGTCCCTTCACTTGGGTGCTGGGTATTGGTTCGTTGGGGTAGAAGGTCAGTCTTGATGCCTAATGGATTAAGAACTAAGGGTGAAGAGTTTTAATAAGGTGGGAAATGTGGATGGGGTTGAGAAGTGCAGGAATAGTCAGATACCCAAAGAGGGGAAAGGGGAAAGTATATAGAAGGAGCAGGAAAGAAGAAAAGAGAAAACACATTAAAAAGAAAAGGAGAAGAGAAAAAAAGAAGAAAGTAGTGAGAAGAGAGGAGAAAAGAGCAAGGGAATTCTAGTTTGCTTGAATGTGTTCGATGAGTAGGGCCTGTAGTATACGTCTGTAGGTTACTGTTGCTGCTTCGGTGGTCTGGCTCGTCACGTGCTCCAAGTCCTAAAACAAGGTATAACCTAGAGATAAAGTGTATGTTAAATAGTTTTCTCGGGACATTCTCGTAGTGGAAGCCAGGTATGGTATCTCATGTGACTGAGCCCCAAGATGCCATCTTAGTTTGTCCATCCTTTGTATCCAAGAATGCCTGTGGACAGAAAATTTGAGAGGTTATTTTTTATTTTATTTTTTTGGCCACACCCGTTTGATGCTCAGGGGTTACTCCACGTAAAGCGCTAAGAAATTCCCCCTGGCTTGGGGGACCATATGGGATGCCAGGGGATCAAGCCACAATCCTTCCTTGTCTAGTGCTTGCATGACAGGCACCTTACCTCTAGTGCCACCTCGCCGGTCCCTACTTTAAATATAGTAAGTTTAAGGCATTAAAACGTATTGTTATGAGATTTTTTCCATTGGAGTCAGTGGTTTCCCATGGTATTCTTTACCTGTATTTCTGTATAAGATCCCTATGGGGGATAAATCTATATAGTAGTTTGAGTAGGATAGTCATTTTGTCTATGTTGATTCTAACTACCCATGAGCATGTGATGTTCTTCCATTTCCCAAGATCCTCTTCAATTTATTTCTGGAGTGTTTTAAAGTTTCCCTGGTATAAGTCTTTCACTTCCCTTATAAGATTGATTCCTAGGTACTTTATATTTTTTGATACTATTTTAAATGGAGATATATTTTTGATCTTTCTCTCCTCAACTTCGTTATTTGTATAGAGAAACACTACTGTCTTTTGTGTATTGACGTTGTAGCCAGCCACTTTGCTGTATTGGTTAATTGTTTCTAGGAGTTTTGCTGTGGACTCTAGGGTTTTCGATGTATATCATCATATCGTCTGTAAAAAGAGACAATTTGAGTTCCTCTTTCCCAATTTGGATTCCTTTGATTCCTGTCTCTTGTTGAATTGCTATTGCTAGGACTTCTAATATTATGTTGAATAAGAGTGGAGAGAGTGGGCAGTCTTGCCTAGTTCTTGACTTTAGTGAAAATGCTTCTAGATTTTGCCCTTAAGGATAATGTTGACTGTGGGCTTTTCATAGATAGCTGTAACTATCTTTAGGAAGGTTCCTTCTAACCCTATTTTGCTGAGTGTTTTCAACATGAAAAGGTGTTGGATTTTGTCAAACGCCTTCTCTGCATCGACTGATATGATCATGTGGTTTTTGTCTTTCTTGTTGTTGATGTGATATATGATGTTGATTGATTTACGTATGTTGAACCAACCTTGCATTCCTGAGATGAAGCCCACTTGGTCATGAGGTATGATCTTTTTGATAAAATGATGGATTCGATTTGCTAAAATTTTGTTGAGAATCTTTGCATCTATGTTCACTAGTGAGATTGGTCTGTAGTTTTTCTTTCTTGGTGGTATCCTTGCCTTCTTTGGGAATGATTGTGATATTAGCGTCATAAAAAGAGTTGGGAAGGATTCCTATTTCTTCGATGGTTTCAAAGAGCCTGTGGAAAAGTGGTAATAAGTCTTCGCGGAATGTTTGATAGAATTCATCTGTAAATCTATCTGGATCTAGACTTTTGTTCTTAGGGAGTTTCTTAATTATATATTCAATTTCCTCTGAAGTGATTGGTCTCCCTAGGCTTTCTTGATCTTCCTTATCCAGTCTCGGAATATGGTATTTTTTCAGGAATCTGTTGATTTCAACTGGGTTCTCTAGCCTAACTGAGTATAGTTGTTCATAATATGATCTCATGATATGTTGTACTTCTTGGGGTTCTTTTGTAATCTCTCCCCTTTCATTTGTGATCCTACTGATTTGGGTGTTTTCCCTCTTTTTTTTGGTAAGTTTTGCCAGTGGTTTGTCTATCTTGTTTATTTTTTCAAAAAACCAACTCCTGGTCTCATTGATTTTTTGTATTATTTTCTTAGTTTCTATGTTGTTTATTTCTCTGGTTTTTATTATTTCTTGCCTTCTGGCTGTGGTTGGATTTCTTTGCTGTTGTTGTTCCAATTCCTTGAGGTGATACTTTAAACTGCTGGTTTTGTCATTTTCCTGTTTCTTGACATAGGCCTGTATTGCTATGAGTTTCCCCCTAATTACTGCTTTTGCTGTGTCCCACAGATTTTGACAGGTTGTCTCTTCATTATCATTTTTTCAAGGAATCTTTTTATTTTTTCCTTGATTTGATCTTTGATTCAGCTGTTATTGAGCAGCATGTTGTTTAATCTCCAGTTATTAGTGTTTCTCCATTGCTTCTTCTTGTAGTCAATTTTGACCTCTGTTGCATAGTGATCTGATAGGGTTCTTCTAATGATCTTTAAATTTTGGTCTTATATAGGTTAGATTTGTATCCTAGCACATGGTCTATTCTGGAGAAGTTTCAATGTGGGCTTGAGAAGAATGTGTATTCTGCTTTCTGGTCTTATATAAGTCTATTATCCCTAGATCTACTAATTTTTCATTTAGGGCTCTTATTTCTCTGTTGTTTATCTGTTTGGTGCATCTATCCAGTGGCGATAGTGGAGTATTGAAATCTACAATTATCACATTTCCCTTCATGTGTTTCTCCAGGCTTGTGAGCAGTTGTCTCACATATTTTGCTGGCTCTACATTATGCGCATATATTGACTAGGATTAATATTTCTTGGTCTAGTGTTACCCTGATAAGTACGTAATATCCCTCTTTGTCCCTGATCACTTTATTGAGGTTGAATGGAATTTGGTCTGATATAAGAATGGCTGTCCCTGTTCTTTTTTGTTTTCTATTAGCCTGAATAATTAATTTCCATCCTTTTATTCTAAGCCTGTGTTTGTTCTGTAGTTGTAGGTGTGTTTCTTGCAGGCAGCAGAAGTCCGGTTTATGTTTTCTAATCCAGTTCTCAACTATGTGTCTCTTAATGGAAGAATTTAGTCCATTAACATTTAGGGAGATTATTGACAGAGAGGACTGCTGTGCAGTTGTGTTGTGTAGGGTGGTTGTTGTTACAATTGGGGGTTTTTATTGTGTAATTTGTCTCTGAGTAGTTCGTTTAGGATTGGTTATGTTTGCGAAAATAATGTAAGATTGTTTTTGTTTGAGAATGTTTTTAGTCTGCCCTCCCATATGAATGAGAGTTTTTCTGGATATTGAACCCTAGGTTGGAAATTTCTTTAATTCAGTCATTTAAATATGTCGTTCCACTTTCTTCTTGCTTGAATTATTTCAAATGGGAGATCTGGTTTGAATCTTATTTCCCTTCCTTTATATTTGAGGGTTTTTTCTCCCTTATTGATTTAAGGAGATCATCTTTCTCTTTGTTTTTGTTTGTTTGTTTGTTTGTTTGCCATTCGGATTACTATATGTCTTGGTATTGGTTTATGAGGGTCTATTTTATTAGGGACTCTCTTCACTTTCTGGATTTGCACTGAATTTTTTTTCCAGAGAGTGGGAACGTTTTCTGTTATTATTTCTCTGATTACTTGTTCTTCCCCTTTTCCTATTTCCTCCCCTTCTGATATACCCACAATTCTTAGATTATTTATTTTCTCCTTGTTCATTAGATACTTGACTTTTCCTTCTAGTGCTTTGCCTTTTATTTCCTTGTTGGTTTCTCGGTCGATTTTTGTCTTTATTTTTCCTTTGAGTTCTTCAATGTGCTTCTCCATCTGTGTGATCATGCTCATTTTGCTTGTTACGGTGTCTTTTAACTCCTTTATTTTCCTTTGTATGGAATCTCTCATATTCTTTGACAGTTCTTTTTTAATTTGGTTGATTTGTTCCTTCATGGATTACTTGTATTCGCTGGCTAGCATTTCCTTCATTTCTTTTATCAATTCTTGCATTTCCTTTCCCATGGCTGCTTTCAGGTCTTCTTCCAATGGATCTTTGCGTTTTGGTAGATTTAGAAACTTGCTAGGGTTTGTCTCTGTGTCTTCAGATGTTAGGTTTTTCCTTGATTTACCCATATTTTTTTTGCATTTATTGATGTGGCTTGTAGTGCAGCGCCTTCCAAATTCAGCCTGCTTTGGCCCTCTGTGGCATGGAGATGGGTTCCCTCCCTGAGCATGGTTCTAGAGGGGTCTGTTGGGTGAGCTCACTGAAGTTCTGCTCCTCCTGTGCTCTCTATGTGGCCTGATTCATTGTTTTTCCCTTTTATTGCCAGTTAGTGCAGTTACACTCCTGGCCACAATGGTGGAAGGTGCTGTTGGGCCTAGCTCCTTCACCCCCCCCCCCTACCTGGGAGTCAGCTCTGCCACTTCCTTCAGTAGGTCTGGTCTATTCCCTCTCCCTATTCCTGCCAGCTGGTGCAGTTCTGGCCTCAGCCAAGGAAATTCCCTCAGCCAAACCCACCAGGCCGCTGCCCTCAGCCCTTGGGAAGTCCCAGGTCCACTCTGGGGCTCAGGGGGGTAGGCTGCTCTAGGTCACCCAAAGGTCCAGGTGGCAGGCCCAATCTCACCCAGTCTAAATGGTCCTAGCCTGTCCCTACGGTGCAGAGTGAGTCAGGTGCAGGGTTCTCCTCACCTATCCTACACTCCGCTCAGGCTTGGAGATTCTGGAGAGGGGCACACAGGGTGGTGGTGGGATGCGGGTCTCGGGTGCTCATGTCGGAAGTGGTCCACTCTCCGCTCGGGCTTGGGGACTCTCGAACTCACCAGTTTTTATGGCAAGCTTCCTATTATGGACTAGTCCTCCTGTCCCTCATCCCTATTTTCTCTAGATATTATTACCATATTGCCATTTATTATTCTTATATGCCACAAATGATTATTCTATTTCTACTCATCTCCTGTCTCATTTCACTCAGAACAATAATCTGATGTGTTGATGTATGTACAGATAATGCACTGTGCATGGCTCAGTGGTTTTTTGTAGTCACAAGAAACAGAAGTTGCACACCCATACATTGTATCCACTCATCGTATGATAGACTGGATTCAAAAACGCTCCCTGCTGAACTAAACTCTGTGACAGATGACACAATAAAAATAATTTGTCAAATTCACAATTGTGATCAAATACAGGATATTCACCACCCTGGGTAAGAGTCTGAATGCCCCCTACTATCAATTTCTCCATGAAGAAGTGAAGTGGCTGTTCTGGGGAAGGGTGCTCTCTCGCCTTGTTGGCAAGAGGGAAGAAGTAGTGCAGTTCCTGTGAGAGCAGAACTCTGAATTTGTACAGCCCCAGTTGGACAAGGAATGGGTAGCTAAGTTTGTGTATTTGGCAGACAATGTTCATGTTTTCTATTAACTTAATATTTCTCTGCAGGGGAGTTTCACAAGTAGTTTTTACAGTGAGACATAAGATAGATGTGTTCAATAAAGAATTTGATTCTGGGATAGCTGTGTCTGAAAAGGAGATATTGAAATGTTTCTACTCTTGCAAAAAATTTCTGATTGGCACTTATATTATGCAGAAAACCATAATCAATATAAAAAACAGCATTTAAGGACATTAGCTCACAACTTTAATCATGAGTACTCTGAACATGAGAATCCATGGAAAGGAAAACTCTGGGTTGAGAATCCCTTCAGGGAAGATGCCCAGTGCAAAATAAAATATGTGTTTTAAGATCACTCCAGGCACTGTATTTCTAAACCCCATCCAACCTGGTCTGAAGAAGCAGGGTAGCAGGAAAGAAATAATAAACCAAGCTAGCCAAGAAAGGATGATCATGGAGTCTATGGCCTTTTATCTTGTACTCTCTGCCTCAAGAGTACAAGAACAAGTATAAGAACACCTCTTTGTTTATTAAAACCAATTCCTAATACCAGGAGGCTTCAGGTCAAGAGAGAGACAAAAGTACATATTCAGTGGGCTTTTACATATCAAAGGAAGAGGTTTAAGAAAGGATGACGTTGGGGGAACACCTTTGTTTGGGGTTCATACTGGGTATCATCTTACACTCTTGGAGCCGCTGCTGGGGCTGCACACAGGGCGGGCACTGACAGAGGCTAGGAACAGAGTCCTGACTCTGGGAGCAGCCACCCCACACACAGAAGAGACAAATTAAAAGTGTAAAAAGCCACATGTGGCTCACAAGCCGCTGGTTGCCGACCAATGGCCTAGGACATACCATGATGTCTTAACATTTTTATCAAAATACCTGTGGGGTAAAATACAATACAAAAATGTCCTCTGCACTCCTATGTTCATTGCAGAACTATTTCCAATAACTAGAATCTGGAAACAACTCAGGTGTTCGACAATGGATAGTGGCTAAAGAAACTGTGGTCATCTAAATAATGGAAAACAATGCAGCCATTAGGAAAAATAAAATCATGATATTTGTCTATAATATCCAGAAATAATAGAGATGATAGTTGGGAGGACCAGTCCATGATTTTACACAAGAGTAGCAAGCACAGTTAGAAAACTAACCGCAATGAGAATTACCATGACAATTACAGTGAGAGAAAGAAGAATGTCTGTCCCATACATAAAAAAATAAAGGAAAAAAAAAGAAAAAAATAGAGGAAAATGGGGTCATTTGTGCAGGGAAAGTTGCAAAGGGTAGTGTACATTCTATTACTCAAACCCAACTATAAACATTTCTTTAAATACAGTTTGTAATAAATAAATTATGTAAAAAATACCTGTGGGGGTTATCCAATATATATTAGGTCTAATTGTTTGGGAGGGCTTCAGAGTAATTTGGGGATTACAACAGGGAAATTAGAAAATATTTTAATACTGCAATTTTATCAGAAGATACAGGCTTTATTTCCTAGTATCTATCAATTACCTGCCCCAGATATAAACTAAAGTATATAATGATGTAATTTAAAGATACATTTCTCATACTGGAGTACAAAACAGCTTGTAAAATTTTCCAAGAGCAGAGTTAAATAAAGCTCATTGCTTATAACTCAATTTAACATTATTTAAACGGGCTATTATGTTTATATATGTTGACCTGTTAGGATACCTAGAATATGTAAATATATAATAAATTAATAAAAGAAAAGCTAAAGAGTGAGCTAATAAGACAAATATTTTTCTGACAAGTGATTTAATGAGGTTATTCTACTAGACTAATAAAGTCTAACGAAGTAATATATACTTAGACTATAATTATTACTAAGAATATGATAAAGGGGCCAGAACTATAGCACAGAGGGTAGGAAATTTGCCTCACATGTGGCCAACCCTGGTTTGATATTCTGCATCCCATATAGTCTTTGAGAACTCTCAGGAATAAGCCTTGAGTGCAGAGTCAGTAGTAACCAAACCAAAACAAAATAAAAAAGAGAATATTTAAAAATAAATGAATAAATATTTATCAAATGAAATTATATTAAAGTTACTCTACAATATAGGCAAGTATATCTTAAACAAAATTACTTTAATTCACAATTAAAATAATTTTTCCAATTACTTATGTTTTATAGATCATTATGGGGCCAGGGAGATAATATACAAGGTAAGTCATACATGCAGCCAACCTGGGCTTGATGCCCTGAACTTCATATGGTGCTGAGTCCTGCCAAAAATGATTATTGAGCACAGAGTCAAGAGTAAACCAAGAATATGGTGGGTGTGTTAAAATAGTAAATAAAAAATAAAAATAATAATAATAAAAAGAAAAAAGGGGTAGGGGTGGAGTGGGGGCACAGCAGTAAGGCATCTGCCTTGCCCGCGCTAGCCTAGTACAGACCGCAGTTCGATTCCCCAGCCTCCCATATGGTCTCCCAAGCCAGGAGTGATTTCTGAGTGCATATCTAGGAGTAACCCCTCAGCATCACTGGGTGTGGCCCAAAAACAACAATAAATAAAACTGGGCCCAGAGCAATAGCACAGCAGTTGGGCGTTTGCCTTGCATGCAGCTGATCCAGGACGGACCTCGGTTCAATCCCTGGCATCACATATTTGTCGCCTGAGCCAGCAGCGATTTCTGATTGCAGAGCCAGGAGTAATTCCTGAGCATCATAGGGTGTGGTCCAAAAAGCAAAATTAAATAAATAAAATAAGAGATGATGAAATGCATAGTTTTATATGTGTACGTGCTATTTATATATATTGGAATAGTATATACATAAGTTAAAAGTAAAAGTAAGGTGATATACACTTGTATTTAAAGAATGTTATACAACATGCAATATTAATATTTAGAAATAATGGCATAAGTAAGTATAATTGAATATATGCAAATATATATGGATAAATGTGTTATGGATATATGATTCGAAGCCATAAAATAGATGATAAAATAATAAAAGCATTCCATGATATGTACATTAGAAATGGCAAAACAGAAAAACTGAGACATGCAAATTGCTCATATAAATTACCATATTTTCCGGCATATAAAATGACTGGGCGTATAAGATGATCCCCTAATTTTGCAGTTAAAACATAGGCTTAGTCCTATATTCGCAGTATCAGACAGAACATTCCTGTGCTGCAACTGTATGTACCACAGTGAGCCAATCACAAGCAGCAAAGGTTCAAAGGTTATACTGTAATAGACTTCCTCTCTGACTCTGGCCAATCTGAGCAAGCTTTTTACAGTATAGATTCGGGTCTAAAACATTGTCTAATTTGCATTTATAAAAAGCCTGCTTGGATTGGCTGAGTTAGAGAGGTGGTCCGAGCAGCCTTGCAGCGATTGATCCCTTATCATAGGCAGCTTTTCTGGCAATTCCCTGGTGGTGTCAGTTAATCTCCCCCACTACATGAACCAAACCACACCACATCCTCGGACCCTATCACTGAACCACCAACATGGTTAGCTGGGTTTTGCCAGAACTGGCCCCCAGATCTCCTGAGTACTGTTTGGGAGCCCCCAAGAATGAGATTTGGAAATTCTGCGGCCTGATTTTTTTGTTTTGTTTAGCGGCATATTGAAACATTTTTCGGGATATACTCGGTGTATAAGATGACCCCCGATTTTTGGTTGACTTTTTTTGTTTCAAAAGTCGTATTATATGCCAGAAAATGCAGTACCATGCTAATTAAATAGTCATAATATTAAGCAGGGGTTACCGTACTTATTCCTATTACATCATCACATAATAGGAGTGATTGTTCCAGTGTACCCTTAGTAGCATGGGCACAGCCAGACTGTAGTCATGCCACCAAACTGAATCTGCTAATCAGGCCAATATAGTGTGAAGTGTCCTGATTCCATAAGTTTACTTGTGACCAGCAATGGAACTATTCAAAAGGCTCTGTCTAGAGATACTGAGAACCCAATTTCCCCAACTCTCAAAAGTTTAAATAGTAATCATAAATAATTCTATGAATAGTTTTTATAGAACTAATATGATTGTGTAACTAGGTTTTAATTTGACATACATTATAAATATTTAGATACTGTTTACTACTTTAAGATTTAGAAGTGATTGGTCTTAATGGTGATCAACCCCAAATCCATGCAGGACAAACTAATGGGACACATAATGACTGTTGCCTTTGTATCTCATGGGTCAGTGTCAAATGTGTAGGAAGCATTTTGGGATGATTATGTATCATCATTAGAAGAAGGTGCATCTTATTAAGTATACAAAAATATTTTTAAAGTCCCAAATAATGAAAGGATACAAAATCATGGAATAAGAAAATTACATTTGTCTGACATATTTTGAGCTTTTACCTAAAAATATTGCCAAATAAAGTTTCTTTTCTACTTATAGTCTTTCAAAGCTTCTCATTTCACTCAGTGAATTAAAGGACACTCCATTTTATTATTCTCAAATGCTGGACTCCTCAAATTTGTAATTTACTAACAAATAACTATTACACCCAAATTAATATTTTGCTTTCTATTTGTTCACATATGCAAAGCAGAAAAAATAAGATCCCATTGTGTTCATTTCTAATTAAGACTGAACATGATGATATTATTTCTTCTAGGTTCAGGAATAATATTGTAACTAACTGATTTTATAGCTTTGTCAAAGTTGTATATTTGGCACTTTTATATTTTTTGTTTGTGACTAACTGAAGTAGGTCCCAAGTATTTCCAAATATTGTATAAGTTTGGGTATACTGTCAAGTGATCTGATATATAAGAAAACTATGAAAAAACTGTGAAATCCATTACAGATTAAGTAATGTATTAGGCACACATTCTTAAGGCATGGGTAATATTGGCCATGATGTAAACATTAATGCATCAACAGTAGGTGTTAGGTCCATAAAGAAAAATCCACCAATCTCTAAGTGAGGTCTCTCCAATAGTGTCAAATAATAAGTATATAATGAAACTAAATAGATAGGTAACAAAACTTGTGGATTCATGAAAATATTTGATAAATATGATCAGGCAAAAATTAAATCTTTTTTGACTAGTTCTGACTGACTATGGCAAAGAAAATGTTAAATTTTAAATGAAGTTAGTTCTCTAGATATAGGTACTCGGAATGTTGTTTTGATTCAATATGAAACAACTATTCCCAAAAAGGAGACTTATGAATAAAAAATTTGCAATTCTGATGAGATTTTCTGATTTACAAGGATGAGAGCAAGTGTTTTAAGTTAGTGAAAATAATGTAAGAAAGGATAAAGAAACCATACTCTATATATTTACTCTAATAATTCAGAATTAATTCACTCAGTGAATTGTGGCAATTGTATAGAATATATTAAGAAGCAACTTTATTTTCCTACACCAGCCTTGACATAACCTATATTATATTTCTCAACTTACCCTTTCATTTTTGTCTCACTGACTTCTTCAATATCTATTTGGTCTCCACAAAACTTCTAGAACATATAGAGTATACTAATCAAGATGATTAAATTAGCCACCATATAAGGTATATTCTCAATTTCACTTCTCTGATTGGAAAGTTCATTTTCTCAATAAACTCTCAGATAAGATTTTATAACAATCAAGGTTTCTGCACTAATTACTCATTTTACTTATTGTTTACTGTCTGACTCGGGCACAAAGATTAAATTTTGAGTGTTTTGAGATAAAATTTCTGATGAGATGGTGAAAATGACAGTGATTTTAATATAGACTGACCACTGATTACATCAGAAAGTAATGAAACAATCTATATTTAATTCTTTCATCTCTTGGTTCTCGTTTTGAAAATGAGAATACAATTGTTCAGTTAAAAACTGGGTAATGGATTGATTGATGAGCTGACATCATCCAGTGTATTTAAGGAATTTAAATTTCTACTTCTATTTGCTTTAACCTGCATTGCATTTTATCTCTTCCACATGCCAAGACCCACTTCATCCCTTACATTCTATATCAGTTATATGACATTTCTCAGAAGCAAAGAAATGAAGGAAATAAAGAGAAGCCTGTTTCAATTCTGCTATGCAAGCATACTTATGGGCTCTTTTTGTGCTTTAATGAAGTATTTGATAGTGTTTACCTGTAATTCTGTTGAATGTTTTCTTCTATTTTAGAGGTGAGCATGGATATTTGAATTTGTTAAATTGAACACAAATAGCTGTAACTCCAGCCAGTGAGACATCATCACAAACAATATGACAAATATTGGGACTGATAATAAAATCAATAACAATGTACTTTGGGATGAGAGGTATACCACACTCAGTGGTGCATTAAGGCTTAATCTGAACACTATCCTTAAGAGTCATTCCTGTGGTATTGTAGAGGCCATGTGGTGCTGCAAATTGAATTGGGGGCTTCAGCATATGAAACATATGTTCTAGTTCTTTGAAGTACTTTCTGGTTATAGTAACTATCTTTTAATACAAATTCATTGGGAAACATAGGCTAAAAAAATTCCTTTATGTAGGACAGAGTTAGTGATGACACCAGAAAAAAAAATCTTCCCATTAAAGTACAAAGGGAAATTAGGGAAAGAAAACACATAAATTGAGCACGAACTGTGTTATTTAGGACAAGTGTTACATTGTGATAAAATAAAATGAAGTTATGTTTAAGGGATATTAATTAATTCATGACAACATAAGAATACTTGAAAGAAAATATAGAGTGTATAGAAAAATTTTTTGTAGATATTACAGGTAATAACAGACAATTTGGAAATGAAAACTAAACATGTTGGTTGATCATCTGAATCACTGGCAACAGATTTCTTACTCATTCTTTGAATTTGATTTTATAAATGTAGGCTGAGGCCAGATCTATCACATGCATATATATTTTTCAAGCAACAATATTATCATTATTTTTATGATTGATCTTCCTGCTAGATTTGTGCAAAGAGGAGAACTGATGATCTAACTGTTTCTTCCATACATGATAGAGTGACATTATAGGATAATCAAAGAGTATACAAATAAATTATAGGCAAAAAATAACATAGTAAGCAATGTGATGCAAAGGTTAAGAATTAAACAGACTTTTTCTGTGAATATTATGTATATTTAAAGTATTTAAATTGCCTTACATGCCAATTCACATATATCCACTAAGAAAACAAAGTTAATCCATTACTGAATGAGAGTGAAGCAAGAAAAAGGGATTATGCCAAAAGATATAATATGAACAAATCATTACGGCTGAGAGTATTTAAGCATTAAATAATGGATTCAATTGTGTACTTAATGTTTTTTTTTATAATTTTTATGGTAAACCAGATGAAAATGTATACAGAAATGAATACTGAAAAAATGTGAAGATATTACATTATGGGGACCACAGTGATAGTCCAGGGGGCAAGGTATTTGTCTTGTATGCAGCCTACTTGGATTCAATTCCTAATGTCATGTATAGTCTCCTCAGCACCTCCAAAAGTAATTCCTGAGTGTAGAGCCAGGAATAATCACTGAGCATTTCTAGGTGTCTCAACAAGATACCTTACATGACTTAAAGTTGTGCAGCATGTAGAAATTGTTATTCTTCATTGATGATCATTCCCTTACCATATAAACTCTATGCTTCATACCCTGCTAATTCTCAACCATCACATCACAGGCAATGTTCTATTTATATTATTTATCTATTGATTCTCTTTCAGAAGATGGCTAATTCTGCTTATTTTGTTTGTTAATCCATTTTTAGCATCTGCACAATACTTGATGCAATGTTTTTTGTTGTTGGAAGAATGAATGATTGGTTTGAAGAACTTTTTTTAACAAAGTTATAATTTGTAATTGCCTCATATTCTCCTTTGCAACCACAATGATAAGAAGATAAAAGAAGACATCTCAACATTCTTTCACTGCCAATATTTAAATTCTGTTAGTCATAATAGTATTTTTATTCTACAATTGTAAAATCCAAATATCTAGAAATACTGCTCCATAATCATTCTGTCTGGTTTCACAATAAAACATAATATTAAATCAAAGAGCTAATTACAATATAATTTTATTATATAAATACAGCTTGTCTCATTTCTATTATAGACTACACACTGATAGTGCGATTAAAAGTCAGTGCTTATCAAATATAAAAGCAAACTGGGGGATAAATTAAGTAAAATGATAAAAAGTAACATACTAAGGGAGACAAATAGAATTCTAAATAAAAACTTCATATTCTTAACTATGCAAGTCATAGAAACATATATAAAATACAAAACGTGTCATGAAATATGTTAGTAAGTTCACATTAAGTTCTTGAAAATCAAGTCATACAACTCAGTTTTATTGCCTTGAAGTACTTTATTCTATGGAACACTGAACTAATGGGCAGAAAAAGAATTTTCTGGTAGCTTTACTTAGTGCTGAAAAGTCATATCAAATGTAATAAAATTATATTGCCTCTTTTAGTATAGAGTTTGTGTTTCTTCTTCTCTCTGTCAATTTTCTTTGTATGTTCTCGCTAAAGCAGGGTTCAGCTAAACAGCATTGAACTGGGGAGATATAAGGAAGTTTTGGAGCATGTACACAGCAATGATAAAACACCATGCATATTCCTTGGCAGTAGATGGGCACTGTGCACTGAATATTATATGAGCAAAGATCCTCTAACACTACTTCTCAAAAAAGACAATCAACAAACTAAAAACACTTCCAAGATCTAAGTCAGCCAACCCAATCTTTTTGGGGAAGTGAATATAATAATATATAATAAATTTGAAAAGGAATACTAAATAGCATATACCAGTGCCTTAGGGGTGATAGGGCACTATAGTTAGCATATCTATTGCATTAATAGGGATGAACATTTTTAGACCCAATACTTGAAGTATCTTTTCTGAAATTGCTTTTTAGTTAGGGGTAGTGATAATAAGATTAGATTCCAGTCATCAATTAACCCAAGTAATAAGATAAGGTTATTAGTTCATTATGCATGAGAAACATATTTGAAAAATGACTGAACTTGGAAAGATTAGACAGTCACTTCTGTGTTTTATAATTTTTTTTTGATTTGGAGCCACATTTGGGTGTATCTAGGGATACTCTTGGTTCTGAGCTCAGGGATCACTCTTGGTGGTTTTGGAGACCATATGAATTGTCAGGGATCCAATCCAGATAGATTGTGTACAAGAAAAACATCTGTCTGCTATTCTAATTTTACACCCATCATGATGATTACTTAAAGGGAGAAAAACAATGGGGCCGGAGCGATAGTGCAGTAGTAGGGTGTTTGCTTTGCATGCCTCTTACCAAGGAGGAAGCTTGGTTGCGTACCATATGGTCCATCAAGTTAGAAGCAATTTCTGAGCACATAACGAAGAGTAACCCATGAGCATCACTGGGTGTGGCCCAAAAACCAAAAGAAAAAAGAAGGGGAAAGAAATTCATGGTTTTTAAAGTTGACATGTATTAACTAGGTATTTCTTTTCATCTCAAGAGCTTTATAAATTTCAAGCCATTAAAATGTAGATAAGGAAAGTATTTTTACATGCCCATTATTATAAAAGAAATCCAAAAATAATTTTTCCATTTTCATTTTATTATTCTTCATTCATTAATTGAATGTGTATTACAATTTATTCTACATGTTACATATTTTGTGAATTTGCAGCAAAGTGAATTTAAATAAATAAAGTATTTTGGGCAAAGTACAATATGAAATAAAAGAAACTGAGTAGTCACACTATTTTTTTTTGCAAACATGGAGTTTTCAACTACAACATTTTTATTTTGAATGTAGATTTCAATAGGAAAAACACATTTTTTTCTGTGCAATTTATGAAAAAATATTGAACTAGAGAGATGGCTATCTAGCATTTGCATGTACAAGGATAATGTTTGATCCCTAGAACTTCAGGCTTTCTCAAGAAATCCTAAGAGCCACTACTTGAACATAATCAATTGTAGCTCCTGAGTAAATGCTGGGTGAGATCCAAAAGCCTAAATTAAAAAAAATGGAAAAATAAAGAAAAATTGCTAATGCAAATATATCCTCCATCCAAAAGCAAGATATAATAAAATATTTTAAATACATAAATAGACAGTAGACAAAAGTCACAGAAAATCTATAAGCCTAGATGATAGAATAAAATTGAAGAGACCTTGTTTTCTCAATCAGAAATATTTTTTTCACGCCACAGGTATGGGGAGAAATAGATATTCTGACTAACTTACTGAACACAGGATCTAGATGTTAGATATTTGGGGAGGACAAAATAACTAGAACTTTCATCTAATACTATCTGACAAGAAGAGATTACATAGGCAGGCATTCCAAGGATATGAAAATGTAAAGGTCTATATAAACTTCATATATGGATACCAAGATGAAGACCCAAAGAACAGACCAAACAAGGAAGCTCTAGAACAACAAAATATACATCTTCAAAACTGACACAAATTGGACAACAGTTGGGGATTACAACATGCAGAGTAGAAAAATTAGAAAACGAGACTTTCATGAAATTTTTCACAATGCAATTACTTTAGTACTGAAATGAAATGTCCCAGAATCAAGGGTCTCTGGTTCTATAAAAGCAAAACCTCAAGCATTTGAAGACTTCAAATTGAGCTAACTTTAACTATGTTCCAGAACAAAAAATATAAAATGATGTATTAAACTTCCTATAATCACTCATAAAATATTCACTTTATTTAATAATATTTTTGCCTTTTTACATAGGAATTAGAAGGAAAATACTTGAGCAGAAATATGTGGCCCATTTTCAGAGAAAAATAAGAATATCCATTCCCATTTAAATTTTCTACAAATCAGAGATTATAAGTTCATAAGGCAGATAAAAGACTTTACAGAAAAACTATAGCAGACTCAGTGTAACAATATAGTGGGTAGGTCGATTGCCTTGCATGGGGCTACATTGGTTCAATACCTGGCAAAAAATATATTTGCCAGCATTCAGTAGGAGTGACTCCTATATGCAGAGGAGACAAAACCCTGCCCCCTCCTCCTCAAAAGTATCTGATAACAGTGTTTAATGTTAATGATATCCCACCCAAAATCCAAACAAGTATTTGTATTGGAAATAAAAAACTAATTAATCACATTAATTATAATCAAGTAGAATGGATAATTCTACTAGTTATAAACTTACTATAAATTTATAAAAATCGAGACAGTATTATCCAAAAATGCACAAAAAAGATGATATATTAAAATAGATTCCAGAAATAGGCTATAATAAATTTAGTATCTTGATCTTTGACAAAGATAAATAGCAATATTTTGGAAGAAATATTCTCTTAAATAATGTTGAAACAACAAATATCATGATACAAAATCCACGTTATTGTATTGTATATATGTTTACCATTTTCAAAATGAAAATAAAATAATATTAAATCTAGCATAGTAGAATATACTAAATACAAAGTTAATAGGTCAGCACACTGTTGAGGTGTTGGAATATTTTGTGGCAGTGCTTTCCAGGAGCCACACACTTGATTTTGGTGTTTGTATTCTGTGAAGTGGTACTTGAGGGTCATACATTACTAAATATTGTTCTCAAATATTTGCTGTACATCTGGTAATGTCAAAAAATAAAACATTCTTTTTTTATTACAATGGAATATACTTTAAAATAAACAGGTGATAATATGACACTATATATATCCCCTTCCTACAGAAAATGTAGAGGACTGAATTAGTTTTAGGCTACATTTTAACTTGATCAATTAATCTTAAAGAATGTTCTAGCAGGCCCAGTTAAATTGGCCCATGTTAATGAGCAACCCAGTCCATTTCAAAATAAAAATGAAATAATATTAAATTTAACTGAATCAGTTATTTCAAATAAAACATAGGATATATTGCCATCATACTTATTTTCAAATTCCAGTCCAATAGTTAACATGTAAATAGGTGAACTTACTCAAATTACTATATTTATATAATGAATGGAAGCTATACAATAAAAAACCTTAATAGGTAGGCTTAAAGGATACTTAAATCCACAAGCATAATACCAACCAAATAGTATATGAGAGGAATAGTGGTGAAAACCAATCATCTTTTACATAAAACTGAATTGAATGTAGAATTTTCTAATTTTCAATGTAAAAAACTAACAATTCATGCTTCTGTCCTTAAACTAGACTATGTCTTTTATTTATTTGTTGGCTTTTATTTAGGCCATATTTGGCAGTACTAAGTTTCTTCTTAGTTATGTGTTCAGAAATTCTTCCTGATAGGCTTGAGAGACCATATGGTATGCTGGATATCAAATCTGAGTCTTGCCAATGTTAGACAAATTCCTACTCAGTATGCTATTGCTCAGGCGCCTTGACTATATTTTTTAATTGAAAATAAATGGGCAATCGTAGACCACTTTTCTTGGTAGTAGAAACAAATCTTACTGAGGTTGCTAATTATAATCATTTATCCCACTTTGTATTGTTTCTTTCCGTTCCCTTGGTCTGAGAAATGCATTATACAAAAATCTTTACATAGAGACACATTTGCAAGGTTTCTCACTGTGAAGCTCTTAGCTCCTCACCTGACACTGAAACCCAGTCTGTTGGAAGCTGAGATGATTTCTTCACTATTATGCATAATAAAAATTACAATTTGTTTGTCAATGATTAATTACTGCTTTTCCCAAGAGACAAAATGCTGAGTGTTTTCATATGCTAATATATGCCAAGCTGCCAGTGCTAACTCAGATCTCTAATGCCAAAGCTCACCTTAAGTGAAAGAATATCACTGTTTATTGCCAAAGGTGTCATTTGCTTAGGAATGAAATAAATATATAAGAAGCGTTTCGGTGATAGATCTGCTTTTCCGTTGACAGATCACTCCTTGTTATCAAAGGCAAATATATGTCAATGTGTGCATTACTTAAGACTCATGAGATAATTGCTTCAATTTGCCTGACAATCTGATAATGCCATTTGCACAATTGTGAATGGTGTCAACGCTGAATGAATGTTCTTGAATGATATTAAATGTGTGAAGTACAGTAGGAAAAAATCAAATCCTATTGAAGTGCTTTCTGCCAGATAAAATCCTAGTTACATGTCTCGTTAAGTCTGTTTTTATCTTAAATATGACACTGTTCTCTGCAATCGAGAGAACAAATTCAAGAATTAAGGAAATTTGAGACAATATATAGGTTTCCAATCACTGTTTTAATTTCACTATCATATTTATTGACATCTCTGAAAATGTCAGAAAGTGCATAAGCATAAAGTTATGATTGTGAAAGAGACATCATTTAGAATAGACATAATTTAGATCCCTTGTCTTTCTTGAACCTAAACTTGACTAGTAAGCTTCATGATGTTGGATATGTTTTGTTTAGCACTTTTAATTTTTCTAAGAATAGTTTTCTCATCTGCTTAAATGAACATAATACCACCTATAATGCAGATGGATTTTATGAAGATTAATTGTGCTAATAAATGAAAAGCAATTGTTGCTGACTGGTTATAAAATAAAAATAAAATATTTTAACTATTAGTAACACTATCACATATGTATTATTTTTTCTAAGGCTCATGCATCAAATAGATCTAATAATAAATCAGACACAATGCTATTTTCCTCAGAGTGTGTTGATGGTCATATAGGATACAAACTAATATTTAATTATATGGATAAAGATTATTTGGAAAGAATAGTTTTTCCAATTAATAATTAAAATAGAAAATGATATATTTTGCTCAGATGAAGCCAATGACAAGTTTCAAAATTAACTGAGTATATTTCTATATTGTTATTCACCTGAGTTGGTACTAGCAGCAGATTCCGCCTGGAGTAATTGTTCAGATCAGTGGTCTATAGCCAAGGACAGAAGAAATGAGACTTTTAATTAATACAGAGTGGAAACCAGAGAGATATAATAGTTGGGGCATCTGTTAAACTATAAATCTCTGAACAGAAATGACCCTTTATTTGACTGCAATTCAATATTTGCAAATTATAGATACAACATAAAGTTTATCTCAAATAAAGTGTTCTTTAACTCAGAATCAAAATCTACAGTGCATTATTGCATGTACAATTGAATTTTATCATTATTAAATAAAAATAGAGCAGGAATATATTTTACAAAATGCATACATTCTTGATATAGCTTGTACTAAAATGATAGAATTGGGCTAATTTATTTTATTTTTAACTAAACACCAAGCAAGGTTCTAAAATTATACTATAAATGTATTTTCACATGAGAATAATCGATACATATCTGGAAAATCTGATAGAAATCTGAATAAATGCCATTTATTTTTCTCTTTTGTTTTTTGGGGGCCACAGCTGGCTATGCATAGGAGTAATTTCTGGCTATGCATTCAGAAATTATTGTACCTTGGAAGATCATATGGAATGCCAGGGATCCAATCTGGGTTAGCTGCATGAAAGGCAAACACCTTATCTATTGTTCTGACTCTACTGCCAATTTTCAAATGTTTACTTTGGGGACACACCTGGCAGTACTCAGGGCTTACTCCTGGATATGCTCTCAGTGATCATTCCTCTGGTGTAGTATTAGAGTTCAGGGAACTATATAGAGTGCTGGGAATGGAAACCAGCTTATATGCTTGCAAAGTAAATACCATATTAACACTCTTGTCTTTACAATACCAATTAAAAAGTTGCAAAAAATTAGGAATAAAATTGTTATAAAACAAATATACAGAAATTAATATACTAATATAATATAATTTTTTGACTTTAGAGGCAAACATATGTTGGTTAAATTATTAATGATCAACAGACTGCTCATTTAAGCATTTGTTCCTGATTCAGGAACACTAAGCAGTACAAATTTGGGGGAGCCATGACTATGAACAATTCTTAAATGTTTTCCTACTCGCAAAATGTGAGAATCTCACCTTTCTCTATATTTTCCAATATTCTGGCTGTAAATTGAATGGCACTCCGTAGCATATCTGGAGACTCATTTACTTTGAGAAAAAGAAATTAGCAAAGAAAACAAATTCATTTCATCTTTTTGGTCTCTATGATTTGTATCAGCATGCAAATATCAACCACCATTTAACGAAAGCTAAATAGAAAACATCTCAATATTTTAATATAAGCAATCAATATGACACTCGATATATAAACATTTAAGGTCAATCTCTACATAAGCAAGTTATCGAACAAGAGAACAAAGGAAGAATACATTAATAAAGTCCTTGGAAAAATAGTAGATCCTGATAGCAATATATATAACTATTTTTGAGAATGAAAAACATAAACTAAATAAACTACTATAGTATAGAGAAGAAAATTAAATAAAATTATATGTATATTTTTTATTTTTTATTTTGTGAGCCACACTGGCTGCACTCAAGGTTACTCCTGTATATGTGCTCAGAAATTACCCCTGGCAGGCTCCGGGGGATCTTTTGGGATGCTGGAGATCAAACCCAGTCCATCACAGGTTTGCCTCATGCAAGGCCTTATTTTAAACACCTTTTTGTTTATAAATTATAAGTAATAAATATTGCATTTAAATTGAATAATCACAAAAATAAGGTAAAGTGCTTTTTCATTTGTAAGTCCTTCATTATTTTATTTGTTATCTTATGAGTTTAACTAAATAGATAGTATGACCTTGACATTTAACTTTGAACCACAATATATACATTGAGTATTTACTATATGCTAAATATATAAAGAATTGTGGATATAATGTTCCTCAAACAAGTCATTTTCTGCTTTCATGAAACCTACAAGGAAAATAATTAAAAATTAAGTTATATAATTAAACAAAATTACTGAAAAGAGGAAAAGGACTTGTAAACATTAGCCTCTAACGTCAACCAAGTATAAATGTAACCTAGAAACTGAAAAGGAAGGTGAACAAGATTATTAAGGAACATCAGGATATGCTTATTGTACAGATTAAGGAGAAGCTACAAGAAGATTTTTACCTGGGATTCATTGCTATCCTGGGCCTGAGTGATAGTATTAAGGCAACTACAGTGGACACAGTCTACCAGTTTGATCCCCAGCATCATATACAGTTCTCCAGTCTCACCCAAGAGTGATCCCTGTCCAGAGAGACAGGAGCAATTTCTAAGCACTTTCAAGTATAGTTGCAAAACAAGCCAAAATAAAACAGATACACAATGGGGTTTCTTTGGTTTACACAGAGATTGATATGATGCATATTATGGCTGCCTGGTGATAAATTGATAAACCAGAGTGAAAGGAAAAAGTTGTGAGACTATCCATTAACATATATATATATATATATATATATACACACACACATGTATGTATGCTTGTACGTAAGATTATATGCTCATTGCCAATTATCCCTCATAGATAAAACCTATGCACTCTTCTGGAAAAACAACGTTGTAATAAAAGGTCAAACTGTGAAGCCAGGTTCTGTTTTGCAAGACCACTCTGAAAGTTAGGCTAGGGGACAAGTAACACAGCAGCAAAACATTTCACTTTCCTCATTAATCATTTTCAAAAAATGACAAGTAGCACAGTAACTTTGGCTAAGAAAAAAAATGTGTGAACACACAGAATTTTGTCTTTCACATCATATAGTAGCCAATATTTCAATTGTATATATGCCATCATCTGCCTATAAAAATATAACCAGTCTTTTGTCATAAAATAACTTATAGAGCTGTATCATAACAAGGATCTGAATATCTCATGGTGATATGCACTGAATCAGACTTACTGTGGCTAATTCTTCCATACCCACCACATCCTCCATATATTTGCTAAATGTGTAATATGGGAAGCACTTTGTCCAGGCTACATGGATGGCTGGACAAAACAATATAACAAGTTTTCTTGATATGAAACTATCCATGTACCTTCAGATTTTTTGAAAAGTTCCAATAGTCACTACTACTTTTTGATTCACATTATAAAGTAAAACAGAATCTTACACATAAAGTACTGTTCTTTCCTCATGTTTTTTAATTCCCTTTTATTCAGAATTAATTTAGAAAATGACTTGACGTAGACAATAGGAAAGACTCTTCTCTTTGGAATGGTAATGCATACCCTTAAGAACAAATGGAGTTTCTTTAAAATTTACCAAATCCTTAAGAGAAACTCTGAGAACTAACTTCAAGTAAATGTTTTATTAAAAAGGACATCCTGTAAAGAGGAACAAATGTAGCACTCTTGAAGTCAACTTAATCTAGGTCATGACATTCTAGAAATCAAATTATTTATTTTGTGTTTGATATACTTTGTCTTTTTTCTTTCTTTCTAAGTAGTAAGGATTTGAATAGATATTCAGCTCTTCAAATAGATAAACCATTACTTTAATGCAAGGTATTAACGACTACAAAGAGATTGATAATTCATGGAATCAGTCATCAAGGGAAAGGCAGTATGATCAAAAGGCTGTTCCTCTATTCCCGATTCTAAAATAGTAATGCTGTAGCAATAGCCTGGAAGAATCACATGCTCTATGTCTGTCCTTTCAACATATAAAAGTTAAAGAGAATGTACATTCATTTAGTATATTCTATAAACAAACATTATGCTTTATATGTGATATATTAGTTAACATCTGCAGAAATACAATATGATAGTATGATTCTAGCAATTTTTCATGTGAAATATTGAGTTCTTCTTTAATTTATTTGATAAAGGTCATGCAGATATAGAAAACAATAATTACATTAGCCTAATTACCTGACTTATGGCCTTCTTTTCTATGGCATATTATCTTCTAAAATGAGTTACTTTAATTTTTGTAGAATTAAACAAAAATTCATGTTATTAAAACCTACCCTTTCTCACGGATACATAAAGGACAAAGCCTCATTTGTTTTTTATGATTTTTGCTTTGGTGAAGACTCACATATTGTAGCCACAGGAAAGAAATTCTGTTAGGGAAATCATAATTCACTTTGTAGATGAAGATTATAGAATGCTAGCTTTCATCTATTATAAAATAATTAATACCTCCTATACCCATGGCAACTCTCAGCATAAAGTATAAATTTCAAGGAACAATGTGCTGAGAAAAAGACAGTAATTATTGATAAAATTTAGCAGAAAAGGATACAAAGATCAATTAGCAAGTTCTAACATGAATTGAGTACATGAAAAGGGAGTTGCTAATTTTTAAATTTCTATTTCATTTGTTAGTGTTAAAAAAATAAATGTTCAAAATAGAATTGCCTATGTTATGCTTCATATCACCAAATCAAGACTTAATGACAGATTTGGTTATCCTCAAAAGGGATCTTAGAGATGTCAATCAAAAATTATAAATAATGAGCAATAATTAAACAATCTGATTAATAAACAGTGATTTACGATATTACTGATATTTGAGTTTTAGGCATATAATATTTCAACAGCATTTCTACAACCAGTGCCAAAATTCATATGCTCTATCACCCCTACTCTCCACCTTTCTTTACTTTTTGCCAGTTACTTTGAAAGGACGTTACAAGTTTAGTGATTGCAATTTAGATCTCATGTTTTCAGTGTTATTGCTTTGGATTTATATCTATGCCAGTTTCCCACATCACCAATATAGGGGAACTAGGGTAGTGAGAGAGTTGGGCCTGAAAATTCTAAGTGACCTCAATCCCCCCAGATGGAGGCCAGAGTGTTATATATATTTATATACATGCATATATATGCATATATGCATACATATACATACATATACACATATACATTTATATGTATGTATATATATATGTATATATATACAAATAATATAACCAAAGACCCAAATCCCTGTTTCTGTATCATTTCCTTTCTAATCTTTTTCCTTTATGCCTTCTTTTCTTTGTCTTTCTTTTCCCAAAACTAAGGGATCAAGTGTAATCTTGGCATACCCTGTTCTTTAACACCTTCCCTTATCCAGTTATTCAGTATACCACAGGTAAGAGAGATTGTCCTGTACTGTCTTTCTTCTGACTCAACATACTACCTTGCTGTTCAACCAGATTTCAGCAAGTTGTATGATTTCATCACTCTTTCCAACTACAGAATATTCTATTGTGTATGTGTACTACATTTTCATAATCCAATCCTGAAATATCAGTAATATCATAAATCACTGTTTATTAATCAGATTGTTTAATTATTGCTCATTATTTATAATTTTTGATTGACATCTCTAAGATCCCTTTTGAGGATAACCAAATCTGTTATTAAGTCTTGATTTGGTGATATTGAAGTTGTTGACTCCATTTATATTTATTTATTTATATTCTTCTTTTCTTTTTTTTTCTTTATGTGCTTTGCCATGATTTTTTTTTTATCTCAAGACCATGGCTTTTATGTGGTGCTCATCTTTATTGTTGGAGTGCTCACTGGGTATTTTAGTTGATACTTTTTTTTGTACTGTTGTGGTGTTTTACCTTCTTTTTCCCCTTTGTCTCTCAAATTTAGGATGAGAGCCTCTAGAAGGACTCTGCCCATTTTCGACGCATTTTATTTTTTCCCCAGTTTATTACTTTTCTCTTCTTCAAACAAAACCACATAACATGAACTATCTAGCCCAGTCTCCCAATGAGAGGGGAAAATAAGGGAGGTACCAAGACCAAACAGGTGTAAGACCACTAAGTAGTAAACTAGGCACAGAGGGGACCACTTATTCCGACAGCCCCAGGGGTGAGGGAGGAGGATATGGAAGGTAGGACAGGAACAGAGGTGGAGGGAGGAAAATTCAGTGATGGGAATTCCCCTGATTTTATGTTAGTGTGTACCTAAAATATTATTGTCAATGATATAAGCCACTATGATTAAAATAAAAATTATATTAAAAAAAAGAAAAACTATCAGTACTGGCAGAGAACTGAGGAGAAAGGGACTCTCTCATTCACTGTTAGTAGGAATGTAAACTGCTCCAACCTTTTTGGAAAATAATATGTACTTTCAACAAAAATATAGAAATTGAGCTCCCATATGATCCAGCAATATATCTTCTGTGCTTATATCATAGGGGCTCAAAAATACAAGGCAGATTGAATCTGCATTCCTATGATTAATGCAATACTATTCTTAATAACAAGAATCTGGAAACAACCGAAGTGCCCAAAAATAGATTAGTGGATAAAGAGAATGTGGTACATCTATACAATGAAATACTATACAACTGTTAGGAATAAATAAGTAATAAAATGTGGAAGAATGTGGAGAGTATTATGCTGAGTAAAAGGAGTCAGAAGGGAAGGTCTAAATATAAAGTAACGTTAGCACTCATTGTGGGATATAAAAAGAGATATTATGGTAGTGATACCCAAAGACAGACAAAGATCATGAGAATTGGACCATGGTATGAAGCTTACAACAAGAAGTGAGGGAATGCACTTAGGGCAGAGAAGGGACAACTATGATAATTATTCTTGAAAATGATCACTCTGGAAAAAAAAAAACTGAAAGAAGGTAAGTAAAATGCAAAACACCCCTTCAGTAACAAGATTATAAAACACAGTATAAAACTATGATTAATGGAAGAAAAACGAATGTGAGAGAGAGATAAGAACAATGTCCACCACAAACACAGATAGGAGAAGATCAGATGAGAGGTCGGGAAAGCAACTGAGGACATTTTGTTGGCAAATTTACACTGGTGAAGGGATGGTTGTTGCCATTTACATGACAGAAACTTAATAATGATCAACTTTCTAATTGTGTATCTACAGTGATTATAATTTAAAAAGTATATAAAATATTCTTAATTGTTTCCTGTTAAAAATACACAATAAAGGGATAAGCTCTAGGAAGTTAGGCTTATAACTATAGAGTAACACTCTATATTATAAATTTGAACATGCTCTTTCCTTAAAAGAATGCCACCCTATAAACAATGTTGGTATTAATTAAAGAAATATACAGTATCAACAAACCCAGATATATCAAGATAAAACAGTCAAAAACATGGCATTGATGTTATTTATTATTATTATTATTCATTTGGAGGGTACATGTAGCAGTTTTTTGGGCTGACTCCATGATCCATGCCTAGAGTTCACCTCTGGTGGTGATTGGGCAGGCATATATGATGCTGTTGGTTTAATAGCATGCAGCACCCATGTCCTTTATTTTCTCCCTGACTAAACAATTTTCTTTTTTAAGTAAAATTAAACACCATAGTTTATAATGTTGGCCACAATTTATTTGTTTCAGGCATCAGTGTTCTAATACCAAGCCCACCACCTCTCTCCACTATTGACTTCAGTTTTCCACCCACCCATCAAATCCATCAAACAATTTATTTCACATAAATTGTTAAAACAAAATGGCTTTTGGAATTATGTAGAAAATTTCAGTTAAAACATTTGTGAAAATTTTTTCTCCCAATATAGTCATTAAAGCCATTTTCTAAGGGTTTACTAAGCTAGTAGAGATGTCTTGGTTAGTGTGTTTGTTTATTGAGTTTAGTTGTTTCCATCTAATTTGTTGTGCTTCATAGGGGTTATCAGTTTTGTGGAATTTGAAAGTGTCACAGGTCTAGCTGCATAGCCAGCCATCCATTATAGAAATTCTAGGAACTGTAGAACTGACTATTTAAGTTTCAGTGGCTTGGTTTCCATGCAACTCTTCCTAGATAACTCTAAAGTTGCCAAGTTAGGTCATAGCTTACAGGGAGTTAACCATGGGATGTGGCTATGACTAGGTTGATGACTTTTCAACTTATGACTTTCAAATTTCTATTACAGAGCTATCTGGTGGGTTTAAAAGATTTATTTATGGGACTGGAGTGTTATTACAGCTGGTATGGTGCTTGCCTTGCATATGGCTTACCTGGCTACAATCTCAGTCCTGCAAGCCCATAAAAAGTGATTCGAGTGCAGAGACAGGAAATAATCCCTGAGCACCCAAAAGACTAATATATATTATATATTAATATATTATTATATACTATATAATATTTATAATATATAATATATTTATATAACATAATATAGTATATATAGTATATGGCATATATACTATATATTATTATTAAATATTAATATATACTTATATATATCTACAGTTAACGGCTTCCTTAGCATTATGTATTCCTCTCAAAATATATTATTATTTTGCTATGAAAATAGGAAAAATATCTATGAACATTTTTTCCTGGGCTTACCATATAAGAATTCATTTATTCTCCCAAGAACACTTTGAAGTAGGTTTATTTTATCTAGAGTATACCAGTAAATAAGGTTGAGAGATGACATATAATTTATCTAGAGCACAAGTTAGATAGAAGCAAAAGCAAAAGCTGGGATTGTAACATGATCATAAACTTTATATTTCTCCTTCCCCTTTAGATATATCAATGAATATGACTATTATTTAAAATATTAATAATTTGTAGGTTTCCAATTTAATTTAGTCTACAATCCTGTTTTCAGAAAATAATGATAGGTAATAAGTATCTCCCTGGAAATTTATTTATTTATTTATTTATTTTTGTTTTTTGGGCCACACCTCGTAGTGCTCAGAGATTACTCCTGGCTATAAGCTCAGAAATTGCTCCTGACTTGGAGGACCATATGGAATGCCAGGGAATCGAACCAAGGTCCATCCTAGATCAGTGCATGCAAGGAAAATGCCCTATTACTTGTGCCTCCACTCTGGCCTCTGGAAATCTATCTTAAGTGAACAAACAAAATTTCATCAATCAAATTCACCAAGATAAACTCCATGGATTTTTCCGAACAACACTAAATTCTATGACTGTTCCAGTAACTTTGAGGGGGGGGGGATCAACTACTTTGCAAACTACTGATAGGTATATTTTAGATTTAGATATGCTTGTACAATATGAAAAAATAATAAAAAGTAAAAAATGAAAAATATATGATCACTAAAACAAATCGTATATGATCTAAGATGTGACTCAGTGTTAGTTTCCATCCCTGGCACTACCACCATAACTAATGTGATGTTGACAGTATTCCTTTTTGTGTTTGCTTGTGCCACAACAGTGTAGTTAATTTTGAATTCCACTTAACAAAGTATGTGTGTGATCACCAACATATAATACATAAAGGAGAGTTTATAAAAATGAATACCTTTGCTTAGACAGGATGTTTGAGCAGGATTCATCATGGCATTATTTTTCAAAGAGAGAAAGAGAGAGTGAAGAAACTCAATTGCAATTCAGAATTGTATAAGAGTCCCATATTTTGACTGAAAAAAAGGGGGAAAACTTAAGAAAGGAAGAATTAAAGAGAAAAATAAATGGAAGAAATAAAATCCAAAATAATACATGATTAACTCATTAGTTAAAAGTCATAAGTCAATTTTATTTTATCTACACCACTGACAGAATTTACATATTTTGGCAAAGAATCATAAAAGATATTAAAAAATGTGTTAGAAGAAATTTATGTCACAGAAAAACCACATATTTTAAATACTAAAAATATAAATTTCAAAGCACTTTCAATTTGTATGTGTAAATTTTGGAAATATGTCTTATCTTCTCTGCTAGAAATCAAATGTATTTATATAACCAAAAGAGTATTTCTTCTATTAATTAAGAATGCAAACTTAATTTTTAACTGGTCTTCATAATTATTTTCTGTTTTGAGACAAAAGTCTACATATATATGTATATATAAATAGAAAAAAAAGCTTCTTAATTCAATGTTGTCCTATTTATGTATTTTTGCTTCCACTTTCTTGTTCAGTGGTATTTTATCCTTGAATATGGCTTTAGTTTCAGTGCTATGAAGAGCTCATCCTCATTTCCTCTGTGTACCTTATAGATTCAAGTTTTATATCAAGGTCTTGAATCCATCTTCATCTGAATTTTGTGCAAGGAATTAGGAAGGGTACTCCTTTTTTTCTTTTTTTTTTTTGCATGTGTTTGACCAAGTTTTCCCATCATCACATAGTGAGGTTTAAAAAGAGTTTCCTTCATAGCATTTGATCTTTTATTGAAGACTAATTGAACAAGCGTATAACTCTGAATTTTTATTTCTCTTCTACTAATTTGAGTTTCTGTACAATGTAAATAGAGCCCACAGATAAGGAGGAATCATTTGCCCATTAAGATATATAAAGTACTGCTTGAATTCTCCAAGTAAAATAATAAGTCAACTCCAAGAAAAAATTGGGACATGAGATGAACAGAATATTCCTCAAAGCAGAAATATAAATGACCAAAAGACATAAAAAAACTGCACTGGATCACAAATCATCAGTGAGCTGCAAATAAACCATGTGATATCACTTCATGTCATAAAAACTGGCACTCATAAAAAAGAGCAACAGCAACTAGTGTTGGGGAGATTAGGGACAAATTTACCCTCATGTGAGAAAAATTATTGGTCTAGCCTTTTTGGAAGACAATAAAACATTTCTAAAAAATAAAAAAAGGAATTGAGTTTCTATATAACCCAGCAATTTCAATTCCAGAAAAATTCCCAGGGCCTCTTAACACAGTTCAGAACATGTATGTTCATTGCAACACTTTCACAAAAAATTTTCCAAAATTTCAGATATCCAAAATCTAAAAACAATTCAAGTACCCAAGAATAAGGACTGGATAGAGACTATCCATATATAGTGGAATACTATTTTGCTGTAAGAAAGGATAAAGTTATGCAATTTGCTGATCCACATATTTGGGTGATTAGTGAGAGAGATAGGCACAGAAAGACCTAACTCAGAAATAGGATACAAAAATTAAAAACATAGTAGGGAATAACTAGTGCTCAAAGGCAATAGAAATAAATTACAGAACTGGCAGTAAGTAGTAAGTGTGCCTTTGTTTAGGGAGGGGAATGTAAGTCTGCGAAAAGTTGGCCAATATGGCAGTAATAGTGGGATGTGGTCAGTCTAGAAGAGGACTGGTTACTGAAAGAAGGTAAAGTGATAGGCATGATTCTCTATGAGCAACAATACTGAAAATTACAGTGCCTAAAAGTTGAATGGGATACAAACTGCCTGCCATAATGGTAGACTGAGAGTGGGAGGGAAACTGAGGACAGTAATGGAGGAAAGCAGGCACTGCTGAAAGGTCTGGTGTTTGAACATTGTATGCTTGAAACATAATTATTAATGGTTAATTCAATCTTTTAATTCACATAGATTCGATAAATATTATATTAAAAAAGTAAAACAGCATTAAGACTATGTGTATAAGACAAATACTTCTAAGCTATATTGTCCTGGACATACAATTTAAATTTGGTATATCTTATATCCTACACCACCCAGATTCTGCATCTACAAAATGGGGGAAATTTAGAACATTTAATTGTGCATAAAGTGAGAATTTGGGACAAACTAATAATTTCATTGCTGGTCACACACCTCACAGTTTCTAGCTTTGTGGGATGGTTAATTTAACAACTACTGGAATTAAGTACAATGCCCCTGTGTTTCTGCAGTAGATGAGAGAAATCTCAGGTATTTATATATTTCCATTTTTCTCTGTGGGCCATATCAAAGTACAAATTTAATTGGGTGAAGTTTTATAAAGAATTAGTAAAATTTTCAGTATACTCTGTAATTAAATTGTCTTTTCCTAAACTGATGTTTTATGTTTCTCTCTAGTTCATTTGTCTTATTACATCTGTAGTAAATACTAAAAAGAAGATAAAGAGGCACACTTCATTTGATCCACTAGAAATACTGACACAATAATCTAAAATTACTAATGATTAATTAACACAACATAAAGTAATATAGAGATATAGAAATGTAAATAATATTACAAAGATGTAAGATATCTGATGCGTACAGAAACTGAAAGTTGTGGCCCACTGAACATCTAAGCTTCTAAATCATGTAGATGCAATCTCCCAAGACATCAGACTCTTATGAACAAACTCATATCACAGTAATCATTTAAAAGTGTAATTGAGGGACTGGATTGATTGTACAGCGTGTAGTGTGCTGGCCTTGCAACAGCCTATCATGATCTAATCTCTGCGTGCAAGTGGTGTCCCTGAGCCTACCAGGAGTGACCCTTAAATAAAGAGCTAGGAGTAAGACCTAAGCAAAGTCAGGTGTGTCCCCCAAAACAAAACAAGTTAAATTATTTGTTAAAATTAAGTTTTTAAAATGTATTGACCAATATAACTACATTTTAATTATGTTTATTTGCAAAGAAATATCTCGTAAACTAGGTCAAATAGAAAATATGTGAAGGATCACAATTAAAAAATATTTATCTTGGGGCTAGAGTAAAAGTTACAGGGTTTAGGATACTTGTTTTGCATACAATTGACTAGGTTTCAGTCTCTAGAATCATATCATCCTTCAAGTAAAGGTAGAAACATTTCTTTCTGAGTGTAAAGCAAAGAGAAATCCCTGGGCATTGTGGGCGTGGCAAAAAGTAAATTACATACTGTGGCATTTCCCCCATAAATTCTTCCACATCTGTGGGCCTATAAGCCTGGTTAAGTGCCTGCTAAAT
Source organism: Suncus etruscus (assembly GCF_024139225.1). Lineage (NCBI taxonomy): Eukaryota > Metazoa > Chordata > Mammalia > Eulipotyphla > Soricidae > Suncus > Suncus etruscus. The sequence continues at coordinate 57,578,903 of NC_064861.1, forward strand.
TACTGTCTCTACAGATATAATGTTTACTGCTAATATAAACAAAATTGGTTTTTAAATATTATTTGTTTGTTTGTTTGTTTGTTTGGGGGCCACACCTGGTGGCACTCAAGGGTTAGTCCTGGCTTTGAGCTCAGAAATGATTCCTGACAAGTTTGGGTACCATTTGGGATACAGGGAATTGAACTTGGATTGGCCTCATGCACTGCAAATATCCTACCTGCTGCATTATCACAGCCCCTGGCTTTGAATATTTAATTAAACTTTTTTTTTATGATTTGTTTCATATTTCAATATACATTGTTCCAGATTTCCAAAGAAGTGCTTTTATGTGGGAATGACAGGCAATAAATGTTTGGTATTAGAAGCCAATAACTTTAATTATAATTACATCAATTATAATTATAATTACAGTCATGGAAAATATTATATAAGAATGCCCTTTTATTCCCCCCTCCCTTTTTTGTAGGACTTTGAATCTTATTGTACTATAGAACTCTGACCAATGTATTGTTAAATCTGTCAAAAATACACATCACAGAGTATGTATAAAATGGCATAAATTTTATTTATAAATATTATGTACATTTCTATAGTTCATAAACTATACTTCTCATATTTCTAGCAAATCTAAGTGGTTATATATATATTAAGAATTTTTGAATCTTATGGGCCTGGAGAGATAGCACAAAGGCACTTGCCTTGCAAGCAGCTGATCCAGGACCAAAGGTGATTGGTTCGTATCCCGGTGTCCCACATGGTCCCCCTTGCCTGCCAGGAGCTATTTCTGAGCAGACAGCCAGGAGTAATCCCTGAGCACTGCCGGGTGTGGCCCAAAAACCAAAAAAAATAAATAAAGAAAGAAAGAATTTTTGACTCTAACCTAACAAGCAGAAAATTCAACCTGATTGCTATAGCATAATGTAAATATTTAGATGTATATCTTAAAATAAATGTGGCTAAATTTTGATAAAAAAATAATGTGATGAAAATAACCAGAATGAAAATTGTAATGCTAAGATGTGTTTTCTGTTTATCATATTGCTAATGTTAGCAACATGATGGTTAAAAAGTGACTGATATGGGAAGTCATCAATTATGTGTGTTTATGTGTGGGTGGGGGGTGAGTGGTTGAGTAAATATTTAGTGAGTGAGGGGTGTGGGTATTATGGAGTGGAAAAGAAAAATACCAGTGTAAGCAGTTCCATACTTTTGACCCATAAACCAAACATGCCTACTTAAAAAAATATAAGCTCACACCCTCCATTAAGAGAAAAATTGAGGCATTTACAATAGTTTCACTTTGTGTGAATAGAAAGCTTGTACAATATTTGTAATGTTGCTTTGAGTAAAGAGATTGAGGTCTATCTCTGTAAATAGCATTTATATATTATCATTTCTTATATTACATAAATGCATACTATTTATGGGTAAATAATGGTTCTACAGGTTAGCTGGTTTTTTATCTTTTTTCTAACAACTTTGAAAATATGAAATGATGAGAATAACATCATCAGATATTTTTCTAAATTAGACTATTTTAAAACAATATTTTAAAACAATAGCTTTCTTCTTGTCATACCTCTAATATACAGTACTGAGTATGAAGATGGAATCTTATGGAACAATGAACCCAATCTAATGACCAACACATGTGGAATGAATAAATTTTCCCGGACATGGTTATATGAGTTAAAATATAGACATTTTTGATATTATTTATGATTTAAATATACTAAATCAGTAACTTCAATTATGGAGGAAACAAGCTTATTTACAGTCCACCAGGGTCAGAAGTTATGAGAAGGCTGTGGGGAGACATTTCTACACACAGCTTAAATGTGGACTACCCCAATTTAATGCCTTAACAATTTCCTGGACTATTTCTCAGGATATTGTGCACCACAATCAGCTGAGTAATAGTGACTTCTCCCTTAGGTGTAAAAGTTTCTTGTTTTCCATTTGAAATAAAAGAATTTCTTATACTCATGTTTATTCTATTGCCTTTCAATCCCTGTAACACAGAGATTAATTTTGGCTCTCTGTACCATACTGGGGGGTAAACATAACTGACAGAAACATATTGATATTAATTTTATTCATGATGTCAGAAGTAATGAAGTGCTTAAAGAGTTCATGTCTTAACCAAAAGCCATAAAATACAAGTAATGTATATTATATAGATGTATGTGTATATACATAGATCTAGATATATACTATTTTTACTCTTAACTTACTAGCTTAAAAGAAAATAATTAAATCATACCTCTGAACAAATGTTTTAAGTTTTACACTTTGCATAAATATTCCAGATTTATTGCAATTAATTTGATATATATACCTATAATAAACAGGTAATTGTATATTAATTATTTATTATTTAATGTATTGCACTAAACACAATGTAATATTTTAGCTTGTAAAACATTAAATTAAAATTTAAAAATATCTTTATTTACTGCATATAATAAAATATTAATATTTTATTAAAATTTAATATGTTAAATTTTATATACATTAAATTTTAATGTACTAAAACTTAATATTATGTGACATTTTTCCAAATATGTGTAAAATAACACCAAGTCAAAGCTATTGATAAAAATGAAAGCAGCTTTTCTTATTTCTGAAGAACACAAAACTTGTTCTTTTGGGGACTAATGGTGTGGCTCAAATGTAAAGGACCTTCTTTGTGAGTGTTTGATCCTAAGTACTGATGCACTTCTCTGAGTAGTTTCTTAGTGACCATATTATTTGTGATGGATCTTCAGCTCCATAACAAAATATGTGACCTAAGGTGTACCAAAAATAAAATGGTCCCATAATCAAATGTGTTACCAAGTGTATGACCTCATGGACATCAAAATAAGACAACAAAGTGACAACTAAACATCAGTCTGCTTTTAGCCATCATCGTTTGTCTTAAGTATGAATGTTTAATAACTTTATTAAACTATTGCATCACTAAAGACTCAGGTCCAGAGACACAGTACTGTGGGTAGGGTGCTTGCTCTGCATGCAGCCAGCACTGCACCTTATATGGTTTCCTGAGTGGATACAGAAGTAATCCCTGACAATTGCCAGGTATGTCTCCGAAAATAAATAGTTAAGTAAAACCCAGGTGTATCTAATCCTTATGATCTGAATCTGCTCAAACATTTGTGTAAATGTAATATAATGAAATAAAATATACTCAAAAAATCCATATAACTTTATACATTCTATGCTGTACCTGTATTTGAGATATAGAATGAGTACATGTAACTGCACAAAGTTCACAGTAAATTATCTGGTATGGTGATAATTGATCAGGAATTTAGGGCTCCCTTTTATACTACAATATTAGTTTATCATAGACATATATATTTTTATAAACATATATTTTAATAAAATACCTTAAGGAAGTTTTATGTCAAATTTTGGAGTTTAAATTGTTGATACAACATAGAACAAGATAAGGTGAGGTAGTAAGATAAAAGAAGATCATAACTACAGAAATCCCAAAATGCGACTGAACCAAACCTTGATCTTATTTTCTAGAGAGACAAAAATTATAGTGTTTAAGGCACCTATATGTTTTATTTATAAATGGCTGAATACTCAGAATATATATAATAATTTTGATTGAAGTCTGTCTAGTTTATATTATATAGACCTTGGTTTCCTTCTTGAGAATTAATATGGAATTTATAATTCTAAAACCCAATCAAATTAAAAGTTAATAAAATAAAATTGATCAAAAAGAGACATTTGCTTATCTTTCCAAATTCTTTTTGTTTGACAAATTACCTGGAATACAGAGAAAAATAACTCAAAAAGATGTATATGTAATACATAGAATAAAAGAAATAAGAATGAATGACAATAACAATGAGATTCTTCTTTATGAGTCTTGATGGAAGCATGAGTCTTTTTTTTTTTTTTTTTTTTTTTTTTGTGGTTTTTGGGTCACACCCGGCAGTGCTCAGGGGTTATTCCTGGCTCCAGGCTCAGAAATCGCTCCTGGCAGACACGGGGGACCATATGGGACACCGGGATTTGAACCGATGACCTCCTGCATGAAAGGCAAATGCCTTACCTCCATGCTATATCTCCGGGCCCGGAAGCATGAGTCTTAGACAGCTGTTGGATGAGGTTTCCTGAAAGACATGAGGATCAGAAAAATAATAGCCACATAATTATTCTAAAACTAAAAAAAAAAAAACAAGTAATAGAGAAGTGTCAAGAAGTTTGAGTAGGGTGAAAATGACATAAATATGCAAGGAGACTAAAGGCAAACTAAGAAATAAAATGAGAATAAAGATATCCCCAAAAAGAAAGCAAGAGAGTCTGGCATGTAGGGAGTGAGGGGTGTAACAAAAAGTAAAGTCAAAGTCAAGTTTATTTATTCTATATTTACTGGCTTTCTATAAGGTTAGTAAGTCAAATGAAGATTCTGTTTGGATCTTGCAGTAGGGAGAGGATAAAGTAGCTGTTTTTATACACTTGACTTAACCACGCATGCCCCTTAACTGGCAGCTTCTTCATATTCCCCTGACAGCACCTGGAGAGGGTGCCTGTAGAACACCAAAAGGGTGGTGGGTAAATATGACATGTGACACTAGGGCAAGATCTGATCCTCAACAAATGAAATCTGTCAGCCATCTCCTCAAAGGCTGCCACCTTTCATATCCTTGCTTGGCTGATCCAGCTTTATACAAAAACTTATTGTATTATTCAACTGGCGTGATTTTCCTTTTTATGACAACCTTCCCCTGGAGACCATCCATCTCTTTACAGTCTTGGAGAATGACTCTAACTGAATGATATTTCAATGTAATTTATAACTCCAACTGTAAACACAAATACAAGTTGTTCCACAGCTCTGGGAAGAATACTAATGACCAGTTCACTATTGTTTCAAGATGAAATTAGTATCAAATCAGTGTCAGACACTTAAGGAAGCTTAATGGTTAAAATAATAAAATGAAAAAATATACCTAAAAGGAAAAAGCAGGCAATACATATAAACAAATGGATATAAAATGGTTCAGTTTTCTATGGTCACTAGTTAATTTTGTGGTTATATATTTTATAGACAGTTTGTAGGACTTTGACTAGAATCTATGACTCATAATTTCTAACAAAGTTGTAAAAGAAAAATAGCATCCAGGGGCCTTGTCTTGCAAACAACCAACCTGGGATTGAACCCTTGCATTTCATTGGTTCCCAGGTACCACCAGGAGAGAATTTTTAGTGTAGAGCCAAAAGTTACCCTTGACCAATTCCTGGTGTGACCCCTTTCCCCAAATAATCCAAAAGTATAACATCTTAAAGATACCAGAAATCTCAAAGCCTTTATTCACTAGAATGTCCACATTGTTAACATTTTCTTATGCAAAATATCCAATAATTCCAAATGATATCAATTAAAAAGAACAGCAGAATTGTGGAGGACTTGGCAAGATGCTCCTTAATGTTTAGCAGTCATTGCTTTCACTTGGAGTACTATCACTACTAGTATTCCATGGTTCAATTAAATCAGCCATTCAGAGACCAGAGCAATAGTACAGTAGATAATATGCTTGCCTTCCGTCTATGTGGTAGAACCAGGTTCTATTGCTGGTACCTCATATGTTCTAAAGCCCTATTAAGCACAGAGCCAAGAATAAGTCTTAGTATCACCAGGCGAAGCCTAAAAACAGTATGCCTTGATTATATTACTAATCTTAATTATTACATATTAATTAATTTTAATACTCAAGAGTTTTTCAGTCACACCTACTACTTCCAATATTCTGGTAGAATATTCACTATCAAGTTTTCACAAGAAAAAGTTTTCAAGGTAAGTTCTCATTAACTTCTGCAATTTTATTTTCTGAGTGAGAATTTCCACACTCCTATTAACAATAGCAACATTAAGTCCGGACATTTGTCACTTCTATGAAAGTGAATGCTTCTTACTCGGTTTGCTATTTTTTCTCAGTCTAAATGAACAAAGGTAATTACTCTTACTCCTACAAATGCTGCTCAATATCATCACATTCTTTGGAAACATTCCTAGTTGGTCACTTGAATGTTTGTACTTTTGTAAGGATTGGAACCCTTATAGTGTTAAACATACATTTTCACCAGGGACAAAGTCCATGAAATCTGGCAGAGAAAAGGGATGCTCTCCTATCTGCCTTTAAATTTTGAGATTTGGACAATTATTAAACAGAACATGATTTTTTACAATTTTTTATTTCAACAAAGGAAAGTTGATTACTTTAAATATAATCAGGGAATATATTAATTAAATCCATAAAATATAATCCACTATGTATAACATATATATGGATAAACCGAAGTTCTTACATCATATCTAAAAGTAAATCTATACTTTATTTTAAAAATATAGGAGTTATTTAAGAATACTGAAGACATGCTGTTAATCACATCATTAATACAAGCTAATTCCATATGTTTAATAATCTTTTTATATATTTTATAGTAGGCTGAGATAATATACAGAAGGTCTGCTTATTCTTAATCCTTTGGCTATAGTATCTGCTGTTCTAATAATCTAAAATTACAAGTTGACATCTTACTTATTCAATCTAGAAAATTATTAATACAATTTTCACATGATAATTAAAATATTAAAATAGTAAATATTAAACCACAGCAATCCTAAAGAACAAACACACATCTAAGAGTACAACTGCCCATTATTGCAATATTTGAGGTCAGATTGGCTAAAAGAATGAATAAATGACAAAATGCCTGGATATCTCCCTACCAATCTGAATTGGGAGATTTGCTGAATTATTCAATCAATAACTTCTTGGCCCTGAAGTTTACAACCTGGTTGACTAGCTACTTGGCCAACTGGCTAGTTCACTTGCTAGCTGACTGGTTGATTTTTTGTATTGATAGGTTACCTAGCCTAGCTAAGTGCCCATTAAAGGATCAGTCAGTTTTATGGTTGCTTGATGCACTGACTCAGGGACTGGTTGGCTAATGGTCTGATTGACAGTTTGCCTGATTAGTCACTGATGCACAAGAAAGCACATATTCTGGAGAAGACTTCAACTGCTTACTTTTTCTCAGAATAAAAATTATGCAAAAATATTGACCATATTTGTGTTGTCTATAAAGCCACATAAAATTTACAGTTTCAATTCTGAAGACTTATTACACATGAGCAACTCAAACTCTTGACATTTAATATTTTACACCCAGAAGCCATGTGGAAAATTTAAGGACCTGACCCATGATAATTTGAAGAACTAACACAGAAAATATTATCTAGTGTGCTTGTTGCATTCTGGAGGTGATCAGCCTTATATGAGGACACAGATGTTTATTACTGAGCACTTGTCAGAAGGTAGCGATTTTTTTCTCTCCCTTGTTAGCAAGATGGGTAATTAATTTCCCTTTGATATTACATATTCAAATAATAAGACCCCATGGCTTTACTCAGATAGTGACACTAGTTAAAAAGAAAGTGATTAAAGACTATGAAACCCTCATTTATTTTCCCCTTATGGAACTGCTTTTTAACCGGGTTTGGGTAAGATTACATATCACAGTACCTTACCCGATCCAGTACCTGATGATTGTGATCCAAACTCTTTCCAGAATTAGAATGAGAATTTCACAAGACATTTTTTCTCTGTTCTTATTAATTGCCCAATTCTAGGAACCAGTATGGCATCAACATCATAGAATCCCCCTTTTTTGCCCAGAGCTTTGCAAGTGCAAAATAAGCTCTAAAAAAAAAAAAAAAAAGGAAGGAAGCCTACAAATGAGGATAGTATAGTCAAAGAAAAGAACAATAAATAACAGGAGAAAACCTTAAAAACAACTAGAGAAAAAAAGGGAAGATCCCCCTATAGATAGAGACAAATATAAAAATTAGAGTGGACTTCAAAAATCATGCAAGCACGAGAAAATTTAATATAATAGTAAAAATATTGATAGAAAAAAATCATATACCATTATATGCCCAGCAAATTTCTTTCATTTTTGGGGGGTGCACCACACCCCATAGTGCTAAAGGCTAATTCTTGGCTCTGAGCTCAAGAATCTCTCCTGCCTTATTAGACAATATTGGGTGCTGAAATAGGGTTTGATATAGTGTCAGCTACATAAGGAAAGTACCATAACCATTGTAATCCAGCCATAGCAAAATTATGTTAAGTGCTCAGAGAACTAAATATAATCTCATAGAAGCAAAAAATTAAAAATAAACAAGAATAACAAGAAGATATCTCAAAGGAGTGGAGTGCATGTTATGCAAACAAGAATTCTGCCCACAACCCAATATGGTCCTTTTCCTTTAACCTTCTCCAGATATGGCTCCAACTACCACACTGAAAATAGCCCCAAGTACCAAAACAAAACAAAGAACAACACTCATATAATGTTAAATTTCACACTTTAAAAATAAATTATTAAAATTTTCAATAAACAAAACAGCAATGATGGGGAAAAGTGAAATTATTTGAATTTGAAAATAATTAAAAGTTGGAGCAATAGCACAACAGTTAGGGCAATTGCCTTGCACATGGCCAACCTGGTTTTGATCCCCAGCATACCATATGGTCCCTTGAGCCTTCCAGGACTGATTTCTGAGTGCAGAGACAGGAGTAACCCCTGAACACCACTAAGTGTGGCCCCAAAACAAACAAAAAATAAACCTGTCTTCATTTTTGGATGACACTGAGCAGTGCTCAGAAAACATGTGTGGTGCTAAAGCATTTTCTGCACGCTCTGCCTGCAAGGTCTGTGCTCCAGATACTTGAACTACCTTTGAATCCTTTTATTAGAACTTAAAAATAATTGTCTACAATTTGAGGGATCAAGGAGAATAGGTGTCAGAGAACTTGACTTGCATGTGGCCAACACAGTTTGATTCCTGATACCATATAAAATCCCATGAACACCACCAGGAATTATCCCAGAAAGTAGAGTCAGGAATAATTCTTGAGTAGTACCAACTGTGCCAAACACACACAAACACACACACAGACACACACACAGACACACACACACACACACACACACACACACACACTAATTTGGTCCAGATTTGATGCCTAGAAGTACCCTGTCTGCAGAACGCTAAAAAGCATATGTGACCTAAATAGAAAAAGAAAAAGATTAAAAGGGAAAATATACAATAAGGTGATTATGACCGTAAAATAAAAGCAATAAAACAAACAATAATGTATATATGTATTTTGTATATATATGTATATATAAATATGTATTTACTATATATACATTACTCATTAATCCTAGAAGTTTTCTAGGAGTTAGAGGAACCAAAATAAAAACAATAAAAGAAACAAAAATGTATATATACACACATAAGACATATGTATATGCATATATGTATGTATATACATAATATGTACATATATAAATAAGTCATTAATCCTAGCAATCTTCTAGGAGTGTAGAGGAAAAAAATTTAAATCTTCACCCAAATGCAAAGAAGGAATAATACTAATTGTAGCAGAACTCAATTAATTTTTTTTTTTTGCTTTGCTTTTTGGGTCACACCAGGTGATGCTCAGAGGTTACTTACTCCTGGCTATGCGCTCATAATTCGCTCCTGGCTTGGAAACCATATGAGATGCCATGGGATCAAACCACCGTCTGTCCTTGGCTAGCCCACGCAAGGTACCTTTGCACTTTTGCCACCGCTCCGACCCCAAGAACTCAATTAATTTCTAAGTAAAATATTTCCTCCTCCAAAATAAATAGAATCAGAAGATAATTATTTGAAAATTTCAATGAAATTCATAAACTCCTTGCCAGGTTTTATTTTTTTAAGGAAATGAGTGGTTATCATTATTTATGTCCTGAAATAAAAAAATATATATAATATATAACTGTCTGCAATTTTCATAATTAGCATGTCAATCCCGATACATACTACCAGTTGTTCATACTTGGATGTAGCTTAACATAAATTTTAGTGCCAGTGTTAGTGTGTTGAATTCAAAAAGATCTATTTCTTGGAAGATACAAACTACACAAATTTACACAATGAGAAATGATTTACAAAGCGCTATATTTATTAAATGTTCAGTATTTTTTAAAAGAAATCATTGTGTCCAAATATTTTTCCCATTAAAATGAAATGAGATGATGCCAATTTTGTCCAACTTCTTCCAAATGTCCAAATGTAGAATTAGAAAAAACATTTAGTGTTACACATGGGGTATTTAAAAATGGTGTCATAAGAATAACCTATATGTAATTTTCTCCATGAACAAACCATATTTACTCTTGAAATCATTTAATTTGATAAAGATTTGAAAACTAGCTAGGCAACTTCGACATCATAGAAGGGACAGACTCACAAACAGAATTTCTCCCTGAAGAGTAAAGTTTCTATTGGAGGGTGAGTCCATGCAGAATACTCTCTGGGAACAGAGGCTAATTTTATCAATCCTGTCTCTCTACCTGTTTCCTCTCCTAGACCACTTCTTTTCAACCTGTTCCAAATATGATAGTATAGTATGTAATGTGCTTGTCTTACAGCCAACTGGGGGTCCCATCCCCAGCATTACCTATGGTACTCCGAGCCCACCTGAGTGCAGAGACAGGAGTAAGACATGAGCAATGCCAGGTGTGATTCAAAAACCAAGGTGGGTGGAGTCTCTTTCTCTGCAAGAGATTATTTCAGTGAATTAAAATATAAAAATATAAAAACTTTCAGATTGAAAGCTCTCATAAACACAAATATCTAAGCAACTTTTAGCAAATTGAATTGAAAATACATGAAAGCCAAATAGGATTTATTCAAAGCACACAGATTTATTCAATTTCTTTCTCCTTAAATCTAATTTCTTTGTATTTTGGTGATGGTATTGCATACAACCTGTTGTGCCACTGAGTACTACAAATGGCAAGGCTATTGTCATAGGGCTGGTGATGACATGGTCTCATGCCTCAAACAGCTTCAACCCTCAATTGTCCCAGGTTCCTTCTAAACATTTTTAAGTTCATAAATGTAATAAACCACATCAATAAATTCATTAGAAAAAATGAATAAATAAGACTTAACAAAATTAAAAAATTACAATTTAAAAAACTCAGAGAAAATTTGTTATGAAAGAAAATGATAATAATACATATTTAAAAAATCTGTAATTAGCATCATACTTAGTGTAGATAAATGAGGTGCTAGTTCCTAATGGTCACAAAGAAATGAATTCCATGCCAGAAACTCAATCATGATCATTTTTAACCACAGTGCATAAATAAAGTAATTATAAAAAGATATATTTATTTGAAGAAAATATATTAATTTGAAAGCTTCATTTATATATGAATATGTACTGACAAATTAGTTAAGCTTTTCTAATATTTACATACACAATATTTGATCATATAAATAATTATTCATTTAGTTTTACCTAGTTTTCGTGATTGAATTTCAAACATGAAGTATTTCTTTTTTTGTTTGTTTTTGTTTTGGGATCAAACCCTGTGGAACTCAGGGGTTACTCCTGGCTCTGCCCTCAGAAATCACTCCTGGCAAGCACAGGAGATAATATAGGATGCCAGGATTCAAATCACCTTCTGTCCTGGATTAGCTGTTTGCAAGGCAAACGAGGCAAACACTCTACTGCTATGCTATCTCTTTGGCTCAGGCATGAAGTATTTCAATACCAATCTCTTCAACCATGGCTACTTTTCTCCAAACCCCTCCAACTGCCTCCCACCCATCAGTCCAATTCTATGAGATGCTTTTAAATTTTTTGAAAAATATATTCTTTAAATACCTGAAAAAAACATTTTAATCAGGTTTGATTACTTACTAAAGTCTTAACTAGTGCAATGTAAAATAATTAAAGTGCACAAAATTAAAATTAAAAATAGTCTCTATAACAGATTACCTGCATTTCAGAAAGATGGATGAGTCAAGTGAAAAACTTCCAATAAATAGAGCTGAAAAGTGTAAGCAACAAAATTAAGTCTAAATTATAGCATAAAACACAAATAAATATCTATTGCACAATACTGATTAACATACTGAGAACATAAGGGGCTGTTAGAAAAATAAATTTAAATAATTTAAGTATTTATTCCTAAAAGGGAAAACATAAATCTCTATCTCTTAAATGTGGCTATGTACGGTGTTTTTTCTCTCAAAGAATACTATATTATAGAGATGGAAAATAAGACATACCTTTAGTCAATGTATAAAATAAAGAAATGTGGTGTAATTCAATAAAAGCAGGTAAAGTAGAAATACCAGATAGCTAAAAATAGAAAACCAAAAATGGTAGATATTTGGCTAATCAAACAAAAGTGTCAATAATGTTATGATGAAATAATTTGGTAAATACTTCCTCAAACCAAGTGGCAAATATTAGCATAATAAATAAGGTGTTATGAAATCCTAGTTACTCTCCTTAAATAATAAATGTTGAAATTTCTTGTCTCTCTGTTCATCCACTCAAAACTCCTTAAACGATCTAATAATGAAGAAGTCACAAACAAAACCAAACAAAATACAACTGGGAAGACATCCTCCAAGAAAGTCAACAAATTAGCATGTGGCCTCTGAGAATGAGAAAGAAATACATAGAAAATTATAAATAAGAGGGGCTGGTAGGTTGCTTTCTTTGAACACAGATAACCTGAGCTTGACCCCAGCAACCTCATTTGTTCTGCAAACCCTGCCAGCAGTGATCCCTGAGTAATCCCAGAGTCAGAAATATGACATCAGGACATTTTGTTTTAGCCTCATAAAAACAAACAAACAAACAAAAACCTGTCCAACTGAAAGGAAGCCTAAGGATGTGTCATTAATGACAAAAGATACCCTTCATTGGTATTGGAGAGATACCACAGCTGTAGGGCATTTGCCTTGCACACAGCAGATCCAGGGTGGATAGTGACTCTAATCCTGGCATATGGTCTCTGGAGCCTGCCAGGAGCAATTTCTGAGCACAGAGCCAGGAATAACCCCGAGCCCGAGTGATCAAGTGTGATCCAAAACCAAAAAAAAATAAAATAAAATACCATTAATGATATTATGAAATATAAAAACATTAGGAAAGCTGTAAAAATGGAAGTAAAGTATAGATATGAGGTAATAACTATGCATCAATATGTGTTTATCATTATAAGTTTACCTTAATAAAGTCCTACAAATTAGATAGGCATGAGTCATACTACCAATATTATTTTCTGAATAATTATTTACTTTTAAACAGCACCACTTTTTTTCTCTAGTCAGCTATCTTTGATGTATGATTGAGAGTGGAGCATATGGAGGAAAGGAGGGAAGCAAATGTGTTTATAAGTACATTACAGCAAATATCCTAGAAAGTGGGAAATAAATTTGTTAGATTATAGAAGAAAGTCTGAGGAGTCACATGACAAACACTGAGTCTGATGGTGCAGGCCATCTTTATCTGGGTTTCATAAATTATTATTCAGGGATGTTAAACTTTATTTTCAAATTAACACTGATCAAATCACATATTTGAATGACATGGGAAATGGTAAATATTTGATTATTTTCAATTTGCTAAAGAATCAATATGAATATATTATCTAAATAAGTTAGTAGTAGAGTTTAATATAGACCGTACTATGGAACCCAAGATAGGTATAGGGGATTCAGGGATACAAAAGAATGGATAAACAGTAAAAAGGCAAAATGATTTGAAATAGTAATATGAAAACTGAGTTTTGTAGAAAGACATAAATGTTATTATCTCTGAAGAAACTTAATTAAAACAGAAGATTTTATTTATTTTTAATAATATCTTTATTTAAGCACCTTGACTACAGTGATCATTGTAGTTGGGTTTCAGCCATATAAAGAACATCCTCCTTCACCCATGCAACATTCCCATCACCAATGTCTCCCATTTCCCTCCTTCCCCACCCCTGCCTGTATTTGAGACAGGCATTCTAATTCTTGAACTCATTAACATTGTTATGATAACTGTCAGTGTAAATATTTGTCTAACTGCAATCACCACTCTTTGTAGTGAGCTTCATATCATACGCTGGTCTTTCCAGCCCTCATCTCTATTGGCATTATTGTAATAAGCTCTTTTATTTTTCTTAAAATCCAAAGATGAGTGAGATTATTCTGTGTCTATCTCTTCCCCTCTAACTTATTTCATTCAGCATAATAGGTTCCATGTACATCCATGTACAGGAAAATGTCATGACTTTATCTCTCCTGATGGCTGCATAATATTCCATTATGCATATATACCATGGTTTCTTTAGTCATTTATCTCTTGAAAGGCATCTTGGTTGTTTCTAGAGTCTGGCTAACTATAGCATTTTAGAATCCTAAAATCACCGATATATTGACCATTCTTTTATACTAGTCATTATACATTATAATTATACATTTACAATTAATACATTCAAGTTATTTTTTTGTATGTTTGTCTTGTTTTTGGGCCACACCTGGCTCTGAGCTCAGATATCACTCCTAGCACGCTTGGGGGGCCATTTGAGATGCCAGGGATTGAATCCAGGTTGGTCCCAGGTTGGTCACATGCAAGGCCCTACCTACTGTGCTATTAGGTCCAGCCCAATGTTAGGTTTTATAATAACTCTAGCATAAGATTAAGATGTGTGATGAAGTTGGTGACAGAGAAATTATAATGTAAATTTCTATAGAACATTCTTTTTTTCTCTTTTATATTACCAGTTAGATTTGATAGCTAATTGGCTCAGACACAGACTTTTCTATCAATATATATGGAATATATTCTAAGTGTTATGTAAAACTTTTAAAAAAAGTTTCCCTAGGGCTGGCGAGGTGGCGCTAGAGGTAAGGTGTCTGCTTGCAAACGCTAGACAAGGAAGGACCGTGGTTAGATCCCCCAGCATCCCATATGGTCCCCCCAAGCCAGGGGCAATTTCTGAGTACTTAGCCAGGAGTAACCCCTGAGCATCAAATGGATGTGGCCCGGAAAACAAAACAAAAAAAATTCTTCCCTTTGGATATTCACACTAATGTTATAAAATCTATTTTGAAATAAAAATAAATTAAAAAAAGGGTGTGGGATAAAGCAAAGTAAATAAATTTGTAGTGGACTATGGCTGTTTCTAGGTAGAATCGTGATTTAAGACTATTTTTCCCTTACTCTGAATTCTGTGTGTGTGTGTGTGTGTGTGTGTGTGTGTGTGTTTGTGCCTGTGCGTGTGTGTTTTACCGAATATCATATTGCCTCCAGGTAATAAAATCACTCACTAGTTATTGCAAGAACAGAAAAGTCAAGAGAAAGTAGTTGACCCATCTAAAAATTACATTTGAAGTTTTCAATTAGATATGTTTATGACAATCCTTAAATAAAGAATAGTGAATCAAATCTTTTTTTTCTCTCTTGTTTTAAAAGATAGTTTCCCAAGACTTGCTTTTTCAAATGACTTGAGTCATTTCTATCTGAGTGCTTCTTGGCGGAAGGAATGAAAGAGCATCACGATGACACAGTTCAGGAGTTACTGCATAAATCAGGCAGCATGAATGATCCCATTATCTGGTCATGGATCCCTGACTGTAAGGAGCTTTTGCTAAAGGTAAATCCACAAATGCATCAACACAGAGAGGACCTTCTAAAAGTCAAGGCCTATTTCCAATATAAGATGATGGGATGTGTGCGGTGACACAGGAAAGATTGGAATCCTTTATGGCAGAAATTTATCACTTCAGATACAGCTTCTTTTTGTTCTGATATAAAGGTGACAGTAGATTGCCACAAAGTTGACAGGAGTGAAAATTTAAGCAATATTAGGGGGAGGATATGAAGGTATCTAAGGGGCAAGAAATGCATCAGTTTAGGATTGTGGGGCAAAGACATAAAGTCAAACTTCCAGAGTTTAAGAATTGGGATTCGATAGAAATAGCCTGGCTTCATGACTGATCTTGGAGGGAAGCCAATAGTTGGGCCATTCCAGGTAAGCACTCCCACTCTAGGTTCAGACCTTTGAAGCCTTAGGAGGATTGTCATAGACCAGATCCCTTCACTGCCAAAGTTCTAGAGTTCTATCCATTCACATCCAGGTCGCACCACTATAGAAATGGCCCAGGTTTATAACTGATCTCAAATACATGGTACCTGAATTGTCCAGTTCCAAAGCTCCTGAAGTACATGGCTGCATAAATGGCCCCATGATACTTCAAAGTCCACAGTCCTAAAAATACAGTAGGAGAACAGAAAATTAGATAGTAAAATAACAGAGAGACCCACTAAGGTCATTAATTGAAAACAATAAGACAGAAGGCCCCACTATCACCTAATGAATCAGTTAATCTTCAGTGATTTTAGTAATACTACTAAGATTGAAATTTAAAAAAGAAATAATTGCTACTGTTTGCCTGTTAAGAGGGTCAAGGAGGGAGATGGGTGGGAACTAGGGACAATAGTGGAAGAAAAATCACTTTGGTGGTGAAATTGGTGTTGGAACATTGTATACTTGAAAAAACTGTATTGTGTACAATGTTATAAATCACAATGTCTAACTGCAATACATTAACAATGCAATAATTTTAACTAAAATATATTAATAAATAAAAGCATCTAAACCTACTTAAAAATTGGTATTCATGGGTAATTTTTCAAAATGTCTTAGAATAATCATTGTCTGGAAACCTTATAATCTCTATAATATAAATTAATTTATATTTCAAAGAATTTTTGTATTTTATCCTTTAAAATATAGATATCATAATTTTACATATTTGTCTAGGATGTCTAGGATGGGGTTTGGGCCATATCTGATAGTGCTTGGGATCAATTCTGGAATTCTCAGAGGACAAAGTGGTTCTACAGATAGAATCTGGGACTTATACATTCAGTCTACCACTCCAACTGTTTCCCTGGCCTATTTCTTATTTCATGTGCTTATGAGAATTTGACTTTAAAAAATAGTCTCTAAATTTTGATCAGAATCCTTACGATCTAGGTAAATTTTTTCATATGAGTGAATCTGAAAAAAATCACAGGACCTGGGACTAGAGTGTAGTACAGTAGATAAGGCACTCATTTGCACTATCGAACCCATGTTTGATATCTGGCATTTCATATGGTCACCACCAGAAGTGATTCTGGTTTTTTTTTTATTTGTTTTTGGGCCACACCAGGCAGCGCTCAGGGGTTATTCCTGGTCTATGCTCAGAAATCACTCCTGGCAGGCTCTGGGGACCATATGGGATGCTGGGATTCAAACCACCATTCTTCTGCATGCAAGGCAAACACCATACATCCCTGCTATCTCTCCAACCCCAGGAATGATTCTTAAGTGTACAGTGAGGAGTAACATTTGAGCACCACAGAATTTGGTCTCCAACAAAACAAAACAAAAAATATTACAGTACCAAGAAGATTATTTGAAGGGTTATCATAAACACTTAAATTAGTGGAGTTTAACATATCAATTTTCCTTATATAACTTACATATTTTAGATCCTGATGTAAGAAACAAGATACCCTCATTGCAGTAACAACAAAAGAATAAAAACGGGGCCGGGCGGTGGCGCAAGAGGTAAGGTGCCTGCCTCGCCTGTGCTAGCCTTGGACGAACCACAGTTCGATTCCCCGGCGTCCCATATGGTCCCCCAAGCCAGGAGCAACTTCTGAGCGCATAGCCAGGAGTAACCCCTGAGCGTCAATGGGTGTGGCCCCCCAAAAACAAAACAAAACAAAAAACAAAAACAAAAGAATAAAAACAATAAAACAAAAATTATATCATTTTACTATGATTTTATAAATTATTTTTGATTGTATTTGGGAGATACCTCATTATGATCAAGGCTTATTCCTGGTTCTACTCTTATGTATCACTTCAATTGGACTCAGCAGAATATATGATGTACTAAGGATCAAACCCAGATCTTCTGTATGCAAGTCAATTTCTCTACCATCTGTATGATCTCTTTGGCCCTATTGCTCTGATAATTCTAGACTTCCATTTAAATATATAAATAATTTAAGGTTAACTTTTGCATGCTACAAACTATTAAATAATATTTTTAATCTCATAGTGTTTTTGATTATCCTCACTATAAACTGAGTTCTCAAATATAAAGATTATGTCATTTGATTCCCTATTATTGTCTATTTTTAAAGAATGTTAAATATGAGATAGGGGCTGATTCAGGTGGGCTCACACAGAAATGGGCTAATGAGATTATTCTCCACCTATAGACACTATGAAGATTTGATTTAGGTGGCGATGTCTCCCAATATCAGGTGCGAAACTTCAGCAGCCCCATTAGGGTGCCTCACAGTCCAGAATGGGGGCTCGGGCTCACAGATCCAGGGTGGCATTGGGCTGCCCCTGGGCCTCTCCTAGCAGACACATGGCTCCTCCTCAAAGTCACAAGGCACATCCAGCTCCTCCAACAGCACAGTGCCCACTCCCAGCAAGTCCTCTCAGTCCAGCTTGGGGACAAGGAGCACCTTAGATACTTTATCTACTAAGAAACTTGCCAGTAGTCCCAAGAATCAGGAAACTGAAGAGCCAGTCCCAGTGTCTTGGGCTCGATTATTGGCTCTTCCGGATGGATTTTCTAATCTGGAGTGTTAAGGACAGCTACTGGTTTGGGAGGGACTGCTGAATATTGCTTTGATGACCTCCTGCTGCAAAGAACAGATGTTTACCAAATTTACAGCAACAAACACTTTCATATTTTCAGGGAAATGGGCCTAAAAACTCTTTTTTAAAAATTTTTTTGAAACTTTTTTCTTCATTTAAACATCTTGATTACATATATGATTGTGATTAGGTTTCGGTCATGTAAAGAACACCCCCTTCACCAGTACAACATTCCCACCACTAATGTCCTAAATCTCCCTCCATCTCACCCCACCCCCACCTGTACTCCAGACAGGCTTTCCAGGTCCCTCATTCATTCACATAGTTATGGTAGTTCTCTGTGTAGTTATTTCTATAACAGCACTCACCACTCTTTGTGGTGAGCTTCATGAAGTGAGCTGGAAGTTCCAGCCCTCCTCTCATTGTCTCTGAGGATTGTTGCAAAAATGACTTTTATTTTTCTTAAAACCCATAGATGAGTGAGACTATTCTGTGTGTCTCTCTCCCTCTGACTTATTTCACTCAGCATGATAGATTCCATGTACATTCATGTATAGGAAAATTTCATGACTTCATCTCTCCTGATGGCTGCATAATATTCCATTGTGTATATGTACCACAGTTTCTTTAGCTATTCGTCAGTTGAAGGGCATCTTCCTTATTTCCAGAGCCTGGCTATTGTGAATATTGCTGCAATAAATATAGGTGTGAGGAAGAGGTTTTTGTATTGTGTTCTTAGGGTATATCCCTAGGAGTGGAATAGCTGGGTCAAATGGGAGCTCAATTTCCAGATTTTGGAGGAATCTCCATATCACTTTCCATAGAGGTTGGACTAGACGGCATTTCCACCAGCAGTGGATAAGAGTTCCTTTCTCTCCACATCCCCGCCAGCACTGATTGTTCTCATTCTTTGTGATGTGCGCAAATCTCTGTGGTGTGAGGTGGTATCACATCATTGTTTTGATTTGCATCTCCCTGATGATTAGTGATAAGGAGCATTTTTTCATGTGCCTTTTGACCATTTGTATTTCTTTTTTATCAAAGCATCTGTTCATTTCTTCTCCCCATTTTTTAATAGGATTAGATGTTTTTTTTTTTCTTGTAAAGTTCTGTCAATGTCCTGTATATTTTGGATATTAGCCCCTTATCTGTTGGGTGAATAGTTTGTCCCACTCGGTGGGTGACTCTTGTATCCTGGGCACTATTTCTTTTGAGGTACAGAAGCTTCTCAATTTAATGCATTCCCATCTGTTGATCTCTGCTTCCACTTGTTTGAAAGTGCAGTTTGCTCCATGAAGATGACTTTAGTCTCAATGTCATGGAGTGTTTTACTGACATGTTATTTATATACCTTATGGTATCAGATCTGATATCAAGGTCTTTAATCCACTTGGATTTTACCTTCGTACATGATGTTAATTGGGGGTCTATGCTCGCTTTTTTTTTGCAAGTGGCTTACCAGTTCTGCCAGCACCACTTGTTGAAGAGGTTTTCCCTGCTCCACTTAGGATTTCTTGCTTCTTTGTCAAAAATTAGGCAATTGTATGTCTAGGGGACAATGTCTGAGAACTCAAGCCTATTCCACTGATCTGAGGGTCTGTTTTTATTCCAATACCATGCAGTTTTGATAACTATTGCTTTGTAGTACAGTTTAAAGGTGGGAAAAGTAATGCCTCCCATTTTTCTTTTCCCTAGGAGTGCTTTAGCTACTCGAGAGTGTTTATTGTTCTAGATGAACTTCATAAGTGTTTGATCCACTTCTTTGAATAATGTCATAGGTATTTTTAAGGAGATCACATTATATCTGTATAATGCTTTGGGGAATATTGCCAATTTAATTATACTAATCCTGCCAATTCATGAGCACGGTATGTGTTTCCATTTCCAGGTGTCCTCTCTTATTTCTTGGAGTAGGGCTTTATAATTTTCTTTGTATAGGTCCTTCACATCTTTGATCAAGTTGACTCCAAGATATTTGAGTTTGTGTGGCACTATTGTGAATGGGATTGCCTTCTTGACTTCCTTCTCTTCCCTATCATTATTGGTGTATAAAAAGGCCATTGATTTCTGTGTGTTAATAGCTGCCATATTGCTATATGAGTCTATTGTTTCTAGAAGCTTTTTGGTAGAGTCTTTAGGGTTGTTGTCTGCAAACAATGAGAGCGTGACTTCTTCCTTTCCTATCTGAATTCCCTTGATATCTTTTTCTTGCCGGATCACTACAGCAAGAACTTCCAGTACTATGTTCAAGAGGAGTGGTGAGAGTGGACAGCCTTGTCTTGTACCAGAATTTAGAGAAAAGGCTTTTAGTTTTTATCCATTGAGGATAGTAATTGCCATTGGCTTGTGGTAGATGGCTTCAACTAGATTGAGAAAGTTCCTTCCATTCCCATCTTGCTGAGAGTTTTGATCAAGAATGGGTGTTGGACCTTATCAAATGCTTTCTCTGCATCTATTGATATGATCATGTGATTTCTATTTTTCTTGTTGTTAATTTTGTGTATGATGTTGATAGATTTATGGATGGTAAACCATTCTTGCATTCCTGGGATGAAACCTACTTGGTCGTAGTATATGATCTTCTTGATCCTATTTGCCAGGATTTTGTTGAAGATCTTTGCATCAGCATTCATCAGGGATATTGGTCTGTAATTTTCTTTTTTGGCAGCATCTCTGTCTGGTTTTGGTATTAAGGTGATGTTGGCTTCATAAAAGTTGTTTGGTAGTGTTCCCGTTTTTTTCAATTTTATGGAACAACCTGGCTAGGATTGGTAGTAGCTCCTCTTGAAAGATTTGAAAACATTCATTAGGAAATCCATCTGGGCCTGGACTTTTCTTTTTGGGCAGATATTTGATTACAGTTTCAATTTCCTCAGTAGTGACGGGGTGTTTAGATATACTACATCCTCCTTACTTAATTGTGGAAGGATATAAGAAAAATAAAAGACATTTTTGCAATAATTCTCAGAGACAAAAGAGAGGATGGCTGGAAGTTCCAGCTCACTACATGAAGTTCAGAACAAATAGTGGTGAATGCAGTTAGAGAAATAACTACATTGAGAACTACCATAACAATTTGAATGAATGAGGGAAGTAGAAAGCCTATGTAGAGTACAGGTGGGGGTGGGATGAGGAGGAGGGAGATTTGGGACTTGGTGATGGGAATGTTGTGCTGGTGAAGGGGGGATTTTTTACAAAACTATAACTCAACTACAATCAAATCTGTAATCAAGGTGTTTAAAGATATTAATTAAAAATAATATTAAATATTTTAATAGTATATTTTAAAATTATTTCAAATAGACCAAAAATAAATTTTCACAATGGTCTTGAATTTGAGTGTTTTTTTTCTTAAAAGAAGTTTAAATTGTATTAAACTGGGAGAGATAGCACAGCAGTGGGGTGTTTGCCTTGCATTTAGCAGACCCAGGAGGGCCCCGGTTTGATTTTGTCATTTCATATAGTTCTCCAGCCTGCCAGGGGCAATTTCTGAGTGCAGAGCCACGAGTGACCCCTGAACGCTGTTGGGTGTGGCTCAGAAAGCAATCAATCAATCAATAAAGTTTAAAAAATTGTATTAAATTTACATGCATTTAAAAATGAGGGAGAACTGACAATTTTGTTAGTATGTTAATAATTCTTATCATCAAAATATTATTTTTCACTAACTATCTTCTTTGTTATTCTAAATTTCCATTTAATCTTATTAGTTTCTAAAATTATTTATGACAACCTCTTCTAGATACCATTCTCCTAAACTCATGAATCACATGACATATCATATTGCATTCAAAAATCAAGAGTCCATAGATTTCACTATTTATAATTTTCAACTATGATTTTGGGAGCAAATTATATATAACTACATATCCTGGTTTTCAACTAAAAGATTGACAACTAAAAGTTTTTCTAGGGGATTAGGATGAGATCCTTATTAAAATATTTGTGTAAATGGTTTGTAGTAGCCTTTACCAAACCCTAATGATAATCACATGATAATAAATTTTATTCTTAATGTTCTATCATATAAGGCCAGATTAAAATTTTTATCTGCATGAATATTTATATGAATGCTATAATACACAAGATGTATATTATATTGCATTATCTCTGATTATTTTATATTTTGTTCATTTGGCATGCAAGGAACATAGATGCCAGGGCCTCACACATGTAAGGCATATGCTCTACATATCTGCAGTTCTCTCTCATTTTAAATGGGTGCTTACAAATTTTTGAGAGTGACATATTTATAAGAGCAGTGTAAGAGTGTATTTATCTGCCAGTTTTGTGCAAGCACATTAGACAAAAATTATCAAAGTGAACAAATGCCTTATGCACTAAATGCAAATATTATGATGATTTTGTAGATGATTAAACTTTACTTTAGCAATTTTCATTAAAGTGCCCCAATTCACAGAGCTTGATCTGAGATTGAAAACCAGAGCTGCCCAAATTCAGATCCTCTATGCTTGAATAGTAGGCAGAACTATTACGATTCAAAAAGAGCATTTTCCTTATACCACACTATTGTAAACTAAAGGGCAATTATTAAATGATTTAAATGATTAGTTACAAATAAAAGGTGTCTTGAATTTAATCTGGGATATCAATGCATTATGAAGAACAATTTTCTGTTGTCTAAAGGTTTCATCTCATTGGAAATGGTTCCTTCCTTCTTTGTTCCATTTATGAAACTTAGCTCACTATGGCAATTCTCAGAATCTAAGAGAAAAAATAAAACAGGATATCTAATGGAATTTGTTTATGGAAAGGCATTCTGCAGGGCTGTCAGTACAGTGGCAAGAATTGAAGAACTTACTATGTAAGTGAGAATTCATCGCTACTACCTTGGGACCCATTGCCATCCACTGGTTTTGTCAGCAAACATATGCAGCCACTGGGAAAATGCGTATACTTTTGCTAGAACTTTTAAAAGTCATAGTTTGAAACTTTCACAGGTCTAAAGTATATTTCCTTTCCTGTGTTGCATGGATGGCAGTCATAATTCACTCTATTCACAGCAAGACTCATTCATGATTTGTTATATTTGGTCATAAACTTTCTGGCATGCTTTTTATTAGATTTGATACAAATTACTCACTAAAGATTACACTCAGATTTTAAAATGGTAAGAACATTTGGACCAAGATGCCCATTTATCCTTTGTGTTGTCAGTTCTGTTGTTCTGATTATTATTTTTTTTCCTGGCTGATCAGAACTTTTCCAATGAATTTGATGCAACAATTTATGAAAATACATATTTGAAAAGCTGAAACCAGGTCTTAGTCATATGTACAATGATCAGGTAGAATTCAGTGAAGACCTCTGAAAGGTATATGAAGCAAATCATTTCTGGATGCAAGTCATTTATCCTATGCCTAGTTTTGGTTCAGTCAGTGAGTAGATGGATTACAATATGTAAATATTTTTCCCATTGTATTTTAGTCAGTCCCTCTCTCCAGAATGGGGTTAAGATAGATATTAACACCATGCTTTCCCAAATAATATCTATATCATGTTTTATCCCCATAATGTTGATCCTATCTCCAAGATGTCTGGGTGTTACCAGCAGCCAGTCTCCTGGCAGAAAAGTTCTGCTATTTCCTGACTAAACTATTATTGGATTTGTGTCTTGAGATTCTTATGCCCATCTTCTTATTGATCCAAAGCCAGAATTCATACACTTCTAAATTTCTATGATCAAAACACCAAGGGGAATTTTAACAACAAAAAAAAAATCCCTCAGAAAAAAACACATTTTTCATTATACAACTGTTTATTATAAATATTTTTGAAAAGATATTATCAAAATCACACCCTAAAAATATAGTCCCTTTCAAATAAACATGAAGATGAAATATTATCCTGACAATATCTGATAGATATTATACTAGGTAACTTTTCTGTTTTTAGGTATCTGAAAGAAACATATGGCACCAATTATCAAGTAATTTATCTACTTAATTATGCTTTTGCCTCTAATTTCTCTACTCACCTCAATTACTTTTCTTTGCCCCATTTCTCACTTGCACGTATTTCTTTCATTGCTCTTTTCCTCTGTCATTTTACCTATGGAATTAATCACTTCTAAGTGGGCACAAAATTGTTATGTGTACTATTTATCTGTCTTTGCCAGCATTTCTAGTAGAGATATTAAAAATATTATAATTGCTGTCTTCATTATTCACTGATGATACCTTGCAGGGTCCAGAAGCCCCCCAGGGGGGCCCGGCCAGCAGGAATTAGCTGGGAAGGCTTCTCAGACGACCGCACTTCTATTTTGCTGAGTAGAAGCACAACCACACTGTAAGAAATTTAAGAGAGGTTAATAATAAATGGCCTAAGACAATATCTCACTGTTCAAAGGCGACTTTATTGGGCTACAGCTTCTTCTTTTATAGTGAAGGAGAAAGGGGGCAGTACAAAGGTGCTGTCAATCATACTTTTGGCGCGAAGTGGACAGTGGGTTAGGGGGCTGGATGACCTTCAAGCTATGCTGAACGTGCTGTTTCAATGGAAACTTTTAGTGTCCTTCTAGCTGCATTCCTAATTGCTTGACTATCAGGAAATGGTGCAATATGTGCTTGCCTAAGTGATCTTGAACAGACAATATAGCATATACTTATTGATAACAGCCTAAATTACTCCGGAATGTGGTCTTAAGGAATGGGGCCTAGTTTCTGATAACTGTACCAGGCAGTTTTTACTCTCCTCCGGGCATAGAGCTTAATTATGTCCTACAGCTGCACATTCTTTTCTCTTAGCTCAAAAATTTGCAGCAAGACTGCATATTGCTTTTAGGTGAAAAGCTGGGCTATGGCAGAAAGAACAGCAAAATGTCCTCAAACAAGTCAGTTCCCAACATCTCCCCCTTTCTCTTCTAATAAAAGAAGGAAAGTCGTGAGCGGGTGGAAGAACCGTGTCTTAGGCATACAAGGTTTGACCAGGTCGGACACGGCCAAAGCCGCATTTAAAAGGTGGCTACAAGCGCCGTGGGTGCGCGCAGAGATCCGAATTATGCGTTGTAGCCTTTTTGGGCCGTGCCCTAACTGGGACCTTGCTAATCCCGTCGTAGGTGTCTCCACAGCCGAGAGCACAAGTGCCAGAGCGAGCTCCGTCTGTTAGCTATGCGCTCTATCTCCTGGAAACTTAGTGGCTGGAAAGGCGGCTTGGTGACTAAAGCCAAGTTTTCACAGGAGTCACGCGGGGTTAGACGCTGGTAGTTAACCTGAATAGAGGTTTTTGCCTTTTCATCTACCTGGTTATTAATAAAGGCAGTAATTTTGCGGAAAATCCATGGGCCAAGAGAAAAGAGCAGCATGAGGCTAATAAGAGGGCCCACAACGGTGGACAAGATTGTGTGGAACCAAGGGGAAGAGAAAAACCAATCCTGGTACCAACCTTGTTCTTCAACGAAATGTTTTTCAAAATCTTTTATACCATCACCAATATGTTGAACGCTATCTCTAACTAAACCTGTTTTGTCTTTAAAAATACAACATTGTTCCTTAAGGGCTACACAGACTCCCCCTTTCTTCAAAAAAAAAAGGAAACCAAATTAAAGCATGGTGGTTTTGCTGCACTATCTTTGCTAGGGATTTAACAATGTGCTTTAAGTGTTGTAAACTTAGTTTAAGTTTGTAAACATTATTAACAACAGTTATACTTAAGGCATTGACAGATTTTAGAGTATGAACCAATGAATAAATTTTTATGCTTACACCAGTAACACCCAGGCCTTTTAATAAGGCTGGGGTGGAGGCAATGTTTGTTTTTATACTGCAGCGGGAGAGAGACAAGGTTATTTTTAAGAGGTAATAAGGCAATTTTTGATTTAACAGTTAATTTAGGCATTAAAACAACCAAAACACAGTAGTTCTAGGACTAAGGAAACAAATGTAAAACAATGGGGGAGATAAACCAGTGAAACAGGCAAAAAACGTTAAATTGGGGGCAATTATGAACTGAAAGGAGAAATCAACGACAAGAATTTGATTACAATTTTCAATAGGGGGAATCATATTGGGTACCAAGGGGCAAAGTTCAAGTCCCACCACTAGTTTTAAAGTTATGCCATGTCGTTGAGGTTTCATACCGCATCGCAGAAGGTTGGTATCGTTGGTGAAGTGAGGCAGTTCAAGGCAGCAATTTAGAACGGTGAGATGGGTGAGTAGCAGGTACCGGGGGGGGGGGTGTCTGGGCGGAGGCGTTGACCATGACAAGGATGAGCTGAGAAGAGGAGGGGGGTCCGGAAGACCTCTCGGGCTGGAAGGGTGGGGAAGCAGGCAGAGTCCTGAAGAGCTTAGGGCATGGGAGAGGTTGAGCTGACATAGCCAGTGTGTCCTGGGGAATGGGTGAATGGGCCAGGTTGTGGCAAAAATTGATTGGGGGTGGCTCACTCTTCCTCAGCACCCATGGCGAGGGCACAAAGGGCTACTTAAGGATGGGTCAGGGGATGAGTGGGAGGGGGTTGGCTATGTTTCCGGCACCATTGTCAAAAGGGGAAGGGAAGGAACCAGAGGTGTTGTCATCGTCTTGCAAGGGAGAGTCAAGTGGAGCAAACAAATTGTGACAGAGGTTGTTAATGGCAGTGGTGGGCATCCAGGGCAGCCAGGCAGAGTCAAATTCAGCATTGTTTTTAGGCGGAGTCAGTCAGAAACAGGTTAGCAGAAGGGGTGACAGGCTCTTTTGAAGTGTATGAAGACAGGACTGCAGGAAGCTGCAGGAAGTCTATAAGAAAACAGCTTGGCAGGAGGCAAAGTGGTTACTTGGGGGCTTTTTTTTTGTGCAATAAAATTTTTATGAATGTAATTCTTAATGCAGGGTCCAGAAGCCCCCCAGGGGGGCCCGGCCAGCAGGAATTAGCTGGGAAGGCTTCTCAGACGACCGCACTTCTATTTTGCTGAGTAGAAGCACAACCACACTGTAAGAAATTTAAGAGAGGTTAATAATAAATGGCCTAAGACAATATCTCACTGTTCAAAGGCGACTTTATTGGGCTACAGCTTCTTCTTTTATAGTGAAGGAGAAAGGGGGCAGTACAAAGGTGCTGTCAATCATACTTTTGGCGCGAAGTGGACAGTGGGTTAGGGGGCTGGATGACCTTCAAGCTATGCTGAACGTGCTGTTTCAATGGAAACTTTTAGTGTCCTTCTAGCTGCATTCCTAATTGCTTGACTATCAGGAAATGGTGCAATATGTGCTTGCCTAAGTGATCTTGAACAGACAATATAGCATATACTTATTGATAACAGCCTAAATTACTCCGGAATGTGGTCTTAAGGAATGGGGCCTAGTTTCTGATAACTGTACCAGGCAGTTTTTACTCTCCTCCGGGCATAGAGCTTAATTATGTCCTACAGCTGCACATTCTTTTCTCTTAGCTCAAAAATTTGCAGCAAGACTGCATATTGCTTTTAGGTGAAAAGCTGGGCTATGGCAGAAAGAACAGCAAAATGTCCTCAAACAAGTCAGTTCCCAACAATACCTCACATATACACCACTTATTAAAACACAGTAGTTTTTCAGTAAACATTTATTCCTTGAACAAGGAAACAGGTAATTATTAGAAAACTCTAAATTCTTCTATTCAGTTCTTCTATCATCCATCTATCTATCTATCTATCTATCTATCTATCTATCTATCTATCTATCTTCTTCTATCTATCTCATCTAAATTTTTCTATTCACAGTATCACACAGCATTAAAACTGAAAGTCTTCTTTTCTCTACTTACCCCAACATTTTTGTGTGATCAAAGTGTGAGAATAATACATTGCAGTAGACAATAGTTACAATTCTTGGCAGGGAATTTTGTCTGGATCATTTTATTGGCTAAAATTACTTATTGTTTGGGAAATATCACATGTACAATGTATACCTTATTTTTAATATTTATTTTATTCAGGAGGCAAACATCAGTTGTATAAGTGGTTGGTTCTTATTTAAACAGAAGAGACCAATCCCAGATGACTGAGCACCACCTAAACAATATACTAATAAGATATGTTTTCACTAATCTTAGAATTTTTTCAATAGTCTCACATGGGGTGACACAGCTCTTAAAAGATCTGAGAGAAAAATGTCTCAATATGAAGGAAACTGTCCAGATTACCAATGTCATCATTGTAAAATTGTAAATGTTGTAAAATTGACTTCCAACAAAAGTGCTCTACACAAAATATTCATAATTATAACCCTAGTTAGTTCTTTTTTTAAATTTTTATCATGATCAAAGTAAATTACAAATCTTTCACAGTAATATTTAAGGTCCATAGTGACAATGAATGAGGGGCATTCCCACAACAGTGTTGTCCTCCCTCCCTCCCTGTTCCCAGCATGCATCCCATATCTTCCACCTCTATGCCCCCCTAAGAATGCTAATGTAACAGGTCCCCATTTGTACAGCTTGTTGTAGATTGGGTAGCGATTTTGCTGTCATTGACATTGGGTTTGGTGTTCAAGTCTGATCTTTTATTATTTCCACTAAATTTTTATATGACTTTCTGGTCATTTCCCTCTCAATTTATGAGGCTGCATAAAATGATTTTAGCTAGGTGGTTCTGATGGAGATAAAAAGGAAAAGAAAAGAGGAGAATAAAAGGAAAGAAGAGAAGAAGGAAAAAAAACCTGGGAGGGGTCAGCGTGGTTGCTATAAATATCAATTTAGAAGAAGAAAGGGAAAAAAGAAGAAAAAGGTAACAAAACAAAAAAGCAGCAACAAAAAAGAACAAAAAGAACAATGAAAAAGCCAAAACCAGCAGCTATGAAAATAAATTATAAATAAACAAAAAACAAAGAAAAAACAAGACAAAACAAAACAAAAAGATACAAAAAAGTCAAAAATCCCAACCAGCAACTACATAAAACATTTTGTTTCTTCTTCTTCTTCTTCTTCTTCTTCTTCTTCTTCTTCTTCTTCTTCTTCTTCTTCTTCTTCTTCTTCTTCTTCTTCTTCTTCTTCTTCTTCTTCCTCCTTCTCCTCCTCCTCCTCCTCCTCCTTCTTCTTCTTCTACTTCGCAAAGGCACATTAAGTATTGGGGAAATTAGAAAGGAAATTCCCTTGGCCTGAGATACCTGGTTTTTCCACCCTTAAGCATACTGTCATGGGACCAACTACAGGTTGACAAAGAGGAAACGCCAATAATCTGACCTAAGAGAAGGTTGTCATAATGGTAAGATGAAATCAGAAGACACTTTGCCCTTTGATCTGTGCCAAAAACAAAATTGCCAAGTACAGAAGACTGAATTTGACAGCAAAGTCTGGGCAGTACTTACTCTGGCACCAATAAAAAAGACCCTAGCCTAGGCTTCAGCCTAGGACGTGAACAAAAACCGAGATCTCCAAGTCCAGAGGTCTGACTTTGACAACTGCGGCAGAACAGAATTTCTGGAAACATAATAAAAAAACTATCCCAGGTTTCATCCTAGGATCTGTGCAAAAACCAAGACCACCTTTTATAAAAGACTGGTTACAACAACAGTGATGGAACAAAACTTCTAGAACTATAAAGAAATATTCAACCCTAGTTATTTTATAAACTACCTCCCCTCATCTTAAGACTCCCCCATACATAAATTTGTCTTGCCCTTTGCTCTTTTCCCTTTATAGTTTTGTCATTGTCCTTATAGGAATGTCAAGGGACCACACACTTGGTTGTGGTGCTTTAATATATCTGAGCATAGTTCTCAAAAAAAAAAAAAAAAAAAAAAACCACTTGTGAAATCTAAGAGTGCTGATAGCAGGAATAAATTCGTTTATACAAGGTGTCACTAGGCATCAAAATTGCAACCTTTTGGGTGTGGAAGTTTACTACAATGGGTATGGCACTTGCCTTGGGTACTGGGTTTTATCCCTAGTTTTTCATATAGTCCCTTAGCCTTTCAAGAGTAATCCCTAAACATAAATCTGTGAATAAAACCTGGGCATTTTTGGGTGTGGTACAAAAACAAAAACATAAATTTGAAGCCTCATGTCTGTAAGGCTAGTGCTCAAAAGTTGACTCATCTTGGGCCTGCCTGTGGTTTATGCATTTATGTTGCCTAAAGCCAACTATGTAGTATAGTATCTAAGAAATTAGGATTTAAAATGAAAAAAAAATATCAGGGTAGTTTTTTAACAAAACTTTAAATGAGATGAACCAAGCAGAGTTGTTAGCAAACTACCTACTAAGCCAGGAAAATTTCATTATATATCTTTTACAAATTGGAAACAGGCTTATGTTGCAGGTATATATGTATGTGCAAATAGCTTGCATTCCCACTTGTATTTTAGTAGACGTTTCAATGTTAAAAATTGTTTGCAGTCCATATGTTTGTGCTAAGATACCTATTACAGCTGATGTAAATTTTTCCAACTATCTAATAAGTTACTAAAGCCACACCATGTAGAAATTTGAAGCCTAGATTTATTTTATAAATTTTAAAATATTTAACATCACCTTTCTGAAGAAAACAAAAAACATGAGAGTTACTTGTGTGGTTAAAACCATGGCTTTGTATAGCAAAACATTAAGTGAGGATACAGAAAATGATGATGAGTCACTCTAGTTCATTTGAAATTTTGATATCCAAAATTTCATTTACAAATGTCATTTACTGTTGGCTTTGTGACTGGAAAGAAGCTAGTTCACTGGTGCTTCCTAACAGAGCTCAAGAAGCACCAGAGATAAACCTGGTTCTGGGGGGGCAGGTATATGTTATTGGGGATCAAACACCTGGTCTCACACGTATGAGGTATACACTTTGAGCCATCTTCCCAATCTGTGGATTTTTTTAAATTATTTTTAAGATATTCTTCTTTCATCTGATTAAACTGCTAGGAATTTTATTTTTTTATCTATGCACCTCACTACTTCAATCTGTTTCTTGCACTCAGTATATCATAGTGCTTAGTGTACAAATTCTGATATGAAATCATTAGTTAGACACCTATTACTTGGAGATAGAGAACTGTTTATTTTTAGATTATACACAGATGTGCCCATAGCTAATTCCTGGCTTTGCACTCACCATATCATTTGGAAGGCTTTAGAGAGCTATATGTGGGCTGTGGATAAAACCCAGGTTGGCCATGTACAAGGCAAGTTGACCTAGTTGCAGTACTATCACTCTCATTGTATGCCACCTATTTTTTGAGTACTTAGAGTCATATTACTTATTTATGTTTTGTAATAATATTTTCACTTACAAACTAAATATATATATTGTAGAAATTGTGCTTTAAAAGAAACAAGTTAATACATACAACTTTAAGAAGAGAACATTCATACAGATGATTGATAATATAAATTATAATATTGTATACCTTATATGAAATTGATTCACTTTAAGAATACCATGATATTTAAAAAATATTAGTACTCTATTTTGTTTCTTTACTGCATAAAATTTAGACTATGAAAGTTTGTTCTAAATACTATTAACCCCACTGTGATTTTAATTGGAATTATATTAAATCTATATATCAATTTATGAAAAGTCAAAGTCTTATTGGTATTAATTACCCTAAAGCCAGCAAGAAATATAATATTGTTTCTCAATTTATCAAAAATTTTTAAGGCCCTGTAATACACTTTATACAAATTTTATATATACTATATTTTTTTCTGTTTTAAATATATGGTTTACTTCGTAAACAAGGTTTTATGTGATGTCTAACTGTATTTTGTGGACATGTAGGAGACATATTTTATGTTTGTCAATCTCTCCAACTCTTTTTTTTTTTGGGGGGGGGTAGAAGGTAGGCATATGTGGCAATACTCAGGGTGTAGTCTATGTTCAGTAAAATCCCTTGGCTGGGGGACCATATAATTTGTCAGAGATTAAACCTATGCCATCATTGTGCAAGGCAAACATAGTAACCACTCGCTAAACAATCTCTCTGGCCCCAGTTTTTTATTCAATAATATAACTGTCTTCCAGATGTTTTAGTTAAATATTCTAAAATATATCATCATACCACCTACCTGTTACTTTATGCTTTCATCTCTTTGTAATTCACACATTTTCCTTCTTGACAATATATACTTTTAAATAATAAAAATTAGAGCCAGAGTACATCAGATATGATATTTTCCTTGCACAAAGACAATCCAAGTTCAATACCCAGCATAGCATATGACCCACTGAGCACTGCTAGGAGTAATTTCTGAGTGGTATGACAGGAATAATTCTGAAGCATCTCAAAGTTTAGAACAAAAATCATAGAGAAGAATAATGAAAATTTAAATTATGTTAATCGTATCTTATATTATCCTGATTATAATATATTTATTCTAAGAGGTTTCGTTTCTCTCTTCAACTAGGTAAAATATAGGTTTTAATTTGTATTATGTAAAAAACAAAATAAAGACTCAAAAGGAAAGTAAGAGGTTTATGCCTCTTACTTATGCCCAATTTGTATTATGTAAAAAACAAAATAAAGACTCAAAAGGAAAGTAAGAGGTTTATGCCTCTTACTTATGCCCACTTAAAAGTTTTCTTAGGAAAATCAGTTATATTTCAGGTATCTAAATCAATCCAATAAATAAGGGTTTTTGCACCTTTTCCATTTTTCCTTCTTTAACATGCAGAAATGAAAATAGATTTTATTCCTACTTTAATGCTCATAAGATGTTCTTAGGCTTTTGAAAATTAGGAAAAGAGGGATGAAGACACTTACCTTACATAAAGATGACCTTGGTTTAATCCCCACTATTGCAAAATCTCTTGAAAATTGCTAAGAATGATCTTTGACCATGAATAAGAGTGAGTTCTGAGCACTTCTGTATGTAACTCATAGCTCCACACCCAAAAATTTTATAAATGTAATAGAATTTCTACACTCATTGCCACACAATAGTTATTAAATGTTGAAATCTTCAGTATTATAATGTTATCTGACAAATTACTGGAACCTAAAGTTCTTTCTGGAGTTCAAAAATTCCATGCATACTATTTTAAAGAAGAATTTACTATATCACTGACTTTTCAAGTATAAAATCTATGCATGTTATCTACCTGGAGAATAAAACATGTGGTTATTTTCTGATGTGATATGGTAATAAAATATTTTCCTATAGCCAAAGAACAGAAGACATTTGATACCTTCATAAAAGGTGACAACAAGAGGCCGGGCGGTGGCGCTGGAGGTAAGGTGCCTGCCTTGCCTGCGCTAGCCTAGGATGGACCGCGGTTCGATCCCCCGGCGTCCTATATGGTCCTCCAAGCCAGGAGCGACTTCTGAGCGCATAGCCAGGAGTAACCCCTGAGCGTCAAATGGGTGTGACCCAAAAAAAACAAAAAAACAAACAAAAAAAAAAGGTGACAACAAATACCTTAGCTATTTGTTATTTGATATTAGCAAATATATTAGCTATTGAGAAAATGGGGAGATTCAATTACAAGAAATCTTTGTTCAAGAAATAAAAGTGTGACCCTAACATGGAGTAAACTGAATCACTTGTGTATAAAAACTGAATCCATTTAGTGCAGAATATCATTAAAGATTTCATCATGAAATCATACCAATAAAGAAATGAGTAAATCAAAGTAACATTAATATTCCACCTTAAATTTATTGAGTAGATCTGTTCATTATTCACACCCCTGCACAATGCTGAGATCCTATGTGTTTGCTACAGAGGCTGACCTTTAATTTCATAATAGGATTGACTTAATTTTGTTCTTTTTCTTTCATTTATATTCCCCCCATGTATTTGGATACTTAAAACAGTATATTTAAGAAACTCATTAGCTTATATAAAATAAAGAAATAAAAATAAAACAGTCATCACCATTTAGGGTGACAATGAACAGGGTGTTTGACTTGCATGTGACCCACCTGCCTTTGACCCCTGGCACCACATAAGTTCCTCAGGGTCATCATCTCTCAGAAATGAAGGCTTTTTAAGGAGATAATGGTAAATCTTTAAAACCAATAACCATTGGCTCAAATTTTAGCAGTCTGTTCTAGTTTCTTAATGGCTAACAAACTATGAGTATTTTGAAACACTATGATATGCTATACTCATTTGAACATACATAAATACATGTATATATATATATATATATATATATATATATATATATATATATATATATATATATATATATATATATATATATGTGTGTGTGTGTGTGTGTGTGTTCATTTACGGAATGGGGGAGGTACTCTCCTGGGTCCCACATTAAAATACATCGACAGTACAAAAAAAACCTTGTTAAATTAAATTTAAATGGGGAAAGGAACTAACTGGTATCAATATGCATATGTGTTAACTATGTCATTTATTTGAGAAATATGGAGATACTTTTAATGGTTAGGTATTACTCATCCTTTTGGATGCAGAATGGAATGGAGAATTCCATCTCAGTTGTAGAATGGAGCTCAATTTGGGAACAGTTTTTGTTGTTTATTCTCTGTTTTGATTTGACAGTCAATAGTAGTCCCCTAGCACTTACTAATAAATTTCTGCACTGCAAAAGAACACAGACAGAAACATTCTCTTTTAACAAGAGATATATATTATAGTCCTGCTGTCTTTAACGTTATTCTATTCACTGAATAGTTTGCATATGATTGGATATGGAAGCAAGAGGATACAGGTTAAGATTTCACTTCTATATACATGGGTGTTCCCAGTGTTTCTCCTAAACAACCGAGAAATACTCCAATTCAATACTCATCTAACCACTAAGTAAACAGAATGAGAATCCCAGGTGATTACTAGAATTTCTACACTCAGAGGCAGAAATAGGTAGAGAATAGGTAAAGCATTGAAACAACCAAATACAGTGGGTTCTATATATTTCAGAACACAACATGCACTTAACTGAGTTCCTACTTACCCTCTGTAAAAACAAGGATCCAGTGAATTGATAAAAGGCACAGAGATAATTTTTTCTTCATTTATTTATGTGAAGCTAGACTCAGGACAGAGATGTTAGAAGTGCATCTCCTTTTGTGTGTGTGTGTGTGTTTTAATTTTTATTGTGACCAAAGTGCATTACAAATCTTTCACTGCATCATTTATGGTACATAGTGACAATGAATGAGGGGTATCTTCAATGTACCGACCATTTGTTCTCAATGAACAATGGGATCCATTCTGAGCATTCTGTTTTTGTTCTCTCTGTTTGTGTTACACCAGTGGAGTTTACAACTTGCTACAGTCTCTGTAATCAGAGGTTACTCCTGGAGGGCTCAAGAGTTAGGGATAAGCAATATCTTTGGTTATTTTTCATACTGAAAATGATATGAATAAAGGGCGATTGTCCAAACTTAAGGATGAGACTGGGGTCAGGGTTATTTTAAATATGTGTATTTGACTTTCAAAATTGTGATGTGTTATTCATGTTCCTGAACATTTTTCTCTAAAAAAGAAAAATGCTGTATGATATTCAAAAACTCTCTCCAGCAATGAACTTGAAAGAATCCCAAGTGTCTGTATAAGACAGAAGGGTACCAGACAGAATGATGTTCAGGTCTTTCTGTCTTTAGTTCAAAAATGCATGCACTTAACAGTCATTTGCATATTATATAGACATTTTTCTTGATATTTTTTAATCTTTGACACTTTGTATCATTATTAAACCAATCACCAGAACACCTACTTCAAAAATGATACGTTATATCCCTCGAGTTTATCAATCATGAGACAATCTGAGTCCATCATCACAGAAATTATTACAAAACTGTTTGATATGTGTATCAAAAAAGGAAAAAGCAGCCTCTTGCTTCTGAACTTTTTAAGACAATCACATTAAGGCTGAACTGTACAGCACTTTCATGTCAATTATAAAGACATTATTCAATGGTTCTACTTAATCCGTTTGACTTATAGTTAACCCCATAACTTTTACTATTAACTTTAGTAGTTTTCACTTCTTTTAATATTTGACACATACATTCTGGAAATTGCTGGGATCTGTGAAATAGATTTAATAATCCACTAGACCAGTTCTCTTTAGAATGACAAATATAATACTGTGAAATATACTAGATCTAACTTTTAGGGTAAACCAAGAAAGTATCAGACAGTAAATTGAAAAGACAATAATTAACCTTGGATCTTATTGTAAGAAACGTATAGTCACTTCAATAAGTTTTCACTTCCTTTGGATGCATATAAAATAATGAATCACTGAGGGGTGGCACACCTGAAAATACTAACTAAGTGGTTACTCCTGGCTTTACACTCATGAATTACTCCTGGAAGTACTCAGAGGACCAACTGGGGTACTGTGGATTGAATTCAGGTGGGATGCATGAAGGCAAATGCCCTACCCACTGAACTATTTCTCCAACCCCAATGCATTGTTAATGTGTCTTAACAAGAGATGTTCACATGCCCTCACCACTTGTAATAATCAAGACAGAAATCTCATGGGATGAAAACCTAATTCCAGATCATAAGGATATATTATTTCTTATTTTAAATATTTTAGTTTTATATATCATCATATAAATAAAATGACATGTTATAATGCTGTTATTATTATTTCCATATATTTAAGATCTATTTTTTAAAAAGAAACAATATTAAAGATATTACTTCCACATGCCATTAAATACTATCTGTTAATATGGAAATTATTCAAACCATAATTAAATGTACTGATTACCAAAATTTAAAAACACTAATTTCAGGGAGCCAAAGCAGTAGCACAGCAGTAGGGTGTTTGCCTTGCACGTGGCCAACCATGGACGAACCCTGGTACTATTCCTGGCATCCTATATGGTCCCCCAAGCATGCCAGGAGCTATTACTGAGCTCAGAGCCAGGAGTAACCCCTGAACACTGTTGGGTGTGATCCTCCCCCAAAATAGCATCCCCCAAACAAGAAAAAATACTAATCTTAAAACAACCCATTTTACAGTTGAATAAAAGAACTATTGAAAGAATTAAATTTATATGAACTAAATTTGGTTCCATCCAGATTTACATGTTAAAGTACTAACTTCAATTTCATTTATAGGGGACATAGAGAACCTCCCAATGGTTCTACAGAGGACCAGATGATTTTCAGCCAATGGGACTTTCAAGTTAATGTAAGTGCCTGTGCATGTAATACTGCTTGGGTTCTGAGGTATGGATTACCTGGGACATAATGTCAATGTTCTGGGATTTTTCTAAGATACAACTGGTAATAATTAGGGAATTTGAGAACCGCACTCAGTGATATTTCTCAAACATGTCAGGAGAAACATGTTCGAGAAATATGTCAGGATAGAATTTAGGTTGGAAGCATGCCTAGTATGAAAAGTATATACCTTAACCACTTCACTATACCCACTGAACTCAGTTTTCTAAAGAATATAACAGTTGAGGACCAGAGCTGTGACGCAGTGGTAAGGCATTTGCTTTGCACTAGACTGGCCTAGAATCGACTGCTGTTCCATCCTCAGGTGTCCCATGTCTTAAGAGGAATTTGTGAGAGGAGGAGCCAAAAATAAGCCTCTGGAGAAATCAGACATGTGGGTACTGATCTCAGATATCATTCCCCCAGAACTATAGTATTCACCAAAAATAAAATAAGAATGAAAAACAAACAAAAAAGGTAATTTTAGCCTTCCTGTCAGTCTATATATTTAATATTATTTTCTAGTCTCCTCATTTAAATCTTGAAAATAGATGCTTGAATATGTTTTTTAATTGTCTCAATTCAGAAACATTGCAAATATAGAGGTAACAAATATAAAAATAAAGTAAAACCAATGAAAAATTGTCTTTACTCTAACAAGAGTGGTTCAGATTCTAAATGTTTATAATGTATTATTTTTTTGTCCTGAGGGAGACATTTTGCATTTAAAACTATAACCATTATTTGTAGACTATGTAGCTTCCTTTGTTTCTATAAAATTTATTATTATTATTATTATTTTATTTGTTTTTTGTTTTTTGTTTATTTGGGTCACACCCAGCAGCTCAGCAACGGTCCTGGCTGGCACTGAGACCATATGGGATGCCGGGATTTGAACCACTGTCCTCCTGATTGCTATCTCTCTGGCCCCAATGTTTCTATAAAATTTATATATAAGAATATAGCCATAAAAATAGTTTAATGTTTTCCACATCTTACCATAACAAACAGCCCATATTTCTGAAAGCATGACCCTTGAGATAACAATGAATTAAGATGCAGGTTTAAATAATTAGTTAACCACTGTTCTCAGAAGTGTTGAAACTTTTTT
The DNA here is from genome assembly GCF_024139225.1 of Suncus etruscus. NCBI lineage: Eukaryota > Metazoa > Chordata > Mammalia > Eulipotyphla > Soricidae > Suncus > Suncus etruscus. Next base: position 57,617,639 of record NC_064861.1, read on the forward strand.
TTAAGTTAAAATGAGTTAAGTAATATAAATCATGGTCATAACTCAAATAACATTTCAGTAGAAAAAACAAGAGTAGTGGAAAGAAAACAGGCCTAGGCATCAAGAACCCTTGATTCTTTCTTGTCTGAGTGATAAGAGTAAAAGAGAAAATTTGAAGTGTACATATTTGTTAAGGGAACAAGTTCTGTATCAAAGTGCTTGGGGATAATTTTTTTTTTCGGTTTTTGGGCCACATCCGTGATGCTCAGGGGTTACTCCTGGCTATGCTCAGAAGTCGCTCCTGGCTTGGGGGACCATATGGGACACCGGGGGATCGAACCGCGGTCCATCCAAGGCTAGCGCAGGCAAGGCAGGCACCTTACCTCTAGCCCCCGCCCGGCCGGGGATAATATTTTTATTCTCTTAAAATTTATATTATATTCATCAAAACAATGATGGTTAAAGTATCCGTTTTCTTGTTTGTTTCTGTAATTAGTAAACACTAAAGGAAACAAAACTTTAGCGACAACAAAAATCAATGAGCTATCTCTATAATATATAAATAATAACAGATCATGCTGTTGTTTTCAGTTTCTCCAACCTAATTTAAAATATAAATTAACTTATTTTCTGCTTTCTAATAGTATTTTTTGTTTGTTTTTGTTTTTTTGGGGGGGCCACACCTGTTTGATGCTCAGGGGTTACTCCTGGCTAAGTGCTCAGAAATTGCCCCTGGCTTGGGGGGACCATATGGGACAGAGGGGGAATCAAACCACGTTCCTTCCTTGGCTAGCACTTGCAACCTTACCTCTAGCGCCACCTCTCCAGCCCCATTTCTAATAGTATTTTAACAGTCATATCCAGTGACTTTTTTCTTATTACTTATCACAGCAATAAAAAAGATGATTTTTCTTGTTCACTAACAAGTTTTAGGCAGTTAAGAAAATATTTGGTTATAAGATCAATAAATATTAGCAGAATAAACACATATTCAGAGGCACCTAATCATACTTGTTTTTCTGGGAATGAGACTTAGGAAACTGTTCAATCAAAGACTTCCTCAAGCTAAGTTATTGTGTCATTAGAATGACTTTATAACTCACAAATAGGAACTGTTTTAAGTTTATGCTGGCATCCTAAAGATTATTATGACAACAAAGTAGGTATAAACCTATACTTGATTTTTCATAAGAACTTATAGGAATTTATAAATGATGTTCTTCATTTGTTTTGTTTGTTTTTTGGGGTGTCACACCCAGAAACAATCAGGGGTTACTCCTGGCTCTGAGCTCAGAAATTGCTCTGGGCGAGCTCTGGGGAACATATGGGATGCTGGGAATCAGACAGGGATCCATTCAGGGTTGGCCACGTGCAAGGCTGATGTGCTATGGCTCCAGCCCCAAGGGTAAAGTTCTAATGTAGTCAAATGACAAAAGTAAATAACTCTTGACTGATAAGATTCTTAGGATATCATTGTGTACAAGAGTGATTGGACTGAGACAGAAACTCACATTTATTCTGATAAGATTCTTATGTAGGGAAGCCCCAAGGTAAAAAGCAACAAGTAATAGAAGGGAATACAATATATGGTAAAAATTTGAACCAATTATATGAGAATATTTTTGAATTCATATTAAAACACCAAGCTTCATTTCTATTGCCAGTAATTCCTACCTTCTATGTCTCATGAGTAGGGGTTCTTTACTGGATTTGGACTGAGAAATGAAATACCTTGCTGCCCATTTATCTCTTGCATTTTCAACCCTCCCAACATATGGAATTATATATAGTTATAGAACTATAACTAGCTAGTTATAGCTTTTCCCTTCATAATTCTTTGTGATCAAATTTCACTAAAATAAGTTTTCCTAGGTACTAACATCAAGCTTTATATACTTCTACTTATGTATCCATGATGATAAGAAGATACAGCTGGGAATATATAGCTCTACTAACAAAAAGCACCTGGGACCAAGTTAATCCTGCCATCAGCATTTATTGTTGTCAAAATAAATGCAAATAAATGTGAAAATATAAGACAGCACTCCAGAAATACTATGGAATACATCCAATGTACATGATGAATTGGCCATAATCCCTTTCTGCTAAGTACTGCAACTCATATAGATTTGTGTATGTATGTATAGTATATGTATTATATTTTTATACAATTATTCCAAGTGAATATTTAATTTTTTCCTGTTCTCAAGACTGTGCTCTCTAAAAGTAAACCAAATAAACATATATAGGAGGTGTGTGTGTGTGTGTGTGTGTGTGTGTGTGTGTGTGTGGTCATGAGACTGAAAGCAAGGCACTGAACGATACCTCAACAGACAGAGATGATTATTGCCCACTTCAGACACCTGGATCTTCAGTATTTTCAAACAGAATCCTAATTTCTGTGCAGAGTATCTGTCTCTATCAAGTAGCTACAAATAGATCCAAGAGTTGCCAGAATTTCTGTCTTCTGATTTCATTATACAAACTATTTAAGTGAGCAAAGGAATAACTCCCAAAAGCTTTCATGTAGTTAAAGGCAGCAGGAAGTCTGCCTTTGATATTCACCTGTTCAGCATACCTAACTCACTTTCTGCAATATTTTCAATGGCAGTATTACAAGACCCTGGTTTATGAGTGTGTGTGTGTGTGTGTACACACATTTTTATATCAGAAAATGAAAACATTATAAAACTAATTAATTGATATATATAAATAAAGTTAATTGAAAAATTTGGACAAATATTTTTGGTTTTGTAAAGTCCATCTTGTAATTGAAACATATTAATATTGCCAAAACACATAGGAATACAATGGGTTCAAATTCTGGGCATGTAATGAGTTGCTGAATCTTTTATCTGGCATTATATATTCAATTGTTTATTTCATAAATAGTTCCTGGGGTCAGGTTGATGATTCAAAGGGTTAGAGTGCATAATCTGTTGTACAGCAACCACAATCCCCTAATCACCAAGGATATAATTCTCATGCACTACTAATTTTGTATTTTGATTACAGTGATATTTGTCCAAAAAATATTTTTGCCTGCTTAGAAGTTGAAATTCTCTGCTTAAATATGGGGAGAGAATGGATGAAACAAGAACCACTTAAATGATAAACAAGATGTGGTTTCTGCACTTGAAGAATTTATGACTCAACCGTAAAACCCAATCTACATGTAATTGTGAAACAAACAAGAATAAATAATGTTACATCAACTAATCATCAAGGACTACAAATTATATGTTACAAGTGGAGGATAGAAAGCAAATGATGACAGAGGAATTTTCTCATCTAAATAGATTTTGAAACTTGACCATATAATATGAATTGCATAAGGCAAGAAGATGATGTGGTTGCAGAACCCTTTTGGAAGGGGTTAAAGGCATATTCAGAATAAAACAATTAATATAAAAGTACAAGTAAAGGGGATAAATATTCATTAAATTAGCATGTTCTAGGCTGACTCTTTAAGGAAACTTACTATGAATATCAAAAAATATTTAGAACTAGTTTCTAGATGTACACTAACAAAACTGTGCAATTTATTTTATTTTTTCTTTTGTGACTGATATATATTATTAATTAACTTTGAAAAACAGGTAAGTTGCATTGTTGTCTAATTTTTTTGAGGTTCAGGAAAATATATTATTGTATTTTAGTTATTTACTGCAATAGCTTTTGAGTCAAAGATTATTTGGTAAACGTTTATTTCAATAGAATGTACTATGATATATATGTAAGATATGAAATACTTGAATCATGTGGCACTTTAAGTAAAAACTGAAAGACTTAAAACAGACTACTCCTGCTTTTCTCAGTACTTCTAAGCATTTGCTAGAAGTCAAATAGCATTAATGACTCGAGTGGGTGCTTCTTGGTACTTTATTATTCAACAGTCATTTTAATTGTTAATAACTCCTAAGAGAACTGGAGTGAAATATGAAAGGGATAGATTTTTTTAAATTAAGTTTTTAGGAGTGACTAAGTTCCCAGAAGTATTAATTGAAGAACCAATGTAATGAAATGAAAAAAAAAATCTGTAGTTTATAAATTAGATGAAATGGGCCCAGAGAGATAGCACAGCGGCATTTGCCTTGCAAGCAGCCGATCCAGGAGCAAAGGTGGTTGGTTCGAATCTCAGTGTCCCATATGGTCCCCCGTGCCTGCCAGGAGCTATTTCTGAGCAGACAGCCAGGAGTAACCCCTGAGCACCGCCGGGTGTGACCCAAAAACCAAAAAAAAAAAAAAATTAGATGACATTTAGATTAGGGTCTAAAGTGGTGGAACAAGCAGTACGTCATTTGCCTTGTACACACTAACCTAGGAAGGGCTGTGATTCGATATCCCAGCATCCCAAATGGTCCCCAAGCCAAGAGAGATTTCTGAGTGCATAGCTAGGAGTAATCCCTGAGTATCACCGGATATGCCTTCCTCCCCAAAAGAAACTTAAACCAAAAAAACAAAAAGACATTTAGATTAAAACTAAAAACTTGCACAAACACACACATACTATCTTGAACAATGTCGTGTGTGTGTGTGTGTGTGTGTGTGTGTGTGTGTGTGTGTGTGTGTGTGTATAGTATTTTTCTGGCGTATAAGATGACTTTTGGAAAAAAAGCCAAAAATTGGGGGTCGTCTTATACGTGGAGTATATGCCGAAAAATGTTTCAATATGCAGCTAAACGAAAATTATCTGAATATTGCCAGAAAACGATTTTTCCAACTCGATCCTGCACCAATCACTGCAAGGCTGTTCGGACTGCCTCTCTAACTTGGCCAATCCAAGCAGGCTTTTGATGCATGCAAATTAGACAATGTTCTGGACCCAAATCTACACTGTGAAAAGCCTGCTCAGATTGGCCAGAGTCAGAGAGGAAGTCTATTACAGTATAACCTTTGAACCTTTGCTTGTTGTGATTGTTTCACTGTGGTACATGAGCACAGGAACACATGCAGCACATGCAACACAGGAACGTTCTGTCTGATACAGTGAATATAGGCCTAAACCTATGTTTTAACTGCAAAATTAGGGGGTCGTCTTATAAGCTGGAAAATATGGTATATATGTATATATGTGTGTGTATATGTGCTTTTTTGTGGGAGCACACTCAGTGGTACTCAGGGCCTATTCCTGTGCTCAGAAGTAACCCCTAGCAGTTTTTAAGTATTGAATGTACTATTTGGTATATGCCTTGTGGTCAATAGCATACAAGGCAAGTACCTCAATATCTGTGTTATCTCTTGTTGGAACTAAAACATACAGGTTCTTTAGCATCAGGAAATTTTGTAATTTCTTCAAAATATATCTTCAGAAATACACAATAGGACCCAAAGATGATGATCATTATGATGATGATGGCAGAAATTATTACAAATTTCTAACACCATAAAACATGTTTTAAATTGTCTCCTTATAAAATTTAATGCTAGGAATAACTTATGAGTAAAACTTGTTATTAATTTCTAGGTTTTGTTGATGAAAAAGGAAATTATGAAGGTACATTTAGGAATTATTAAATAACACTTGTAGGATTCAAATGGCACATGTAAAAACTTGTATGTTTTAGTTCTGAGAGATATTACAAATGTTAAAGTACTTTCCTTGTAAGCATTTAGCCCAATATGTATACTCAACAATACATTCAATTCTAGCAGTGACTAGCAGTCATTTCCAAGCACAGAGGCAGGAATAAGCCCAGAATACCAGTGAGTGTGGCCCCCCAAAAGCTCACAATAAAGATCTCAAGCATGCAGTGAAGACATGCTTTTCTTCTCTCAATAATATCATTGTGATAAGTATATATAGTTGGTATGTAAGCCAAATTATTCAAAGATTCCATCATCAAAACACATTTGTTTGGGACATAGCTGTACATCAGATTGTCTATATTATGCTGTTATTATACCTCAGAGGTTCTATATTTTTTTCTACTCAAGTAAATATGAGACAATTTCCATTCCACTACATTCTTGGGGAGATTATTTTTAAATTACATTACCACTAAGTTTTTTCCATATGTACTGAAGAAAAAACAAACACAGTCAAACTGTGCAGAAAGACACTATGCTATAATACTTATTGAATAATCTATTATAGCTATCAAAATAAAAAAGGGAGTATCAAAATTATTATAGCAAATTTGGAATGGCCTAGTTTTTCCTCAATAAAACGGAAATGCAGACTATCTAGAAACAGGCAAGTGACAGTACTGGTTCCTAAGTGTAAATATCTACACTATAATAATTCTACAAAAATAATTCTACAAATGGAGTAAGAAGTATTCAATCCTAGACTAGATATCTAAATTGGCCTTTAATGTCTGCATCTGATAAAGGACAGGGACATGTATAATATTGGTCACTGATGCTGCTATACAGTCGATTGACATAAAAGAGAAAAAATATCCTTCACACTTCTGGAGGTCCGAAATCCAATATTATTTAGAGAGATGATGGGTAGGGTGTTTGCCTTGCAAACAGCCACCCAGTTAAATTTTCTGGTACTATATATGGTTCCCTGAACCACCAGGACTAATCCCTGAGTGCAGAGCTAGAAGTGAGCACTTCCAGATAACTTCACAATAAACCCCACCCCCAAAATAAGAGATCCAAGATTTAAGTAGCTTGATTAGATTTTGGGGGGTAGAAAGAGCTCTAATGATCTCCAGAGTGTCTACTATTTGTTGTATTCCTAACAGGCAGAACAAAGATGAGAGAGTGAGAGAGAGATAGAGAGAGAGAGATAGAGAGAGAGATAGAGATAGAGATAGAGATAGATAGATAGAGAGAGAGAGAGAGAGAGAGAGAGAGAGAGAGAGAGAGAGAGAGAGAGAGAGAGAAAGAGAAAGAGAGTATGTTTTATCAAGGTTTCTTTGGACTTCATGTGCATTATCTAATGACCTCCAAAATATCTTCCCTCATAATTTCATTAGTTAAGGGTTTCAACTCTTCCCTCATAATTTCATTAGTTAAGGGTTCCAACACTTAAATTGTTCAGCGATACACATCTTCACTCTATTTCAGAAGATCTGTTTACTTATCCAGATCGAAAGCTTTTCTCTACCAAAAGGCCTCCTCTTCCCTTTATTCTCCTGTTAATCTCCTACAGCTTTTGCTTTCCTTTACTATAGCTCTAATAAGTACCTCTATTATCTGATTATATTTTTATTGGTCAATAAATTTGAAAGAACATAAACTGTTTATTTTAAATTCTATCTGCCTCAAAAAAAATTGGGACCAGAGTGGTGGTGCAAGCTGTAGGGTGTTTGCCTTGTACGTGCTAACCTAGGATGGACCACAGAAGATCGCCAGGTGTCCCATATGGTCCCCTAAGCCAGAAGCATTTTCTGAGCGTATAAACAGGATTAATCCCTGAGCATTTGGGTGTGTCCCAAAAAAACAAAAATTAAAAAATTTTATCTGCCTCATACAATCATGGCATATTATTAGGTAATTAATTCATGTTTATATGGAAGAAAGAATGAATATGGCTTCTTGTTAACACTGATTTCATCCAACAGCTAATTTAATATTCACACTAAGTCAAAATATAGGGTTAAAGTTTCTAAGGAGGGTTTTGATAATTAAGGAATGAAATGAGTAGGTTTTTTTCTATATTCAATCAGCCACTCAGAGTAACTGCTCACAGTCTTTCAGGAAGAGGGAATAAATTAGACTGGTTGACTGAATCCATGTTAGAATAATTAATACTGCAGCCAAAAAATTTTAAAGAATGGTGATTGAGTTCTATTTAAATGATTTCTATCTATAACAATTGCTCAATTTCTTGGATTAAACCATGAAAGGATAATAAGGAAAAGCACCGGAAATCAGGTGCAGATCTGATTAAATGTGTAGTCTACCTTGGTTTCTGATGTGAAATGTCCACTTTGAATTGGTTAAGTTATGATCTGTTTGCTTAACAATTAGTTATATTACACTTGATTGGAAACTATGTTAGACCCCATGCATGCATTTAATCAATGTGTGCTTAAAGAAGAGTACCATTAAGTATGTGAGGTTCAGTTCCATAGTGCTTGGGTGTGGGAGTGTCACAATATTTTTCTATGTATTCATTAGAGAATGATCTTACTTGTCCATCCTAAATTGTTAGCCCCTATAAACTCTACAATTTTTGTTGTATGAAAAAAAAAAGAAATAGTTGTGTCTGGTTAGATAATAGTTTCTTTAAAAGTTTCCTGGGGGATGTGAATTCTACAAGACTAAAAGCAGTAATTTCCCTTGAATTATCCACATATACTAACATTTAAGTAAATAAGACCATTACTTCAGCTTCCAATTTAGAGACAAGCATTCCCTTTGAGTCAATAGAACTTTCTATTTATTTCACATAATCTGATTGACTCAATATTATTAGTCATTTCTTTTGATTGATCTCAGGAATTGACTTTAATAATCCTAACAATCATATTTTATAAGTAACATTTACTGTATAAGCAGTTGTTCAACCAGATAAATTTTCTATACTATTTTATACTATTTTCTCTCTTGTTTCTAAACAGTGCATTCTTCTGGAAAACCTTTCTTCCCTATTATTTTCACAAATCCTCTATATGCTTAAAAATTCGAGCAAATTAAATTTAGTATTCTAGGAGGAGACAAAACAAATAAATGGCTTAAAACATCACAATCAAGTATGATAATGACAAAGTGTTATACTTTTAATAAATGATTAGAAATGGTTGTATTGCAAAGATTTATTTCACAGAACAAAAGCACTTAAGCAGGAGTTTATATTACTGCTATGCTTCAATGATGATAACATTGGGACTTCAACCTGCATAGCTACAATGATTAATTAACGGCCTTGTTCGGGATGAGTGACTACCATTATTGTTCTTAAATAGGAAAAGGCAGATAACCATTACTGATTATTCCTCAATTCCCAGTCTTACTCGTTAGAAACTAAAGAATGCGAAAAAGGTTAGAAATGGATTCATTGAAATATCAAGTGAGTGGTCAAATTTGTCTCCAAAATCTGAATATATAGCATTTATGCAAATAAATAAGATTCTAACAAAACAATTTAGTATATTCCAATATTCTAATGCTATGAATCAAATCAATTCTGTCTATTATAACCACCTCTCATCAAATGTAAACACTAATCATTCATTTATTTTTGTTGTGATTAGCAGTGTGATTTAATCAATGTCAATATTTACATTTTTGGGGAATACAAAGTTATTTCATCTTCAGCATCACTAAAATGACAAAAAATCGTCGCTACCACTAAGCGTTTGCCTTTTCCTTTCACGTCTCAACCTATTTCTCATACTGTGTGGTAATTTTCTTTTTTTTTTTTTTTTTTTGGTTTTTGGTTTTTGGGCCACACCCGGTAACGCTCAGGGGTTACTCCTGGCTATGTGCTCAGAAGTTGCTCCTGGCTTGGGGGACCATATGGGACACCGGGGGATCGAACCGCGGTCCGTCCAAGGCTAGCGCAGGCAAGGCAGGCACCTTACCTTTAGCGCCACCGCCCGGCCCCTGTGTGGTAATTTTCATTTCTACAACCATACAGAAGTTTTGTTATTTGGTTATTGTCCATCATTCTGCTTTAGTTTTTTAAAATACTACATGTGAGTAAAATAATCTGATATTTTTCTTTCTCTGAGTTATATTGCTTAATACTTATTTTGCCTTTATTTATTTTTTTTATTTATTGGTTTTGGGGCCATAGCTGGTAGCTATCAAATATTAGTTACTCCTGGCTCTAACACTCAGAAATAGCTCCTTGCAGGTTCAGGGGAATACATGCAGGTTGCAGGGGATAGAACTCTGATTGCCCGCATACAAAATAATTGCTCAACCCATTGCACTATCGCTCTGGTCCCCAATACTAATTTTGCTTAGCTCTGATTCTATCCATGTAAAAGGGAAACATTCACTTTTAACAGTTATATATATTCCACTGTGTATATATATCTCTTTTTTATGCACTTATTTGCTGGGGATTTAAATTATTATTACTTGATTACCGTAAATTGCATTGCAATACACATAGATGCAAAATATATTTGTGTTTATGAGATATATGTCATTGAGTGGAATAATGAGGTCACATGAGACTTCTATTTAGACTTTTTTAGAAATATAAGTAATATTTTTTTTCTTTTCTTATTAATTTTTGGATCACACCTGGTGAGTCTCAGGGGTTACTCCTGGCTATGAGCTCAGCAATCACTTCTGGCTTGGGGAGCCATATAGGATGCCAGGGATCCAACCCAGGTCTGTCATGGGTCAGATGCATGTAAGGCAAATGCCCTAACACTGCGCTATTACTCTGGCCCCAATAAATACTTTTTTCCATAGAAGATGAAAGCATTGATATACATACACAGTAAATGAAGGTTCCTTTCCCACTGGTCATTTTTAATATCTTTGATATAGGCTATTCTGACAGTTATGAGGTTATATCTTATTGTCATATTTATTTAAAGATCCATGATAATGATTTATTACAAAAACTTTTTAATATGTCTCTTGGCCAACTGAATGCCTAATTTCCTCTTCCCTAATTTTTGATGGGGCCATTGGCTCTGCTTTTACTGATCTTTTCAAGTGTTTTATAAATCTTGAATACCAGACTTCTGTCAGATATTTAGGATGAATATATTTACTCACACTCAATAGGCTATCATTGTTTTAATTATATTTTCTTTTTTTCCTTTTTTTTCAAAGAACATTAAGAAAAATAAAACAGAACCCATGTACAATTACTTTGTCCCTCAAGACCCCAGATTGTAGTACATTATAATATTTCTTAGCTGTACACAAAGCAATCTAAAGCCATAAAATTTATGTAACTCCTTAAATTTGAATGCATAGTAGTTTTTCACATTTACATGCACATGCATATTAGTTTAAGTTAACCTCAAAAGTTTAAGTGGGTTTTTTAATTATATTTTCTTTTAATGTTCTTTTTTTTAATTTGATGTAGTTCTTTTTTATTATTGCCTTTGTTTTCTTTTCCAATGATGTCACATGGGACTTCTAATTAAACTGATATCAGTTGCATTGGAGACAGCTTTAGATTAATATTAGAGAGATGCCGACCTCAATATATTTTATGAATTCTGCTTAAATATAATACTCTTTATTCTACTTAAAATTAACCTTTATGTACCATTAGATAGAAATTAATTTGTATTACTTTGCCAGTAGTTAACCTGTTCTGATAACATAAGTTGTTGAAGAGACTTTCCTTCTTTTATTTAATGCAACTAGCTCATCTGTCATTAATTAATTCACACACATATAAGTATATAAGAGTGTTTACTAGTCTTTCAATTCTATTTTATTGATCTAAAACTCTGACTTTATTTCAGTACCATACAGTTTTAATTTTGGTTGCTTTGTAGCATAGATTAAAATTAGAAAAAACAATGACTTTATTTTTTTTTCTTAGAATAGGTTTGACGACTTGAAGAATCTCATGGCTCCATATAAATTCAAATAATATTTGCTCTAAGTCTTTGGGACATGTAATTGAAATTCTGAAAGAAATTACACTGAATCTTTTTTTCTGTTCTTGTTGTTTTCTTTTGTTGGGGAGAGGAGATTTGACTTCCACACTCTGGCAGTCAAAGCCTACTCCTGGCAATTATTCATAAATAATACATGTTTTCAGAACCTGACAGGTGTGGCTGCAAGTAGGACAAGTGTCATAAACTCTGCACATTCTCTCCACTGAATATGCTCTGAATCTGTTTGATTTTTGGGTAGTGATGTTTGTTTGACATTGTTAATTATTCCAATCAACAAAAGCAGAATATATTTTTAATCCTTAAAAATTATAAATCAAGGGGCCGGTGAGGTGGTGCTAAATGTAAGGTGTCTGCCTTGTAAGCGCTAGCCAAGAAAGTACCGTGGTTCGATCCCCTGGCATCCCATATCGTCCCCCCAAGCCAGGGGCAATTTCTGAGCGCTTAGCCAGGAGTAACCCCTGAGCATCAAATGGGTGTGCCCCCCCCAAAAAAACAAAAAATATAAATCAGAAATAAAAAAATCAATAAATGAATAAATATTTAACTTATTAAAATGTATTATGTAAACACAGATTATAATTACATGTTACATATTTTTCTGAGAATACATATACAAGGGTTTTTGTTATTTTCTTTAAAATGCCAGTAATTTTTCAATGAAAAATACATTTGCATAAGTTTTACAGAGTTTAGAACGAGTTTCTGAATTCTAAAAATGCCTATGACAAATCTCTAATGAAAGTTTCCCTACCAATTTGAATAATAAGGAACATTCTCCTTAAAGAATAAATTCTTATTGGAATTCAATATTTATTACCATGTAGCAACTAAAACAATTTCAAATGGTCAATGGGTAAAAAAAATCCTTTGAGCTGAGGTGCACTACTCTGGGACAAAGATAGAATGCTTCTTCTGTACTGTACCATCAAACAGGAAGAGGAGTACTACACACTTGTGACTATCTGAATTTAAAAGTGTGCTGCCATGAAAGTTGCCCAAAAAAAACTACCGAGAAGAATTCAAAGTACCACTTTGGCTGCTTTAGTCTAAAGGTAAACTCTTTAATGACCTTCTCTAATATGTAAAATATTTTACTAGACATTTAATTTTTATTGAAATTGATTTAACAAAATACAGCAGATTAATCAACTGTATAACATTATCACTATTGTAGTGTTTATAAGAAATATTTGTCATATTAGAGAATTATACTTTTTAGTGGATTAGATAATTTGGCTATTTTAGAAAAATATATTTACACATTCTATTTTTACAATATTTACCGGTTTCAAATTAGTTTGAAGATGAGGGAATATACTCTGAAATAAATTACTTCTCAGTATTGCGGAGACAGTAATGTCAAAAAAAAAATCAGACTTAGGTCATCTCCTTAAAATATGTAACTAAGAATGCGCTATTCTTTTATAAAATATAATACATTCCAAAAACATATGCTATCAAGACTAAAATGAACCAGAAATTTACTAATAAAATAAATTTATTAAATAGGTGGAGAGTTAAAACAATTCACTACTGGGGCCAGAGCGATGGCGCAAGTGTTAAGGCATCTGCCTTGCACAAGCTAGTTTAGGACTGACCGCTATTCGGTTCCCCAGTGTCCCATAAGGTCCCCAAGTCAGGAGCGATTTCTGAGTGCATAGCCAAGAGTAACCCCTGAGCTACCCTGAGTGTGACCCCAAAACTAAGAAACAAAACAAAACAAAACAAAACGAAGAATTGCTTACAAAAAATAGGAAAAATTTAGAAAAACAAAACTAACAGAATCACCAGAGCAGCAGTCAATTCAAGTATATTCTTGGAATGAATTTCCTTGTAGCATTTTATGGAAAAAGACATATTTGAATATATAACAATATCTGAAGTCTGCAAATACACCATAACGGAGTAAAACAAAGTATCTGAAATTGAGCATATGGTTTTCCTTATGTACTCATCTGTTTAATTTTTCCTTTTGGATGATACTTGGTTCTGTTCAGGACTTATTCTTGGCTCTATGCTCAGGGATCACTGCTATGGGGTAGGAGTTTGGAAGACCATATGAAATACCAGGCAATGAGCCTAGTTTGGCTACATACAAAGTAATCATCTATCCCACAGTACTATCAGTCTGGCCCCATTTAACACCATTATTCCCATGTGTATTGATGCTAATAAACATATTCATGAATACAAATTGTTTTTATTAATATTTGACACCTGTTTTTTTTAATTTTTTTACCAAACCCAGTGGTACACAGAATTCACTCCTCTTTCTTTGCTAAGTGTTCACTTCGAGTAGGGCTGGGGGACCATAAGTGGTGCTAGGGATCAAAGAAAGGTCAGCTCTGCGCAGTATAAGGCAAATGCTCTATCTAAAGAACAATTTCTCCAACACCGTTCACACAAATGGTGACCCTGCAAGCTAGAAGACAGATAAATGAACCAGGACTAGGGGGTACAAAAGATAAACCATTATTAGTTAACTGCTTGTCTAAATTCTGTACTAAATATTTAAATAGATGTTATTATTTTCTTAAAATAAACGCCAAACAAAACAACAAAAGCAAAGGAAGCAGTCTCTATATGGAACATTTACCATATGTAATAAATGTTAGTCTACTGTAATAATCATTTCCCACTTTAGAGTCCCCTGATCATTTTAATTTTGGGTGGTTGGGCCACACCTGGTGACGCTCAGAGTTTACTCCTGTCTATGCTCTCATAAATCGCTCAGGCTTAAGGGACCATATGGGACACGGGCGGATCGAATCACAGTTCCATTCTAGGCTAGCGCAGACTAGCCAGACTCCTTACCACTCCGAGCCCCTAATGGAGCCTCCAGTGTTGCATCGTTGAGAGTTGCGTGACGAGTCTATTCGATATTAGAACTGGTCATGATTGGAATCATGTTGGGTCAGATAAAAGTGGGGACCAAAGTGTGACCTCAGTGATTCTTTAAAAAATCAGGGACATGCCAGGCCATGGCACCAATAATGGCTGAGTGTCACTGTCATTAATTATGCCCAGTAGTGCTATAATAGAGGTATTCAGTATTGGGGATCAAACTCCATCATCAAGTTTTACTCTTGGTCCAAGTATTTAATTTGTACTGCAGTTTCCACATCATAAAGTCAAACTTTTTGTAAATCCAGATACCTACAACCAGGTTATTTGAGTAGCACAGGCTCAGGGAAATATATTAGAAATTTTTATTTTGATCTGACTTTTAGTTGATTAAAAAAATATTGTCCTGGGTATTAGAAACACTAACAAAATTTATCTGCTCGTGTTTAGAGTCATTTATACAGGCTTTGGGGAGCAATTTTAGATGGCTATGTAAAGTACTTGTTATTTAATTTTCTGGCTGAAAAGTAATTTAAACTGAATATTTGTTTATGTGTTTATTAAAATTTTTTCTTAGTTATCTGAGGGACTCCAGATTAACCTCTTCATAATTTTTCATACATTAAAACTGAAGTTCATAGCAGTTAAGTGAACTTTCTAAGGCCATAGACTAGAGCATGTTTTCAGAAAGCATTGTTAGATACATGAGAAAGCAGTTCTTTCCCTTGTTAGCTCCTATCTAATGAGAAGGATTAAATCTTCCTCTGATCCATAAGACTAGCTGCTCCTGTAATTTTGAACATCAGGGACTGGCATAAAGGAGAGTAGACTGAAAGGTAGTTTAATATTTAGAATGTTTTCACTTCAATATTTAAGAAAATAATTCATTATGTTTCTAACAAATGTTGCTCTTTCTAACAACTATTTCTTTTCTCCTACATTAAATAATAGAACTTTGTCACATAGCAAATTTGCAACAGACCAAATTGTGGTTTGTTGAGTTTAACTTGTTATCTTTTGATTTTATTGTTACAGAATTTAGAGTCATCATCGATAGGACAAGATTTTGGTAGGAAATTTCAGACTCTTTAGCCCTTTTTCCTACAAATTATTTTTGGAAATATTTTTCAAATTAACATAAGCCTTTCTACAAAATCTATTCCTATTTTAGACACTAGTGGCCGTACTTCTTAATAAATTCAACAGACCTCAGATAAAGGTGTTTAACAGGATCTTTAATAATTTATATATATTTTTTCAGAATACTAGTATCATTAAAAACTGGGTTTATAAATTTCTCTTTTAGGAACAACAAAATTAAAAATAACTCCAAACATAGTTATGCAAAACTTTCAAGACATGGTGACATTGTCAGTACAATCAAAAGTTAATGCAAGATTTCATACCATATCTATGTTTACTGATCAAGATGGCCCCACATTCAAATTAAAAAAAGATAAATATTTGTAAAATTGATACTTTAAAAATACCATAAATTAAGGGATTTATGCTGCTTTCTGTGACTTGTTTTTAATATATTAAAAATAATCATTTATTCATCATTGTATCACTAAACTTAAGAATAAATATGAAAAATTTCCAATAGGCTTTACATATATAGGCTTAACAGGTTTATACCAGCTTCTAAGCTTCAGGAACCCAACCTCACCAAGGTGGCTTTTTTCTTTCCCTAAGATCCCAGTGTTTTTATTTTTTTATTTTTCAGACTTAATTAATCCTCACCTCCTTAATCCTTTCAGGTGATTTGAATGCATAATTATTTTAATTATGATGTATGAGCCCTTGCTTTGTGCTGGGTGATGTCTGCTGGGCTACACCAAACACTAGGGGCCCAGTAAAAAGGTCTCCAGCCTTATGGGAAGTTCAGAATTATTTGGGAGAAACTGAAGATGGATATTAAAAAAGTATACATCTTGCATTCCATCTTATTTCTTGATTCTTCTTTGATTGTAAGGAGATGTACTCACGTAGAAAATATATAAAGACTGATTTTTAAAAGAATAAAACTAATTTACAGATATAGAATTTAAAAGAACTTATACTGTTTAAATTTTTGCCCATCAGAATTTAATGGATGATAGCCAGTTCAAGCATTTTAGTGGTAACAAAGTTAATGTATTAAAATTCACACTTTGTACAAACCATTTTAATCTGTCAATTTATACTTTGAAACAAACATTATAGTTTTCACATAAAAGAAAGTTCAGAACAAATTAGACATTTTTAATGTCTTGAATAAATCTGTAATTCAATTGTTTTATTGAAGTAGTACATTGGTTAGGGCGTTTGCCAGACACTCCTCAAATGACCTCATTTCAATCCCTAGTTCCATATATGGTCTCTTGAGCACTGCCAGGCATCATTTTTGAGCACAGAATTAGGAGTAGGCCTGGAGCAACACTGAGTGTGGCACAACAAATAAACAACAACAACAACAACAACAAAAGGTAGAAATAAATGCACATGAAACTTGATACAGTTTTGGTATATAAAATAACTTTTAAAACCCAATAAGTAGAGTCAGGAAGACATCCTAAGGGATAGTGTACTTTTTTTTGCATGGAGGAAGCAGGTGTTCAACCTTAATTCTTGATTACTGCCAGGAGTGATCCTTGAGTAACTCACCAGAATTATTCCTGAACAATGTTGTAGGAGGGCCAAAAAACAAACAAACAATTCTAACAGTAAGTAGGCAGGAGATTCTCTATAGAAGATTGATTACCCAGGAGTCAAGCAAATAGAAAATTCTACCTGCAAATAATGGCCTTGGTTTACTTCTCTTTTACACCACCTATTTATAAATCACAGCATTCTAATCAGTGGGAAAAATGAGCAATTTTGCCAATATATATTGGTGATGGGATGAACAGGTCTGTGAATGAATAATCGTGATGCTACTGAAACCCACAGGGTATGGCAGAGATGGAGTGGCTAGATCTCAAGGGACTGTCTGCAGTGTCATTCTGGTAATCTGAGGATGCTTGGGCTTTTTTTTCTTGCCTGCTCATATGCTTTAGCTTGTAAAGACATTTTAAGTGTCAACTCATTTGTTAATATACTCCATCTTTTATTGCTTCATCCAGAAAATGGAAGTGGGAGTAAAACAAGATAACCTGCTTTACAATTAAATTCTTGGATCAAATATTGCTATTCCAGAGTTGAAATCTCCTGATGACACTATTCAGAAAAAGGTCTACTCCTAGTTATTCAGGCAACGTGAGTCAGAGAAGTAAACTGGGTAAGGAAAACTATAGGATTTCTGACAATAATCATGAATGATTCCATCTCTTGACAACTCATTTATGAGCCTAAACTGGTACAAAAGTCTTCTCAAAACACTCATTTTTGGTTAAACTTCTTACAATTTAAAGATTATTTTCTTTCAGCTTTTAAAATTATGGCATGCTATTTTTCTCTATAAAAATACCATGTATATTTAAAGACGGATGATCAATATTCTTTAAAATACAGTAACTACAACAGTGTCCTAGAGAGGAGTTCATGGCATTTTTATCAAGTGGATAATAAATACAATATGACTGACTATGGAGCCATTCAGCTCTTAGAATAACCCTATATTCTAGAATAAGGGATAAAAACACAAAAGTGATTTGAAAATTAAAAAACATTAATTATTGGGGATGGAGCCATAGTATAACTGTTAGGACACTTGTTTTGCATGCTTCCTATGTGAGTTTGATCTCTGGCATCCCAATGGACCTCCAAGCTTACTAAGAATGATTCATGCATATAGAGACAGGAGTAAGCACTGTTGAGCACCTCTGACTATAGACAAAACAAAAACAAAACTAACAACAACAACAACAACAACAACAAAGACACCAGCTTTGCTTCATGGCTCCATAATTCACTTAAGTAGCTTCTACTACAATTCTTAGCTGGACCAGATCTTTTGGCACTTTCATTTCCATATTCTTCCCCCTTCCTCCCTGACTATGGAGCTGAGATAGCAGAGATCTTAAATTTTAGGACCACAGAATGAAAACATAGAAAGGCAGGGTGATTATATTCTAATCCCTCTCTCAGAGGGATAAGCATCATCCTGAACAGATGGAGTAACTGAGCCACAACTCTACAGTCACTCTTAAGGTCTCATCAAGAATTTTTAACTGGGACCGGCGAGGTGGCACTAGAGGTAATGTGTCTCTGCCTTGCAAGTGCTAGTCAAGGAAAGGACCATGGTTCAATCCCCCGGTGTCCTATATGGTCCCCCCAAGCCAGGGGCAATTTCTAGCCAGGAGTAACCCCTGAGCATCAAAAGGGTGTGGCCCAAAAAACCAAAAAAAATTTTTAACTTTTAATATTTGGCTCAATATGTACTAAGGCTCCTCGTTCTTCTCTGTTTTTATTTAATTAATATCTATATTTAAACACCCTGAATGCAAACATGACTGTGGTTGGGTTTCAGTCATCTAAAGAATACCCCTCTTCCCCAGTGCAACATTCCCTGTTTCTATTGGGACCCGAGTTCTGATTTCTTTTTATTTTATTTATTCTTTTTTTTTTTTTTTTTGGTTTTTGGGGCCACACCCATTTGATGCTCAGGTTTACTCCTGGCTACGCGCTCAGAAATTGCCCCTGGCTTGGGGGGACCATATGGGACGCTGGGGGATAGAACCATGGTCCTTCCTTGGCTAGTGGTTGCAAGGCAGACACCTTACCTCTAGTGCCACCTCACCGGCCCCCTGAGTTCTGATTTCTAATCCTATGGATCTGCTGGAGCTTTTTATTAACCAACAAGCTAACTAGAATCTATGAGTAATGCTGAAGCATAATTTCCCTCTGTACTCTTCAGTATCTTTCTCCTCTTTCTGCTCATATTGCTGATTCTCTAATCCACACACAAATCCCAGGTCATACTTGTAAAACTGAAACATAAAATTAGACATACATTCAATTATGTACTTTTTAAATTTGATTTCCATTTTAAAAAATGAGAAAGCCTATCTATCATCAACTCGGAAAGGCATAAGTCTGTAACAGCATAAATTTGACGTTTATCCTTGAACCCACAATTTCTTTATATCCCTGAGTCTTGATATTTATAACTGTAATATGGAAATCAGCTGCTATATACTAGCTGTTACAGAAGTAGTAATAGGGTAACTAGGTGATGCATTGATCATATGAGCACATACATGCATATGAGACATATATGTACTACTTTCAGCATAATATAATATTGTGGGGAAGGAGGAGCTTTGGGATTTCTGCCTCAGTGCTCAAGCACCACACCTGGTGTTCCAATGTATAATAGGCTTATGATTACATCCTTACCATAGCACATGAACTGTGAAAACAAGATGCACAAATCTTTAATGCTTTATGTGGTAATTTTCTTCTATAATAATGATAGTTTCTAGAAGCAAGAAACATTGTATTTATCCTTTTAGCAGAATTTATTGAACAGTTTTGAGTTGAATATCACCATATAATCAATAAATAACTTGTGATCTATTCTATCTAATTGTGAAAATTTGGAAACAAAAAGGATCATAGTCAGCATGGCACATAAGCACCTAACCAGGAGTCATATTATTGAGTTCTATTTAGGGAGGCACCCTCAGCAGTGCTCAGGAGTTACTTGCTCTACACCCAGGAATTACTTCTAGTGGTGCCTGGGGGACTACAGGTCATGCCTGGGGACTGAACCTAGGTTGCCTACTTGCATCACAAGCATCCTGTCTGCTGTACTGTTGATCTTGCTCATCAGTTCTATTTTTAGTCTTTCCATCCAGATGTAGGAATGAGTCATCTATTTTTTTTTTCAAATTAACATGATAAAGTAATAGCATTTTACTCTATCGGGGCTAGTGAAGTTTTAAAAAAAGAATATACAAGATGCTTCTCTATCCTAATTTTAGTATTGAGAGCAAGTTCTGAATTCAGCTTTATTTAATTGAAGAAAAATAACAAGAAAAAACATCCATGACTCTATTGGGTATGACAGGTCAAGACAGTGATTTGCCCACCACAGCCTTTTGAATCTCTTGTTCTTCTATTTCAAATAATTTCATATTTCTAGTGTGTTAAGTTGCCTTTTTTATTTTTAAGGTTTACAGTTGCATTCAGAAATATCATATATTTGGATCAGATTAAGAAGCAAGCATACAAAATACAGATATTTAGACATCTGTAGTTCTACAAGGAAAATGGAATTTTTTTTTGAAATCCTAACATGGAGCAATTATCTGCTTTTTCCATCCTGCACATCTCAAATAAAGCATCATAAACAGGAAATCTATTAAGAATATTTTAAAATAGCTTCTTTAATTTGAAGGCAAGAGAATGAGGGGGAGTAGGAAGGGAAGGTGATCCCAAATGGCTAAGTGGAATCATTTAAAAATACAGTTTAGTGAAAATTGGCAAGAGACAGACTATGGTAGAGATAGTTTCACGGAAGTCCGAACTTTTTACTGCTGTACTTTGTGATATCTTAGTTATAAGCCAGCAGCACCATCTAGAGGGAGAGAGCAATCCTGCACAGAAAGGAAACAAAAGAATGGAGCCCATTTATTAATTGTGAACAATAGCAAATCCTCTACTTATTTGCCATTCTTTCTCCCGCCCCATCTCTCTCTCTTTGTCTTTCTCTCTCTCGCTCTCTCTTCATCTCTCTTTCTCCCTCTCTCCCACCTCTCTCATACACACATGCATGCACATACATTCTTGACAAATGCATGTAAAGGAATTTTATTCCATCCCATGAAGATATAACCACAGAGTTCATTAATGGGAACATTCATCTCCACAACTTCCGTACAGAGAGGAAAGTCAATCATTCACATTAGTTAATTCAATGGATACATGACATGACCTCAGACTTTGTGTTAGTACTAAAAATACAAACCAGGGTCTATTACTGTCTGTCCTCTATAGCCCAGCTTGCATTTTCACACTTATCCACATGTAATAAAATCTTACTCTTCTAAAGATTTTCTAGGAATGAGATTAAAAATATTTCAAACTAACTATTATATTTTAAGAATGCATGTCCCTTTTAAAAACCATCAAAGCTTTAAAGAGAGATCATAAATTTAAGACAATTAAGGGGGCAGAGATCTGACAGTCATTAGTATTAGCCCAATACTAATAAGTAAAAATACCTTGGGATATTTTGATTACAGTACAGAATTCTAAGATCCATGCCCCAGGCATTATTTTGAAGGTCTGAGACATGGCTCATAATTATGCAACACTTCTTAATATGCTTATCTACTCTCCTTTTATGATGAATATGAGCTGCACATCAGGCATTTAGAGGGAACTGTTCTAATTTTGACTCACAGGGAAGCTAATCCTAGTATAATAAACTAAAGATGTAATTTTTTTGTGTAATTTTCACATTTGTTTAATTGCATTTAATGTTTAGACTAGATAATATCTAAGGACCACACCAATTCGACAGTTCAGTAGTGCCAAGTGTTTAATTTAGCAAACCCTTCTCTTAACAGCAAATGAATTACCTCTAATTGTCACAACTTGATCAAGGCTACACATTTAATTAGAATATTTTTAAGAATAATGCTGCCAAAATATAGGCCCTTAGGTTGACTTGTACCCCCCTTTTCACTTAGGTTTTATTTGTATAAAAACAATGTAAGAATATTTGTGTAGAGAGCTCCTTATTATATTTAACTAGGAATCCATTATATTAGCAAACTCACAGCTGTGAGGCAGTGTGGGTGCAAGGAAGCTGAAAATTAGAAACTTGAGTGGATTTCAATACCTAATTCCACACAAAACATAGGCAAATTCGAGCTGAGAAAAAATGTCTGACTTGAAGGCAATTAAGCTTTTCCTCTTTCCCATTTCAGCAACTCTTCTTTTGAGAGATGACCAAGTATAAATCTGTGGAATTTAAAGGACCAATCTATTTCAGAGAAACTCTTGTAATACATCTGGAAAAATTAATATCTTTCTTGTATAACCTCATTCTTTCCTCCCATTATTTTCATAGAAAAAGAGCCTATTATATCTCAGTTGAACAACTGAATACTACCGCTTTACTTTCATGATATTCTCATGCCATAATGCCCAAATTTAACCCTGTAGGGAGATTTTTCTGTATACTTCACACTATTGTGTTACTTGTGCAAAATCTTTCATCAGCAGTGCACTTCTTAAGCAAAAGCATCTAGTCTGTATTATTTGTTTGTAATTTTTCTCATTCACTGATATCAACTTAACTCAAATATCAGATATGCTGAACTTTCCAGTTCTATCAATGCCTTGACACTTTCATGAAGCTGCAAGCAATGTTTGTCCTCTGAGATTGAAGTTAGTGATTACTACTTGGATATTTCAACTATATCATTACCTACTTTCTCAACTCCTCAGACTATTATGCCTTGTCCTTTCTCTTAATTTCATCAGAATCTATATATTTCAGCATTACAGCATGCAAGAAGAAATAAGACACGACTTTGAGCCATTATAATTTTAACAACTGCAAAACTACAGGACAGAATTCTTATGTCATTATACTAGGAATGAAGTCCATGAAAGGCAAAAAAAAAAAAAAAAGATAAATTTCTACTCCCTGCTTCTAATACTACTAATTAGCGTTGGATGCATTTGTATGGGAGGTAAGGTGCTTGCCTTGCACACTGTTGACTTGGTTTGATTCCCAGCAGAACATTTGGTCCCTAGAGTCCACCAGACATTATCTCTAACACAAAGTTAGAACTAAGCACTGAGCACCACGGGATGTGCCACCTCCCCAATCTAATCAACAATAGTCATTAGCATAGTAATGCATGGCTCTTTTGACAATGAGTTATTTTATTTTCCTTCAAAGATTTCCTTACTTTTTTTCTAGTTTGAAGATTTGGTGTCCTTATAAAGATTAAAATATAATAAAAAGGATTGAGTTGAGTACTAAGTGGTTGAGTACTAAGAATCAAAATAAAAGGGTTTTGACATTTAAATACCACAACACTAGAACACTTAGATTATTCATATTTAGCTTTTACAACCTGAAACCTATAAGGGGTTCAGAATTTTATCTGTTTTTATAAGTTTAATTTATTTTAAAGCCAGTCAAATTGAGCAGTGGGGGGTTATATACCAACTTTTGTGATACTAACATTAATAAGTTCTGATAAACCACTGCCATTGGACCAGCCATAAGTTTAATTTTTATGTGTCTATTTACCAAGTATTTTCCTAATGCCAGACTTGGTGAACTTTTCATTATTCACTTACCAGACCAATTCCATAAATATTCCTTTTTTAAACTTTTGAATCAGCTTGCAAAAACATTGTTCTTAGAACATCTGGAATGTTTCATATTATAGTGGAGAGTGCCTGGACACTAAAATCGGGTATTTAGAATCAACACCTTTCAGGTTTTTAAATTTTATTTTATTTTTAAGTTTAAATTTATTATTTTAATTTTGAATTTTGCTAAATAACAGTGACTCACAAAAGGATTGATAACTGAGTTTTAGATATACAACATTTTAGAACTAATCATATAAAACTTACAAAATTTACAAAACTTGTTTCATTTTACAGATTTGAAACTTTTCCAACTTAAAATGACATCAATGCACTGTATCTGGTAGCATTGCAGAGAATACAGGGTGTCAACACATGACATGGGGGACATATTTCATTCATCAATCATCTAAGTGAGTTACAGTACTTTGTTCATTGGGTTCACTGTATATTTTACTTAGAGTCCAGCATGCAGGGCATTTCTCTTGCACAAGATCGAACCTGGACTGACCTGGGTTCTATTTTTGGCATCTCATATGATCCCCCAAACCTGCCAGGAATGATTTCTGAGAGAGAAGCCAGCCCTGCGCACTGCCCCCCCAATAAATAAATAAATAAATAAATAAATAAATAAATAAATAAAAGTTGACTAGGCTAGTAAAGTTTCCTGTTGGTAGAAAAACCGTCAGATTCCAGACTCTGATTGTTGGCAGGTCAATTAATATTATTACTTTCCGTTTTAAAAATTTATGTTTGTTTGGGGCTACACATGGTTGAGTACAGGACTTACTCTTGGCTCTGCTTAGAGATCCTTCTGGATAGTGTTTAGAGAACCATATGAAGCTGGAGACTGAATTTAGATTAGCCCTGTACAGGATGTTTCTATCCACTCTATATCTCATTACCCTTATCTATGGTTCTTTGATTTCATTTTATGTTATGACACTTTCTAAGGTACCCTGAAATTATGGAATGAGATTATATAAAGTTATTTTTGATTTGGGATGATTCAATAAAGTACATGGGAGTTATCTTTCAGAATCTCACAATATAAGAGATGTATGTCAATACAAGTGGCAAATGAATCAATGGGACTAAAGTGTACATTCAGAGCTTGAGATATCTTTTTCAAATTTTTGGGGGGGTGTCACACCTGGTTGTGATCAAGTTTTGGTTCTGGCTTGGTGTTTTGAAGACTATATGGGGTATGAGGGCTCAAAACTGGGCTAGCTGCATGCCTTACCTTGTGAATTTCTCCCTTGCCCTTATCTCCTAACTTTATACTCAATAGCATTATAATAATAAAGGTAAAGAAAATACAAATGCCCTTCTTAACAATGGAAAAACTGTTATGTTGATAACCAATAAATGAGTGTCTCATATTTATAACTATACACCAAATGCTAAGTACATATTTATTTTATATTAACTCATTTAGCACAGCAATATCATAAACTATGCTACTATTATTCCTATTATTTCAAAGACTAAAGAACAAAAAATTCTGAGAGAAGTTCTCAAGATTGCTGTTGAATAAACAGTAATAGAACATGTTATAGAACATGCCAGCCTATATTTTTATGAGTAAAAATTAACAGATCTTAGGATTTTATTTTGTATTGACACATTTAGATATCCAAACATGGGTAAATGACACATTAATAAAACAATTACTTTTGAAAATTAAAACATATTTTAAACCATATTAAGTACACAAAACCAAATGATTATGGGTCAAAAGCAAGTACAGGGTGTAGGGTACTTTCTTTTTTTTTTGTTTTTGTTTTTGTTTTTTTGTTTTTTTGGGCCACACCCGTTTGGCGCTCAGGGGTTACTCCTGGCTATGTGCTCAGAAATTGCCCCTGGCTTGGGGGGACCATATGGGACGCCGGGGGATCGAACCGCGGTCCTTCCTTGGCTAGCGCTTGCAAGGCAGACACCTTACCTCCAGCGCCACCTACCCGGCCCCATGGGTACTTTCTTTGCATTCAGCCAACCTGTGTTTGACCTCAGGTTTGACACTCCATATGGCTGGCCTTAGCCTACCAGGCATGATTTCTGAGCACAGTATTAAAAGTAAGTCTGAACACCACTAAATGTGATCCCCAAAAATCAATAAACCCTTATTACATACACTGATCTCTAGAACATATACATTCTACACAACTATTATAACTTTTTACCAGATAATTATTTCTCATATCTTTCTCTCACTGTCAAAATGTATAATGTGTTTCTATAAATTTTACTCATTTTAAATATTTCATTTATTTATTTATTTATTTTTATTTTGGGGAGGTTGTATCCAGTGTCGCTCATGGGATACTTCTGCTCTGTGCTCAGAAATCACACTTGGTAGGCACGGGGGAACATTTGAAATGCCAGGGTTTAAATCCAGTTTTGCTACATGCAAGGCAAATGTCCTACCTGTTGTATTATCGCTCTGGTCCCTCATTTTAAATATTTCTTAATTTCAGTTATATAATAGCTTTTCAAAAACTGTCTTGTCTATTTCATATGTACACATATTGTTTTCTATTCATTCATTCATAGACACTTAAATAACTCATATCATAAATTAAGAAGGTTGATTTCTTTATGTTTTTTTATTTATTTAGGAGGGGTGATCATTACCTGGCAGTGCTCCATGATTAGGGATCACTTGTGGCAAGACTCAGGAGTATATGTAATAATGGGATCAAACTAATTCATCAGGAGAAAAAGCAAATGCTCTTACTCTTACATTATCTCTATCATTTAAGCTAGGCATTTTGTTTCCAGAAGTTTTTCATTGTTGTCTCTTTAAAAATGAGAGAGCCTGAATTTCAAACTTTTTAGAGTTTGAAATCACAAGACTACTTAGTATTTGAATCAGGACAAATGGGATTTCTTCTACATTAACAAAATAAAATAATAAGTATACTTATAAATACTATGCAAATTAAATATAATGATTAGGCCATATAGTCCACATGAAAGGCTTCTTTAAATGAGTCAATATTTTCAGCAAAAAAATCATGATAAATTTTAACCTTTGGCTAAGCACAGTGTAAGTACTGTGTTGTTTGTTTTATTTTTCCTCATTTTTGTGCAAATAAATATATAGGTAAAAATAAAATGACAGTACCTGAAAAATTCCTACTTTAGAAATGGCCATAGATTATATTATAGTTAAAGAAGGTTCAATTCAATGTTCTACAGAAAGGCATGAAGATATACAATGATGCGATGACCTCTAGGGGGCAGCACTCATTTGAGTCATGGCTGTTTCACGGTCTAGTAGGTTTCAAAAGCTTTGGCATTCTACAATTCTCCTCTATAGCAATTACTCCACTTCACTTTAATTCTTACTCTTCATTTTTCTCACTGGCAGCTACATGCATTACTCAGTAGCATATTGCTTGGAAGCAAGCAGACCCTTTAAGAGAAATAAATAGATGAAAGAAACCCACATGAATGCATTGTAACTATGGCGCAGGCTATTAAGATATTCTACAAAGTGTAGTGCATTAGGAGTTCTAGAAAACACGGAGCATTTTCCCCACACGGTATCTGGTATATGCATGAAAGGCCTTCCGGAGTAAGTGACTCTAAGTAGAATTGTGAAATAAAGAGATATGTGGGAGTTACTGGAAGAAATGAAGATATGTGTAAATTATTTTGTAGAGGATAAAAGATCTATAGTCTGGTGTCACCACACTCCCACTGTGTCTGTATAACTTTAGAAGAACACCTACAAAGTAATATAACTCAGAAGCAACATATGTGGCAGTGGAGGAATATAGACACAGGACAGCCCATAAAGAAACCAAAAGGACATGATGTACAAGACAAGAATGTGTACAGTCTCTCCCTCACTTATTCCAGAAGAATCATAAAAAAATTTTATTTTATCCCTCTATACTTGTAAGGGACTTATTTTATCAAATCAACATCACTGAGTGATTCTGATTGAAGAATAATGTTTGAAAGATGACATTTTACAAAAGCAATTATTGATATAAACTGGGTATTCTTCCTCTTACCCAGCACAGTACCAGAATTATTTATTTTGCAAACCTAATACAATGAGTTCATTTTAAAAAATGTTCTAAAAGATTTACCTTAGATTTTTTTTTTACAATGCCTTTTTTCCCAATACAGCTGCTTATTTTTTATACCGAGTTTCTCACAAGGAACTTGACTCCCCACCCCCACACACACTTCTCTCAGAGCCCTTTGACTTATCTAAGCTTTTAAGTTTCAATCGAACTGGGCTCAAATGCTATCTCTGCAAATAGCCTGACCTTGCCAATCACTCTTCCTCCTCCTGGATAACATGTGGCACAGGCTCACACCTCCTCGCAGTCAGCCTTTGACAATCTCACCAGGGGTTTCCCTGGGACTTTGTTCTGCAACCCAGAAAGTTCCCCGTTCTGCACTTCTTGCATTTCCCAGGGTGAAAAGCACTCTGTGCTACCTGACTATATTAAGAATGAAATGATCTCCACTTAAAGAGACACATCGATGGCATGACATGAAACTGCATACAGATGGCGGAGGTGAAGCTTCAAAGATTCAGTCCAATTGGTATACCTCCTTGACAATGTAGGTTACTGAATCAAAACAAGGTTAAAAACCCACATTTCTATTCTGGGAACTCTCCTTCACGGGCATGTTAATGTACTCCTCTTATTTAAGCAACTGGATTTTCATTTGAGACCATATATGGAGAAAGTGTGGTTATAGTTTTTACAATGAAAATTATTTTTATGTAGACATGGGATAGAAAAAAAGTAGAAAAGTAAATGAATTAACATTTAACCCTTTGTAAAGTTTAGTGTTCTGATTCACTGCTATGTAAACCTCATAATAATCTGTTTTTACAGTATTCCCCCAACTTCCTGAACAATATCTAATAAGTACCTTTAATAAAATTATATTGAATAAGTTAAAATAATGAAATCCAAAAAAATAATGAAATCCAGATAGAAAGCATCTTGCAACTTTGGTTTTTATAGGGATCCTCACATTGCTGCTGCTTTTTTTTTTTTTTACTATACAACTTACTATAAAATCACTACTTCATGAACTATTTAAATTTTCATCTACTACTTCCTTCTCTGTGAAATAAATGAAAGGCATTCAGATTAACTTGGATGCCAAATAACAATAAGGAAAAAGAATGAAAGAAGTAAAGGAAAATAACCAGGCTCATTAAATCAAGTTAGAGAGGGGATTAATTTGTTTTATATACTGTACCATGTAAGCAATGTAAAGTAATTAATTGTATGCATATGTATAGATTTTCAATATTGGCATGATAAAAAGATGCATATGTACAAATTAATCAATCTGCTAAAAACACAAAGCAATTGTCAGTGCAGATTGTGAGAAAGAATGGAACAGGGAAAGAAGGAACTAGGTCAAGTGTGGTGTCATGAACTGAGCCAAGCAGAAAGAGAGAGAACGTTTACTCTGTATTTAAATAATAGCTACCTTTAAAAAATCAGCATTAGGAAAGGGGATTGATTACAATATGTGTAAATGCATCATTATAATATATGCAGAAAGTAATATTTATCTTAAGTGGAAATGCTATTCTATCTATTTATGCTCAATTGTGTAGCAGCTCAGCAGTTCCAGGAAGGCAGTGAACTGAAACCAGGCAATCATGAATGGTATAGGAAAAAAATATGAATTCTGAAGCCATGAACACTGTAAATAGATTCAACAATTCCTTCTGAATCTCACATATATCTCATACACACATACAAACACATGCACACATCTGAACACATACTACACAATTTCATGTCTATCTATAGTTTGCACTTAGCTATTTATATTTTTTAAGCCTTTAATCTTCTGTTCATTTTAGAAGAGATCTGCTTGTCCAAATTTTCAGCCTAGTTCCAGTACTAGTTAGACAACATCCAGAGACATAAAATATATATGATGTTTCCCTGCAAAACATTAGGGACAGAAAACGGGCCAAACTAAAAAGCTGCTCTTTATTTAGTCGACTACTTCTTTATATAAAGATGAGACCAAATACTGACCCTTATGTCCTTAGAAATTTACTTCATATTTAACTCCTTTTTAAATCAAAACAAAGGGCTTCTCACTTTTGTCCTTTTTTGAAAGAAAAACTATCCAGTCCTCTCCACAGAATTTACACAGCCATGATTTCTGGAGTCTGCTAAACACATATTTCCTTCTCCTCCTGTATTACAGTTTACCAGTATGCTGCATAATAAAAATGTTTCTTGAAAAAGTTCACTCTTATTTTTCCCTAAATCCTCTGCTACATAACAATCCAGTTATTTATTTATTTTTATTATTTTTAAAGCACAGATTTTCTAAAATTACAGTACAGCAGGAAAAGCACTTGCCTTACATGCAGATTACCCAAATTAGATCTCTAGAACCCCAGGTTCTAGGTCCACCAGAAGTGATTCCTGATCACAGAGCCATAAGTAAGACCTGAATACAGCCAGATATAACCCCCAAAAATAAACCTAATTTCTTAGTTAAAAGCACAGACTTGTTCACAATACCTCCTGTTAAGATTGTCACCTAAACTATTTTGAGAAAAGGACCTTTTGGAGCTGAAACACTAGTATGGCAGATAGGTGGTTTGCCTTTTACATGGTCAACCCTAGTTCAACATCCACATCTCATGTTTTCCCCAAGATCATCAGGAGTAATTACTTTTTTTAAATAATATTTTTATTTAAACACTGTATTTACAAACATGATTGTATTTGGTTTTAGAAATAAAAAGAACACCTCCCTACACCAGTGCAACATTCTAATCTCCAATGTCTCCCTTCCCCCTCTCCCGCCTGTAGACAGGCATTCTACTTTCTTTCACTCATTAACATTGTTACGATAGTTGTCAGTGTAGTTATTTCTCTAACTGCATTCACCATTCTTTGTGGTGAGATTCATACTGTGAACCAGTCCTTCTGGCCCTCATATCTGGGCATTATTACAATAATGTCTTTTATTTTTCTTAAAACACATAGATGAGGGGCCGGAGAGATAGCATGGAGGTAAGGCGTTTGCCTTTCATGCAGGAGGTCATCGGTTCGAATCCCGGCATCCCATATGGTTCCCCCGTGCCTGCCAGGAGCAATTTCTGAGCCTGGAGCCAGGAATAACCCCTGAGCACTGCCGGATGTGACCCAAAAACCACACACACACACAAAAAAGAACACATGTTCAAGAAAAAAAAACATAGATGATTAAGATTATTCTGTGTGTCTCTCTCTCTCTGACTTATTTCACTCAGCATGATAGTTTCCAAGTCCATCCAGGTATAGGAAAATTTCATGACTTTATATCTTCTGTCAGCTGCATAATATTCTATTGTGTATATGGACCACAGTTTCTTTAGCCACTCATCTATTGAAGGGCATCTTGGTTGTTTCCAGATTCTGATTATTGTAAATTGGGCTGCAATAAATATAGGTGCGAGGAAAAAACTTTATATTGAGTTTTTTGTATTCCTAGGGTATATACCTAGGAGCAATATAGCTGGATCAGATGGGAGCTCAATTTTCAGTTTTTTGAGGAATCTCCATATTGTTTTCCATAAAGCCTTGATTAGAGGGCATCCCCAACAGTAGTGAATGAGAGCTCCTTTCTCCACACATCCTTGCCAGCACTGATAGTCTCGTTCTTTGTGATACGTGTCAGTCTCTGTAGTACTTAATTGTTGTTTTGATTTGCATCTCCCAGATGATTAGTGATGTGGAACATTTTTTTCATGTGACTTTTGGCGATTTTTAGTTCTTCAAGAAATTGTCTGTACATTTCTTCTCCCCATTTCTTGATGGGGTTAGATTTTTTTTTTCTTTTTTAGTTCTGTCAGTACCTTGTACATCTTAGATATTAGACTTTTGTGATGGTTATTGGGTGAATAGTTCTCTCATTATGTGGGTGGGTTTTGTATCCTAGTGACTATTTTCTTTGAGGTGCAGAAGCTTCTCAGCTTAATATAGTTCCAGCTGTTTATTTCTGTTTTTACTTGTTTGGAGAGAGATGTTTCCTCCTTGAAGATGACTTTAGTCTCAATGTCATGGAGTGTTTTACCTACATGATGTTCCATATACATTATGGTTTCAGGTATAATATCAAGGTCTTTAAGCCATTTGCATTTAACCTTTGTGCATGGTGTTAGTGGAGGTCTGAGTTCACATTTTGCAAGTGGTTTACAAGTTGTCTCAATACAACTTGTTGAAGATGCTTTCCTTGCTCCTTTTTCTTTTCTTTTCTTTTCTTTTTTTTTCTCTTTTTTTATTTCTTGCCCCTTTGTTAATGGGTTGTCTGGGAAGCATTCTATAAATACTCAAATCTATTTCACTGATCTGAGGGTCTATGTTTATTTAAATTATGCTGTTTTAATGACTATAGCTTTGTAATACAATTTAAAGTTGTGGAAAGTATTGCCGCCCCCCCCATATTCATTTTTCCAGTGGTTGCTCTAGCTATTCTTGGGTGTTTTTGTTCCAAATGAATTCAGGAGTTTTTGATCAACTTCTTTGAAGAATGTCATGGGTATCCTTAAAGGGGTTGCATTAAATCTGTACAATGCTTTGTGGAATATTGTCATTTTAATGATATTAATCCTCTCAATCCATGAGCAGGCATGTATCCTTTTCTTTGTGTCCTCTTTTATTTCTTGAAGAAGGATTTTGTAGTTTTCTTTGTATAGTCTCTTCACCTCTGTAGTTAAGTTGACTCCAAGACATTTGAGTTTGAATGGGATTTTTTCTTAATGTCCATTTCTTCTCTATCATTATTGGTGTATAAGAAGGCCATTAATTTTTTTGTGTTAATTTTGTAGTCTGTCACTGTGCTATATGAATATATTGTTTCTAGAAACATTTTGGGAAAGTCTGTAGGATTTTCTCTTTTTTTTGTCCACACCCACTTGATGCTCAGGAGTTATTCCTGGCTATGTGCTCAGAAATCACCCTGGCTTGGGGGAAGGGACTATATTGGACTTTGGGGGATCGAACCACACAGTCCATCTTATGCTAGCACTTGCAAGGCAGATGCCTCACCTCTAGAGTCACTTCTCCAACCCCATCTTTAGGATTTCCTAAATATAGTATCCTGTCATCTGCAAATAGTGAGAGCTTGATTATTCCTTTCCTATCTGGATGCCCTTGATATATATATTTGCTATAGGCAAATATATATATTTGCCTATCACTATGGTAAGAAGTTCCAGCACTATGTTGAATAGGAGTTGTGAGATAGGGCAGCCTTGTCTTCTACCACATATTAGAGGAAAGGCTTTTAGCTTATCTCCATTGAGAATAATACTTGCCATTTGCTTGTGGTAGATGGCATTAATTATATTGAGAAAAGTTCCTTTCATTCCCATTTTGGCAAGAGTTTTTATGAAGAATAGGTATTGGACCTTATCTAATACTTTTTGTGCATCTATTGATGAGATCATATGGTTTTTTATTTTTATTTTTCTTGATAAGGTGTATTATGCTGATGGATTTACATATGTTAAACTATCCTTGCATTCTTAAAATGAAACCTACATGGTCGTGCTGTTTGACCTTCTTGATGAGGCATTGGATCCTATTTGCAGAATTTTGTTGATGATCTTTTCATCTGTGTTTACTAGGGATATTGGTCTGTAGTATTCTTTTATTGCAACATCTCTGTTTTTGGTATCAGGCTAATATTAGCTTCATAAAAACTATTAATCAATAATCAATGAATTGGAAATAAAAAACAAATTGAAAGATCTAAAGAAAAAGATGGTTCTTTGAAAAACTAAGATTGATAAACCAGTAGCAAAATTCACAAAGAAATGAAGAGAAAAATTAAACTAGATTAGAAATGAAAAGGGGAGATCACTACAGATACTGAAGAGATTCAAAGGGTAATTAGAAATTCCTTTGAGAAACTCTATGCCATGAAACATGAGAACCTGGAAAAACAATCAATAAATTCTTGGGCTCATAATCTTCCACGGTTAAACCAGGATGATTTAGTGTATCTAAAGAGACCCATCACTACTGAGGAAATTAAAAAGAGTAATCAAAAGCCTTCCTGAAAACAAAGCCCAGGTCCAATGGATTCACTAACAAATTCTTTCAAATCTTTCTAGAGAAACTATTACCAATCCTTTTCAGGCTCTGTCATGAAGTTAAAGAATCCAAATAGGAGTAATTTCTACATGTAGAGCCTGAGCACTGCTGGAGGTGACCCCAAAATAAAGGAAAAAAAAAGAATCAAATTTCTTGCCCAGAAAGATAAGGAAACTACAAGTACATTCATGCTCTAGATATAACTTTTACAGATGTACTTGCAGCATTTCTTAAACTTTTGATACATTATTGTCTCCTCACCCTCTATTTTTGTGCACATTTGTATCAAGCTCTTTTCTAATCCAGAATTTTGCACCCACCAAATCCTTCTTTTTCTTCTATTCCCATTTTGTAAGTTCTTTTTAAAAATTTTTTAATTGTTGTTTTTGGCCACACCCAGTGACACTCAGGGGTTACTCCTGACTAGATGTTCAGAAATCGTTCTTGGCTTAGAAGACCATATGGGACGCCAGGGGATCGAGCCCTGCTCCGTCCTAGGCTAGTACACACAAGACTGATGCCTTTTGGCTTGCGCCACTGCTCCGGCTGCTTGTAAATTCTTTTGATTTGAAAGAAACCTTAACTTGACCATTTTGACACCAAAGAACAACCTTTTTCTATATTATTTTATAGTGTTCTTAAAGTTTGGTAATTCCAAAACACTCTGAGTGCATAATAAATTGAGTGATATTCTTTAATATTCCCTTACCTATTGGATATAAGGTTTATAACAAGAGAAATGTATTATTATGATCCCTTGAGCATCCTCAGCAAGAAAGACAATTGCAGATACTTTAGTAGAAATTCATAAATATTTACTGAATTGGATAGATCCAAGTTTCTATTTCCTTGAAAAAAAAAAAGAATACCCAAATCATTACTTAGGGAGCACAGTTGCAAAATGTGTAGGACTTCAGGCTTGGAGTGAAGTTCTATCAACTACCAAATAACTGCATGTTTTTAGAAAAGTTACTTAAACTTTCAATCTTCACTCCTTTTTTATGTAGAATGAGGATAATAATTAGTTTCCCTCCTAGATGTAGCACAGCAATTAGTTGAATTACAAGTCTCTGAGCACAATTTTTAACACTGTGTAATCTATGCTTAGTTATATGGACTTCTCTTGCTAAAGTACTATGAGAACGCATAATTGCTAAGTGCTTGTTAAACTACTGCTGGGGTGAAGAGAATCCAACCACAATATATAAATACCTAGGAAAATTCTGAAAGAAAAATTAAAAACGCATATATTTCAATTTTGTTTCTACCTGGAAGTATTTCTGTGGTACCATGAAATGGCACTAATGAGTGGATTTCTTTGACTATCAGTATCCTAACCAAAACAAAAAGAATTTTAACAGATACCTTTTTGAGCAAGGCCTATAGATGATCAATATACACAGGAAAATATGCTCAAAACTTATCATGGGTAAATACAAATCAAGATAAAATGACACATCATCTTACTTCAGAATGTAACATAGCAAAAGTATTGGGATCAATCTTTGACAATAAATATTTAACAGAGATGTAGTGAAAAAAATAACTCTCATCCATTGTTAGTAGGAATATTGTCTGATTCAAACAATATGGAAAAAAAAGTATGGAGGATTGTCATTAAACTTAGAATTAAGCTGCTATATGACCAAGTAATTTTACTTTGGGCTATGTATTTGCAAATCAGAAAACTATTCATTCAAAATGATGAATGTTCCATTGTTCACTGCATCTTTTCGCACAATAGGTAACATCAGATAAGTGGATCATATATATGCATATGTGATACATATATATGTATATATACATGCATACTACACATATATCCAATAGAATCTATGTAGCTCTAAAGAATGGTGCAATGATGCAATTTATTGCAAAATGGATGGAACTTGAGGATATCATGTTAAATCAAATAAGCCAATGAAGGATAAATTCAGGATGCTATCACTTTTTGGTGATATTTAGAGTAATTGCATGAGGGAATTCAAAGGTTTAAATGGGTGTTTTCTAGAACACTTTTGCCCTGAAAGTATTCTGAGGAGAAATAAAGAGAGTGGAGAGGGGAAAGGCATAAGTGAAAAAAAGGGGGGGGGCAAAAGGGAGGGGTCTATTAAGTGGCTTCAGGTACCTTGGTGGTATAAAATAAAATACAGAACTAAATATCCAAACCATGGAGTCATCAGCACTAAAATCATGACCCAAACTTTGAAACATAAATTAAAAAGATATCTCTTATGATGAAAGCCAGGTGAGAGAGGTATGGGGTGGACTCTGAGAACATAGGTAGAGGATGACACGTTATAATGTGCTAAAACTCAATTATGAATAAATTTCTAAATAATGATGCTGTAAATAAAAAGAAATAAAAAATTTAGAACATAATTTCTCTACCCTCTCTGTCAGCACAGGAATAGTATGGGGTCAAATATGCTTTGTAGACAAGACCTTAAGTTCTGTAATATTATTTGAGGCACGTTTGAGTATTACTACCTCACAGTTGCCCTAAGGCTCTGTTTATGCAAGCAAATTGAAGAGGGTATAGTAGACTATAATAGATGAGAATTTGAGAAAAGGAAACTCATTTGACCTAAACTGTCTCCAACAATACCTTTCCCATGGTGATCGCTCAACTTCTCATTTGACAGTGTAGACAGAGCCTGAGGAAGGTTTGAGGGCAAATACAGATTGAGATAGTAAAACTTGCAAAATACATCTGCACTGCAAACTGTTTGATGAAAGGGAACCATATGCTGGCTGAGAGTACCATGTTTTCATATAAGGTAGCTTAATTTGCTTAACTCTACGAACCTGGCACTATCTGTTAATGATTTTGATTAACCACTCATAATGGAAGTGCTCAAGAAGGCAAGGTGATCACATTTGCTTGTGGCATGCAAGCAAAGAAACAAACATTAAGTGCTTCTAACTTCCAGATTTTCATTAATGAAATTTTTATAGAAAGTAGAAATGGTTTTGCAAATTAACAAGCCATACACACAGAATGATAGTTAGAGTATAAGTTAGTACATTAAGATTTTTCATAATGCTGTCTTTGTGTTAGTCACCAATAGCATCATTTTTATTATTATTTGTGAAATTCTAAGCTATCTTGGCCTCCTTACAATCTTTCAGTTATATGACCCTCCTTAGCATTTTCACGCCTTTCCATCAACTGCTCTCTCTGTCTGGGCTACTCTTCTTTAATTGTGTGTGTATGTGTGTGTGTGTGTGTGTGTGTGTGTGTGTGTGTGTCCAATTTCTATATAACATTTAGGGCCTAGTTAAAACACAACTCTTCAGAATGAATTTTCTTTTTAATTTGGATTTGCTCCAGCAACCCTTCTTCTTATCTCATTTTAACTTGTAATTATTTCTTTATAAAACCACAGTATAATTTATAATTAGATACTCATAAGAGTATTTTAATTTTTTCAATCCTCCCATGAGACTAAAGATACTGTGAAACATGAATAATTTTTGCTTTGTTTAAAAATGGTTTCCCAGCAAAGCAGAGACAAAGCATTCAGACACCTGTGGTCCTAAACTACTGGAATATGCAAGGTCTGATATTTATAATCTGTAGAAACATTATTTAAAAGATAGACTGTAGAGTTCACTCTTTTCAATTTAATTTTAGTTGTTTTCTGAAGATGGCAAATGGAATGACTCATCATGTTCTATCAGAGGATGAAGGGTTCTTTATTTTTTGTTTTTAATTATAACTAGCTCCATTTGGCTTAAAGCAGATTACCTTCCTTCATTATCATCAGTTTAAACCTTAATGAATTAGATCTCTGATTAATTAGTAAAACAATAATTTAATATTTCACTTACCATCTAATTTTTAAAAAGAAATATAGCAGTAATAAGTAAAAAGTCTAAATCCAAAACTAGAAAAAATGTTTTCTAAACTCAGTTCTGCTACCATATAGCTAGTTGTAAGATCAAGGAAAATCACATTTATACCTCTTCACTGCTTAGGTATAATGTGCTTCCATCATTTGTAAAATGAGAACAGGTGTAACAAACATGGTAACTTTTTCTGAATTTTCCAATTTTCCAATTGTTTTGTAACTGGAGCAATTGGGCAAGAGGGAAAAGGAACATAGAAGCATGTTCTTGCCCCTGGTGACAGGCCCCTGGGAAGTATCAGAGGTAGACGAGCTATCGCAAGTAAGAGGTTGAATGTGGCAAGGCCTTTTTGGCCAGAAAGAGGGCTGGGGTTTAATCTATCACGGACAACACTTGAACATGATACACAGCAAATCTAGTGGAATTAGTGTGGCTGTCTACATAGCATACTTACTCTCTTTCAGAGATTAAAACATCCTTTTGGCCTAACTCTTTCATGTTTATTTCATAAGGGTTACTGAGATATATTACAAGAGGTAGGTAAATCATACCCTAAACTAATGTGACAGCAAAGACAAATTATACATACCTGAATATTCAAAGGTTTTCCTGATGAAGCAAGTTATATGAGAAAAATGTAAATCTGTTTATTCTTTGAAGATATCAAAATGGCACTTTATGCAAATTAAGTGAATGAGAGTCTCAAATGTAAAACCGTAGGATTTTATGATTCTAACTACATTTTAATCAAGAGAAAATATTCTTTAAACAAAACCCTTTAGTTAATTTAGGTGTGATAAGAAACATAAAAATATACCCATGCTCACCTTAAATTTCATCCTAATATTTACATTATGGAATAATTTGCTGCTATAACAAATAAAATATAACTCTAACATCACTTTTTTCAGTGTTATTTTTTTGGAATTCAAGAACTAGAGAAAGGAGAAAGAGATGCCATAAAAGTTACCCAAATTCAAATTTATTTATAGCAGTATTAGTTTAATAAATAAGAGTAACTGTCTCACTTTACAAAACTTAGTAAACACTTGACAGAATGAAAAAATCAAAAACTGGGGGCTGGCGTGGTGGTGCTAGAGGTAAGGTGTCTGCCTTGCCAGCACTAGCCTAGGATGACAGACCGCGGTTCAATCCCCCGCCCCCCCCCCCCCCCCCCCGGCGTCCCATATGGTCCACCAAGCCAGGAGCGACTTCTGAACGCATAGCCAGGAATATCCCGAGCGTTACCAAGTGTGGCTCAAAAACAAACAAAAAAAAAACTTTCTTTAAAAACTCTTGACAGAAAAAAAAAAAAAAAAAAGGGGGCCGGGCGGTGGCGCTGGAGGTAAGGTGCCTGCCTTACCTGCGCTAGCCTAGGAGACGGACCGCGGTTCGATCCCCCGGCGTCCCATATGGTCCCCCAAGCCAGGAGCGACTTCTGAGCGCATATAGCCAGGAGTAACCCCTGAGCGTCACCGGGTGTGGCCCAAAAACCAAAAAAAAAAAACTCTTGACAGAAGCAAAATATGAGTTGAATAAAATTCTAGAAATTATGATATAAAATATAAATTTATATTTATATAAATTATTATTATAACTTGTACAGAAAATTATATATAGAAATTATTTACAAGTATGGAAAGGTTTCTATATAACACTTCATGTCAGTGTCTAACAAGGTCAACCAGAAGTCTTAAATGCTAATCTTATTGAGTGTATTAGCCCGACAATATATCAATAAGGAATGTGTGTGAGAAAGAGAATGAAAGAGTGAGAAAGTAAGAGAGAAAGAGAGAGAGAAAGAGAATTATTGCAAACAGACCCGAGAGGAGCAGAAAAATAAGAGCACGGTTGTTGTGTTAATGTTTGCCAAAGGTATCATATGCCTGAGCAAAGGGAATTTTATCATTTAAAGTAAATTCTTTAATTGACATAAAACGTAAGTCTCTGAAATGAGAACTGTGTGTTACCTGGAGGGCTGTGGGTGCTCTATCTTAATGTTTTATTGCTGGGATTCTGATGTGCCTAAAACTGGGACAGCATCAGGAGACTCATTAGTGATAGTTGCTCTCAGTTTTAAGGATCTTTTACAGATTCTCTTTGCTGGTATGAAAGCAGTAAAGAAAAAGATGTTTTCAGCAGTATCTAAAGGGTTGTTTTCCCTGGGAAGTCATGACCTGCTTTTGGCATTGCCTTTTTGTAACTAGTATTTTATGCCATTTTTTACGTTTACCTGTGGTTCCACAGGAAAGAAGTTTACAAATTCAATGTCTACTTTTTGGTAGTTTTGCTTTGTTTTGCTTTTTCCCCATTTTATGTTTTGACAGTGGACTCTTGACTCAAATATGCTGAAGACCTAACATTTTTGTTTGTTTGGGAGCAAAACCAGCAGTGCTCAGGGCTTACTCCTGGGTTTTGTGCTACAGAATAAGTCCTGAAAGGTTGAGGGGATCCTACAGGGGTCTCAAACTCAATTTACCTGGGGGCCGCAGGAGGCAAAGTCGGAGTGATCCTTGAATGCAAAGTCAGTAGTAAGCCTTGAACATTGCGAGTGTGACCCAAACAACTAAAACAAAACAAAACAAAACAAAAAAAGATTCCTCTAGGGCAAGGCCACAAAATGTTGTACGGAGGGCGCGGGCCGCGAGTTTGAGACCCCTGCAAGAGTGTCGGGATGGAACTTGAGTTAACCACATGCAAGGTTACAGCCCTACTGCTGTATTATTATTCTGGTCTAGCTTAAGACCTAAATTTCTGAGTAAACTTGTCATTGTTGTATACAGTAGTATTCAAATTAACACAAGAAATTAGGGTTTTATTGATAAACAAGCATCTTTAATAGATGTATACATATCCCTATTTTTTAAAATCTTTACTATGTAAGCATCATTTTAGAAGGATAATTCTGTAGTTTTTTATAATTTCTTTGATCACTTTAAATTCATTTGATAAAGTATCAGACTAAAAAGTAAAAATTTTGTATCAGTTAATTTCTACAATGTTACTTCTGAAAATGTCACACAATTGGTTCTACATAATAAATATCAAGATAGTTGTATCAAGTAATGGCACAACAGACCAAATAATAAAGAGACCTATGAGAAAATATGCAGATGCGTGTAGGACTTGAAGAAGTTCTCACATTCTCCCTGGGAAACTCAATAATAGGGCAGAATAGGGAGACATTTCCTGGAGAATACACCAATAATGAATGCTTATTATTTCACATTAGAGTTCAGTCATTTATTCACATATTAGGTAGAAAATGTGTCTAGAGTTCCATGTTCCATGTCATGCTTACAGTGGAAGTGGAGGGTTGAGGACAGGCACCAGGTGTCTAGTGAATTTAATTGGTCCTTTTAAATCTTGTCCACCCAAAAGGTGGTCAACCATAACATATCTCTGGGTGGGAAGTAGTAAACTATATAGAAAATACCACAGTCAGGTAACTTCCTCTTTGAACCTGTGCTCACCCACTGCAGTGGGCAGTTCCTTTTTGACCCCTCATCTGTCCTTCAGTAGTTGGCAATAATGTGCATCTATAAATGTGGGCTTCAATACCAAAGAAAGACAAAGAATCAGTGGGACACAGGATTTGAAGCCCCTAAGGCAGACAACATAGCATCAACAATAGAAGATGAGGCCGATTTTGAAGGCCTTAGCCAATTAGAAAACAGCACAGCCTAAAGACCATGTGCAGAGGAGCATAAGGGTGGGACACAGAGGACAGGGAATTCAAAACTACATTCTTAGAGATGTTAAATTAAAAATGATAACTTCATAAGCATCTGGAGTGCATGAGTGCAAATCTTTCATAAAATCCTCAAGGACCCATGTATTCAAGAATAAAGGTATTTTTGTGACCATAAGTAGAGTAAATGGGGTTATGATGCCTGGAGCTCATGGTTTTTTAGAGCATTTTGGATAAATGTTTCACACAATCACTATATAGTTTTATTTTTCATACAGTCCATAAAAAAGAGCATTTTGGAATCCTTATATTTAAAACCAGCCGGTGACTTCCTTACAGAGTTAGGCAGAGGTGTCATCTCTTCCTCTGTGAAAGACAAACCTATTTTAAGGCATCAGGTACTGATTGTTCATCAGGTGACAAAACATTTAGAAGTTCCTTTTTATGCACAGGTCCCAGCAAAGACTAAACTGGAGACGTGATAGCAAAGATCCTGATGCTCTCTGGAGTGTGTGGACAGATGTTGAAAACAAAGGTGACAGAGCACCCAAAGACACATACCTTTGATGTAAGTAAAGCTCCAGTGGAGGAGATGTATCTTTCTCCAGCCACTGAGATTGATATTTATCTCCTACAATGCAAGAAAAGCTGATAGAAGTTCAATTTCAGTTTAGGGACTTCAGAGAGATAGAGTAACATTAGGGCCACAAACAGAAATTAGGATGTTCCTACCCAACTCCAGAATGTTGGTGACAGAGTCTGCACTTTCCCCTCTTTTCTCCTAACAATGTTGTTAAAACAACTATAAATTTGAATTCCAATCTGAAGGGGCTCAATTCCAATGGAAGCCCAAGACATTAACTCAAATGGACATATGCACACATATGTTCACCACCACACTTAGAACAATAGACAGGGTAAAAAATAAAGTGCCCCAAAAAGGATGAAGAAACAAGAAAATGTACTATATGTACATAATGGAATACTATTCAGCTCTAAGAACAAAATTCTCAATTTGCAGCAACATGAATGGAATTAGAGGATATTATTTTGTGATGTTGAAAGAAAGGAAGTTAGTCTCGAATCAAAAGATACAGAATGATGTTCCTCATATATGTGACCTAAAGTTACACAGAAACATAGCAATAGAGTGCCAAAGGCAACATAATAGGATAAATGATTCATACAATTGAGTTAGTCCAGGTAGGGTTTGAAAGGAAGGGACACTGGAGTTTTTGTGGACTGGAAATATGTACAACTTGTTAGGAGTTTGGTTTGAAATTCTGTACATGGGAAACCACAAATAATGGTATTGTAAATTATAGAATATTAAAAAAATTTAAAAATTCAACCATAGCATCAGATATCAAAACAAAAAATCAAACTAAATTTTAATCTTTAAAATCAACAATAAATAATGTACATGGGCCAAAATAAAAAAACCAAAACCCCTAAAACTTAACACAAGGCAAAAACACACCCAAAGGGACTATTGCATTAGAAGGGAAGACCAGATCCTCAGATTCAAACATAAACAAAAGAAACAAAAAAGTGAAATAATTATTCTATCACATATCAAAGTTGCATAAATAAACTCAATAAAGAAGAAATTCAGGCAAATCGAAATGGTATGAAAAATAAGAGAAGGGGTGGGAAAAAAAGAAAAATAAGAGAAGCTGATCAGAAGAGCTATAACACAGAATAAAGCTATAAACTTATAAATAAAAATATAAATTAAAGTGTATGCATAAACATTTATGTACAAGTATATAATCATATATAAATATACACATATATTCAAATATATACATAAATAAAGTGAGATAATCATAGTGTAAAAAACAAAAACTAAAAATATTACAGGCTGAATTTTTTATAAGCCTGGAGAAGAAAGAAGAAACTACTACTTAACAAACTTACATCAAAATGAGAAAACATTTTATGGCATATGCAATATACACAGCTCCAATAAGCACTTAGTATTCAAATTGTATAATGAATTCATAGGCTCAGTTTGTGGTTAAAATGGAAGAGAAGGATGCAGTTGTGAGTAAGTTAGCAAAAGGAGGCATTTATATGATAAGAATATAACTGAATTGAGCAGTGAGCTTAATATCACAAATATGTTATATAATTTTAATTATGAACACCTGAAACTTATAGATGTAATATTACTTTAAAGTGTTTTTAAACATGACCAGGGAGATAATGCAAAGGTATCATACCATTTCCCTATCATATGTGAGATCTGGAGTTTGACTTATCAACACACACACACACACACACACACACATCAAAATAAAACAAATTATGTAGGCCTTTAACCAATGTAACTACTCTATTTTTGTTTTTGTTTTGTTTTCCTGAATCATGGTATTTTAATTAAAATGGGGAAGGAAAGCTTCTAATATTTGAGAAGAGGGGTTTCTTTATCAGGGTTCTCTATACTTAATCACTTTAATTTCATTATCAAGGTTTATATCCATAAAAGACTGATCATTTTGTTGTTTATTTCTTATTGTGGTAAGGCTGATAGGAATTATCATATTTTTAGCTCTGACAATGATAAAGGTTATTAAACATTTAATCCATAACTACTATTGTGTCAAAGATCCATTCTAAATATATTCTTAATTTTATGATCCAAGAACATTTTTTCCCAGTCATCATGTTTCTGTTATTTGTGTGAAATGTATTTTAATCTTGGTACACAAATTTAGGTAAAAGCACTCAAACACCATATATCAGAACTGATGAATTACTATTTCTAGGTCAGCAATTCCACTACCGAGCCTCTACCCAAGGAGCACAAAAACATTAATTCAATTAATCCTGAATTCATTG
This sequence comes from Suncus etruscus, assembly GCF_024139225.1. NCBI lineage: Eukaryota > Metazoa > Chordata > Mammalia > Eulipotyphla > Soricidae > Suncus > Suncus etruscus. Next base: position 57,661,723 of record NC_064861.1, read on the forward strand.
CAGGATTATTTTAAAACAGCCAAGATCTAGAAACAACCCAGTGCTAACCACAGAGAATTGTGTACTATTTATACACAATGAATTATCACTGAGTTATGAGAATAGATTGATTCTTATAGCTTGCTATAGCTTAGAGAGAATTGGAGGAAGACATGGTTAGGGAAATGACTATAAAAGTAAAGATAAATACTAGAATATATCAATCATTGGCAGAGTATTACAAAACAAAGCAAGACATTTTCACATTTTGTCATAATTCTTACGTTCTGTGGTGGCCATGGTATAACAACACTACAATTATTAAGCAATAATACAAATTTTAATTTAACAGGATTTTAATAATTAATAATTTAATAATACAGTAAAAGTTTGACATTTTTATACATAAAAGAAAATGGATTGCTAAGACTTAGGTTGTTTTTTTTTATTCCTACAATTTTTTGGATGTTGACGAGAATATGACAACCACTAAAAGTTATGAAGATTTAAATATGAGTACATAGACTTTAATCAATGATTATTAGTATTTTTTCAGATTAATAAAAATCAATTACTTTCCTATATGTAGTTGAGATATTTGCTTTTCTCAACATTTTATAAAAGCACTTTTATCATATGAACATATTAACTCAAATGTAGGATTTTAGTTTCACTTTATTTTTTTTTTTTCATTTTTTTCCCCTCTTTTGGGGGAATTAGTTTGATTTTGGAGCCAATCCCAGTAAGGTTTAAGAACTACTACTGGGTTTTAGAGACTTGCTTAGGGACCATTCCTGGCAATGCTTGAGGAACCATGTGCAGAGCTGGGGATTGAATTGTAGTCAGCCTGGTGTAAGGCAAGCACCAAAACCCTGTAGAATATTTCTGGTGCCTTCTTTTCCATAAAAGTTGTCAAATTAAAATTTTCAAATTCTAATTATCTTTCTTTGAACATCTCTTATTAATTATAAGATTAATGACCTGAAATCAATAACAAAATAGATGTCATATCCTCTGAGACGAATATAATTACATCCAAGATGCTCATGAATTAAAGCAAAACTGGACATTTAAGAAGCAGCTTTTAACTATTAATCACACTACAATTAAGAATTCTGTACTACATCCCTGAAAGTTCCTGAAAATAGATTTTCACATTTTCATTTCTTTCATTTTGGCGGCAACACCCAGAGGTATTTGGTGCATCTCCCTGAGAAAACCTTGTGCTGCAGGTTATGAATTCCAAGTCCCTGTGTCCAGAGAACACAGTGAAACCCTGCAACTTCTCTCCTTTTCTCTTGGAATCACTCAATAATAATTTTAATGGAAATTATATTTTTCTATAAGAGGTCTACCTACTAGGGTATTCCAGAACTAGGTAGCCTTCTTCTATTATCAATGACTCTCTTTATCCATTTTATATTCCTAAATTAAACACACAGAAAATATCATCCAATAATTGTCATGTTCCTTAGGTTGCTGAACATACTTCCTTTAAGCTTTTTTCATTCTGTTGTGAATGGAAGAACTGCCTTTTGGTTTTTTGTTTGGTTCTTTTTGGGCCACAGCCAGTTATTCTCAAAGGTTACTCCTGGTTCTGTACTCATAAATTAGTTATGGGGAGCTCCGAAAACGTTATAAAATGTCAGGAGTCTAGGTAGGCCACATATAAGATGAATGCCTTATATTTGTTCTATGTTTATGCCCACCTCCCAGAACTTACTCTTTTTATTCTCAGAAGTATCCCATGGAATAAATGTGCCAAATCTTTAATAAAAATAAGGTTGCTTTTCCTTTACTGTGATTGTTGTTGTTGCAGTACGTAGGGTTTGCACACTTTGTTGTGATGCTAGGGACTCCAAATGACAGTGTGACTTAGTACATAATCATCATATGGAACAGTGCTAAAGATAGAGACCTCAAGCATCTTGTTTGTATTTCATTTAGGGATTGGGGCAGCTTAGATGTTATGGCAAATTGAAACTATCAGTATTGTTGAAGAAACATTCTAATATTTAAAAAGGAATAAGTTCGATTATGAAGACTGTGTATATGTGTATTATAAGACCAAAAGATCAAAGGTTTCTTTATATTATGCATTCTTTTATCCTAAATAATCTTTTGTTTTGGTAGACTGTACTGGAAATTATAGGTCATTTAACAATATACCTGGTTTTGAACTATTAAATACCAGTGATAATAATTTCTATAACCCCCAAAGTATGGCATTTAAATATGTCTAGGTATGGCTGTGTAATCCTGGAGAGAAAAAGTCAGTACTGTAAAAGCAAAAGCTCTAAGATCATTCTATTAAAAGTGAATATATATATGTCAAACATGGGGCCAGAGCGATAGCACATCAGTAGGGCCTTGCATGGGGCTGTCCCAGGACTGACCTGGCTTTGTTCCCAGAGTCCCATGTGATCCCCTGAGCCAGTAATGATTTCTGAGTGCATAGCCAGGAGTAACCTCTGAGCATCAATGGTTATGGCCCCAAAACAAAAGTAAAGTGTATTATAAGTCAAACTACCTGGAAGTAGCTACCTGTAAGGTCTTTCTGAAACTCAGATACTACTCCAGTTTCTTTGAAGCTTAATGCATATGTATAGCAAGACTCCTATGACTGTAAATCCACATTGATTAGGGAAATCACCCAATCATCCTAAAAATGGGAGTAACATGCTAATTGGCAATAAAATGACATTAATAACTTCATGTAGTCTATAGACAAATTAAAGAGAGGAGACACACTGAAGAATAATGCAAAATGAAAAGAAGGCTCATCTCGACAAACTCATAAATTTATTAAAATATTTTCTAGGAAAATAAATCACTAAACGGTATTAATAGGAGAAATAATCAAATTTGCTGCTAAAATAAAATTTTACACATGTGCAGTTTTATTGTCATATAAACTGAATTGTTATAATATAAAAATGGTGACTTGTGAATTTATATTACTCTTCAAATTAGTAACCATCAGTTTTTTGGATAGTACAAGAAGATGACCTTTTCCTCAAATCAAAGTGGCACAATAAATGTACAAGCAATTGTCAGGGAACAAAATGCAGAATAACATTCAATATATCTTTAAAATGGAAGTCATGTCTAAGGGCTGGAGAGATACCAGGTTAAGATTAAATCTTATATCAGATTTAAATGTGTTTCCTGCTGGTCTGAAAATTAATTTAAGTTAATCATGATCTTCCCTACTTTGTCATCTCTTTCTCCAGAGCTGAATTAGTCCATAGTTCAGCAGCCTTACAAACTGGTATGCCTAATTTTTGAGTTTGGCCTGGGGATAGAAAGTCAAAAGCTGGCAGAAGACGAATGCTTTGCAGAAGTGACAAATTTAGTTTCCTGAAGAAAGTTGCTGACTATAGTATTCCAATTGGAGCAGCTTATCTACCCCTCCAGATGTTGAAATAATGACAGATGCTTAAAGAAGGCCTGACAAGAGGAAGCAAGGAGCCTGGTGAAAAGTCCAACCTATTTGTATGAAGGAAAAGTAAGACTTATTGAGATATATATTCTGATGAGTGTATTTATACAACCTATAGAAATAATGTAGAAACATAATTACATTGCACACAACTAGATGATTTTATGCTGTTAGAGGAGTAGACAATATAGAATTATTTTTTAGAACAGGATTAAAAAGTCATTGCTTCAGTTTATTAAATATGAAACAAACATAAGTTACCTGTAGTGAAGGGCAGGGCAAAGTTTTATAGTGACTAGGTTTATTGCTGCATTTCATTGCTGTGGCAGACAGGTGGGTTTCTTTTGTGTATAGTTACAGAATTTAATGTTGAAAATGATATTTTTGATAATTAACTAATTACTGTCTATTAAATAAGGTACGTAGTTTAAATTTAAGTGTACACAGCAAAACAGTATACAGAAACTCTAGTTTAGAAATTTGAAATTTTGTGACATAATATAACAACGCAATGTATTATCCTTACTAATAAATGATGAAAAAGAAATAGAATAAAAAGGGTATTAAATGATAAATAATTTGTGTTTTTTAAACTTAGAGTAAACATTATAGATTGTCTAAATTTTTTTTTTACTAATTACTAACTTACTTGATGAGTGTACAAAAACTATGAAAGCTTTCTCCATCTTTTATCTATTTTTTAAATTTCTCTTTGGTTTTCTTTAAAAGGGATCTTTAGGGGCTAGAAAGATAGTACAGGGGCCGGGAAGGTGGCGTTAGAGGTAAGGTGTCTGCCTTGCAAGTGCTAGCGTAGGACAGACCATGGTTCAATCCCCCGGCATCCCATATGGTCCCCCCAAGCCAGGAGCGACTTCTGAACACATAGCCAGGAGTAGCCCCTGAGCATCAAACGGGTGTGCCCCCCCCCAAAAAAAAAAAGAAAGAAAGATAGTACAGTGGTTAAGGCATTTTCCTTGCACACGGTCAACTCAGGTCTGATCCTCAGCATCCCATATGGTCCCTCAAGCACTGCCTGAGTAATTCCTGAGTACAAAGCCAAAAGCTATTCCTGTGCATCAATAAAAGTAATTTTCTTAACCTATAAAAAGAGAAATATAAAATATCTATTCAATTTAATTGAATTTAAACAAGATAAACGTGTTTTTTGCAGAGGAAATCTACTCTTCTAAAATACAGTTTGAAAGATGAATGAAATGTTTCTCCAGAGAGAAATTCTAAGAGGAGCCAGACTGATAATACAGAAGTAGAGAATTTGTGCTGCATGCAGTCAATCCAGGATCAATCCTGGGCATCCTATAGGTCCTGTGAACACCACTCAGAGTGATTTTATAATGCAGAGCCAGGAGTTAAAGAGGGAGAGAAAGAGAAGTGAAATACAGAAAAAAGGAGGATAAAAGGAGAGAGAGAAGAGGAGGGAAGAGACAAAATGGAGAGTGAGAGAAAAAGAGAGAAATTCATGTTACTTTTTATTCATGCTTGAAAACTGGTATTATTAAATTATTTCTGAATTGCAATAAAAATTCTCTTTGGGTACTATAAACCAGTTAGCACAAGTGATTGGCTCAAAATATGATTGGTTCGAAAAATTACAATTCAGCTATATTAATGTGTATGCTAAAGAACTTAAACTTTATCATCAGAATTAGGCTCAGTTAATTTAATAATTTCATAAATGTTATTTTTAGTATGATGCCTCTCAGATTGGTCTAATACATTAAAATAAACTACAGAGATGAACAGATATGCGTTTCTTTATATTCCTTGTTAGAATTACAAAATCACACCAAAATCACAAATATCCTTTTATGAGAATATTGGGAAAATTATATTCTTATTCAGATGCTTAATTTGCCTTGTAGAGACAATGCTGTCATTTGCACCTTTCTTCTCCTTTTTTTGTTTTGTTTTTTTCTGTTTGTTTGTTTGTTTTAGGGCCACACCTGTTGACACTCAGAAATTACTCCTGACTTGGGGACCATATGGGACACCGGGGATCGAACCACGGTCCATCCTAGGTCATTGCTTACACCCCCATTTGCATCTTTCTTAGTTGAGTGACAAACATTATAAAATTTTTTCACTGATGTATAAACCAGATAATCATAATTCTACAGTATTTTGCTACTCATTTCTATTATCATTGATGAGGACAGAAGATATAAATTATATACCTAATTTTAATGGTTACACAAACCAGCACAACCAAAATTATATGGTTTCTTGAGAAATTATTTTTCCATTGCAGCATTGATATTCCAAAATTACTTGATAAAAAATAAATCTAATTTTCAATCTGTGAAACACATGAGACGGCATGCTTATTTTAGTAGATTTGAATGTCCTTTGGTAATGCATGTTTTTATAGTGAAATTTTTGTAGTTAAAATTTTGTAGTAAAATATGTAGCATGATATTTACCATTTTACTTGTACAGTACATATTAATGGTAGGCATATCACTAAACAAATATCTGTGGAATTCTATCACATTACAAACTATAAATACTTTGTCCATTTTCTCTCAACTCCCCACACTTCCAGTTTTAGCCCATGACAACAAATTTTTTGTTTCAAAATTTGACTTAACGTTTGTTTTCATATAACAGTAATAATGTTATGAAGGTAATATCTCTTTGAGATTTTGAATTTGGTTTTCCTAATGAGAAAAGTGGAACACCCTTTTAATTGTTTGATGATCATTTGCATATGATCTTATTTGGAGCAAATTCTATCAAAGATATGTTGCCCACTTCTCATTTTTCAATGTTACATTTTTGTTGACTTTTAAAATAATGTAATTTTTCATTGCTTCTAAGATGTTTATTATCAATTAGGGTACTAAGGCACTTACTTGTTGTATGTGATTTTAAATATTCTGAATATTAAATTCCTTTTAGGTATTTGAATTTTTTTCATTCTACAAGTTGCCTTATTTAAATTTTTGTACTATTTTGAATTTTACAGAGCATAATCTATTATCTTGATTTTCTTTGTTTTTACAGTATCAGGGATCAATTCCAAGACTTTGCATATATGAGTATTGCACCTTACTGCCAAATCACATTATGGCCTTGAACTGAGCATTATATTTCAATATAGTATCAATAAAATTTAATGGTGCAGAATTATATTTGATGTAAATATTTTTTACCCTTTACATAGATCATTAATATTCTTTCTTCTTTTACTCTTTCAAGTATTTTTTTAATTAAAATTTTCTTTCATTTTGTTTTTTTTCTACTTTTCCATACAATTAAACGTTTTTTTGTTTTGTTTTTGGGCCACACCGAGTGACACTCAGGGGTTACTCCTGGCTATGCGCTCAGAAGTCGCTCCTGGCTTGAGGGACCATATGGGATGCCTGGGGATCAAACCGCGGTCTGTCCAAGGCTAGTGCAGGCAAGGCAGGCACCTAACCTCTAGCGCCAACACCCAGCCCCACCACCCAGCCCCTAAACTTTGTTTTAAGTCAAAAGATGATGCTACCAAAAGCATTTACATTGTTTTTGGAGATGATTATAATACTATCCAATATTCAGTTGCAGCAATTATAAATATTGTGAGATGTAAGACAATAGTTTTGAAGAGTCACCCTTTAGTACCCATTGAATGAATTATATGACATGATCTGAGATCTTTTTAAAAGATTATATTTTTTCAGAAAGTGGAAGCATTTAGAGACTAAACTTTTGAAAATGTTTATGCATAATTATCAAGTATAAATGATCTGAAACCTGATACTGACAGAAACTCCAGGTACTACCACAATATCACAAGGTAAAAACAAAAAGCAAATTGAAAGAACTATTTCGGCTTAATAATAGCAAAATTACTATCTATGGTAGAAATTTTGACTCATGCTTTAATTGTCATATATTAATCAGAACCATAATCCAATACAATTGAGAATATTATGAATCTCTTTTTACTGGAAGAAAGTTTATATACTAGTGAAACATGCATATAAATATGGTAAAGGAAGTATTTACATTCAAAACTCGGTAGTTTGAAATGTTCGATGTGTTTTACTAACCTAAAATCTTGACTCTCTCATTGCATAAAGATGCTTTCAGCGTTAAATAAAGTATCTATGAGGGAAATGTCTAATAATAGAAATATACATAGTAAACTCTCCACAAAATGTACAATGATAGAATACTGAATTAACTTCTTTCTTAAAACTGATGAGTGATATTTGTTTTGTAAATATTAGGATTAAGGAACTGATAACCCCTTTTAGCTAAGAAAGAGAATTTCTTTCTAATAAGAAATGTGGCTTGAGACAATTTCTTTCTATCTATAATGAGATAGAAGTCCAGATTTGCTAAACTATGTTTCTTGAGACCTAATTAAAATCAGGTGAGAATGAAAGCATGAGTTACCAAGTTGTTCTTAAAATGAAAATCAAATGGGACTAATTAGAAAGAATGATAGCATTGACTAGATTCCTTGGAGATTGCAAAATACTATGGTTAGCTTTCTTGTGATACCCACACACACAAAAAAGAAAAATATCTGATTCATGATTATTCACTAAAATACTATAAGTGTAGAAGTAAACAAAACATGAATTTTTTTTTACTTATCTTAATCAGTCACTACCAATGGGACCATCGGAGAATTGCATTAAGTGAATTTTTCTGTTTACACAAACAAAGCATTTGGATGGGGATGTGTTTGCAGCCAGAGTTCTATATACCAGTTATGGCTCTGTGCCAGGTGGAGATCCCTTATGTCAAAATGCTTGCAGGCTAGTTGGGCAAGATAAGTAAATAGATATCGTAAGTAATTTTGAAATAGTCATCAATTGCAAATTTACTCTATCCCAAAGGAATGTATGGTGGAAACAGTAAACTTATGTTAAGGACAATTTATAGGGAAGTTAGAAGACAGCAAAAGACCAAGTTTATTTTGGTTTAATAATAGTTGCTCTTAATGTAAATTGAGAGCCCACTACTAAACACACACACACACACACACACACACACACACACCACTGAAGTGGAGTTTATTTTGCATATAGACAATTCTATCTCGAGGAAGTAGAACCAGCTAGGATTTAGTCAGAATATCAGAATATTTGTAGAACAGTGGCCAAGCATAAAAGATTGGCTATAGGAATCTGAAACAGTTATAGAGCTTCTTTTGATCTAAGATGTCTCCTCCTTTCAATTCAAATGGTTGATGCAACTAAAAAGATATAAAAGGAAATCAAACTTCAAATGTTACAATATTGATGTTTCTGAAAGATATGACATCAAAAAAAGGAAGCATAAACATAACATTTGTACTCATATGAGATAAAACATAGTATTCATATGATATATCCGAAAATGTGTACATGAAACTGCAATAATGACTACTGAAAACTGGGAATGGGAATCAAGAGATTGCAAACATGTATGAAAATTATCTGGGGCTATTAAAAGGTTTATAAAACTGAATAGAAGTAACTATTCAACTTTAGATATATCAAAACTCTTAACATTTAACTGTCAAGTGGGTTGAATTTTATTATATAAAGTTGAAAACTAGTAAAGTTATTATAATAAAATAGAGATTTGATCATGAAAATTTTATTTCCCAGGTCTCAAATATCCCAATTTCGTCATTCCAACTATAATTGCATTAAAATTAATTCATTTTAATGAATAAATTTTAATTGAACCGCCATGAGATGGACAGTTACAAAGTTGTTCATGAGTGTATGTCAATTCCTGCATTTTTCTTTAATGTTGACTTAAACTGAGATACTTTTTAAAAAATATATATGTTTGTGCCTGCTCATATGCCTTCACACTCTGCACATATTTTTATAAACAGAGCATTTGCTATGCCACTGAGCTATATATTTGTTCTAATTATAAATATTTCTAGATATGGCTATTTAAAAATATAAACTACATTTTAAACAAAATTTACATTCGGCTTGGAAAGTATTACCCCTTCAATGTTATTAATAACCCTGTTCTGATCAATATGCCAATCACATATGTGGCCATTTTTATTGATTTTCTTTCCAGTTCTAAAAAATACTCATTACAATCACCTAACTATATGCCATATAATTTACTGTGTGGTCAAATAAGCTTCATCTGAATGAAAAAATTAGAGAGGCAGATTTGACTCCACTCAATACTTCCCTGTCCTCTAAATTATCTAGTGCCTAAATCTTGGCAGATTTACTTTCACTAAAATGAGTCTATGGGAGTCCATGACCCTATATAAATGCAATAATTTAAATATTATTATTTAGATGTTCTTAAAAAAGAGGAGTTAAACTCTATTTATCACAATACAGCAATCAGCTTTTATCCTAGGGAACTGAGAATAGCAAGAATCACCAGTGTTGCTAAAAAAAACATTTTTAGTCTATAAAAAATTAAAAATAGGGGCTGGCAAGGTGGCGCTAGAGGTAAGGTGTCTGCCTTGCAAGCGCTAGCCAAGGAAAGATCGTGACCGCGGTTCGATCCCCCAGTGTCCCATATGGTCCCACCAAGCCAGGGGCAATTTCTGAGCACTTAGCCAGGAGTAACCCCTGAGCATCAAATGGGTGTGGCCTGAAAAACCAACAAAAAATTAAAAATGATATTGTATGTTATTTCATGATAAAATATAAAATTTAATGTCCACGTGTTGAAGTGAGGCCTTTCTCAGCACGGCACTTTTACCCCTTCCACAGGCAGTTCTGGAGAAGTGTAGTAGTGGTGAAATAATTTCACAGGCAGTCAGTTAAAATTTCAGCAGTCAGCCAGCTTTATTTCAAGGCCTTAACTACCCATGTTCATTTTTCACATGGCTTCTTTTCTAAGCAGCTTCTTGTCTGCTCCTCCTCTGTTTCTAGCTGCCTCTGTCTTTCTTTCAGCGGTTCTCCATTGTACTTTGCTGCTTTTCTCTCCTCTCCTCCCTAGCAAGAATCTGATATTCTTTATTCTTAGCTGCAGACCCTCTCAGGTGTGGGTGAATCTGACCATTCAGGTGATATTAACACAGGACATTGGGATATGGGTAACCTCATATTCTCCACCATCATGGTATTAACTTTCTTTATACAGAATACCCCTCCTCTTTTCCAGTCATTTCCTCCCTAGACTGCTACAAGCAGTCTAGGTTCTGGCTTTTTGAAAAGACCCACAGCTTTCAGAGAGTTCTGTTTACCAGTGAGTTATGAACCATTTGTTCTGATACATCAAGTCTCCATTGATGGCTGAAATGGCTTCCCAGATTCTTCTTTTTTTCCAGATATTTTCAAATGAGCTCAAAGAAAATATTCACTGCTTATGCATATTGCTTATAGATTTATTTATTTGATCTGTACATACCTCTATATTCTTATGTAATTATAGTTCTCCCTCATTTTTTTTCTCCACATCCCTGCCAGCAGTGATTGTTCTCATTCTTTGTGATGTATGCCAATCTCTGTGGTGTGAGATGATATCTCATCGGTATCTCATCGGGTTTTTTTAATTATTATTTTTAATTATGAGAACAAAGATGCAAAGAAAGAGGACAAGGTAAAGTTACAGTGGAAGGACAATCACCCATAAACAGAATTCTCAGTAGTCCCATTGCAGATATCTTAACTTTGAACTTTCAGCCAAAGAACATTAAGAAAAATAAAATGGAACCCATGTACAATTACTTTGTCCCTTAAGTCCCCAGATTATAGTACATAATATTTCTTAGCAGCACACAAAGCAATCTAAAGACATAAAACTTATGCAACTCCTTAAACATTGAAGACAAAGTACTTTTTTACATTTCCATGCACATGCATATTAGTTTAACCTCAAAAGTTTAAGTGGGTTGTTTTTCTTAAGGATTATAGTCAAAGGAGCACAGTAAAAACGGTGTTAGAGTGGCAATTATTGTTTGCATAGGCCCACCAAAATATGAGGGACATGGAAAGGAAAAACCTTGGCCTAAATACAAGGAGATCCTACCCCTGAAGTTTCCTGGCATAAAACCAACTCTAGGCTCCAGGCAAACTAGTTTGTCCAATTCAGGTCATTGTCTGTAGTGCCAATACACTTTTATTTTTCACACAGTCTCTGTTGTTGGTATCATGTTTCTGTATTAAAGATCCTGGAATCTGCATATCCTATATTGCAGTCAAGATGGTGCAGAGTGTCCTCTCATTTCACCTCACAATTATAGGGCAATGCAGAGAATCCTGTCCTGTAAGCAGGTCGTTGTTGTTGTCAAGTCTTCTTAGTGTTAAGAGAAATCTCTTTTCAGCAGGTCGATGTCAGAGCCATGGTAGTGTCTTCCCTGGTAAAGGATTGCTTCCAGGTGTTGTTATAAAAAACCTTGGATGTTTCATAGATAGCGTCCCTGGTTCAGGGGCGAATGGAGGATGCCCATTCTTCTGAGGCCTGTTCCAGGTCATTATATCAATGTTCAGGGTGTAAGGCCCTATTGCACTACAAGATTTGTGTGTTCTGATCTCTAATAGATAAAAACTTATTTGTATGTATAGTATTTTCCCATTTTAATGTGCCTATGCAAACAAGGAACAATACCATGTGGCGTTATCAGCGCACATGGGGTCCATAAGAACAAGTCCAACAATCCCCATGACATGGTTCAATCATAAGCATTAAACTGAGGGACTCTTCCACCAAAATTCCTTATTGAACAGCTCACAAAGAGAAGACAAGATAAACAGTAGGTAGAATCGTCACAATAAAAGAATATTTAGAAAGAGTTATAGCTGTTAAAGAAAATACACATAAAATATTCAAAAGACATATGTGTCCATTTTATGTCTTTTGAAACAGTTGGGGTTGTTAAATCCAATGCATGATTTTGGTCTGTGATTAGAACTGTGTAGTACTGAAGTTAAAAAGGGTAAATGTGGGGTACTGATGGCTGGGAGTGGGAGAGTTAAGGAGTAATAATGAGCTTTGTAGGGGTGTGCAAAAGGGCAGAATTTGTTGGGGCAGGAGGTCGGTCTTGGTGCCTAACAAATTAAAGAACTGAGGGTAGAGAGGGTTAATTAAGGGGAAGATAAAGAATCCGGATTGGGAGATGAGGGAGTAGAAGGGGCTCTTTGTGGAGGAGAGAAAATATATCAGAGGGGTTATATACATTGTATAGATGAATTGTTATATGGATTAGGCTTGGCAGTCAGAGAGGACCACTGTATAGGAAATAACATCTACATATACACTGATTTTAGAGACCTATTTTGTGGTGTACCCTAAGACCCACCCATTTCTGGGAGGGGTCTTAACCGGATAATAGGTGTGACCCTACCTGCAAGACCTCCCATTCCTGGGAGGGGTCGGGAAAAAGTTAGATAAGCCTGGGACGAAAGGGATTCGGCCCTTTTGCCTTTTTGCCGTTTCTCTCTTGGCCCGGCTTGGCTTCCTGGCTTTTGGATCTTTGGGCCGCATGGAGCCCAAAGGGAAGATGGCTAACAGGAGATAAGATGCAGGGCTAGCAAAATAATGCTGTGCTTGAAAGGTTGACATAGGCCACACACCTGTGGTGGCTAGGGCATGAATAAAGATGATTCTTCCTGAAGCCTGCGTGTGAGTGATTTCGCCTTTCACCTGGGCCTGGAACTCGCCGGCTGCATGGAGGTTGCAGAGCCATGTGGGCTGGATGGCATCCTTCACCATCCAGCCCCATCATTAATTATTTAATTCAACATCTGGCGCCCGATTAGGGTACACCACACTATTTGAATATTATCCTCCAAATCTAGGGAATTCTATTTTTTCCCTAGAAACAGTCGAGAATTAAGAATATTTGTGGGTGTTGTTAAAAATAAATAATAGTAAGAAGAGAATTTCTGAACGGGGTCCAGTTTGGGGTGGGGGGATCTCAGTCCCCTGGACTAAGTGGGAAGCCCAGGGGGCCTATGTCTAGCTGTCCTGCCCAGAGCCCCCAACATACCAGTCGAAGATACCCAGAAGTCCTGGCATGTTGAGTCTTCTGACTAGTTCTCCCCTATTTTTAAGTTCACTTATAGGAATATACTTTAGATACCATTTTCTAGCATTTATTTATTTTTTTGCTAAAACTAAGTTGTTAATTTTGTTGATTTGTCATCATTATCTCAATTAGTCTTCTTTATATTTTGTGGCAAGATTTCTGCATGGGCAAATTAAATCAGAAAAATGTAGGTACAAAAAAGAAGTTTCTGGGTCTGGAGCAGTGGTGCAAGTGGTAGGGTGTCTGCCCAGCACGAGCTAACCTAGTTTGATCCCCCAGTGTCCCAGATAGTCCCCCAAGCTAGGAGTAACCCCTGAGCATCACTGGTTATTGCAAAAAAAAAAAAAAGTTTTTATCCATTAAGGATGGAACCTCAAATTTTTCTTGGAACAGGGAGGTCTTTTACCTGAAACATCTTGTCTTGGTAATCGGACTTAATTTCCCATCATGCAAAATGTTCTCTCTCTCTCTTTCTCTCTCTCTGTAATGAACTAACATCTACTACTGAACAATGCTCTATGACTGAAGCTAGTAATATGTTAGAATGAAAAGCAACATCCTATACAGTTATATTTTATGGAATATATAGTCTGTGTAGAAAGAAAAAAAATCAAGGAAGGCCAGGAGAGAAGAAAAGAGTAAATTGATGCACTTATTAAACTTATATTCAATTTTGTGCTGAGATTATATTCAGTTTTATACATGATAGCTAATTACAGAAAAAGGATTTCAAGTTTGAATGAGCAAAAGACATCTCGAGGTAGAGCAAAACACGTGTGTAAACAGGTGTTCTATTGCAAAATGTGTGCCTTTTTATTTCTGCTATAGCTGATATGGCAAGATATCCTAATATTCTAAATAAAATGCTAGAATATAAGTGTTGTAAATCAGGTTGAACATTCCACAGCCCCATGGAAAAAGGGGGATTTCATACCCTCTATCCTGGGAGGATAGAAGTTGCTTGTCAGGTAGTAATTTCCTGCAATAAATAATCCACACAACATATAGAGGTTTTAGCAGGCAAGAAAATTTACACTGCAAGCTGTTCATCCATAAGCCAGTTGCTCCACCACGTGGAAAACCAAGCCTAGATGGCAGCAGCAACTCAGCTCTCCTGATTCACCTTTATTGAGACTAAAACTAAGCCCCTCCCCAAAAGGGGAGGAGAAAAGGCCAGATGAAAGGCAATGGGAGAACAAGACCAATGGAAAACAAGATAAAATAGGAACTGAGGAAATAAGATAAAATTAAGGGTTCTATTTGCCTCACTCCTTCCCTTTTTAATTATTTAAAATATTAAAACAAAATGGAAATTAGTAATAGGCCCTGAAAAGACAAAGGGAAAACTAAGTTAAACAAATAAATACCAGCAATCTGCATGAGTTCATCAAAAGAAAAAAATGTAAACAAAAAACTTTAAGACTGAAAACAGGGGGTTCTTACCCAAAAGCATGAGTCGAGGAACCAAATACAGGCTCCAGACAAGATTATTTCACAATCCCCCAAGTACATTCTGTAAAGTTCCCAAAAAGTCTTCCTTTGTAGACCAGATGACAAAGCCAGAATTCAGAGATCAAGGATCTGGTAGATTATGAAGATCTAATGCAGCCATTAGTGTCACAGATAATCACAGTTAGAGACTTAAGAGGTGAGAAAAGGAAGTCTGCTTTGCAGGCAAGTTGAAGTTTATTTCCAAGACAGAACCAGGATGGCACAAAAGCCTATAACTTAGTCTTTAGGGCACAGTTTTGAGCCCTCTTCTGGAAGATGGTAGATGAAATCCAAATGTCACTGGCTTAAAACTGCAGTATCACATTGATGGTTTCCTGGGCTTTATGGCATTGGCGAATAAAAATATTTTTTAAACTCTTCTTTTTTAGTAAGAATTCATGCAGGAAGCCATAATACATTAAAAAATAAGATATAAGGTACGGGGGAGTTCAGCCTCTTTCTGAATGATGGAAGCTTAAGTCAAATTACCAAGACAAGATGTTTCAGGTGGAGAACCTCCTTGTTCCATGCAGAGAGAGTAAATTCAAAAAGCATATATATATATATATATATATATATATATATATATATATATATATAGTATATACTATATATATATATATTTACATGTTATTTTCAAAATGCTGATTCTCACACCTACTATATGTTAACCTCTGAGAAGATATTAAATAATAGAACTACAGACCTACAAAAGAACATTTAGGATCATTGGAATTGGACCCAAGACAGTGGCAGATGAAGTGTGAATGGGTACACTGCTAAAAAGTGGTGTACATTATATGACTAAAACTCAATCATGAACAACTTTGTAACCATTGCATTTAAACAAAGTAATTATAAAAATAAGGGAAAATATTGTTGTAGTTTTGATTTCATGTGTCAGGTTTGATGGTTCTTACTACAAACAGTGATGAGTTCAGTTGGAGAAATAAACACTAACAATTATCATGACAATGGTAGAGAGTGAGAGAGAATGCTTGTTCGAATATAGACAGGGGATGGGAAGAAGGGAATGGGGGACATTGGTGGTGGGAATACTGCACTAGTGAAGAGGGAGTGTCTTTTTTTTAACTGAAACCCAACTACAAATGTGTTTGTAATCATTGTGCTTAAATAAAGATATTAATTAAAACATTTAAATTTAAAATAAAGACCCTTATTGTACAGGGAAGATTAATTTTCAAAGTTACAAAGTAAGAAGCTGGAGATTGGGCTAATATATATATATATATATATATATATATATATATATATATGTCACACACACATATAAATGTCTCAAACCTATACCACAGAAGTGTTTGAATCCCACATCTCCTATCTCTGTTATCTCTCCTCACCCCTTTCTTACTACCCCCACTCGACTTCTATCCTTTTCTATCCTTTTTAGTTCTATAATTTAAAGACTAGGGTGGTCTAGGCAACCTCCTTTGATACTTGCATTCCCTTGCCTATTATTCTATATTCCTCTCATAAACAATAATATCCAGTATTATTCTATATCTAATTTATTTTGATTAAAATGTTCATCTCTAAGTCCAAACACTATTACTTAATCATTTGAACCTAGCGTTTAATTACAAGTGCTTTTCCTTTGCTAGCTCCTGTGCTCTACGTTGCAACTCATTTTTATTAATGAGATTTTTAAACCCCTCTGTGTAGGACATAATTGTGAGCATACATGCTTTTCCCATCCACATTCCTGATGTCCATCACCTATTTGGGAACATGTCAATTTGTCTTCTGTTTCTTGGACAACTAAAACAGTTTTATAATTTTAGCAAAAGAAAAAAAAACAAATAAATTCTATCCTTCTGAATCTTATTATGACACTAAAAAGTAACTTATATTAAGCAAGATATTTCACTTGATGCATATGTTTATACCCATTTCTCCAAAATTACCCAACCTGTGCAAAATTTACTTACCAAGGAATATTTAATATTATTGCAAGTGTATATTTTCAATATAAAATAAAATGTGAACATGGAGAACGACAGCTTTTTAAATAATAATTCTGTAAATAAGGTTGAAAATAGGATGCCAACACTGATAAGTGTAAAATTATCTGTTTTTAAAATCATAAATAGAGCTTACAAATAATTTACCACACCAAAGAATATAGGTTTTTAAATGAATATTCAGTGTGATGTGTAGAAAGACAGCAAAGAAGTACCTATCTGGCAGTGCAACTGTTTCTGTGAAAGAGTATTGTCCTTCAACTATATATACCATTCTGTCTTTCTAACATACTTTTCTTCAACACATTTCCAATAATTTTGACTGGAGAATATATACTGTGTAATTACTATAGATAATTTAATACTGCTGCTAGAATTGGAGCTGTTTGGGCACCAGATTTATAACTAAGGAGTCACTGAAACTTTTAATAACTAGGAAGTTCACACATAACATGCAACAGTAACTATGGAAATTCTGAGGATATGTGGTAGCATGCAGTGTCCTAATATAATAAGCACGTTATTAGATTTTCTAAAATAAGTAATCCCAACAGAATGGCCATATATTGCTAACTTCATGAGTCACCCTGAAGACCTACTTTTATTTAGAAAGTGAATCTCTTGGATTAGAAGATTTGCATTTAAATGGTCTATTTCCCCTTAGCAGCTACATGTTTCTGCACAGAATGATACTTCTCTTTCTTTGTGCAGAACATACAGAAAGGAGCCTAATAAATCCCACCATTGTGATGATCCAAGAGTTTGTCAAAGGACTTTAGCCATTCTCAGAGACCCATTAGAAAATACAGTCTCCCTTTGGGAGTTTTAAAATATATTTAGGATAATTCACTATTATCCTGCAGGCCAGCTTCATAAATTTGATAAATATATCATCTGTTTCCTTAGTAAATTAAAAATATATAGTTGAAGTCTTAGCACTAATTTCATAAAAACATAGGCACCAAAAATATATTTCTACTATGGCATACCTCTTAAAAATCAGTCTTTGACTCTAGGCCTGGCCTGAGTGCACCTCAGGTGGCCTGTCGTGGGTTCCGGGGGACTCTATTAGGGGTCTCCCGGCTTCCCCCCTCCCTACTCTAGGGAGGAGGAACACAGGGAGGAGCCGGGCAGATAGCTGGCTTCCGGTGCTTTGATCCTGGAGGCCTGCTCTTCCCAGGTATGGGGTTAGGGAACACCCTATACCGGAGGCATTTTCCCTAGCTTGGGGGGTGCTGCTAGGCTTGGCAGGCCTCTAGCCGTTGCCCTATTTTTCACCCTACTCGAAGCCTTCCCTGGTTGCTGGCCCAGGTGGACTCTATTGTGGTCCTCAGGCTTTCCCCCTTTCTCTCCCAACAATAAGGGAGGGACACATGGGGTGGATGGCAGGCTGATGCAGCACTGGTATATGTTGGGACATTATGTCCTTACAACCACTGGTATTTTTTTTTCTCTCATTGGTCTCCATTTCAAAAACCATATTTATTTGAAATAAAAATGGGAGAATGGACTCTCAGACTCTCAGTTTGGGAAGAGAACAGTGCAGGTGGGGGTACCATATATTTTCAAAATAAAAATGAGAGGATGGACTCTCAGGATGGGAAAGAGGCCAGTACACTTTACCTACTTGTTTACTCCCAGCGGCCTCTTGGCCTCTTCCTTTTCTCATTGTGTAACTGTGGTTGACACCATACTAGGTTTTTGATTAATTCCCATAGACGGTGACAATTGAGACCACTGTCTTTTGTTAGATTGTTTGTTTTCCCCACTTTTTATCTTTTCTCCTCTTTGTGAACTGTTCAATAGGTATTATGGTGAAGAGTCCCTCTCTATCTTTCCTTCCCTTTGTTATTTGTTAAATAAGGAAGTTTGTAGAAGTGTCCCTCCAATTAACGTTTATATAAGAACCAAGTCAACTGAATTATTGGACTTGTCTAGCATCCCCATAGGCTCCAATCTCGCCATGTGATGCTGTTCTTCCTTTTCATAAGCACATTAAAATAGGAAATTATATACAAACACATTCTTATCTTATAGAGATGGGAACACACAAATTTTCTGAAACAGTGACAATTGTGTCCACTGTCTTAAGTTAGTTTGTTTATTTTCCCCACTTTTTATCTTTTTTTTCTCTTTGTGAACTGTTCAATAAGGAATTTTTGTGAAAGAGTCCCTTAGTTTAATGCTTATATTTGAACTAGGTCACGGGGATTGTTGGACTTGTTCTGGCGGCCCCCTTATGTGCTGATAACACTAGTTGGCATTATTCCTTGTTTTCATGGGCACATTAAAATGGAAAAGACTATTCATACAAATAAGTTCTTATTTAATAGAGATAGGAACACACAAATCTTGTGGTACAATGGAACCTTACACCCTGAACATTGACATGATGACCTGGCACAGTCCTCAGAGGTTTGGGCATTTTCCAGTCACCCCTGAACCAGGGGAGCCATCTATGAGATATCCAAAGTTGTCTATGACATCACCAGGAAGCAATCCTTTACCAGGGAAGACCCTACTGCTGCTCTGACATCGATTTACTCAAAAGAATCTTCCCTTAACACTGAGAAGATTTAAACAACAACAACGACCTGTGTACTGGAAAGGGCTTTCTGCATTGCCCTTCAAGTGTGAGTTGAAATTAGACGCCACTCCGCACCATCTCTACTTCAATGTAGGATATAAAGATTCCAGGATCTTCAGTACAGAAACATGATACTAACAACAGAGACTGTGAAAAATATAACTGTATGGGCACTACAGACAATGACGGGGATTGGACAAACTAGTTTGCCTGGAGCCTAGAAATGGTCTTATGTCAGGAACCTTCAGGGGTAGGGTTTCTGTGTACTTACGCCAAAGTTTTTCTTTTCCATGACCCCCAGACTTTGGTGGGGCCATGAAAACGATAATTGCCACTCTTAACATTGTTTTTACAGTGCTCCTTTGACTCCAAAACTTTAAGAAAACACTAGTAAAAATATCTGGAACTGCATATATGCTTTTAGTAACACTAGCATTCTGGGGGATAAAGGAGGGAGATAAGGGTTTTATGCTTGGGAACAGGGATGAAGGGAGGACAACACTGGTGGTGGAAAGGCTCTCATTTATTGTCACTGTGTACCTTAAATATCACTGTGTAAGATTTGTGAAAAAAAAATAAAATGCCTCTAATAATGTAAAAAAAATAAAAATAAAATAAAATAAAACAAAAGAAAAATCAGTCTTTGAAAAATAAAATACTAAAAAAAATCTAACTCCAAATATTGGCATTGAAAAAATACCATGAATTATCTAACGATTATCTCTCACATTATGCAATATGACAAATTTAGAATTTTTAAATGATGAAAAGGGAGAATTATTGCTAGAAAAATACAAAGGGTGGTTAAATTTTCTGATATTTGGACATTTTGGCAATACCAAAACTTTTGAAAAAAAATCTACCAAAAGAGCAGTCTGTGCTGTACATTAAAACAAGCACATGCAATAGCAATGTCATAAACTTTTAGAATTAATATAGTTAAAATGTCCATACTACAAAAAGCCACCATAGATTCAAGGTAATTCCCTCACAATTCTAAGCAAATTTTTCAAGAATATAAATAAAAACATAAAAGTTTTTGTCGAACCATAAACTATGTATAAAAATAAACATTTATTTAACCTAAGCTATGCAAGATGAATTTAGCAAGTACAATAAAAAATAAAGTGTATTTATAAGTAAACTTTTACAATAATAGCAGTGAACACATTATGTATATCTTATAGTTTCTTCCCTGAAGTAATAATTAGTAATTAATATTACTATTACACAAGTATAAAAATGTAAACTATAACATATTCCAGAAAAAAAAACACAAATAAAAGTGCTTACACAAAGCTAAAATTCTAAAATACTGGAGAGATACCAATAACAAATTGGAACATGATTGATCCAAGTCTCACAGGATACATAAGAATAAATACTAAATTAATCAAATCTGTTACTAAAGTGATAGCTTAGTATATGTTGACCTTGCATGTAGTGAACCAAAGTTCTTTCCCAGTATCTCCTATGGACACCTTACCTAGGAGTAATCAATAAGTTAAGAGTCAGGATTACCATTAGTTGTAATCCATAAATAAAAATTAATTTTAATTAGTCTAATTAATTCAATTAACAATTTTTATTAATCAAATTTAGGAAAATGAATAAAGGGAGAATGGGGAGATACTATCATCTATGGGGATATATCTATCTATTCTTCTCATCATTTTTCTGTAATTGAGCATCAGCAGTTGTGATCCGTAAACCAAAATTTAATTTTAAATAATAAAATCTAGGACAATGAATAAAAGGAGGAGGGGAAAGATACAGATATAGAGATATACCTACCTACTTATCTGTCTATATCAATCAACCTATCTATCTATCTATCTATCTATCTATCTATCATCTTTAGCTATTTATCTCTATCTACCTACCTACCTATCTCATCATTATTCTGTCTGATTGGTCTATCCAATTTTGAGTGTGGAATATTAGAGTTTCCTGCTATGAATGTCTTGTTATAAGTACCTCTCTATATATTGTTAATAGTTGCTTCTATTTTATGCCTTTTCTTTTTATGTATTTTTGTTTATGGGTCCTGAACCCTTAATCATAAAAAATATTTCTTCAAGGGGCTGGAGTGATGGTGCAAGTGGTATGGCACCTGCCTTGCCTGCGCTAGACTAGGACAGACCAAATTCAATCCCCCAGCAACCCATTTGGTCCCCCAAGCCAGAAAAAATTTCTTTTTTTTTTTAAATTTATATGTTTTCTTTATTCATTCACCCATTGATAATTTGCTTCTATCAGTTGTCTGTCCCAATGAACATGGAAATGCAATATAAAACACGACATGATATCTATCTCTGCAAAGACATGGATTCCATTTGCTTCTGATATATATTCTTTTTTATGTTGTAATTCTTATATATATATATATATTTTATTTAAACACCTTGATTACATACATGATTGTGTTTGGGTTTCAGTCATGTAAAGAACACCACCCATCAACAGTGCAACATTCCCATCACCAATGTCCCAAGTCTCCCTCCTCCCCACCCGACCCCCGCCTGTACTCTAAACAGGCTCTCCATTTCCCTCATACATTCTCATTATTAGGACAGTTCAAAATGTAGTTATTTCTCTAACTAAACTCATCACTCTTTGTGGTGAGCTTCCTGATATGAGCTGGAACATCCAGCTCTTTTCTCTTTTGTGTCTGAAAATTATTATTGCAAGAATGTCTTTCATTTTTCTTAAAACCCATAGATGAATGAGACCATTCTGCGTTTTTCTCTCTCTCTCTCTCTGACTTATTTCACTCAGCATAATAGATTCTGTGTACATCCATGTATAGGAAAATTTCATGACTTCATCTCTTCTGACAGCTGCATAATATTCCATTATGTATATGTACCACAGTTTCTTTAGCCATTCATCTGTTGAAGGGCATCTTGGTTGTTTCCAGAGTTTTGCTATGGTAAATAGTGCTGCAATGAATATAGGTGTAAGGAAGGGGTTTTTGTATTGTATTTTTGTGTTCCTAGGGTATATTCCTATATATACCCTATATAGCAGGATCGTATGGGAGCTCGATTTCCAGTTTTTGGAGGAATCTCCATATCGCTTTCCATAAAGGTTGAACTAGACGGCATTCCCACCAGCAGTGGATAAGAGTTCCTTTCTCTCCACATCCCCACCAACACTGTTTATTCTCATTCTTTGTGATGTGTGCCATTCTCTGTGGTGTGAGGTGGTATCTCATCATTGTTTTGATTTGCATCTCCCTGATGATTAGTGATGTGGAGCATTTTTTAATGTGTCTTTTGGCCATTTGCATTTCTTCTTTGTCAAAGTGACTGTTCATTTCTTCTCTCCAATTTTTGATGGGATTAGATGTTTTTTTCTTGTAGAGTTCTGTTAGTGCCTTGTATATTTTGGAGATTAGCCCCTTATCTGATGGGTATTGAGTGAATAGATTCTCCCACTCAGTGGGTGGCTCTTGTATCTTGGGCACTATTTCCTTTGAGGTGCAGAAGCTTCTCAGCTTAATATATTCCCATCTGTTAATCTCTGCTTTCACTTGCTTGGAGAGTGCAGTTTCTTCCTTGAAGATGCCTTTAGTCTCAATGTCCTGGAGTGTTTTACCTACGTGTTGTTCTATATATCTTATGGTTTTGGGTCTGATATCGAGGTCTTTGATCCATTTGGATTTTACCTTTATACATGATGTTAGCTGGGGGTCTAAGTTCAATTTTTTGCAAATGGTTAGCCAGTTGTGCCAACACCACTTGTTGAAGAGGCTTTCTTTGTTCCATTTAGGATTTTTTGCTCCTTTATCAAAAATTAGGTGATTGTATGTCTGGGGAACATTCTCTGAGTATTCAAGCTTATTCCACTGATCTGAGGGCCTGTCCTTATTCCAATACCATGCTGTTTTGATAACTATTGCTTTGTAGTAAAGTTTAAAGTTGGGGAAAGTAATTCCTCCTATATTCTTTTTCCCAATGATTGCTTTAGCTATTCGAGGGTGTTTATTGTTTTAAATAAATTTCAAAAGTACCTGATCCACTTCTTTGAAGAATGTCATGGGTATCTTTAGGGGGATTGCGTTAACTCTGTACAGTGCTTTGGGGAGTATTGCCATTTTAATGATGTTAATCCTGCCTATCCATGAGCACGGTATGTGCTTCCATTTCCTCGTGTCCTCTCTTATTTCTTGGAGCAGAGTTTTAAAGTTTTCTTTGTATAGACCCTTCACATTTTTAGTCAAGTTGATTCCAAGATATTTGAGTTTGTGTGGCACTATAGTGAATGGGGTTGTTTTCATAATGTCCATTTCTTCTTTATTAGTATTGGTGTATAGAAAGGCCATTGATTTTTGTGTTTTAATTTTGTAGCCTGCCACCTTGCTATATGAGTCTATTGTTTCTAGAAGCTTTTTGGTAGAGTCTTTGGGGTTTTCTAAGTAGAGTATCATGTCATCTGCAAACAGTGAGAGCTTGACTTCTTCCTTTCCTATCTAGATTCCCTTGATATTTTTTTCTTGCCTAATCGCTATAGTGAGTACTTCCAGTGCTATGTTGAATAGGAGTGGTGAGAGAGGACAGCCTTGTCTTGTGCCAGAATTTAGAGGAAAGGCTTTCAATTTTTCTCCATTGAGGACAATATTTGCCTCTGGCTTGTGGTAGATGGCCTTAACTATATTGAGAAAGGTTCCTTCCATTCCATCTTGCTGAGAGTTTTGATCAAGAATGGGTGTTGGACCTTGTCAAATGCTTTTTCTGCGTCGATTGATATGATCGTGTGATTTTTATTTTTCTTGCTGTTGATGTTGTGTATTATGTTGATAGATTTACGGATGTTAAACCAGCCTTGCATTCCTGGGATGAAACCTACTTGATCGTACTGGATGATCTTCTTAATGAGGCATTGAATCCTATTTGCCAGGATTTTGTTGAGGATCTTTGCATCTGCATTTATCAGCGATATTAGTCTGTAATTTTCTTTTTTTTTGTAGCATCTCTGTCTGGTTTAGGTATCAAGGTGATGTTGGTTTCATAAAAGCTATTTGGAAGTTTTCCTGTTTTTTCGATTTCATGAAAGGGTCTTGCCAGGATTGGTATTAGTTCCTCTTGAAAGGTTTGAAAGAATTCATTAGTGAATCCATCTGGGCCTGGGCTTTTGTTTTTGGGCAGACATTTGATTATTGTCTTAATTTCTTCAATAGTAATGGGTGTGTTTAGATATGCTACATCCTCTTCATTCAATCGTGGAAGATTATAAGATTTCAAGAATTTATCCATTTTTTTCCAGGTTTTCATTTTTAGTGGCATAGAGTTTCTCAAAGTAGTTTCTGATTACCCTTTGAATCTCTACCATATCAGTAGTGATCTCTCCTTTTTCATTCCTAATACGAGTTATCAAGTTTCTCTCTCTCTTTCTTTCTTTGTTAGTTTTGCCAGTGGTCTATCAATCTTGTTTATTTTTTCAAAGAACCAACTTCTGCTTTCGTTGATCTTTTGGATTGTTTTTCGGGTTTCCACTTCATTGATTTCTGCTCTCAGCTTTGTTATTTCCTTCTGCCTCCCTATTTTTGGATCCTTTTGTTGAGCACTTTCTAATTCTATGAGCTGTGTCATTAAGCTATTCAGGTATGCCCCTTCTTCTTTCCTGATGTGTTCTTGCAAAGCTATAAATTTTCCTCTCAGTACTGCTTTTGCTGTGTCCCATAGGTTCTGATAGTTTGTGTCTCCATTGTCATTTGTTTTCAGGAAGGTTTTGATTTCCTCTTTGATTTCAAATCGGACCCACTGATTATTCAGTATGAGGCTGTTTAACTTCCAGGTGTTAAAGTTTTTCTTCTGTGTCCCTTTGTAGTTCACATATAATTTCAGGGCTTTGTGGTCAGCAAAGGCAGCCTGCAAAATTTCTATCCTCTTGATATTATGGACGTATGTTTTATGTGCTAACATGTAGTCTATCCTGGAGAATGTCCAATGTACATTAGAGAAAAATGTATATCCCGGCTTCTGGGGGTTGAGTGTCCTGTATATATATACTAGGCCTCTTTCTTCCATTTCTCTCCTCAGGTCTAGTATATTCTTGTGGGTTTCAGTCTGGTTGACCTGTCTAGTGTTGACAATCAGGAACAATTTCTTAGTGCATAGCCAGGAGTAACTCCTTAGTGCCACCGGGTATGGCCCCAAAAAAGAAAAAAAAAATTTTTTCTTTTAGTCTCTTACTGCTTTTCTTTCATGTATACTTATTTAAAGTATTACATATGAATAGGTGTATGTCCTTATTTATTCTACATTCTTTCACTAATAGATTCAAGAATTAACAGTAATTTGAATAGGAATAAGCATATCTGACATTCAGATATTAATTTTTAGATATGTATCACTGTTGGATTACTGGTTCCACCCTAATCAATATTCCACCCTAGGGTGTGATCTGGTGATGGGATTATTGGATTATTTCCTACTTGGTATTCCCATCCCACCCTAGGGTGTGACATGGTTCTTGTGAATAAAATCATGGGTTTGAGGAAGATAGATGCTCATTTCTTCACTCTTCCTCCACTAAGTTGCTTTCCTTCTTAGGAAAAGAAGTCTTAGGTGCTGGGATAGCTGGCTTGAGTGTTGTATTTTCTGAACCCGTTCTTGTATCCTTTAACTGTGTGGTTTATTTCCTGATTCAACATTTTCTTCCAAACCTGTTCTCACCAGATCTTCAATTTGAAGCTGGGTACATTGATCATATATCACTAATAGACAAAACCATAAAAATCAATTAATTATCAACTAAAACAAGAAAAGTGAAAAATGAGTTTGGGACACCTAGTTATTTGACAAGGAAAGAGTGAAACAAGTATTTTTGAGGCATGGTGTAAAAATATAGGAACCACTTTTAAAAGGCTTCTACACCAAAGTCTAAATAACTAGATATCCAAAAAATACATTGCATTGCAGTTACTTTTTTTTTGGGGGGGGGGGTTGGGTCACACTCAGCAGTGCTCAGGGGTTACTCCTGGCTCCTTGCTCAGAAATCGCTCTTGCCAGGCTCAGGGGACTATATGGGATGCCGGGATTTGAACCAGTGACCTTCTTCATGAAAGGCAAATGCCTTACCTCCATGCTATCTCTCCAGCCCCTTGCAGTTACTTTTTAAAAATGAATTAAATAATTGAATTATGAGATACATAGTTACAAACTTTTTCATGATTATGTTTCAGTCATACCATGTCCAAGACCACCAGTGCACATTTCTCACTACCAATGTCCTCACTTTTCTTCCCACCTTCCTCAGTCCCCACCCTGCTGCCTTTCTCTGTGATAGAAACTTTTTTCTTTTTATCTCTTTTTTCTTTTAGACACTATATTTTGCAGTATTATCACTGAAAATGTATCGTGCATATTGCTTTATATTTTTTAAAACACACTTCTTGTTCAGAGTAATTAGATCCAACTATTACTGTCATAATGGTCCCTTCAAGTACTAACTGCACTCCCCAATGTTTGTTGTAAGCTTCCTACCATCAATTAATTCTCCTGGCTCTTGTATCTATTATATTTGGATATTATTACTATTATGTTTCTTAATATTTCACAAATAAATTCAATTATTCTAGTTCTAGCCCTTTCCCTGTTACACATTTCACTCAACACAATACTCTCCATGAACTAGATCTATATTATTTAACTTTGAAAACAAATAAAACTAAGGAAAATTATAAATCTGTGTACATATACACATATTTTTAAAGAGTAGAGTGGCATAACAACTAAATATAAAGTTATTGGCTATTGGTACAGTTAGAACATCATCATTCATATTCTCATAGATAAAATTGTTCCTGATAAATATCACAGGGAGCTAAGATTGATGACACCAATTCCAAACAAGGCTAAATACTCAAAATGACACTCTATTAATTTATTATTTTGAAAGGATAATACACCTAAATGTAGCAAGAACTTAACTAGAAAGCACATGAGGAACAGTAAAACACCATGCACCTCTGAGTATGTGTGATAAATGCTAAATAATTTTGCTTAATTATGAAATTGTTCAAAAAATTTCAGTTTGAATCTAACCTCTAGAAGCACTAGAGACACCCAAGAAAGGCGTAGGCAGTGATTTTTTGATGAAAGATAAAACAATGTTGAGAGTCAAATCCAAATTAAATGGAATTTAAAGACACAAAACAGCTACATGCAAAACATGGCCCTCAATTAGACCCTGTATTAGAAGGGAAAAGTTCTATAATTAAACACTGTTAAAACAATGCGTAGCTAACAAGTAGAAATAATACGTACATTAAAGTACTAAAGGTGAGATGAATTAGGTCTTTAAAAATGTGGACCAGATGTGCTAGTGCAAATGATTTAATAGATGAACCCAAACTATGGTGAAAATGAGAGTTCAACTACTGTTACATGCTTTCAGGGAGCCCTGCTGTATGCATTCTATTCCTTTAGATAATTTTTATGAGTGAGTGTAGATACAAAAATGGAGAGAAAATTGTTGTTTGAAAACAGAATATTTTTTGACAAAAATATTCTTTTAAATAAAGCATTGGAAAAAACCTCTACTTAAACGAATGTCAAATTTACCTAAGCAGAATAAAGTTGACCCTTGATGTGCCAGTGATCTCTTTCTGAAAGTTAATCAATAGCTTTTCATTCTGTTAACATGCAATTATCTTTGTCATGTTTCCTTCTTTAGGTAAAATTAACAGTGTATATAAAGAAACAAATTGTTCTAGGAGCCAGAAATAGAGAATAACAGGCTAAAACTTTGGTCCTTTGAGAACATCTGGAAGTGACTGAACATAGAGTATGTATATTCAGTACCCCCTGAACATCATGGGGAGTGACCAAAAATACAATAAAAAACTGTTGCACATAAATTTTCCATTATAGTTGTATAATATTACAACCATATAGTTGTACATTCTGGAACATTGTTTCATGACCATCAGAAATTCTCTTGTATTTAATAAAAAATGTAAAGATCGAGGAAACTGGCATGAACAATTGTTCAAAATAAATATTTCTTAAAATATTTGAAATGCATAAACAGCAAACTTTCAAAAGGTATAGTTCGGGAGCCAGCTAAGGGTTGTTTTATAACTAAAGTACACATTTTTATTTGCATAGAAAAAGTCTGGCATATTTAGAACACTAAAAACAGGCAATACAAACAATAAAATTACTACAGTTATAACATTCAACTCAACTTTCTTAAAGTTATACAATTGCTTCTTTTGACTTTGCTTACAACTTTGAGGTGAAATGTTTCAAAAGTTTGCATAGTGATTTTCCCATTAAAATGTAAATCAGTTTCCTTAGTGACAAATATTAAATTAAAATCCTAAAATTAAGTGGAGCCATGCCTTAATGGCTTCAAATTTAAGTCCAATCCAATGTTAAAGTCTGAGTTATGACGTTCATACTCTACTTCTATTAGAAGTAGAGTTTTCAGAACTTTATTTCATGCCTGATAATGTCATATTAAGTGTTACAATAAGTTTCCTAATAATGGGTGGATTTTAATTTTTACCCCTTAGAAACTTCAAATGAATTAACAAATATTTACAGTATATTATTTTTAAGTTTTATATTTGATTCTAATTTTGAAAATAATAACAATTAATTTGGCACTGAAATCTTCAAATTTGTAAGTAAAGGAGTCATATTTTTATGATGGTGGTAGTTTTAATAATTTGACTACTGTATCTGGTCTCTGAATGCTTTTTAACACATTTTGTAATGCTTTTAAAAGTTTAAATAAATAAATATTTTTGGATTAGATTTTGAACTGGACAATGAAAACAAAACTATTTGAAAAGTACAGATAGCCCCAAATTGAAATTTTGCTAATTATATGTACTGAAAACATTTTGCTATTATATTTTGCTATCATATATACTGAAAACATGTTATGTCTTGTATGTATTTAGCACATATAAGTAACTATGAATAGGAGCCCAGATTCTTGTGATTAAAGCATATGGGACTTAGTTGGATACTCATAAAATTATTAATTTATATTGACTAAGACTTTGTATAATGTGAATGTTTTTTTCTACCATGCACATATTAGCCTGTATATGTTTTTGTTGCTCTAATTATCTCACCCTAAAATATGCATTTACCTAAGTGACATTCTCAACCACTGTTATATTTTTGCACTTAACATTCCAATGGGGATTCATAACATCTCTAAAGCTATATATTAAAAATGCTAGAATACACAAAACTATTATAATTCTTGCTCATCCTTAACATGGTTGTTCATACTGTTCATTCTGTCTAAAAGAATCATATGAACCATCTCAAAGTTGTGAAGTTATCTTAGCAAATCTTATAATTTCAAACATGATAGAGCAATTTGTACCATAATCCAACTGCACTGTTTACTTCTCAATCAAGTTATTCTAAATCATTGGGAGTTTTCTTTCCAAAATATATTGATGACTTTAGATATAATGCCTTACTTTCTATCCCCATGTTAGTTAATATGAGTGAAAATATTTGGAGAAATAATAAAAAATATAAGGCAAATTAAAATATAATAAATGCTTTATGGTAATTTTTTCTGTAATTACATTTTTTAGTTTTGGAGTCATGCCCAATGGCTCCTCAGGATAACTCCTGGCACTATGGTCAGAAATAAAACCTAGCAGGGTAAGGGACCATATGGGTTTCAGAGGATTGAACCAGGATCAGCTGTATGCAAGGAAAATACCTTTACCTGCTGTGCTATTGCTCCAACCCCTGTAATTTAATTCTTAAATACTAGCTTTTCTCTTATTCTTATAAAGTGTTTGAGTATTTGAAAATGAATATAAAAGACAAATGAATTAAACTATTTGAGCAAATAAAATGCAGTTATTTTAATTGCCTTTGTGTCTCTTTCCTAACACACATGAACTTGTATTGCCTTGTATTAATATGGTACCAGGTGAACCACTGATAGATGGATTGACAGAGCTGCTGACTGTTTAGATAAGACCAACAATTTGTGATTTTAGCCTTGTCTTTCAGAAGTTTTGTTGTTGTTGTTGTTGTTGTTGTTGTCACTGGTATTTTCTTTACTTTCTTTCAAAATGAAGTAATCTTATTTTTTTTCTGGTTTCCTTTCAACACTTATCAAGATTCATAATTCTTATAGTTCTTCATAATTATTATAATTCTTGTTTTTATTCGCCTTCATTTTTATTTTTTTTTTTGGTTTGTTTTTGCATCATACCTGGCAGTGCTCAGGACTTCTGGTTCTGAATATCACTCCAGGTTGGTTAGGGGAACCATATAAGGTACTGGTATCAAACCTGGGACTACAGCAAACAAGACAAACACTTTATTTCTTATAATATTGGTCCAACACTTTCCCCATCTTTATGTGGTATCATTGGTACTATTGGTTAGAGTTTTATGAATATATTACTGCAATAAACTATCATTATTAGTTCCTGTGTTTTAACATAGCTTTAAGTTTAGCTTGGTTAAAAAAAACTGGGATAAATTGTGTAATTTCTCATCACTATAATAAGTGTGCTGAAAATAAGCATTGGTTATATTTGTCATCTAAAGGATTGATGGCTGCAATTGGAGAAACATCTGTGAAGTTCCAACTTCTGGTTCCCTTTCCTAAGGGAAATGCTCAGAGGCAATACCTTGAGCACAGAATATAATGCTTCTTGCCATCTGGCTCTACCATCATGGTTTCAATTCAGTGGACCATGTTTTATAAGATAACTAATCATTGCCGATTAGGCAGTGATTTATAGATTGGGTACATAGATTGATAGGCTGTGGGGTGAACTATACACATAACCTGCCTCAGAAATACAGTATATTATACTTTGTATTCATAAAAGCAGCACTTTATGGACAATTATACATGTTATAGAGCTTATAGAAAAATGGGGCAAGAGCAATGAAGAAAAATATAGGGGCAAATAGATACGAATATGAATTTATTCATAAATAAGTATATTAAGCAACCTTCACTGAACACAGATTCTTCTTCATCCAGTGCACTAAATACTTTAATGTGTCATCTTATTTAATATTCAAAAATTACCTTACACATAATTATTATTCCCAATATAGAGATGAGAAATTGAGGATTTAACTGAGAAAGAGACATTAATTTCCTCCAGTATACAGCTCAGACAATGTACATAATAATAGTAGATGCAGGTTTTAAATAATATTTTAATCTAGAAATAGATAGTACAGGGGTTAAATGCATGCTTTACACACGACTAACTCCATTGCAACCCCTGATACTCCATTTGATGCCTTGAGAATCTCAAAGAGTAACTCCTAAGCTCAGAGCCAGGAGTAAACCTCACATACTTTTGAGTGTCCTCTCAAAAATATTCAATCAATAATTAATATTCTTCATATATCAGAAATATGTGCTTGTTCCTGAGGTCATTCATTGGAGGTCCAAAATAGGAATAATACTAGAATGGAAAAAGTGAAAGTTTCTCCATAAAGCCACTATATGTTTTTTACTTAGTCCTCTTGGGTTTCTAGAAAAAATTTTCTGTCATCTGGGTGGCCCAAATAATAATTTTAAATAATATTTTTCTCAGATTTAGATTATTAGAGTTTGATGATCAGGAGCTTGGTTACTCTCCTGGCTTATAGACATCTCTTTCTACTGTGTCCTCACATGGCAGATTTTTTACAGTTAAGGTTATTGAACTCCACTTGGGAGCCCACCAAGACCACTTTTAAGACCACCTCTTTGCTATTTACTTTCCAGAAATCTCATCACAGGGTTATGTATTCAATGTATCTATGTGGAGACACATAAACATTGATTCCATAATACCTCCCTTCCTTGGTCTAATAATAAAGTTGACCACTTCTGAGCAAATATTTGTCTGAAAGAGACTGATATTTCAGGTGAATATTTAAATATCACATTCTTTTAAATTCTGTGGGTCATTTCTGTCAATGCAATCTAAAAGAGAAAATAATGCAAAAAATCTGAGAATTCACTTGATGTCTGGAGTTAGAAATTTTATTGTCAGATGAGTGACCAAAATGTTTTATTTAAACACTTGTGAAAGATGGAATGTGAAGAGTAAAATATCAGTGGTTGTTAGCTGTAATGAATTTTAAATCAGGATCATTAACTAAAGTGATTTCTGAAAGAATTGAAGATAAATACAATTGCAATAGCACATCACTGTAAAAGGGCATTTAGTTTAAAGGGGAGAGAAACAGAGATAACTATTGACTTACAATTGAAGAGTTCAAGCTAAAAATATTGACTTCAAACTTTTAAGTAGATGAACTCTACTGAGAAGATGTGCAGGAAGTAGTAGCATTGACTGAGATGCAAAAGCTCAGCACATTCTTTTGCTTGGAGGAGTTGAACTCAACTTTGAGCTCATATTGAATTCACAGGAACTTCAAGGGAGTTCAGA
Organism: Suncus etruscus; assembly: GCF_024139225.1. NCBI lineage: Eukaryota > Metazoa > Chordata > Mammalia > Eulipotyphla > Soricidae > Suncus > Suncus etruscus. The sequence continues at coordinate 57,694,573 of NC_064861.1, forward strand.
TTAGCACATCAGGGGGTAAAGCAAAATCAGATTGTAGCCTTTTAGTGCTCTGTGTTCAGTGCCTCAGAAATCAGTGGGAAGGCTCAGTGTGGGAAAACTCAATAGGCACAATGAATAAAGAGAATATATCGTATCTTTTTTTTCCATGTGTGGCAGACTGAACTGCCATATAATGAATGAGCTAATTTATCATTTGGAGCTCGTTATTAGAAAACATTGTGTAAGCAGATTAACAATTTAAAGTTTGCAATGTTTCAAGAAGTCAAAAAAATGCTCATTTAAAAACACTGTCTTGAAATAGTCAATTAAATAGAATATAAAACCAACTATCTGATTTTCTGGTTGTGAAACTTTGTGCAACTTTCAGATCTAATGACACTGCTAATCTTCCATTAAAAAGTACTGACTTCAATATAGTCTTGAATATCTAATAATCTATGCTTAGTGCCTACACATTGGTAACCAATTTAGTTTACCCAATGCTGCATGTTTTCTTTTTGAATTTAAACAGTGGATTCAACCAGATACTTCTGTTTATGGCAAAAACAAAATATAATGGAATCTTTGTAAAGCATTAATATGGTTAAAATCAAGGTATGCAATGGTAATAAGAAAGAAGCTAGTCCAGGAAAGAGGTGGAACATTATAGTCTCTTCCAACTGCCAACAAACTCTCTTCCTGCTTCTCCAAAAGTCTCTCCCAACTGCCAAACAACTCACTTCCTGCTACTCCAACTGTTTTAACTGCCAACCAAGTCTCCCCAAAGTCTAGTCTAGTCCAACTGCCAACCCTGGAGAAGGCTTTATAGACTCAGCAGCCAATCACGATTATGGTTTTATTCAAAGGGGGCAGTGTCCTTTTTAAAGGGGCTTTCCCCTTTTATTTCGCTGGCTGGTGCTGAACTGTAGGACTAATACTCCTTTCTTTTTGTATTTAAATTTTTAGGGGAGGTAATTCCAGGTTAGGTTAGATCCAAAAGTTTATAGTTTTATGTTATCTTCAGATGTGCCCAAAATAATTAGGGCATGACATAACTTTTCCATAGTTGAGTGCTTCAAATGATGATGTCCTCAGATCTGTGCAGGAGAATCAGGTACTAGCACATTTCAGAATCCATTTGCTTGTCATGTTTTAAGTTTTAGTTTTTTACTCTTGGGAAGTTTTTTATATATTAAACAAACCCCCAAAATATTAAAACATAACAGGTGGGAAATATGGCAGTTGGAAGAGATAATTGGAGAGAGTTTGTTGGCAGTTGGAAGAAATATGGCAGTTGGGCATAGACATGACCCCTGAACATGCTCTTTGGATATACCCCCTTGTCATGCCAGTATAAAAGGAGAGAATGGACTGCTGGGGGGGGGGGCTATTAATAGTGACCAGAGCAGTGCCGACTGGCTCGCAGGGGCCAGAGATAAAGCATTGGAAAAGTGCTGCCTGCTCTGCAACTATTTGCTTCTCTATCTACTTTGAACCAGGGACTTCCACATCCACCTCTGCTGAATTTCCTTCTAACTCTCTCTCCCGTTCTCTGGAATCCCTAGGTGGTGGCTTCAGGCTTGAGACACCAGGAGGAATAAAAGTTGTACTTCGTTTCTTTCTTCTCTTTCTCTCTGTCCTGGGCGGGTGATTAGTACATATTGATGTCCCTGAGTATGTATGATGCACCACCCAGTAGTTGAACCCCATAGGCCCCTGAGATTCTTATACCACTGGTCCCTGGCAGCCTTGGATATCTTCAGCCTGCATCCCTATCAGCTTTGGGCCTCTTTGGCTTCTCCATTCCACCACTAATGAACCAGTCATATCCTCTTTCAGGAGTCACTTCCTTTGCACACTTTCTGGACACTTCACAAATCTGTAGAGAAGTATATAAATGTCAATGGTGTTTAGTAACAAAAGAGTGGAGCTAGGAGAGATACAGTGGTTCAGAAACATGTTGAGCAACTGACTTGGACCTGAATCATGGTACCACAATGAGACACTGACCTCATTTACCAAGAATCTCAGTGGGGCCTAAAAACCTTTCTTAGTTAGCACTGCTTAGAATCATAGTAAATCTCCCACTTCCCAGTGTAATTCCATGGAGTTCCAAGATACCTGGGCACATTGGATGAGGTCCTTGAGTGACAGCGAAGGCGAATAAAACATGTGGCTTTTATGAAGATGATACAATTGAAGACCATTACTAGAAATGCTTCCTTAATAACAGACAAAAATATTAAGATTTATTAAGAAACCAAACAGTGTTTCTCAGTCTTGGTATAACAATTAGCTCTAAAAACAAATTCTTTCAATAAAGCTTGACTGAAAATATGTCTCAAAATGTAATTTTGCTCAAGTCTGAACAGACATTAGCAGTATACACTTCTTCATACATTTTATGGGTATGTTCTTTTGTTGTTGTTGTTTTGATTTTTTGTTTTTGAACTCCTGGCAGGCTTAGGGGACCATATGGATTGCAGGGAATAGAACTGGTTTGTCATAAGTTGGCCACATGTAGGCAAATGCCAGACTGCTGTGCTATTGCTCTGGCCCCAACTAGGCATGTTCTTTCTTTTCATTTACTGGAGCAATCTTCCTTAGAGCTTAGGAGTGCTGAGAGCCAGTCCTTGTGATGTTTCGCGGAGCCTCACAGGTCTACCCACAAGTGCCTAGAGATTCAGGAGAACCACCTGTTGTGATATCAGGACACATTAGCTTCCACCTAAGCATTTCCAAGGAAGCCATGTAATACCAGGGGTCATATTCTGTACCTCATACATTTTATTATGTGCTTTATCAGTATGCTTTCTCCTGGCCCTCCAACCTCTAAATATGTCACAGTTTTAAAGAACCACTCATAGTCATAAGACAGTTGCTGTGATGTTGCTTTGAATACATACAGAAAATCCATGAATATGAATCTCAGTCCATTTTACCTGCACCAGGAATGTAATAATCTGTTAGGCTCTACATCCTGTATTTGGATAACTTTACCTGGTGATCATGGAAAAACTGTTTTATACAAAGAAATAAGAATATATTTTAGAAAGGTTAACCCACACATCTAGAACCATGTGACACAATTTTGGCTTAATTCCATTTTAGATTTAAAAACCTTGCTATTCCAATTATTATACAGAAAGGAAAATCCACACTTGGTCAAACTAACCTTAAACTAATAACCCCCACGTCTTTGAAAGCTATAGACAATGTAGAACCACCATGATATTTATATAATATTTTAGTTTCAAGTCTCTAATCATGTCCTATTACACACATAATAGCAACTGATCCTGTTCTTGACCCTCTTTATTAGAGTATCTCTTGCCCTTTTCTGCATCTTTGTCATTTTATATGTGATGTTTATGTCTGCTTCTGCTCTTAAAGCATAGTTCAAGGTACTTTTAAAAAATTTAGTGTTTCATTAATAAATTATCCCTACTCCAATCAGACAGGTTTACATGAGAGCAGGAATATTTCATATCATTAAAAGGTGTAGGAACAGACAATTGGCAAAGAGGATCATATATTGTTTTAGGCACTCTGATTTCACACGTGGCCATAACAGGATTTCAGGCATAATATGTTCCAATCCCATTCCCAGCACCAGTGTCATTTACACTTATTTGGAAAAAGATTTACAAGGGTTTACAATAAAATGTTTATCTCAGTTCAAGAAAGCTTGTCAAGTCACCCAAATATGTGCAGAACAGGAGAAAAGTAACAAATACTCTACAATTTTAATAAATCCTTTGCAAGTATTGATTGGTTGAAAGATAACACACAGAAGTTAATGTGTTAAGATGTTTTAAACTCACTAACAAAGCAAGACTCATCTTTTCTTGGTCTTCTAAAATAGAGGGCATTGTGGTGAGAATGTTGCACTGGTAAAGGGAGGGTGTTCTTTTTTAATATAACTAAAACCCAACTACAAACATGTCTTTAATTATGATGCTTAACTAAAGATATTTACAAAGAAAAAATAAAACAGAAAACATCTTAAATACTGCTGTATATACCTGTTCATTTTTGAAGTTCAGAGAGAGTTTCAAAATAAAAAATGTTTTGGGATGCGAAAGAGATGGAAATTTCAAGGAAAAGCTTACCTGAACCAAAAATGTTCTGGTAATACTATTGGCAAATTCAACTATGGATTTATTTTCCTGGAAATATCAAGATATTATTTTTTTAAGACTGGTTATTTTTCTTTATAAATGACCTTTTTTTTTTCTTCTTATTCAGATCTATCTCTAATAGTCTTATTCCAGAGAGGTCAATTCACAGAAAAAGAAGAAATGTAGGCAGCTCAGCCATATTTATGTACTTGCTTTATTTCTCTAATACATTATATGTTCCATTCTACTTGAATAATAGTGGCTTATATGAGTGTCTTTCCCGCTAGATTTTCAGGCTTTTTGAACAGCAGTCATTAATTCATGTCTCCTTGATTTAAGGAGATTGCAATATCAGAAAAATATATTTGTTGAGTATGTAATCATCTACAAAGCACTTACGTGTACATTAAGTGTTTGACATTCTTCAAATTGTGTCACAGTCAATGGACTATGTGCCATTTTTTTTTATTATTCTAAAAACAAAACTGCTTTTTGAAACCTTTCTTAAATCCAGTGTACACCTTCTTACATCATGCTGATCTCAAGGCTCTGTCCCAGCTCTGTTACATTAAACATGTTATTTAAGTTTATCGATTGAAATTTGGAAAGTATCCTTCCTCTTCTGCTGAGGGAGGAAAAAGTGTTTTTTAAAGGACAAACCATGTTTTCAAACATGGACTCACATTAATAACAAAAGAGATACTTGTAGAGGGTAAAACTGCCATAGCTCCTCTCTTGTTCACTTTTTCTAGGCTTAATTATACATGAAATATGTAAATCACAACTTTATGAATGTACACAGATTCCACAAACAAACACAAGTGCATTTTCAAGAGCAACTTTAATTTTGCTTCTTTTCATCCTAATTGACAACATTCATAGAAGGAGCACAGTTTGAGCAGGAAAAAAGTCAGGAAAATTAAATACAGAAACAGTCTGAACTGTCTAATATGTCTCCTCTTTCATTAAAAGAATGAAATATTGTCAGTACCCTTTATAGTTTTAATTAAGAATGTCAATATAATACTTAATTGAGAAAAATATGCAAATTAATAGTTCTTTATAAGGCCAAAGCTAAATAAACATTGCATTTTCTAAGTACCCATCCCATTATGTATGTGCAGGAATATAGTGTAAATTAAGTAATTAATAGGTGGTTCTTTTCACCCAGAAAGTTAGTCTTTCTTTGCTTACAGACCTACTGAAAAGGTACTAGCAAGTTTGCATTTATTTCAATATCTGTGTGCATTGCTCTTCCTAAAACAAAATATAGCTAATTTCAATGACCAGTATATTGAATAGCTACAATCTGACTTCTGTGGAAAGTGACCATGAAGAAGATATCAAGCTGCTTTATAATCTCTCTCAACATATCAGTCCAAGAATCACTGACTGAATATTGTAAAATTTAATGTTTGGTGATTTTTCAAAAATTTAGGAGAGAGAATATGTATGAGACATAGTTATAATGTGAAGAACTAAAGAGAGCTGTAACACTACTTCTTGACAGTCAATATATAAATCATCAAGTGTCATATCTAGTATGTCTTTTATGACTTTTATCAAATACCTCCAAATTCATCAATCCATAATACTAATTCCTCTTAAATATCTATATTCTTCTTTTTCTAAAGGCTATTCTGCCTTTATTTTGTGTATTTTGCCTCTTCACAACTTTCAAACTATATGCATACATATACAAACATACATATATAATTCAAATATACTTTCTTCTACAATGTCTTCACTGATACCCTAGCCATAATTGTGTCTCCATTATTATTATTTGTTTGGCTTTTTATACTTATTTGTAACATAATATTTGTTTCAATACACTATTATTAATTGACCTGTGACATCATATCAAACTTCTCCCACCAATTATTTCTAAACTTATTGTCATTTAACTCAATAGGCATTTTAAATGTAAATTTAACAGGCACATATTAAATATTATAAATTTAATTTTTTTTGCCACACCCATTTGATGCTCAGGGGTTACTCCTGGCTAAATGCTCAGAAAGTGCCTCCGGCTTGGTGGATCGAACCGCAGTTCTTCCTTGGCTAGCGCTTGCAAGGCAGACACCTTACCACTAGTGCCACCTCTTTGGCCCCAAAATATTATAAATTTAAAGTTCCTTTGTATAAAATATTTAGTTCTAATGGTCTTAAAAATCTTTGCTAAATACTATATTAAGCTATTTGAGGATTGGAAAATATTCATAAGAAAATATTCAACAGGATTAAAGAGATTTTTCTAAGTATTAAAATAATATAACATGTTTCAAAATATTAATAGTTTATGGCAGTTTAAAACAATAAATATAATTATATTAATATATCTGGCCATATTATAGTCATAGAAAGATATTTTATATTGTATTTGAGTTTGGTGAGTATAAACCCAACAAGATGTGAATATTTATAAACAAATTTAAAATATAAATTTTAACCTTACAAATATCCATACTTCTATTTATCATGAGTGTAATTGTTTTTATTTTATTTTTTACAAATGCACATCTATATACAATTCTTTCAGAATAAAATAATAATTTTAGGAATAAAATGAGTTTTTTTGAAACTTTCTCTGTGTATGCATTCACTTAGCCCTAATTGCTTTTCCTTTTTTATTCTAGCCAAATCCTTTCAATGAGGTATACTATTAATTTTTTTAAAATCTTCTAAACTGAACCAAGTATTAAAGTATGTGATTGCACATTAGGTATATATACTCATTTTTTTTTATTTCTTTAAACAAAAAGAAATTGAGACCAGATTTCTCTTTGGAAATGAATGCACAAGGATGAATAGTATCACTCATAATATCTTTACTGTCATATTTGAATCTGCTTTAATTATTGCCCCTATATCACAAATTTCATACAAGATTATATATTTTTTTGAAGCTATTAGATTCTGAACTCTAGTCTGAAGTAGATGTTGCATGTTTTATTGGATACTGAGCTTTTTCGGAAGAAGGTATTGGGGCCATATTTGACAAACTGGGAACCCCAAAACAGCATTTAATTTCTGTCACAACCCATTGATCTGCAAGTGTTGTATGAAGTTTTTCAATAATTAGATATCTAGGTACTTCTAAAAATATATCTTTGATGCAATTCTATATACTCTAGAGCACTAAAAATCACTAAAAATTTACTAAGTAAATTTACTTTGACTTTATCTCTATAACATAATATATACAAAGAGATGCTAAGGTCATTTTATATCATTCTTTCTCTGTTATGTCTGTCACACATTGAGTACTTAATCATAACTAAGTCAAATTGACTTAAATTCTGTAAAATAAGTTCCATTTAATGTCAGGTTCTGAACATTAACACAACTAATATTGATGAATAATTACACTATATAACTTAGTTAAGGTAACACTATACTTTGAAAGATGTGATGGGAAAGTCCACTCAAATGGCTATAGTGAGAGTAGTTTCACTGTTAATAGCATACAAAAAACATCTGAAGAGAGAACAATAATTATGTTGCACTAATCCAGAAACTTTCCAGAATATCAAATGCTCAATGCTTTATAAAAGAGGAAATACAGAAAAAAGACTAAAATTATATATTAATGTGATTGTGTTAAAGCTAATTTGTACACAACAATGTTAAATTTTATTTAAAAATAATTCATCATTTCAACTATATTTTTTCTTCAGTTAAGAATAGTGGCCTTCAAGAAAATCTCAAAAGACATTGGGGAAGCCTAAATTTCCTTCATAAGTTTAAGATCTATATAACACTATCTCAACCTGTTTTCACCAAATGTTTTCCACCAAATTGTTCCGTTAATTATTTTTTAAAATTCTTTTTAAAAATTTCTTTTTCTTTATATGTATGTGAGCATATATATTTTCATTTTTTTTAATTTTTTGTCTTGTTTCTGTTTTCTTCTCTTTTCACCCCCAAAGGCACCAGCAATATAATGTAACACTATTTTTTCCTGCAAATACATACTAACAAAGGGGAAATTTCACGTATAAAAACAAGTTCTTATCTACTAGGGATAGGAACTCATACATTTTACAATACAGGGGCTCCTCCCATCTTGAATATATGTCATGTGGAACTAACTTAGACCCCAGGTGATTAGACACCGACCTCCAGCCTTGAACCCTGGAGCCCAGACATAGAAACAACACTGTACTCCACAACAGCTCCAGGAACCAAATCCCCTTCGGGATATCCTTAATACTACTCTGACACCAACATGTGCCAGTTCTAATAAGATATCCTGACCATGAGGAAAAGAGCAGGTTGTCTTACCTCACCATCTAATGATAAGACAAAATCAGAAGACTTGCCACTCTCTGATATATGCAAAAGCCAAGATGGCTATCTACAGATGACTTACTGTGACAATCATAACTGGGCACAACGTATCCTGGGACCAATAAAAAAAAAGCCCTAGTCTAGGCTTTGGTCTACAGTCTGTACAACAACCAAGATCTCTAATTTCAGAGGTCTGACAGACAATTGCAACTGAAAGAATCTTCTGTAAACATAATGAAAGACTCTATCCCAGGCTCCATACTAGGATCAGAGCAATGACCAAGACCACCAACTACAGAAGACGGATTAAAATGACAGTGAAGGAACAGAACTTCTAGAAACACAAAGAAAGACTTCATCATAAACTCCATCCCTTGACCTGTGCAGATACCAAAATCTCTACATACAGAGGTCTAATTTTATCACCCATGATGGAGCAGAAGTCTTACATACATCACAAAGGCACTGAGGGGAGAGTAAATGAACATGCAAGGAGTCTATAGTTTTTCCCATGATAGTATGCGTTAAAGGGGGAGAAAACCTGTATCTCTTAGGCCAAGGGAATTTCATTTCTAATGTCCTCAATATTTACTGTACCTATGCAGGAAAAAAAAACAGCACAAAATAATCTTTTATATTTATTTTTTAATTTTTTAATTTTTGTTTTGTTTGGATATTGAAGTTGTTGTATCCAATATTTTTTTGCTTTCCTTTTTGTGCTGTTATGGATTTATTTCAGGATGATGGTTATTATGTGATGCTTGTCTTTATTGCTGTCATGCTCACTGGATTTTTTATTTGATATTTTCTTTTGTATTGTTGTGATGTCTCACTTCCCTTTTCCCTTTCCTCTCTCAACTGAGGTTGAGAGCTTCTTGAAGGACTCCGCCCATTTTTGGCTTATTCGATTTTTACCCCATATTTATTGCTTTTCTTTCCTTCAAACAAAGCCACATAACCTAAACTATCTAGTTCCGCCTCTCAAATAGAGAGGGAGATGTTGGAGGGTACCAGGCACAAAAAGTTATATGATTACTAAGTAGTAAGATAGACACAGAGGGGACCACTTTTACGGCAGCCCGGGGGATGAGGGTAGGGGATATGGGATACAGGATAGGAATGGGGGGGTGGAGGGGGGAACAACTTTGGGGATGAGAATTCCTCTGATTCAATGTTAATATCTACAAAAATATTATTGTGAAAAATATGTAAGCCACTTTGGTCAAAATAAAATATATTATTAATAAAAAAATGAATAGTGGGCCCGGAGAGATAGCACAGCCGACCCAGGACCAAAGGTGGTTGGTTCGAATCCCGGTGTCCCATTTGGTCCCCCATGCCTGCCAGGAGCTATTTCTGAGCAGACAGCCAGGAGTCACCCCTGAGCAACGCCAGGTGTGACCCAAAAACCAAAAAAAAAAAAAGAATAGTGGCTTTTGTGCTTGTATTGCATGTGGTTGTTTGGGGTTTATCCTAAACAATACACATAGCCCTCCATAGCCCCCCAAGCCTGCTAGGAGTGAGCGCTGAGTTCAGGTTTAGGAGCAAGACCTGCACACTGTGAGGTATTGCCAAAAATTAGCTTAGAATGAATTATGTCCATTATTCAAATAGACAAAAATTCAGTTGATAGTATACTTTAAAATAACAAAGCCTGACTTCATATTAATTTTTTATACTTAGTATACAAATCTAAACTTTAATAAGTTAACAGCTACATAACTGGTAATAGGTTCATTTTGTGGCAGCTTATTATTAAGCAGACCTTTCCTCCTTTGCTTATCCTTTTATATCCCTTGCTAAACTTCACAGAAAAGAGTGAAAAATCCTAAAAACTTAGTGTTCCTTGTATCCAAGATGTTTGTGACAAATTTCTTCAGCATTATGATTAGCAGTACCAATTTAGAATACAAATTCTTGAGTTTATATCCTATCTTTTTCACTAGCTGTGATATTTGGAACATAGAATGACTTCTCTGTTCCCTGATTTCTGGTATTGTTTAAAAATAATGGCAACATCTACTTAAAATAGTTATCATGAGAAATAAGTAGTTATAAATGCTTAATTTTGCATTTCACATCAATGCCTTCCATATAGCATGAGCTACACATGTATAAACTATTATTATTGCTTTCATTGTTTTCATTCATATTGGCAAAGAAGACAAACTGTAAATATTCTGTGACATTAAGGAAGCTTTTACTTTACTAATAAAGTCAAACATTTTAGCTGGCATACAACCACCCTCCTCCTGCCAATATGCAATTTGGAAACGATACCTGTAGTTGGAACAGATGGGATGGGCATTATGAAAATATAAGCATTGGGAAAAAGTTGAAGAGAACTGGAGAAAGGCAAAATTTGAACACAAATCAATAGTTCTCTATCTCCCTCTTGAAATGTAAGTCCGAATCCTCCTATAATCAAGTTTTACATTTGCTGAACTCTAAAGCATTCTTTTACTGACAAGCTGGTAGAGCAGGCCTGACAGCTAAGTCTTATTACTGCTAGAATTATGTAAAATGTTCTCTGCTTTACCAGTATGAACAAAAAGAGGGATCACATTTTATGAAGTATTTCCAACATAGCCTCTGGAAAACTTAGATCATTTGGGGGGGGGGTCAGAAGACTTGCCCCGCCGTTAACATTATGTGTTATACATTTTGTCTATGACATTAAGTTAATTGTCTAGCTATTACATATTGAGAGAGCAATTTATTTCCAAACTCTAAAAGATCATGGGCACTTTAGAGATAGTTTTTGCTCATATAAACTATTTTATATTAACTACTCCACTTGTATCTTGCTGAGGAAACAGAAATACTTTGTATTTGTGTTATTCAGCATCAAAGATGGAATCCACTAATATATGACATACAGAGCCCACATTTTTGTATAGCTTTCTCTACATGCCTGTAATAATTCTTCATATGATCAAGGACATAACTGTAGCAATACTATATCACTTCTGTTGTTAGAATTTCTCTTGAGTATATTCTATTGTTAGTATTACTCATTTTGGGCAAGGCAAGTTGCCATGTCAGGAGGATACTTTGGATTCCTATGGAGAAGTTTTCATAGAAAGGAACAGAGGTCCAGGGCCAAAAGAAAGCAAGAATCGAAGGCCTGCCAACAAACACATGAGTGAACCTGGTGATTAGTTCTTCAGCTCCATTAAGACTTGAGATGACTGTAGCTGTAGCCAACAGTTTAAGTATGATCTTCTAAGACATCCAGGCCATAACCACTCAGTTAGTTTATTCCAAGACTTTCACCCTCGTATACTGTGTAAGATAGTAAATGGTATTTTTCAAAACCATTAAATACTGTTTTTTTTTTAATGCTATACATACCTGGTATAGTACAAAAATATAGAATAATTTGTTTAATTTTTATAAGCTGTGAAATTTAATAATTTTCTCTGACATAATTTTGGGGTAAGTATATACATTTATATACTAATATATTTATAAATATAACCATAAATATTCACAGGTATGTATAATAGGCATGCATAGATTTTTAGTAACAAATCATTTTATGAGATAATTTTAGATAATAGATAATATTAGATAATGTTAGATAATAGATAATAATGATAATAGAGATCATGTTACTGTAGCAAGCCTGATCTCTGACCTTTTAGTCTCTAACTGCTGTGTAGTAAAAGCTGAAAAGAGTTTTTCCTTTTCTAACTTTATATTACTATTCTTCAGGAGGAGACCAATAAATTTTCTCTTATAGAGATGTTAAGAAGCAATACAACCTGACAAATGTAAAATTCACAAGACATACACTGGTCTAAATTCAGCACTCTATGTCTGCCTTCTTTTTAAAGAGTTTTAGGAATGTAAAATATAAATTTAATGAGTACAAAAATACTTTGCTGATATTTTAAACTTATTGTGATTATCTATCCATTTAAAATTATTTATTCTATTAAAAAGACCTTAACACTAATTTATTACATATATACTATATAGACATACCATAATGGTAATTTATTGCCATTCATATATATTGAAAGTTAGGGACCTACTCAAGTGAAACATAGTTGTAGTTTAATCTAACAGTGATGAATTACTGGAGTGAATTCATGCAAACAGGGAAATTGAAATTAAATTCATCACACCAAGGAAAACACTTCCTACCCATGTAAATTAGCAGCTTTTCCGCTAAAATCAATTTGTTTTGGTAAATTATGCAAAAATCCTCAAAGGGCTTAGGTAAGTAATTTATTATACTCTTGGCTGTTTCATAATGTTAGGAAATAAAATGCATTCACACAATATTAGATGGCATAAGCTGAGATCTTTAGTGACAATTTTTGTTTATTACAATTAATCTAACTCGACTACACTGTCAGAACACTCACATTACACGGGACACAAAATTTTTGTGCTGGTGCTTAGAAGATGCTGCCTTAAAATTTTTCCTTCTATTTTTCTTAGAGCACTTATTATTTCCTAAAGCATTTTAAAGCAAAGGTCAGTAGTTTCAGTGAAAAATGTCTTGAAGTCCATAGTTGTGTGGAAGAAAATCACCTTTCTAAACTGGCATGAGAAAATCATTTTGTAAAAGACCTACTGTGGACTTTTAGTTATAACTAAAAGAAAGTGTGTTTGTTTTGAAAAATATGTTATTCAATGGTATCAACAAATCTAATGTAGTCTATTGCCACACAAGATATCATATATGTCTCCTTTATCAAAGTAATGGAGGTACCTGTCCACTTGTCATCTTTATACTCTGTAGCTTGCTTGTATCCTATAGCCATTGTTAAAATTATCTGAAGCGCCCACTTTATGTGCTTTATAACTTCTACCAAAGGTAGAACATTTGTTTAAGAAACATTATCTATTACACAAACTATTGGAAATATATAATTGAAGGTTCCCTGTTTCTCATATCCAAATTTATTTCTCAAAGGGTAAGCAGAAATGATTAACCACAGGTAAGATCGACATGTTACTCCACCGCATGAAGTCATCTATTACATCTGCCCATACCACAACTACTAACCTTAAAGTAGATCACAAAATACATAATCTCTCAAAACAATAAACTTGTCTAGTCTAATTCTTCCTTTGGTCCCTTTGGTTGTTTTGTTGCACTCTATCACTAATGCACAATCTCCATAAAGTTCAAAATCATACTTGCTTGCTCACCAGAATTTATCTATTTTTAACTTATTTATTTTTGAACAGGGAAAAGCCACCCCAGGTATCGCTAAGGGAAACTCCTTACTAAGTCCTTGGGGGTGATTTCCAGTGGTGTTCAGAAAAACATTCAGTGTCAGATATCTTCTGGATGATTTTGTTAATATTGCTTTTCTTTACTAATTTAAATTTTCTGCCTTATTTATGCCATTAAAATGGTTAAAATCCACTTTAGAGTAGTCAGAGATAGTACAAGAATTAAGACATGTCTTTTTTTAAGGTCCATTTCTGGTGTCATAAGGTCCCCAGAAAGTGACTGGAGATAACCCGGTAGGTTCCCGAGTGCCAAAAGTGTGAACTGAGCAATCCGTAGTATTGGCAAGTTCAGAGTAACACCACAATATCAGGTCTTTATATTAAACTTGCAGCCCTATTAGCCAAGAATCATAGAAAGTGGCTCATGGGTCTCCTAAAAACAGATTGAGAGGATTAGCCTAGAAAACAATTCAAAACCTATTTTAGGGGTCAGGGTGAGTATACAGTACAAAAATTACTAACTCTGGTCCAATTCCCATCTCTTCATGGCCTCTCTTTACATTAAAAAGGCCTAAGCACCATCACAGTGGTCCTGTCAATATCAGCTCCCAACAAGGTCCAAGTCCTACTACATCTGCATGCCCTGCCACTCAACATTCCAGTCTAGTTGGCTTAGAATCACTGGGGATGAACTGAGACTTCTAAAGCACTTTTTTGAGCTCCCCAAATCTACTTTAGCATTTATATCTTAAGAACATATTGCATAACTATGTTCACCATAGTAAAAATTAAAAATAGAAGTATTAGCTTATAAATATACTTTTACTCGTTATCTTGTGCATATGACACTAAATGAGGAATCATGCCAGTTTAAAAACAAATGGACATCTGAAAATGAGCTGATGATTTCAATTCTCTATATGACTACCATAAAGATATATGATTGCTTTTTCTTCACCACATCACTTCTTAGTATCATGGATCTGAGCAAAGATAGAAGTTTAACCATGTTTCCAAAATTAAAAAAAAATACTTTCTATTTAGTCAAGAAGTCACAATAAACATCTGAATTTAACTTTACTTCATAGATGCTATTTATACTTAATTCCAATAAAATAAAAATTAAATTAAAGTGAAGTAGAATAGTTTTATTATAAAAGACTATAAATTATAATTTATTATAGAAGACTACAAATTCAGATTGAGTTGGTCCATATTTATGTAATCTGAATATATTTGAAAGCATATAGACTCAGATGCCTACATTTGCAGCTTACTTTAGTAAGATTAAAATAATTTGACAAAGTTTCAAAAAAGGCTGATTCAAAGTCAAACATTTTTAGAAAACACTTTTAATTGCTACTGTTGTTGACTTACTTATATGTATTTTCTGGTTCAATTTACTGGATAATTTATGCTTCTGCCTTGTAATTTGTAAATTACTGTTTTAAGAATTAGTTGAGATATTGTTTTAGCACCAGTCAGTATGTTATACATAGCAAAATAATAAATCATGAAGCAAGAAAGAAAGTACAGATTTAAGGTGCTTGCTTTGCTCCTGGCCAACTTTGATTAGATCCTCAGCACTACCAACCGTCTGCCAAGAACTTTTAGGAGTGATTTCTGAAGACAGAGCCAGGAGTAAATCCATACCACTATTGGATTCTTCCCAAAGACCAAAATAAGAATAATAAAATATATGTTTCTAAAAGGAATATATGTATAAATTTAGTTGTCCAAAATAAAATTAGATTACAATTTACATATTTAAAGAAAAAGTGGTTTCAATTTTGAGGCTTTTCTATTATTGAAACAGTATTATTTCTAGGCTATAATAGTAAAAGTTAAGTAGTTTCTCTATTTAAGTGACCTGAAAAATTTTATAAAACTCAAACCTACAGTTTTATTCCACACTTCTGGCTTTCTCAACTCCTCTCATTAATCTTGCAGTAAATGATGCTAATACAGAAGTTGCAGGGTGCATTGGAGTCTGCTTATTCTCTGTTTGTGGTCCCCAGTGGGTGTGAGGTTGTAGCAATTAAGGCAATGTGTATGCAGTTTTGAGGTACCACAAAGATAGATTGATTAGGTTGCAAATGGTCCCTATGACATTGCCGACAGAGCTTTGATGGGCCTGCTCCAAGGTAATTGAGTCCGAGAATACTGATGGATAGACAATCTCAAAAGATGAGAATTGACTATGAAAAGTAAGCAGATGCATCTGGTGCTTGTTACAGTGAACTATCACTGCCAAAGACTGAAAACTTCTTTCTAGTACAATTAAACCTTATGTACACTGAAATATGACCAACAACCTGATAATAGTTTTCAAATAATGAGCTATTTACAAAAATAACAAAGGCACACTAGAATTGCATGGTTAGATTATTATTAGTATTGCTATTATTGTAATGATCATCACCATTATTGGGGCTTAGACCACACCATAATTTTAGCCAAAGGGTTTCCTGGCTCAATTCTGGATTCACTACTGGTGATGCTTGGAGAATCATATGCAATATGAGAGATTAAATGTGAACCTCCACATGCATAGCAGCTGAATGATCTTAAAGCAATAAATAATCTATTTAAACCAATATTAGTTCAGTGGAAAAACTGCTTCAAAAGACCAAAAACTATTTGATGGTGCAGACAACTTTAAATATTTAAATAACAAGTTAGAAAAAAACAAAGCACTTTGGGTTATTAGAAATAAGAAGTAAAAAAAATGCTGGGGTGGAAAATTTAGAAAAAAAAAAGTTTTGAATAGAAAAGTTAGATGTGGAAACATCAAGTGAATATGCCCTCATTCTAACTTGCAGCAGTCTAAATTTGGAGGATAAACCTGTCCTTTTTCATATGCTTGAAAATTCTAAAAGGTTAGAGACAAGTTAAAGAGGTCTATAGGCAGATAAAAACAGGTTCTGCTGGGAGAAATGATTATGAGTTTCTTGAACCACCATAAGTGATGCAACTATATCTCAGTCTAAAGGTCTGAAGAAACTTTAAAGAGAAAGGAGATAGATAAAAAGTTACTGAGAAAGGCCGAGTGGTAGCACAGAGGTAGGGATTTTGTCTTGCAGGAGGCTGACCCAGGACTGACATAGATTCTGTCTCCTAGCACCCCATATGGTCCCTAGAGCCAGGAGTGATTTCTGAGCACAGAGCCAGGAGTAACCCCGGAGGGTGCAGGGTGTCCCCCCACTAAAAAAAAGTTACTGAAAAGATTCTGAAGCTAATCCAGTGGGTAAAGCACTTGCTTGCTGTTGACCTAGGTTCAATCCTTGGCACCAAATATATTCCCCTAAATTGAGATGAGTGATACCTGAGCACAAACTAGTTGGACACTTACCTCACACAATTTCTCCAAATATAGACACTGACAGGTAATGAGGCCTAAAAGTATGAAATTATTTTTATATGGACCTCCAAGAGCCAGCAGTTAAAAAGGTAGGGTTTTTTGGGTGTGTTGGGGGTGATGTAATTTGGTTTGAAGTCACACCCAGCAGGGCTCAGGAGCCTGATTGTATCTGGGATTATTCCTGGAAGTGGTCCCAACATATACAAGGCAAGTGTTTTACCCACTTTACAAATTCTCTTCCCCCAAGAAAGTACCTTTATACAGCCCTCCAGTATGTGTGACATAGTCTCCAAATCTGAAAGTTGGTGTTCACAAATAATAATACAAATAATAATACAAATACAAATAATAATCTCACTCAATTATGGATATAAGAAAAACAGAGATAGTAAGGTAAAAAATATATTCTATTATCCATAGACAATAGAATTAAGGGTCAGAAGGTCTATCCCAGATAAGGAAACTCACTACAAAGAGCAATGACTGCAGTTAGAGTATAGAAGGCTCTACTAGAACAATGGTAGCTTAGGGGACCATTTGGGACTCTAGGGTATGGAATGTGGTCCGTCCTATGTCAGCTGAGAGCAAGGCAAAGGCCTTACAACTGTGCTACGGCTCCGGCCCTGAAAGTTTTTTTTAAGCAGTTTTTAAAGAAACTTTATAATAGTTTAAGCTTCTCTTTTTAGCGAGTAGGGGCTGGAAAGATAGTTCACTGAGCTGAAAGCATGTGCATTGCATATGGAAAGTGTGAGTGTGATTCCTGGCACCACATGGTCACCTGAACACTGGGAGAAGCCCCTGAGCACAAAGGTAAGAGTTTCTGATTTGGGTAGGAATAGCACATTTTGTTTAAGTGTAAGAATGGGTTAGAGAAATAATACAAAGGGTAAGACATTTTCTTTGGAGGTTGCTAACCAGGATTTGATCCCCACAGCATATGGACCCTTGTGCTTACCAGGAATGGTTCTTGAGCACAGTGCGAAATGTAAGCCCTGCATACAGCTAAATGGTGTGGGCCCAGACACAAACAAATAAAGGCTATAAATAGTATGACATTTTTCGAGACAAGGCACTGAAGATTTTATTTTTCAGAAAGAAATTAAACTCAAAATCACGTTTGTGTTTTCTTAGTCAGTAGTTTAAACACCTGATTCATTCACATTTATTAATGTATTAAGCAGCCCCCCAATTAAAATTTAAGATGTTTGGTTTGTGGAAAAACACTCGAATTTTAATATTTAGATGGAAATGTAAAGTTATTCTAAAATGATTTCTGGAATGTCTCAAATTATTTTATTTGGAGAAAAAACTGCTTAAATGCTATTAATAGAGAGGAAAGACAAATACATTAGGATTATAAAGGTAGGCAGAAAGAGTTGTCACTGAGATGGTCAGTTGATATTCAATGAAGATACAAGCATAACTCAACAGGTAGAAATGCCTTTGTCAATAAACAGTTAGGGAAGAGATGAATAAACATGAAAAATACATCTTATATCTACACAAAGTATGTTTGAAAGGTGGAATAACAGTATGCTTATTGAATATTTGAAATGTAGTGAGTACATATAAAATATTTTATTAGTACAAGTGCACACCACACTTCAATAATTTAGTATGATTTTGAACACATTCAATTTATACAGTAATATTTTAGGGGTTAGGGATAGTACAGGAAAAGGCTCTTGCTTTTCATGAAACTGCAGCAACTGCAACTTTGGCTCAAATCTCCATCACCACATGTGGTCCTCACAGCACTTCTGGTATAAGAAATAGTTCCTTACTACCAGTGATGGAGCCCCAAATCTAATTAATACTATCTGATATATATTGTATTGTCTAAAGTATATAATAAAAGATCAGTGATATATAGTTTAGTTACATTTATAGTTTGTCTCATTGACAAGCCTTTCTATTAATACTATTGTCAGATTTTACATGTGTATCTATTTGATGTGGCTTTGAAATAAGGTGTGACAAAGCCAATTTTCACAGTCAATGCTTAATGATTTTATATTGTATGATTGTATATTGTTTCCTTTTTTGTGTTGTTCCTTTTTTGATTTTATATTGTATGTTGTATATTGTATGATTTTATATTGTTTCCTTTTTTGTGTTGTAACTCACTCATTTTTGAGCCATTTAATTGACACATTTAATCAGTTACACCCTAAAAATTCTATGAACCACCTTTAGGATAATCATAACACTTTCTTCAGGTTTCCTTGAAGACCAACATTTTCTCTTTTGATCCAACTTTTATCAAATAGCTTGCAGATTCCTCAAACAGCACAGGGCAATTTCTGTGTACTCATCATCTTTATTTCTGAACAGCCAAGAAGACCACTAAAGATCCAAGAAGATATTAAAGGTCTTTTTCTTTTCTTTTCTTTTCTTTTCTTTTCTTTTCTTTTTTTTTTTTTTTGAGAAACCTAATTCTTTCAAACACTTGCTTCATCAATTAGGAAAAACGATCATTCACTTCTCTGATCCACCTGTCCTTTGCACAACCATGACCCTGTTCCTGCAAAACAGAGCACTCAGTACCTCCCTTACGCCAGGCTTCCAGCCTCATTCTTAGCACTGAACCCAGTTTGAAAATGGTAGCTGCTCAGAGCTTGTTTGTAGAAACCATTTTCATTTTTGTATGCATGTGTATGTATTTATTAATTTATAAAAGCAATTTGTGAAGTTGTGAAATAGTCTTCGGTTTATTTAGAATGCCTCTTTGGAGCAAGTTGCATCATTAGCAATTCACCAGGGTACTAATTGCATGTGACACCACAGATGTATTGTGCCCTATTTTCAAAATCCCTCGGTAGCAATGGAGACCAGGTTTGCATCTAAAACTAACAAGGATGACACAGGCATTGCCTTTCTGTGATATTACTATTGGTCTGAGCAAGTGGAGGTGAATCTACCAAATAACTTTTTTTTTTACTAAAACTTAATTTTTTAAATTTTTTATTTGGGCAGGGGTCTGGGTCACACTCAGATGGTTACTCAGGGGTTACTCTTGTCTCTGTTCTCAGGGGACAATATGGGATGCCGGGAATCTAACTGGGTCTGTCCAGTGTTGGTCACGTGCAAGGCAAATGCCCTACCACTGTGCTAGCCCTCTGGCCCCTACAACTTAAAAATTTTAGATTTAATTTAATTTAAATTTAGATGTCTCCCTTTTTATTAAAATACTCTTTTCAGGGAGTAGCATGCTCATGACTGACTTCTGGCTCTGCACTCAAGGATCACTTCTTAGTAACTCAGAGGGCCATATGGGGTGCCAGTAATTTAAATCAAGTTGACTGAAGGCCAGAGTCTTTCCTGCTGTACTACTATTCTTAACCCCACCCTATGTCCTATTTTAATGTTAATATAAACCTATCTTTTCCAGAGCAAGTTTTGCTACAAAGTAGGAACTGTTCTCTAAGTAAATATGTAAAAAATATATGTAGCTGCTTACCAAACTTTCCTGAAATTCTTTCATTATTGGTTACCCACTTTCTTTATGTCTCCAACTGTTCCATCCCTTTCTCAGATATCTACCACAATTTTTTATTTCATTTAGTAATCTATGTATATATCCATTAGTGTTTTCTAGAGACTACAAACACAAACAAAAATATGTGTTGAATCACTGAGGAAAGCAAGACACCCACCTCCTGGCATCTTTACCACCAATTTTAAAGTTCAGCTAAGTGTAACAATTAACAATTCCAACCTTTCCATTCACAAAGTATCTCTCCTAGAAGAATAAAGTTTTTATCCCAATATTTGCCTGTACTTAGAGACTTACAATTATTTTATGACTATAATATTTAATTGATTTGGGGGCCACACCTGGAGGTGCTCAGGGTATATTTCTGGCTCTATGCTCAGAAATTTTCCTCCTTTTCTCAATGCACATAGAAGTAAATGGTAACTATTTTGATTGACACACTAAGAATGAAAATTGGCATTTTATTGACATCAAATAAGAAAAGACTAAATATATTGTCAAACATCCCACTGTTTACAAAAATGTCAAATATTCCCCTATTGTTTATTTCTGTATTATAGTGACTATAATGGGCACATTAAACCATGAGTCAAAACATAATATATATATATATATATTTAGAATTCCAAAATAAAACATATTTTTATCATTGATCAATGAGAGCAAATATTTTCCCCTATTGAGAATTAGGTTTAAAATATTTAATTATATGCAGATTCAGAGAAGTGGAGATTCAGAAAAAGAGTGGAAATGAAGCTAAAGTAAAAGGCCATGAGACAGCTATAAGTATGATGTAAAATTGTTCACCAAGAATCTTTCTACTATTTTGAAATCACAAACTCTATTTGAGCATAGAGCTTTCTCCCCAAATAACATTTTTATTATAAATGCATTTTATAATCTACTACTTAAGTGTCTGTATAACATACACATATGCCATTTTTTAAAACAGTTAATATAACTCATTAGAAAATAAGTAAAGAAACCAGCACAGTTCCTTTGAATATCTACTTGTTTACAACTTTAACTTAACTTCTGAGAAGTTACCAATTTTCTTTGTCCTTGATTTGGTCAAAACTGCATCAGAGTATCCTGCCCACAAGATGGCAGTGGCAAACAGTATTTGATGATCAAGGTTATTGGTGCCTAAGGTTTTTGTTGTTGTTTTTTTAATAGCTCGTTTGGTAATTCAATTTGTGTCTGTCTATCAGAAGAGGATAACGGGATTTCAGAGGCAGACAACAAGGGGAAACAGCTTTAGTGGTGAAATTTCTTTATAAGAGAAAAAAGAAAGAGAGCAAGCTGTCTTTCTGTAAGAAACAAACTCACTGGTCTTTCTTTAGAAGTGAAAACAGTTTTACATTATTGCTGCGCCATATTTAATAGCTATACATCCCTTGGCAGAGCCATATCCTAACAAGGATATGAGCATACCACTCTCCATGATCATATAGAACTGTTTAAAACAGTGTCTTTATTTGTGTTGATTTTATAGAGATATTTTCAGCAACACTGAAGGCTCCAGGGACCCTGGATGCAGTCCTGATAAGAACTGCTCAACCCAACTAGTGTTGCTTATCATTAGAGCTACCTCAGGCAGTGCTGGGAAGGCCTGGCTGGGAAATTGATTCTAGGGCTCATATGTGCAAAGCATAAGCTTCAGTCCTTAAAGCCATCTCACTGGCCCTATATGTGTTTTTGTTTTTAACTTTACTGAAAGGGTTCTCAAATTTAAGTTGAAAAATTCATACATCTAAAGTATGAGACCTGATAGAAAACCAATAAATATGTTCACTCATCTACATTAACAGGCTAATTGTAATGACAATTTCAGACACATTATGAAAAAATTCCTTCTTTATTTGAGTCATATATCAGATTTTCAATGAATAGCATGCTTTTACATGTGTTTCAGTCAAGCATGCTACCATCTTCAATCTTGAAAAAATTCGATACCCTACTAATTGTCTTTGTTGTCTGAAAAATCTTGTAACAGATTATTCTTTAATTATCTAAAGCAGGGGTCCTCAAACTTTTTAAACAGGTGGCCAGTTCACTGTCCCTCAGATCATTGAAGGGTCTGACTATAGTAAAAACAAAACTTATGAACGAATTCATATGCACAGTGCATATATCTTATTTTACAATGAAGAAACAAAAGAGATACAAATACAATATGTGGCCCACGGGCCATAGTTTGAGGACTACTGAACCATCATAAAATACTTTTTGAACTTGAATTAATATTATAAATTATAAGCTTCTAAAACCCGAATAGATGGACAAATAAAACAGATGCAACAGTTACAGGGAAGTGGTCATCATAAAGGTTGCAACTAATGTCAAAATATAGTTTAACCTACTGGAAGTTCATTGGGGATATAAATGAAACTGTAAATATATTCTGTTGTTATCCTAAAATATATTATTTTCTTTATACAGAGAATAATGTGTGAATGAAATACAATTTTTCTATCTTGTACTTAAGTAGACCCTTCCATGTTTATTTCTTTTTCCTCCCCTTTTCTTTTTTTTTTTTGAATATATATTTTAAGTAACATCATATTTGGGTTACAGTCATAACCAGAGTCTTTAAATATAAGATTCTGATACCAACAACTGCTAAAGTGTGAAAAAGTTTCACTGGGACCTTAAGAATGACTGGAGTTGGATGGACTGGTTTGCCTGGAACCCAGAGTCTGTCTTATGCCAATAAACTGAGGTGAAGCCTTTTTAGTAATCAGGTCAAGGATTTTTTTCCATTTTCCCCATTTTTCTGGACCTATGCAAACAATGGCGATTGCTACTATCACACCTTTACTTTTTTTTTTTTTTTTTACTTTTTTTGCTTTAAGGAAAAAAAATACAACTTACTGAACTTAAAAACAATTGTAGTAGAATGCCTGTCTCGAATACAGGCAGGGGATGGGAAGGAGGGAAGGGGGTAATGTTACACTGGGAAAGGGAGGTGTTCTGGTACAGAATCCTCCCCTTTTCTTTATCCCTGCCTATCTTCTTTATTTTAGTCTCTTTCAACTAAACCAACTACAAGCATGTTTGTAAGCATGGTGCTTAAATAAAGATATTATAAAAATCATGTAGAATATTTTCTTTACTAGGCATTTGTAATACTGAGATGTGACATGTGAGGATTAGAAATTCCCATTGGTCATATTAAACACATATTATCATTTCTGTAGAAATGCAAAACGGTGGGTGGACTTTATAAGAGATTAATATTTACTTGAGATTTATAAGTGACAGACCATTCAGAGAAAGGGAGAGATAGATATATCAACATAATACATATATTGACTTAAATAGAGAGACTCATAACTAAACAAACAATAGAAACAAAGTCTTTTAAGTTATATGGAGATTTGTTTTTCCCCCTTCCCAACAGGAAATATGAGTTGAGTTTGGAGAAGTAGAACACATGCAATCAGTGACTTTACAAACAAAATGAGTAATTTTAACATTAAAGTATATATATATATATGTATATATATATGTATATATGTATGTATGTATATAAGCAGATATATATGTACATGAGAATGTTATGTAATTTCTTAAACACTTCCATCAGAATTTAGGAAGAGATTAAAAATCAATAGCATCTTATATTGCCCTACAATACAAAGAAAAATAAGTAAAGCAAATAAAGTCTTAATAAATAATTATAGGGGATTGTTAATTCTATTTATTTTTTCCTATTTGTTTTTGGGTCATACTGAACATTGCCTGGTGCCTCTTATAGCTCTATTTGGAACCTATGTGGAGTTGGAAATCAAAATTGGAGCTCCGGCATGTAAAACATGTGCTCTAGCACTTTTGTGTCATCTCGGTAGTCTGGGAACATGCTTATTTTAAAGCACAGTAGACATAAAATCTGTCTTTCATTTAAAGCAAATGATGCCTTTAAAATAAAACTAAGCTGTCATAAGTCTAATCTTAAGTGAATTTATATTGGAAATAAGTTATTAACATTTTTTACAGGTAATTCAAATAGATATCTAAGGTTGACAAATGTTGCCCCTAGGAAAAGGAAAAGGTAATGCTGAGCATTAACCAGGAAATGATCCCCGTGCCTGCAGTGAGTTCAGATAATGTTTTCTTGTGAGTTGTGCTCCAAAAGTCAATCTGGAGGGAAGTTTGAAAACAGCAAAGAGCCATGGAGTGACAGATTGGCCATTGTAAAAGGCACCTGTTTCTAACTACCCCTTATACCTATGACTTTTTGCAGTCTGCACCCCTATAACCAACCTTTCCACATGGTCTAAGTTCTACTTTCTTTTTCAGGGTTTGGTGACTTAACAACTGGCATTTCTAGGATGCTTGTAACTGAAGGGTCTCTTTTCAATAAAAAAAAATTATTAAGTGTCTTTTGTTATGAGACTGAAGAAACTATTAAAATTAGTTTGCAAATGAACTGTAATTTTCCTGTTTCATTAAGCCTTGGCATTCCTCAACCCAAAATTTAAATGATTTGCATATATCTGATGAACAATGTGAATCATGAGGGAACAGGGAAACAAACATGCCATATCCCATCTTGTCAAACTTTTCTCAGGAAAATGCATCCACTGACCAATGGAGTCAAATATGGAGCAGCTGTCACAACCTTATGGCTATATGGGGTGACTCAGGGTCCAACTGTGAACAGCAAGAAAGATCAGCAAGAAAGGAAAATACCCTAGTATGCTTGCAGATGCTAGAAGGAAAGAGAAAATCCACCTGCATCCTCCTGTATATTAAGTGAACATATTATCAAATATGTGGGATATTTATTACTGAAGGAGATGACTTTTTATTATAAAGGCCCAGACATTTTCATAAAAGAGACTGTTTCATACACTTTAATCAATTCATTCATTGGACTGACAGAAGAGCATCTTGGTATCACTTTCTGATCTGAATTGTTTTTCTTATGAGTCATTAGTTTAGCAAAAAATAACTAGTGATGGGTTAACAACTTCAGAAAAGCAATAAACCTGTTTAATAATTGTCTTGGTTTTATGGTATTTATATCACTCTTTGAAGAAGGAATAATTTATGTTCAAAAGAGAACATGGGCCTCTCCAGAATGAAGGAAGCTGATACACATCCCAACATGTGTCACTGAAGTAGAAAAGTATCAAAGTTCATGGGCTAGGGCAATATGAACCCAGCAGAAACACAAGGTTGTGGGCAGCACATGCATGTATCCCTTTTCCAAATAGCAGGCTTTAATCATCTGTCAAAGTGGTGTAATATTTCTATAAAAATAAATGTTTTTGATGAATATCAACATGAAATCATAGCAATAGAAAAAGCACGTGAATTTAGGGACATCTGCATACTGAATAGTTGTAATGAAGCTAAGTCAGAGCAGTTGTTTTCTACTGTCTTTGCATTGTAATCGCCTAGAGAACTTAAAATATATGAATATTGGTATTGCATTCCAGAGAAATTAAGTTAAAATCTCTAGGGAGTTGATTCCAGACAGTGATCTGTTTAATCCTCTCAAGAGCTTCTAATATTCAACTGCTACTGAGAACAAGCAAACTGGCGATGCTGATTTTAAAGAACAGAGCATACCTAACCTGCAGCCCCTCCAAAGACATAGACAGCTGCAAGTAAGAGTATACTTTGGCAGAGATATATAAAAATTAACTTAAATAAGAAGCTTTCTTTCCTTTAAAAGGAATCACAAATTGTAATACAAAATGAATGATTCTTTCTAGGTCTGCAGATTCAAAGGACTGGGTTCCTGAACACATTCTATTGAAACCAAGCTCAGGTTTAGCCATTAGCTCAATTTGTCACCTCAGGCAAGCCACTTGACTTCTCTGTGCAGCAATTTCCATTTTTATAAAATAAAGGGAGAAAGAATGTTTGACATGGATGATCTCTAAAGACCTTCCCAGCTGCAAAAATTTTATGGTTCTTTATTTTAAATGGAAATGACCAGCCATTTCATTTCTTTTCTCTTTGATTTACCACTAATGATGATAATTAAAAATAGGAGCATAGACATAGTGTTTGTGCTCTTCATCTCCTTTTTTTTTTTTTTTTGTTCTGCAGGTAGATTCTGAAAACTAATTTTTCTCTCCCCGCGCTGACAGTTCAGCCAGCAAGCAACCTTTTAAAAGCCTTACTCAGAGTAAGGAAACCAGCTTGAGTATGCAGAGAGAAGGCATGGTTGACCTAGTAATAAGGAATGTGTAAAATCACATTGATTTTCTTTTTTGACCTCCCTTTCCTTTTAACCATTTGTCAATACCAGAGAAAGAAAGCTGGGAAATGTAATTTTTCAGCAACTAAGAAAAGACAATTTGTCCAGAAGAAGGAAGTTGGAATATAATTTTGACATGGAATCCTAGCTTTAAATAGAGTGATTTTTTCAAGTATTATGCTGATTTTACATCTGTGGGTTCAAACAAAGACTCAGCGTGTGTTACAGCTAAAAGAAAAAAGGAGACAACTGTTTATGCTTTAGATTATAGTATTCTTGCAGAATGGCATGATCTTATAAAGCTAACCAAATAGTTGATATAAACTATCAACTATATGTCAGCTATAATCTCCTCTACTAAGGGTGAGTAAACATCAGTATAAATTTATATGTAGTGTTATAGTTCTCTCTTTATCTATTTGTCACTCTGCTGTAATCAGTTTTGCAAAAACAGAAAAAAATAGATTTTTGTGTTTATTTCTCTGATTTATATGTACAAATAAATATACACATTTATATTCTACATTGGTACTACATGGACATACATGTAAGTAAATTTGGGCACGTATATTATTTCCTAAGTACAACATGAATATGGAATATTTTTTTAATTCCTCTAACATCAAATAGTTCTGTTACATATTACCTCTTAAATGGGATTTGTAGGTTAATATGTTTCGTAGATACTTTCAACTTAAGCATGATATTCTAATCCTGCATCAACTTTTCAGTGTGATACTGAACTACTTTAGTATAAAACAGTATGTATGGAAAAAGATCCTGACTTTATGTATCTTAGAATTGACAATGTAGAAAGTGCATAAAGCAATAAAAATGCAGTAAGTTGTAAAAGCATAAAGAAGAGTAGAAATTCAAGAATACATCATTTCAATTTCAGTATATAAATACAAACCTTATTTGTGAAAACAGGTAGGTAAATACATTGCTCTGTTTTACTATAATTCAGGTAACATTTGATAAAACATTAATAGTTATAATTTTAATATTCAGTCACTACAACTCACAACTAAGAAAGCATGCAAAACTTCATCAATTACCTACTTTGATTTCTAGCGCAATTATTTTCTACAATCCCTACCACACCTAATCTTATATTTGTAATAGAAAGTGAATTGGTCATGTGCTTATTTTTGTTAGTAATTCTGTCTTCTATTTTTGTCTTCTGTGTGTCACAGAGGAGTAAAAACATCTGGTAATTTTTTATCTTTCTATGACTTATTTTATTTAACATATGACCTCCTATTACATCAAAGGTTTTTGTTTGGTTTTGGGGTAGAGAGTCACACCCAGCAGCTCTCGGGGGTTACTCCTGGCTCTACGCTCAGAAATCATTCCCGGCAGACTCGAGGACCATATGGGATACTAGGATTCAAACCACTGTCCTTCTACATGAAAGGCAAATGCCCTACCTCCATGCTATCTCTGGATCCAACATCAAAGTTTTAATAAAATCCAAGATATAATATATTTTATAGCTACCTAGTATTCCATTATGTATATGAACCATAGCATCTTTATCCAGTCAAATATCCATTTAGATATTTGGATTGTTTCATTTTATGTATATATTATACTATGCACTGCAATGAACATGGTCTTACAACTTATCTTGGGGAAAAGTTATTGAAGACTGAAATCCCAAGTCATATAGAAGCTCTTTAAGAAAAACATTTATTTATTTTGAGAAATAAACTCTGTTTTTGTAAGGGCTGAATGAGTAAACAGTACCACAAACAGTGAGATTTTAAGTCTTTTTCTCAATGCATTGTCATCAATGTACGTTGATTCCATTCACTTTTATAAAGACCTTTCTCACTTGTGTGGTGTGAGATATGGCATGCATTACCATTTTGATTTGGATTTCCTTAATAGTGACAATAGACATGTTTTATATGTCTACTGACCATACAAATTCCTATGATGGAAGTGTCTAATTTTTTACTCTCCATTTCATTTGAATTTGCCTGTAATTTTTATTGAACATTGTGAATACTGTATATATCCCAGATATTAGCCCTTTATCTTACATTAATTTTCATACTGAATATGAACACTTTCTTCCATTTTTAGGGTTTTTTATATTAAACTGAGTTTATTCTTTGGCTATGTTTAATATTAGATGTAGGACAAACTCAGTGACATCCCTGATTCTATCCTAAGAGGCCACTCATGGTAATGTTCAGGAGTAACTTCTGTAAGTACTCAGAGGACCACTGTGGTGTCAGGGGTATAATCTAGATTGGCTGCATGCAAAGAAGCCACCTTATTCCTTCTGTTAGTTTTACAAATATATGTTTTATCTTTGCCAATTCTTTTAAATCACTGAAAAATGTTGAGTTCTATATTCTATAGAGTTCTATTTTCCTCAATGCATTATATGGACTCTGTTCTAATATTGAGGTGTTATACACAATTTGAATTAATTTTTGATTATGGGTGAACTATGGACCTAGTTAATTTATTCTGAAATGTTTCTACTCAATTTTGTTATTGGCATTTGTTAAAGAGGCTTTCCTTGTTCCATTTTATGTACAAAGCTCCATCATAGATTAATTAATAATTATTAATAATTAATATGAGGCTGATTATCTGTTTTATTATTTGATTTTTTTATTTTTAAGGTTTGCCCAGTAGTTCTTAGGAATTACTCCTATTTTTCTATAAAAATCATTCCTGACAGTGCTCATGGGACCATATATAGTTACAGGAATCAAACCATGGTTGGATATCTATAAAGCAAGTATAATACTTTGTTATCTCTTTATATTCTATTCTGTTTATGTATATTCTTTGCTATATCTTAATACTATTATTTGAAGAAGCTTATTTGCCTCCATATACACATCTCCAACCTTGTTTTGAAAGATACATGTGGAAAAATTCAATGATATTAATTGTGTAGCTCATATAACTTTTACATATAGATTCAATAAGCCTATGTATGTATTTATTATTTATTTATTTTAGATTTGGGGTCACACCCAACAGCGATCAGGGGTTACTTATGGCTCTATGCTCAGAAAACGCCCCTGGCAGACATGGGGGACCATATTGGATGCCGGGATTTGAACCACCGTCCTTCTGCATGGAAGACAGATGCCTTACCTCCAGGCTATCTTTCTAGTCCCAAGCCTATGTATTTAGTATTCAGAATAAAAAAAGAAAATATTATAAATACTATCCCAGTTCATCAAATATCAGTGCTAATCATATCCTATATATTTAAACTTTAATTTTACCTGTTTATGTATTTTACATGCTATTATAAAATATTGCTCATCTGCATCCAAGTTCTTTCATTAGGGTTATATATGTGATATCCATTCATGAATACATGATTACATTAGTAGAACAAAACAAGTAGTCATCATCTACATCTAAAAATGCTATCTAATGAAGTGCTTATTTCATGTATCATGAGTTTGAAAGCAAATAGCCCGGTATTTATCCCTCTTTCAAAAGGACAGAACTTAGTGATAGCACATACCTAATGCCTCTCCTATGCCCCAGGGAGGCCAACATCCAAAAATAGAACTACATAGAGCAATATTGGGAAGTCTTCTTGTCACAATTCCAGAGATCTCTGATAGGCTATTATTCTTTAAAAGTTCCAATTTTGGTCAAATAAACTGTTGGAACGAGCTTAAGGCTTGAATTTTTCTCCTAAATCTAATTCTTCTAAATATTTTGCACAAATATTAATCCAATGATTCCTCAAGTGCTCAAGCAATAATTATATTAATTACTATTAAATAAGACATTATCTTTGCATTTCTCAATGGCAGTATTGTATTCTACTATGTGATATGAAATTTTATATTTATTTTTGCTTATGTTGACAGTTTCTAATTTTGATCTTTAAAAATAGTATTACCACTGCCAGGAATGTAGCTGAATTTGTCAGCACAAGCTATGCCTGTGCAAGGCACTGGGTTCAATCTTTAGCACTAAAGAAGTCCCCATCTGCATACTGCTGAATGTAGCCCTGGAGTGGTCCCATTTTTAGTCCTAAATATTTACAATGCAATCTCTATAATGACTAATAATGATCATAACATTAATAGTGTTATTATAAAGACTCTAGTCTATGTATTTTGGTAAACATACTCATGACCTTTTATTGACTAAGATGCTGGACTTTGAGTCTATGAATTTTTACTTCTTCTGTATATCAATGTTAAGTGTTCATACTGTTTTAAGTGATTTTGTTTGATTTGCTTTGTTTTACTTTAGAGCCACAACCACCAGTATTTAGGGATTATTACTAAAGGGCTCAGGAGACCATATAGAGTGCCAGGACTGAACCGAAGTCTGATGCATGCACAATAATTTTTTCTACTGTATTATCTCTCTAGCCCCTCATACTGTGTTTTTAAATTATACATTTCCCTATGTAAGAGTGTAAGGAATGCAATTTTGGAGGGTCACACCCAGCAGCACTCAGGGGATATTTCTGGCTCTATGCTCGGAAATCACTCCTGGCAGGCTAGGGGGACCATATGGGATGCCAGGATTTGAACCACTGTCCTTCTGCATGAAAGGCAAACGCCCTACCTCCATGCTATCTCCCCGGCCCCAGGAATGCAATTTTTAAGTTAGGTATGAGTCATATAAAGTTGAAATATATATTAATATTGGGTGTGAACAAAATAATAGACTTCACCTTGGTGATAAAAGAGCAACTATGAAAGGAGGAAGCTATAAAAAAGCAGAAAAATGCCTGGAATTATAATCTAGTGTGAGAAATAAGAATATTTTTTGACCATGGTTCGATACCCCAGTGTCCAATATGGCCCCGCGAGCTAGGAGCAATTTCTGAGAGCATAGCCAGGAGTAATCCACATCACCAGGTCTGGCCCCAAAACAAAACAAAACTAATAAACAAAAAGTATATTTTTAAAATGGTCAAGAAAATAATCTTAAAAGGGAATATGCAAGAGAATACTGTGAACAAACTGCAACATTTAGGGGGTTTTAGGAAATCATAAAGCCAGGGTGATCACAAGACACTGGGTAGGATTAATACATTCACATTGTATTCAACTCATAATTAACATCTTGAAGTGAGAGAGTGATGACAATGCATTTTGATAGATATCTCATGAGAGGAGCATAGTCCACTCACTGTACTGACTAAACAAATAAACGAAAACACTTAAATTTCCTTAAACAAATAAAACATTTAAATTCTCTTAAATTCCATGAAACCATCATAGGATCAGTCCTGGATTATGCTGCCTATAATCAAATATATATATATACATATATATATATATATATATATATATATATATAAAACTTTCAGAGAAGTTTAACTAGTATTGTAAGTTTTTATTCCGCAGCAAACTGAAGATTACTTTTGTCCCTGCACTCAGAGACCACTTCTGCATGACTCAGGGACCCTACGGGATGGCAGTGTTAGAACCAACATAGGTAACATGCAAGGCAAGTACCCAACTAGCTGTACTATATCTCCAGGATAAAGAAAATATTTTTTCTTTTAAAAATTAGGGTAATAAGAAGAGATGAGGAGAAAAGAAACAATTACATATATCCAATATTATTATTACTCAGCTTTAAGGAAATATGGAGTCATAAAATTCATAATTCTAAATAGAACTGGAGATTAGTATGCTGAAAAAAAATCTGTTAGTAGGAGAGGAAAAAATACAAAACTATGGTGTATAAAGAAACATAGTAAGGGAATAATAAATGACCAATAGCAACATACCCTGAGAGTGGGGCTTCAAGAGCCCAATTTACCAATGGATAAGATAGGCTTAATGAAGTAACTTGAGACACTGGAGGCCATGCTAGATTTCTGGTTGTTTTTGTGTAGTATTGAAAATTTGTATAGATAAAACTTTAATATTAACCTCACTGTAAATCAGTAGACCTATACAACATATTTTAAATTATAATAAATAAAATACAGGTTTATAAAAAAATTGAGTTAAAGAGCTGGTACATGGGTAGAGCATTTGCCTTTCATGCAGTCAAACTGGGGTGGATACTTAGCATTCCATATAATTCCCCAAGCACCATGAAAGTTACGAGAATGAAATCAGGAGTAACCCCTGAGCATTGCTGGGTTTACCAAAACCCCCAAAACAAAATCATAATATTACATATAAAAATACAAGCATAAAAACACTGTAAATTTTAGAGTTTCAAATAAGACGTATTTGAAAGTAAAATGATTCTATCTATGAGTTTTTTGTTGCAAGGCAGCAGGAATTTTCATCCTTTAACCTGAATTATCTATCTGTCTCTGCCATCAGATAAATAGGCTAGAAATCAGAAATGATTTTACTTATTTAGAGAAATCAATCAGGATTTCTTTTAACAACAAAGAGAGTTAAACATCTAAACTCTTCTTTCTGATAATGCAACATATAGCATCGTTGAAGGCACAGCTTGTTCAAAGCAATCACAGATTTCTTAGCAGAATGCAATGGTGTTTCCAGGAAATCAAGCCTGTGTGTGAGCACTGGTCTCGTTATGGTCTTGCAATAGAGCCCACAACTCACATCCTCCCTAAGTCTCCTATAAAAATAGATGCTAATATTGGAGAACTCATGAATCTTAGAAATTGTTTTACTTTTTCCACACATAACTCCTTCATTTTCTAACACAACCATTTTTGTCCTTGCTTAATCGATGCCCATATAGCCAAATAACGATGGCTCACTCCTGAAAGAGTGCTTCTTCCTTGTTGGCCAATTTGCAGAACTAATGTGTTATGTTTATCTGTGTAATAACAATTTTTGGGGGGAGTTGTTTACATCTGAATTTGATCAAGTCTTACTTCTGACTATGTGCTAAGAGATTAGTCTTGGCATGAAGGAACATACATGGTGCCAGGGATCAAATCTTGGTTGATCCTCTACAAGGCAAATATTTTGTCTGCTGTATTTTTCTCTTAGCCCAATATTCATATCAATTTTTAAAGTTCATGCAATATGACATTTGAATATTGATGAAAACTGTATTTTCAGATATTTTAATAAGTTTCTTAATATTGTTAGAAGTGAAATCTTACCTTTAAAGTATAAGGTGATGATATTTTAATCTTCAACAACTCACAGGTGACTTTATTTTCAGGTTAGTTATAATGACATAAAAATGTTAAAATTAGATTAGGATGAATTGAATAGGACTGATTTTCTCATAAACATAGAAATTATGAAACACAACGATATACAGAAACAATGTGTGGTTAAGGTATTCCTCTACATGCAGAAGCAAGAAGTATTGGAGCAAATTTTTTCTTCAGAACCCTCAAAAACAAACAAACAAACAACAAAAAAAAAGTCTACCAGGACTATGAGTCTAACCTTGTATCTTTTAGAACTTATTATAAAAGTAATTTTTTGTTTTTTAAACCAACTTGGAATATCCTGTCATGGTAGTTATAGCTAAAATATGTGTGGCTTATTCAAAAAAATTTTAAGCAGAGTTTAAATGAATAAAAAGTAAAACAGTCAATTTAAGTTCACATATAAATTTATAACTTATTTTGAATGAAGCATGAAGTAAAATTGTTGAAGGAAAACTAGATACACTAGAATTATAAGTCCATACTTCCATGTTTTGGAAATTTAAAAAATTATATCTGGTATTTTTTAAAGAAAAAAAGGATATTTTATTTTGTTGATTTTAAAGGATGTTAAATAAAATTTATATGTTTTTATTTTTACTTTTTTGTTTGTTTTTTGGGGCCACACCTGAAAGTGCTTAGGGTTTACTTTCAACTCTGCACTCAAAAATCGCTCCTGGCTGATTCAGAGGACCATATGGGATTCCAGGAATTGAACCCAGGTCTATCCTGGGTTAGCCATGTGCAAGGCAAGCACCCTTTCTCTGTGCTATCTCTCTGTCCCCTTAAATTTAATGTTTTTCAATTTTTTGAATGTATATGATACTTTCCAAGGATTCTATTACAAATGTGTAACAAATTATTTTAGGTAATTTAAGATAAAAAATAAAATAAATTATAGGACTTTCATTTGAATAGAAAATAAATTTATGAAAATAAAAGAGCTGGTCTACATCCAAATATATATATTTGTAGTCACTCTAGTTATGTGAAGTGTAAGAGAAGTTAGTTAAATATATATTATAACTATAAATACATATAACTACATAGTTAATAATTATTTGAATTAATTTTTAAATAGAAACTTTAACAGTAATGCCATTGTCATAGAAAATGTTTGAGAAAACTGGAGAACCACTTTTCACCAGTTAAAATATAAATAGAGGGGCTGGAGAGATAGCACAGTTGGTAGGGCATTTGCCTTGAACATGACTGACCAAGGTTGGATCCCTATGTTCCCTCGAGCCTGTCATCAATAACTTCTGAGCACAGAGCCAGTGGGAAAGCCTGGGTGCCTTCAGATGTGGCCAAACAAACAAACAAACAAATAAAAAAATAAAATATAAAAGGAATGATAGAATTGGAGTGATAGTCTAACAATCAGGGTGTTGCCTTGCATGCAGCAGACCTGGGCTCATTTCAGGCATACCAGGGAAGTGATACCTGAATACTATCAGTCATGGCCTAAGAAACACAAAACAAAACAGAAACAAAAACAAATAAATGTAAATAGAAAGAGGAAAAATAGATGATAAAAATGTCATATTCAATTGTCCTATTTTGGCTCTTTTGTTAAATAATTATTAGTTCTAGTTTTTATTAAAAATTCAACAGAAAATACAAAATCATGCACAATCACACATTCTCACTTGTTTGTGATCTAAAATAATCTACAATTAAAAAGATAATTTAAGTATTTTGTTTTGTTTTCTTGATCACAACCAGCAGCACTCAGGTGTTACTCCTGGCTTTGCATTCAGATATCACTCTTGGCAGGCTTGAGAAACCAGGTGGAATGCCAGAGATCAAACTCGAGTCAGCCATGTGCAAGGCAAAGACCCTAGCTGCAGTTCTACTGCTCTAGTCCCCAGATGTTTTGTTTTAGTTCGGTTTGGTTATTCTGGCCACACTTGGTGAACCTCAGAAATCGCTCCTGGCTTGGGGGACCGTGTGGGATGCCTGGGGATTGAACCAGGGTTCATCCTAGGCTAGCGTGGGCAAGGCAGAATGCCTTACTGCTTGCATCACCGCTCCAGCATTCGGATTATTTTTTGTTTTGTTTTGTTTTTTTTGTTTTTGTTTTTGTTTTTGTTTTTTGGGCCATACCCGGCGGTTCTCAGGGGTTACTCCTGGCTGTATGCTCAGAAATAGCTCCTGGCAGGCACGGGGGACCATATGGGACACCGGGATTCGAACCAACCACCTTTGGTCCTGGATCGGCTGCTTGCAAGGCAAACGCCGCTGCACTATTTCTCCGGGCCCTCGGATTATTTTTTAATTAAGAAGCCTCATTATCATGCTAGTTGTTAGTGCAGTTATTTCCCTAATAGCATTCAACAATTTTTATGGTAGCTTGATATTGTGAGCTGATCCTTCTGGCCCTTAACTCTATTGTCTCTAGGCCTCCCTTAGTACAATAATATCTTTGATTTTTCTTAAAAACCAATAGAATAGATGAATAAGATAGTTCTGTGACTATCTCTCTCCCTCTGACTTATTTCACTCAGCGTTATAGATTCCATGCATAGAAAAATTTCATGACTATCTTTCCTGACTGCTGCATAAAATTGTATTCTATATATGTACCACTTTAGCCATTCCTCTGTTGAAGGACATCTTGGTTGTTTCCAGAGTCTGGCTATTGTAAATAGCACTGCAATGAATATAGGTGTGAGAAATGGATTTTTGAATTGTATTTTTGTATTCCTTAGGGTATATTTTTAGAAGAGGTATAGCTGGGTCATATGGGAGCTCAATTTCCAATTTTTTGAGGAATCTCCATATTGTTTTTTATAGAGGCTGGACTAGATGGCATCCCCACCCTTTCTCTCCGTATTCCCACCAGCACTACTTGTTCTTGTTCTTTGTGATGTATGCAGGTCTCTGTGGTGTGAGATGGTACCTCATAGTTGTTTTTATTTGCACATCCATGATGATTAGTGATGTGGAACATTTTTATGTGTCTTTTTGGCCATTTGTATTTCTTCTTTGAGGAAGTATCTGTTCATTTTTTTTCTCCCCATTTTTTGATGGGGTAGATGTTAATGAATGAGAGAAGTAGAATGCTTATTTCAAATACAGGCAGGGGTGGGGAGGAGTGAGGGGGCATTGGAGGTGGAAGGTTGCATTGGTGAAGGGGCACTCTGTTTATGACTAAAACCCAACTACAATCATGCTTGTAATTATAGTGCTTAAATAAAGATTTTATAAAAAACTAAAGACAATAGAGGATACTGGGGATCAAACCTCTGTTGCTGAAAATAATAATTAATAATAAGAATAATAAGAATAGTATAGCAGGTAGGGCTGACTTGCATGTGGACAACCTAGATAAATGCCCTACTCAAACTTGATCTTCTGACATCCTATGTTCCAGAGCCCTCAAGGAGTGATCCCAGAGCTCAGAGCCAGAAGTAAACCATGAGAAATTCTGGATGTGATCCCTAAACAAACAAACATACAAAAACAAACAAAAGAATTATATAAGATCCATAACGTTAGCACATTTGACAGGTTGTTTCCCTTGCACAGAGCTGAGTTGGGTTCCAAATCCATCATAAGAAAAAAAAGAAAAGAAGCTTTTTAGTGCTTAGTTGAGTAAGGTCAAGTTTTATATTTTAGTTCTAATGGTTAATATTATGATATTGTGAATTTGCTTCACAATTTCTCTATTTAATTACTGCAGCTTTTTTTTTAGTGATAGGACAAGGAGTACAGCACTGGCCTTGCACACAATTAACTTGAGTTTGATCCCCAATGTCATCAGGAGTGATCTTTGGGGGAAAAAAATAGCTGTAATTCCTGAGCATTGATGGGTGTGACCTGTAACCCAAACACTTTATCTGAGAAAAAAATGACCTGTAGATGCGGCCAGTGCAATAACAATACAGTGGGAAAGGCACTTACCTTGCATGCCATTGACTCAGGCTCTATCTATGGTGCCACAACAGGAGTCCTCTAAGAGTGATCCCTGACCACAAAATCAGAAGTAAGCCTTGAGCATCCTTGAGTTCAGCCTAAACACTGGATAAATTTGAAAGACTGTATATCTATCTATAGATGGAATAATATATCTAAGACTACATTTTGTATTGTATTAATATGAAAATATTCTGAAGCACAGTCAACTTTGAGTGTGCCCAATGTAAAAAAAGACTAAATTTATTAAAAACAGGTACTTCTAGGTACATAGCATATGAAAGATAGAGAATGTTTCAATCCCAGTTACTTTGCTAAAGAGTCCTTGAAAAGTTTCACGGATTAAGTCATATCATTATGGTGGTTGATAAGAAAACTTGAAGTACTGGGACCATGGGTAAAATGTAGTATAGAATAGAGATCCTATATAAAGAAAATAAAAAGTGTTGAGGAGACAAAATTACTCACTTAAAAAGATAACTGTTAAAGGCATCCTCACATTATGATTAAAAAGTGGGATCATATATTTTCATGATTACAGAAAGAATAAATGAAAAAAGAATATGAATAAGACTATTTTTACAGCGAACTAATTTTACAAAACAAAATGACTAAACTTGAAACAATAATGAGCTTACTTTTATAGAATTTGTTAATGCATTGGGAAATCACATTCTAAATGATTGTAACTGGAGAGATTCCACTTGGATGAGATTATGGGATATCTTGAAGCAATCAAATAAAACTGCAGGAATTCTCTTTTATCACAGTTTTAAAAATAAGCAACATTAATTTGGCCTTTGCTACTCTAAATAACATCATACAATTTACTTATCGATTTAGAAATACCAGCACCAAAACAAACCATTATCAACTTTGTAGCTGCATTTTCTGGGCATTATTCCCAACAAAAAGTCTAGCCTTGGGCATATAATTATTATGTGTATTTTTCCTGTGTGTGTTTGTTCCTTTTCAGACTTCTTAGAAGTACTAAGAACTTTTTTGAGGATGTTATTTATAATAAGCATAAATTCAATGGTTTAAAATGCAAAACACATTAGTGCTGGGGCTGGAGAAATTTTATAGGGGTATAGTACTTGTCTTACACACATCACATATGGTTCCTCCAAGTCAGCCAAGGATAAGCCCAGTGGCTTATTGAGCAAAACTTTGAGCACAATGAGGTGTGGCCTAATAAAAGGAAGAAAACAGACAAAATTAATTATTATGAACAGTTCACAAGAAAAAGTAATGAAGATTGCAGATCCATGGATGGAGGTGTGTGTACGTTTTTCCAGAATTGCTTGAAAGCATGAAGACCACGTTGAATATTGGAGCTTTCCCTTCTAGCTCTTTTAAAATTCTACTCCATTTTTTTAACTCTAATTGCTGTGATAATATGCACTTTTTAAAGAGAGTCTGATAGGACAGGGAGATGGTTCAAAAGACTGGAATACATTTTTAGAAGTCTCTGTCTTTGAATCTGGGTGAATAAATTCTCATCTACCCATGTCCCCCTTCACCCATTCAATCCAGAAGAACCACTGAAGTGACGTTGGTAGGTCCTAGCAGTGCCAAGAGCCTAAGAACTTAGGCTCTTTCACTGAGAAGACATCCATACCAACTTTATTGGTAGGATATGTAGCATAAAGGAAAGGGCCTACAAAGTAGGCCTTAAGTAGCAGCAGGACTGGGTAAAATTCTAAGGTAAAATCCTAAGGTAAAATTCTTTCAGTAGCAACAGAACTGTAGATAGGAATTGTGGGAGAGAGGCTAAATAACATCCAATCCTGGATAAGTTAACACAGTTATAACTGGGCCAAGAATGGAAATATCATGACCTGTTAGTAATATTTATTGTTTGTGCAGGAGAGGAATACAAGGCATATGCTCTACATTTTCATCTCAAATGACACAATTTTACATTTTCTTCTGGGGATAAATACTTTTATCCACAGATTTCTGTTTGACTAAATTAGCTTTCATTAAGTTTTGCACTTGCTCTTTCTGATGTGTATAAACTGATAAAGCATTGGTTAAATGAGCTAATTATGTTAAGGTAAGATAAAATTCATAGTATTTTGCTTTAAGCAAAAAATGAATATTGAGTTATTTTTTGCTGCCTGGATTGCAAATGCAATATAATGAACTTTCAAACTTTCAGTTTGGGTCAACTTTGTTATTTGAATTTAGAGCTAAATATTTGTAAAATAGAACTAAAAATATAGTGTTTATGTGGCCAGAGCGGTGGTGCAGGTGATAGGGCACCTTGTGCAGCGCTAAACTAGGTCAAGCCGTAGTTCGATTCCCCGGCATCTCACGTGGTCTCCCAAGCCAGGAGTGATTTCTGAGTGGATAGCCAGGAGAAACCCCTGAGCATCACTGGGTGTGCCCCCCAAACACACACAAACACACAAACACAAAAAAAATAGTGGTTATTTCACTAATCCACTAATTTAATCAATTCTTCAATTCCACTAATTCCATATTACTAATTCTATCAAATTCAATGGCTATGTATTTTTAAGGCAGGGAAATAAGATTTTTGTTTTAACGTGTACCATAGAGAAATATCAAACCTACTGTAGAACTGATCTCAGAATTTTAAATATTCCATTCAATTATAAGTCTCTACTAAAAAAATCTATTTGCATTATGGGGCAATTCATGTATGTTACTAGGTTTCTGGGGAGCACTTTTTCTCTGAATCATTAATTTTCATCTGAAGGACTATAGGGGAAAGAAGGCATCAACTGGATGCTAGGGAATTTTTGCTCTGTCCTCAGAGGTGACTTCTGACAGAAATTGGGGAACCATTTACATTATATTTCTCAAAACAAAGTCAATCACAATGGTGGATATCTTAATCCATGTACTATCAGTTTAGCCCCACATAAAAGAGATTTAATAAAGTGTAATGTCTTTTTTCTTTCCTCAGTAGAATTTGAAATCATTCCATATCAATGTCACAACTAGTCCATACCTTTAAATAAATACTCGACTATTAAAGTGGCATGTACAATAGAGCATACTGGCAAATAAAAGTAGATACTATCTGTATTTCTGGAACTTGCAGTCTATAAATTTAGGAAGATATTCATGGCCAAGAGGACTAACAAAGTAATTGCATATTAACAATTTTGATGCTGGGACCGGAGTGGTAATGCAGTGGTAGGGCCTTGCATGAGGCTGAAGCAGAACGAACCTGGGTTTGATCCTCATATGGTCCCCCAAGTCAGGAGCTATTTCTGAGTGCATAGCCAGAAATAACACCTAAGCATCACTGGGTGTGGTCTAAAAACAAAAAAAAAAAGAATTTTGATGCCCTGCTAGGATCAGACTTACCAGCTGAAATTATCTCTCCTTCTTTTCCCCTGAGTTCTAATATCTATCTAATAATTATATAGAAGTTCATTTCAGATCGCCCCACCCACTGTATATACTGAAGCTGTTAATCTTGAGTCTAATACAGATAATCTTAGTTATACTCTCCTCAACACATATTTTGAAAAGATGTTTAAAATATTCTCGGTTTGAACTTGACTTGAAGTCCTTTAGACAAAATTAAAGTTGTCTTGATCTGTGGAAAGAGCTTTGCTTTTTAATTAAATTATTTTTTCGGCCTGACCTCCCTCACTTCTATTACCCTCCCCAAACTATCTGAGCAAAATACTTAGATCAGACCTAACTCTTAGAAAACCAAACACATGCTAATAAATACTCAGTAACTGCCATAACCTATGACGTATGCATGGTATTCCTTTCAGAACACACCAGATATGTTATGTGGCCTGTGAAGTCCAGGGAAAGCTTTCCCAGGAATTGCAAATGTAACTGAAATGTAAAGAAATGCAACTAAAATATGCAAATAAGGAATTGGAAGTGTTTCTGTGTCAAAGAAAAATCTGTGTCATAAAAAAAGAGGGAAGAGGCAGAATGCTATATCTGAACAAGAAAAAGAGGGTGATAGGGTTGAAACACAGAGGACAGTTCAGAGAAACATTAGAGAAGGTGAAAGGGTAAGTGGAGGCTAAACCCACATTAAAGTCTGCTTTTATTTTATTTCCTTTTTATCAAGGACAATTCTAGGGATTTTCTTTTTCATCCTAAAATCTGCAGAGAAAAATATTAACTACTATTTGCTCCAGTAACTCATAACCATATAGTGATCTCTCTGCACAAAATATGCTGAATATATCAGAGAAGGACATACACTCTTAAAAGTGAGATGCTCTTAAGTTGAAATATAGTGCCCACAAAATTGCTCTGTAGTTATTAAAAATATTTAGATAGCTGGTTGTAGTTGGAATCTCTCTCCCTTATTATAGCCACAATTATTACCAAAGCTATAATGTCATTCTATAGAACACACACTAGAGTTTACAGAGATTTTAATATTAACTGAAGAAGGAAAAAACCCTATAAATATATTCCACTTTAACCATCCCCATCAGGAATGCAAGGTGTTCCAGTAATACCATCAAAGGTGACATACATTTGTGATATGGAAACCACAAAAATCTATCACTGTAATTACATATACATATACTTAAACCAATCTATAGTATAGATCAATGATCTAATATAATGTTATTGTAGGTATGACACATACATGTAAACATGTGTATTTTACTATTTTTTATCTAATTAACATTATAACATAAAACATGTCCAAGTTATTTTGAAACTTAATTTAATTTTCATATTTAATATTTAAGTAATATATTTATAATTTCTGTTATTTATTACTCACTTTTCTGAAATTTGAAATATTAATTAGATTTAGTAATTAGATATCAAGTATTAAGGATAAACTTTTATGTACAAAAATAATTTCTACATTAAAACTTAAAAGAATTCTTAATAGAAAATGCTTGACTAGGGGCCGGAACAATGCTGCAAGCCATAAGACATCTGCCTTGTGTACACTAGCCTAAGATGGATCTTGGTTTGATCCCCAGCTTCCCAAAAGGTTCCCCAAGCCAGGAGCGATTTCTGAGCACATAGCCAGGAGAAACCCCTGAGTGTCATAGGGTGTGACCCAAAAAGCAAAAAAAAAATCATAAATAAATAAAATATGAATAAAATTATTTTTAATTATGATGTTTCTCAAAGTATTTGTAATTTCTTTAGCCAAAAAAATCAATTGTATTTCAGAGAAATTGGCTTTAATACTTGTCAAATTCCTAACCAAATCAGTGAGCACAACTTCTTTACACAATTTTGAGGGTCATTTATAATAAAATGCCATCCAATGTCCATATTTATACTGGAATGTCCTATTTAAAATTCAATGACAATTTCAATGACAATGACTTTTCTCTCTTGGGAGAGTATTCCCAATAACTGGGCAATCGCAAAACTTTGACATAACTTCTGACCTATAAACTTGCCTCAAATTTTTGCTATATATTCCCATATAGGGACAGGGAGATACACCTTAAAACATTCCATTGCCAGAAGAAGCAAGCACAAAAGAAAGAACATCTACGATTCATTCATTGAGTATTAACTATTAAATATTATGCAAACTGACTATGTGCTTTTCCATTTGTAAACATTTTCCAAGGTATCGTGACAGGGAAGAATGATTAAGGAAATTAGTTACAAAAAGGACAAAAATGAAAATTTTATTGCAATTCAAAATAGACTCCTGTGAGTTGACAAGGAAGTCCTGACAACTATCCTAAAAACAATTAATTTAGAATTGCCTATTTGAAACGGATGTGCACTTATTTAAATGCAAAATCCTCAAGACTACAGATCAGAATCAACCACTTATAGACAGAATTCACAGAATTTTATTACACTTCCTTCTAATGACACATTTCTGGGAGTTCCCCTTTATAGCCTCAAATTTCTCAGTTGAGCTACATACAGAGTAATGGTTCCTATAAATATGTGAAGTAACTTGCTCCAAATATAAGTGGAAACACAGGTGCTAAGATTTTATCAGGAAATCTTCCAGTTCAGTTCCCTCAGCATGAAAACCCTATACAGAGAATTCAAACATTAGTTTCATTTCTTTCTTTCTCTTGATTTGTGTCAATCCTGATGTTCGCACTCTAAGGGGCCAGACAGATGAGGTAATTGCAAATCTCATTGAAGCCAGACTAATACAAAATTTCTGAATCATTTTTTCCTGATGGTCTATTATAACAGTATCAGTAACTGTCGATAATCCATTAGCATTTGAGCACTGGAGTTAGAGCAATAATTAATTGCCTGTCATTCTCACACTAACACAGCATGTGGTTAAAGTCTTTATCTGGTGACATTTCCATCTGGTAAAGGTAGGGAGAAAATAAACTGAAGTCAGTGATAAAATGAAATTCATTTCTTATTATTGAGGATGCTAAGATATCAAAGAACTTGGGTGTGAAAGCAACACTTTTTAAATAGAAAATGTCCACATTTTTGTAAGAGAATGGACTTCATAATGTATTATAGATTAATCTTCTAGGTGAGCTGCAGACTTCTGTTAAATCTGACATTCCATATAGGAGGTTTATTATAAAGTAATCTGATCATCTGAAAATAAAGATAAATTCCCTATCTTTGAGTCAAAACAAACAATTACAAATTTGGAAAAGGCATTTTAGCAACTGCATTGCTTTGATTCCAACATCTACTTTTGAATTACCAGTAATGTTGGAATAATATATCTGATTAAGGAATGACAATTAATAGTGCTGAGATTTCAACTCAGGCTGAGTCTAGAAAAGCCACAATTCTTCTGAATTTATTCTGAAATAATGAGGACAAGTGTCTAGCCATTGTGTAGCACTGGAACAACACAAATCAATAAGGTGGGGGGCCACGTCCCTTTAAAATGCAAATACTTAGCTCTTTAGACAAAACACTAAGTCACCATTTAAATGCATAAACTGTGGAATCTTTCAGAGTAGAGGACAAACTTTAATAAAAACTGTCTTGGTGAACTGAATGGTCATGAAGGAAGATAAAAAGACTATCAAGTTTCCAAGAGTT
Source organism: Suncus etruscus (assembly GCF_024139225.1). Classification (NCBI taxonomy): domain Eukaryota; kingdom Metazoa; phylum Chordata; class Mammalia; order Eulipotyphla; family Soricidae; genus Suncus; species Suncus etruscus. The sequence goes on from NC_064861.1 coordinate 57,739,264, forward strand.
CCTTTTTCTTATGACCACATTCTAATTAGTGTTTCTGTAAGCAGAGAACTCTGGGACAAAGTAGTTTCAAAAAGGTTTCACTTTAGAAAGGAAGAGGAAGGCAGGTAAGTAAGGAAGTGCCACTCTGGCAATAAATTTTGGGATGCAATAAGTTGTTAGGAAAGTAAAACAAAGGAATGGAATTTGAAGAAGTCTCACTAGCCTCACCAGCATGTGGACTCAGAACTAAGACTTGATAAGAGAAGATTCAACATGAACAAAGGTCTGGCAAGGAAGGTAAGAGAAGATCCATCAACTTATCCTTGGCAATCAGCCTAGTAACAAAGTCTTTGTTAGCTAGAAAACCCCTTTAGCGATGGTCTCTTACCTAAGTAGAAAGACCCAAACAGGGCAGGTTAGTACAAACTCTATGTATGTCAGCTTAGAATAAAGGAAGCATGAAAATTGGTTTCTTGGTCCCATGTGTCACCATTGTGCACATGTGCTGTCGGTGCTCATGCGATGCTGCTGTAGACATGTGTTGCCTAAGCATATATCTCCCCATCTTCCTTCATGAAATGTATGTTTTCCTGCTTTAATGCTGGGATATATACTGAAATTCTGCCGTTGACGAAACCTGCATTTTCTCTTGATTATACTACTCTCTTTCTCCCCCACAACCCCTATCTCATTCTCAGAAACTCTAAAAATACCTGGGTTTTGTGTCACTGCTTCTCTCCTGAATTTCTTTTCTGAGAAAAAGGTCATGAAACTGGAAGGCCAGGGAAAGGTCTAGGACTGATTTTATTTCCTTCAAAGGCAAGGTCAACAGTCTTAGATTCCCAGCCATTTCTGTAGTGGCAGAGGCACATAGAGAGAAAGTAACAGATTCCCTTCTCAAAGCAGATACCTTTCCTCCACTTCATATAATTCACCTTAGTACCCTCCCCTGGTATCATAACCAACTTTGTAAGGGCATGAAAAGCTCATTCTCTACCTTAAAGATCAACTCACATCTCAATCTAAGATATTTACTCGAAGTTTTCCCTTAGCTAAGCCTCCCTTTTCTCTTGATTACATCTCTCTTTCTTTTTTTTTCTATCCCACCCACCTCCCAATCATCTAAGTAACTTCTTTAAATGAAATTATTTTACTTTAGTTCAAAAAAACTGTGTTAGAAAGTAGATTCTATGCTCCTGTCTATTAAATAATTAATATTGTTTTTCATATGGGACACTGTGAGATGTGACAAAACAGTGAACTGAATTCTGAAGCATGTATTTAGTATTTAGGGTGACCCATAGACAATGCATTCTGGAAGGTAATAAAACAAATATGGGGGGCCGGAGCAGTGACACCAGTGGTAGGGCTTTTGCCTTGCATGTGGTTGACCTAGAACAGACCATGGTTTGATCCCCCCAGTGTCCCTCAAATCAGGAGCGATTTCTGAGAACATAACCAGGAGTAATCCCTGAGCATCACTGGGTGTGGTCTCAAAACCACATTAATTAATTAATTAATTAAAATAAAGATCAAACTTGGCAAATGTACCCTTATTCCTATCCTTACATAAAAAATCACTATTTATTTCCAGAACTACTGCATGGAAGAGAAACTGAGTTCTAATGAGATTCTCGCAGCGGCACAGGCCCAAATAAGGTTGGGCCTCTCTGAGAGAAAATCCAGCAAGAACAAAGGGTTATAACAAGGACTTTTAAAAAGAGTCATCAAAAGTTTCAAACTCTTCTTGACAATGTAATAGCAATAAACTCATAACTAGAACTAATGAACTCATAATTAGAAAGCTCTACATGGGGATATCTTAGGACACACCTTATAAAACCAACTTGCAAAGGTAAGTGCACACTTGCCCATATTTGGGGGTAGCTGACATCTCTATGTAAAATGTAAAATGAAATTTCCTGCCTCCAGAGAAACTCATTTCTTCTCTTAAATTCATGACACACTTTCTTTAGCTCACTCTCTTGTCCTTTCATGGCATTCCTCACTTTCCTTAAAATTTCAAGATAAAGCTTTTTACTGTCTTTTCTTCTCAAAATTCTTTTTTATTAAGAGGGCAAAGTAAAGGACACAAAAAACCTGAGAAAAATCTAGGACTAATTTCCTTTCTTACAAAGCAATTTCTCACCCCATCCTGAGCAATTTCTCACCCTCTGAGCTGCCTCAGAGGCTGGAGTGACTTGAGGTCTGTACCATGTAGGGGATAAAAGCTGAGTTTCTATTCCAAAATATCCAAGGTGCCTCTCTGGGTGTCTGAGGTGAGTAGAAATAAAAAAAAAAGTGAGGTAGATTTATTGTCAAGAGTATAACCTCTCTCCTCTCTAGTTTGTATAACCCACAGATGAACCAACAGCAACAAATCAAATCATATTTGTCACCTGTTTATTCCATACAC